>NC_054478.1:22477533-23192533 GCF_017639515.1 Carcharodon carcharias | reverse complement strand
AGTTGTGCCGTAGGGCAGGATTTTGACCCAATTTTCGGGGGCAGGTGGAGGTGGGCACATCATTTTGCGGCGCTGGTCAGTGCGCTGGTTTGATGGCACCATCCTGCCCCTGGGCCATTTTCAAGGAAACGAAAAGGCCAAATTGAGGCCCTTGACCGGGGGCTAATTGGAATTCCCTCACCATGTCAGGAGCGTGGCAGCTGGAACCTGGCCTCCTGGCAGCAGACCTGGTGGGACACCACCCCGGGAAGACTTTGAGGCCCCCTTCGTAGCTGACCACAGCTGCGGTCACGAGCTGCCCCGTGGGCCAATCCCCCTCTCCCGTGTTGGCCTGGCAGCTCTGGCCATTCGCTTTTCCAAATGTTTGACACGTGCTGGGAGGCCGCCTCAAGATGGCAGTGCCCCCCCCACCCCCGTCTCTCTCTCCCTTACCTCCAAAGGCAAGCTGTCGCTCCTTCAGTCCTGCTGAGGCCCTCTTGTTGGCCATCCAGCTTTGAGAACCCACCTCGGGTTGGCACATGCACCCTCTGGCTGCTAATTAACTGCTACGGGCAAAATCGAGTGATTGCTCTTGACTCAGTGCAGGGTAAGGACATGCATTTGACCCCAACGCAAAATACAAATCCTGCCCATAATCTCCCTCAGGTCCAACAGAAACGGCTCCAATCTTTCTCACCTCTTTCTTCATACTTGTAAATCCTTATAGCAGGTAGAATGTCCTTGCATTAGGTGGAATTTACACTACAGAAGGAAGCCATTCAGCCCAACTGGTCTACGCCTGCGTTTATTCTCCACATGACCTTCGTTCCGCCCTGTTTCACCTCACTCCATCAGCCTCTCCTTCTACTATTTTCCCCTCTCATGGATTTATCCAGCTTCTCCTTAAATGCATCTATGGTATTTGTGTCAACTACACCCCATGCTAGCAACCCCAGACTCCCATCACTCTATGGGTAAAGACGTCTCTCCTGAATTCCCAATTGGATTTATTAGTGACTATCTGTTATTTATGACCCCTGCTTTTGTACTTCCCACAAGTGGGAACATTTTCCATATTTCTACCCCATCAAACTTCTTCAAGACATCTATCAGGTCAAGCCTCAAGCCTTCTCTTCTCCACACAACTGCTTTCCTATAGCATGGTGTGCAAAATCGCCATCCAATACTGCATCTGAATTCTTAATAAGATTTGACGTTACATCTTGACTATGTTATACTATGCCTCTTGCCATAAAATCCAGTATCCCATTAGCTTTCTTTGATGGGGACCTCCAACTGATGTGCTATTTTTAAAGCATTTCAATTAGAAAAACTTAAGTGCGTACAGTGTCTAAGGAGGTGAAGGGAGATCTATTAAATGGTCACACACTCACACACAGTCTCACACACACACACACAGTCACACACACACAAACAAACAGTCTCACACACACACACACACACAGTCACACACACAGACACACAGTCACACACACACAGTCTCACACACACACAGTCACACACACACACACAGTCACACACACACAAACACTCACACACACAGTCACACACACACAGTCACATACACACAGTCACACACACACAAACACACATACACACACACACAGTCACACACACATACACAGTCACACACACACATACACACACACACAGTCACACACACATACACAGTCACACACACACATACACACACACACAGTCACACACACACAGACACACGGACACATGCACACACACACACACACACACACACACATACACACACACAGACGCACGCATGCACACAAGCACATACAGGCACACACACACACACACACACAGACACACAGGCAAACATACACAAAAGCAGTTTGCTTTCAATAAGGATGAAGTGTCAGTAGCACACACACATACACATGCACACACACACACGCATACACAGACACGGACACACGCACACACAGACACACACGCATACACACAGACAATCAGACATTTATTTCCTCATTGTCCTCCCATCTTCAGCTTCTGTTTTGGAATTTCTTCATTAACTTAGTCCTTCCAGCTTTGTATCCTAGATTGATGATAGATTGCTTAATTAATAAATATTTCAACATTCACTTTCTCATTCTAATAGAAACATAGAAAATAGGAGCAGGAGTAGGCCATTCAGCCCTTCGAGCCTGCTCCGCCATTCATTATGATCATGGCTAATCATTCACCTTAATAGCCTGCTCCGCTTTCTCCCCATATCCTTTGATCCCTTTCACCCCAAGAGCTATATCTAACTCCTTCTTGAAAACATACAATGTTTTGGCCTCAACTACTTTCTGTGGTAGCGAATTCCACAGGCTCACCACTTTCTGGGTGAAGAAATTTCCCCTCATCTCAGTCCTAAATGGCCTACCCCATATCCTCAGACTGTGACCCCTGGTTCTGGATTCCCCCACCATCGGGAACATCCTTCCTGCATCTACCCTGTCTAGTCCTGTTAGAATTTTATAGGTTTCTATGAGATCCCTCCTCATTCTTCTGAACTCCAGTGAATCTAATCCTAATCGACTCAATCTCTCCTCATATGTCAGTCCCGCCATCCCAGAAATCAGTCGGATAAACCTTCGCTGCACTCCCTCTATAGCAAGAGCATCCCTCCTCAGATAAGGAGACCAAAACTGCACACAATATTCCAGGTGTGGTCTCACCAAGACCCTGTACAATTGCAGCAAGACATCCCTGTTCCTGTGCTCGAATCCTCTCGCTATGAAGGCCAACATACCATTTGCCTTCTTTACTGCCTGCTGCACCTGCATGCTTACCTTCAGCGACTGGTGTACAAGGACACCCAGGTCTCATTGCACATTCGACTCTCAATTTGTAGCCATTCAGATAATAATCTGCCTTCCTGTTTTTGCTACCAAAATGGATAACCTCACATTTATCCACATTATACTGCACCTGTCATGCATTTGCCCACTCACTCAGCTTGTCCAAATCACACTGAAGCATCTCTGCATCCTCCTCACAGCTCACCCTCCCACCCAGCTGTGTGTCATCTGCAAATTTGGAGATATTACATTTAATCCCCTCATCTAAATCATTAATATATATTGTGAATAACTGGGGTCCCAGCACCGATTCCTGTGGTACCCCACTGGTCACTGCCTGCCATTCGGAAAAAGACCCATTTATCCCTACTCTTTGTTTCCTGTCTGCCAACCAGTTTTCTATCCATCTCAATACACTACCCCCAATCCCATGCGCTTTAATTTTACATGCTAATCTCTTATGTGGGACTTTGCTGAAAGCCTTCTGAAAGTCCAAATAAACCACATCCACTGGCTCCCCCTCATCAACTCTACTAGTTACATCCTCAAAAAATTCCAGTAGATTTGTCAAGCATGATTTCCCTTTCATAAATCCATGCTGAATCTGTCCAATTCTGTCACTGTTTTCCACATGCTCAGCTATTAAATCTTTTAAAATGGACTCTAGAATTTTCCCCACTAACATAGTCAGGCTGACTGGTCTATAATTCCCTGTTTGCTCTCTGCCTCCCTTTTTAAATAGTGGGGTTACATTAGCTGCCCTCCAATCTGTAGGAACTGTTCCAGAGTCTATAGAATCTCGGAAGATGACCACCAATGCATCCACTATTTCTAAGGCCACTTTCTTAAGTACTCTGGGATGTAGATTTTCAGGCCCTGGGAATTCATCGGCCTTCAGTCCCATCAATTTCCCCAACACCATTTCCCTACTAATACTAATTTCTTTCAGCTCCTCCCTCTCACTAAACCCTGTGCTCCCCAACATTTCTGGTATGTTATTAGTGTCCTCCTTTGTTAAGACAGAACCAAATTATGTGTTTAGTCAGTCAGCCATTTCTTTGTTTCCCATTATAAATTCCCCTGTTTCTGACTGTAAGGGACCTACATTTGTCTTCACCAATCTTTTTCTCTTCACATACCGATAGAAACTTTTACAGTCAGTTTTTATGTCCCTGCAAGCTTACTCTCATACTCTATTTTCCCCTTCTTAATCAATCCCTTGGTCCTCCTTTGCTGAATTCTAAACTGCTCCCAATCCTCAGGTCTGTTGTTTTTTCTGGCCAATTTGTATGCCTCTTCCTTGCATCTAATACTATCTCTAATTTCCCTTGTAAGCCATGGTTTGGCCACCTTTCCTGTTTTACTTTTGCACCAGACAGGAATAAACAATTGTTGCAGTTCACCCATGCGCTCTTTGAATGTTTGCCATTGCCTATCCACCGTCATCCCTTTAAGTAACGTTTCCCAATCATTCATAGCCAACTCGTGCCTCATACCATCATAGTTTCCTTTATTGAGATTCAGGGCCCTAGACTCAGAATCAATTACGCCACTCTCTATCTTGATGAAGAATTCTATCATATTATGGTCGCTCATCCCCAAGGGGCCTCACACAACTAGATTGCCAATTATTCCTTTTTCATTACACAATACCCAGTCGAGGATGGCCTGTTCTCTTGTTGGTTCCTCAATGTATTGATCCAGAAAAACATCCCTTATACACCCCAGGAATTCCTCCTCTATGGTATTGTTACTAATTTGATTTGCCCAATCTATATGCAGATTAAAGTCACTCATAATTACAGATGTTCCTTTATTACATGCATCTCTAATTTCCTGTTTAATGTCATTCCCAACATCACCACAACAGTTTGGGGGTCTATATACAACCCCCACTAACGTTTTTTGCCCCTTAGTGTTTCTCAGCTCTACCCTTACAGATTCCACATCATCGGAGCTTATATCTGATTTTGTTACCTCCAGACTCAACAATTCCAATGCTCATCTGGCCAGCCTCCAATCTTCCATCCCCCATAAACTTGAACCCATCCAAAATTCTACTGCCCATCTCCTAATTGGCACCAAGTCCTGTTCACCAGACACCTATGTGCACCCTAACCTACACAGGCGCCCTGTCCAACAACACCTCATATCTAAAATTCTCACCCTCATGTTCAAAGCCTTGTGTGGCCTTGGGTTTCTGTATCTCTGTGACCTCCTTCGGCCCTACAATAGCTCCAGCAAGTCTAGTTCCTCTGATTCCAGCCTTTGTGCAACCCCAATTTTAATCCCCCCACCTTTTGAGCCCATGCCTTTAGATGTCTAGTCCCCAACCTCAGGAATTTCCACCCTAAATCTCTCCAACTCTGCACTTCTCTCTCTCCTCCTTTAAGACACTCCCTAAAACCTACCACTTCGACCAAGCTTTTAGTCATCTGTCCCGAGGTCTCCTTCTTTGACTCGGTGTCGCCTTTTGCCTGACTGAACATTCTTGTGAACTACCCCAGGGCATTTTTTACGATATTAATGCAAGTTGTTGATATACAGGATCAGAAAATTATATTTTGTTTTATTTTTGAGAGCAGATGAATGCGAAAGCCATGTAGTTGAGCAGTGATATTCAGCATCACTGCAGCTAGAGGAAAAGGTTTGGAGTTCCCATCATCTGACATCCTGACTTCAGTTTAGATGCTGCAAGGGGGAACCAGAGAGAAGCTGAGTTGCCAACTCTCCAGGAGTGTCTGGAGTCAGCAAGAATTAAAGATTAATCTCCCGGTCACTGACATGAGAGCAAAATCAAAGGAACTTTTTAAAAAATTGTTTAAAAATTATTTTTAAAATCATATAGCGCAGAAGGAGGCCATTTGGCTGGGATATTTGTGCTGGCATTTTCTAAGAGTTATCCCATTAGTCCCACTCCCCGGCCCTTTCACCGCAGCCCTGCAATTTTCTCCCTTTCAAGTAATTTTCCAATTTCCTTTTGAAAGATTTTATTGAATCTGCTTCCACCGCCTTTCAAACAGTGCATTCTGGATCACAGCGTTTAAAAAAAAAAATCCCATCTCCCCTCTGGCCCTTTTGGCAATTATCTGAAAGCTGTGCCCTCTGGTTACTGACTCTGCTGCCTGCCAGCGTAAAGAGTTTTTCCTTATTTACTCTATTTGAACACTTCTCTTTATTAGTTCTAGGCAACGTTGGACATCGAGAGAGGGTGAAAACGTTTGCCTTACCGTCAAGTCAAGAACCATCTGTTTGGATTACCAGTTTGGTCAATTTCCAATTCGTGCGAGAAAGGAGAGAGGGCATTGGGAGGATGGGTGTGTAGGGTGACCAATGGCACAGGGGAGGGGGAGGTTAGCGACCATGTGATGAACTGAATTCTTACTACTGTTTGCTAGACATTTGACATTATGTATTGGCTATATATTACACTGTGCCTCTTGCCATAAAACCCAGTATTGCATTAGCTTTTCTTTGCTGGTCACCTCCAAATGATGTGCTACTTTCATGTGATAAAATCTCCAGGAATATGTTCCACCAGAGCTGACGAATCCTGTGGCGCAGAAGCCAATTGGCTCTCCACGGCTTGGACAGTGCTGTGGGAGACAAAATGGCTGCCTTCTTGTGAACATCTTTGGCTTAAGGGCAGTCTTGTGCAACGAGTGACACCTGTAAGTCAACACCTTCGGAAGAGACGAGGAGTAAAAGCTCACACGAGAAGAGGAGAGGAAAAGAGAGATGGCGTCTCGGAGGACGAAGTTTCAATTTAGCATCTCCTCGGAATGGTTTATTCTGTAATATCTTTTGCAATGTACAATATACAAAAAATACATAGAATAACAAAAAAAAAGAAACAATTCACAGTGTCTGCAGAGGCAGTGTTTACTCTCTATGCCACAGTTTACCGACAGTACCATAATTTAAATTGCATAGGAAGGTGCGAGAACCTTCAAAAACAACTCCTCCAACTCACCAGGGTCTCTGCGATGCCAACAATTAGTGCAGCCTTGCCCATTGATTCTGTACACAGAGCCATGGATCTGTTTCTTCTAGGTTTATAATTAGCAGACTGGTAGGCAATAATTGTTTTGGTACAGCAATCATCAGGGGTATTATAGCTATGCGGGTCATATACCCAGCCCAAAGAGCAATGTAGTGAATTCCCACAGCTGGGCACAGCTTTCAGCCTGCCAGTACCAACCAAATGGCACAGCTTACGTCAGAGCTTCCGTTTTGCGCTAGGGTCATGCGATTAAAATGGTTCTGAGCTGGCTCAGGGTGGGGGACCAACTTTAAACTGGGCTTTAAACCCACACAGTCGGGTGGAATGCTAGCTTTTTTTTCTGCTGGATATCGCGCTCAGGTTGACTTCGATGGGGAGTAAGATGGGGCCGGGGATCAAAGACCAGGGTTGCCGTTTCCCAACCAGTGGAGTAGGTTAAAATTGCACCCCCACCACAGAACACCATCCCACCACCCCCCACCCCCACCGCCCCCCCGCCCCGCCCCCAACCCCGTTCCTGCCCGTGATGTCAACCCCGAACGCAGCCTCGTCAAAGTACGTGTGCCAATGTTAGGTCCTGAATACCAGGCGCCTCTGTCTTGCTGCTTCAGCAGAAGCATGAAATGGTTTTGAGTCTCCGCTGCTGGAGAGGGCTGAAGGGACTGCACGTTAGTCCACTGAACATTTGCACCGGCGTTCACAAACTATAACGTCAAGGCCTGCATGCCTTTGAGGTAACACAGCGCGACCGATCGGACACCTTCCTTTACCAGTCAGTTGCAATCAGTCACAGGGCCGGACAAGCTCACAAAGAGTGCATGCAAAATATATATTTGAGAGAGCAAGCTTTGATTTTAAAAGGAAGTGGGAAATACATAGTGATGCGTATTTGCTCAGTTTAAAGGCTTTCTTCCTTAAGGAGGGATGTTTGTTGGACTTGGTTTAACTGCAGTGTTTTTCCTTTTCCCCTCCCCCATCCTTGCACAGCTCACTGGGAATTTTCATAACCATCTAGTCTTGGATTTTCAGTAAAATGCATCAGCTGAGGCATGACCTGTTACCTACTTCCTAATGACCCGGTTTCCGCTCAGTGCAGGGTTTAATACCTTTCCCATGTACCATCGAAATAGTGTACTTGTATTCACTGGGTACACTTACTGGCAACACAAGCACATTTCAAGGGCCAGTGGGGTACCTTGGTTTGCTGTATTTTTAAAATTTATTCTTTCATGGGATATCCGCATCGCTGGCAAGGCCACCATCTGTTGTCCATCCCTAATTGCCCTTGAACTGAGAGGCTTGCTAGGCCATTTCAGAGGGCAGTTAAGAGACAACCACATTCACATTGCTGGAGTCACACGTAGGCCAGACCAGATAAGGACGGCAGATTTCCTTCCCTCGAGGACATTAGTGAATCAGATGGGTTTTTATGACAATCGAGGATAGTTTCACGGTCACCATTACTAAGACTAGCTTTATATTCCAGATTTTATTCATTGAATTCAGATTCCACCAGCTGCTGTGGTGGGATTTGAACCTGTGGCCCCAGTGCATTAGCCTGGGCCTCTGGACTATTAGTCCAGTGAATGCTTAATCTGGGCCAGGCAGGTGTGGGGAAGGTGCCTGGAAAATCCTCGCCTGAGAACTGAGGCAAAAAATAAATTATTTTGGGTTGCTCTTCAGCACCTCAGACCGTCTGTGACAAACTGCATTGGAAAGATCCTGGGACAAGGTGCATTTTTATACCCCGTCTCTCCCACCACCACCCCCACCTCCCCCCAGCAAGTGAGGGGACCAATGTGTCTCAGAGACAGAGAGAAAGAGGAGGAAACTGAAACCATACATATAAAAATAAAAATACTTTAAGAGACTTGCATTTATATAGCACCTTTCATGACCTCAGGACATCTCAAAGCAAATTTACAGCCAATTAAGTTTTTTTTTTAAGTGTAGTCACTGTTGCCATGTAGGAAATGGGGCGGTCAATTTGCGCACAGCAAGCTCCCACAAACGGCAACGTGACAAAGACCAGGTAATCTGCTTGCTCGTGATGTTGGCTGAGGGGTTAATATTGGCCAAGACACCAGGGGGAATTCCCCTGACATTTTTCGAAACATTAGTCATGAGATCAACTACATCGACCCTGAGAGGGGAGACGGACAGTGTGCGACACTTCCTCAGCACTGTGTTAGAACATCAGCCGGGATTTTATGCAGAGTAAAGGATATCGGGGAGTAAACAGCGGTTCTCAGACATGCCCCTCCCCGTTGTTATTTTTTTTCAAAGAGAAAAATCCTACAAAAAGCAACAAAAATACTTTAATTTTAAGTAAAACGTACTCACAATCCAACAACTTTAATGAGTGCAAGATGTAAGCATTCATTCCCTTGGTAATGGCTGGCTAGCATCGATCAATGTCTGCAGCATCTAGTTATGGTGCCCCCTGGGCTCTAGACACATCTTCGAATTGATTTCTGCCCCATTCCTGCCACTTCCACACGATGCCAAGTGGAAGCCTCCTTAGTGAAGCAGTAGTGAGCAGCAGTTTTATGAGTCCCCATAACCTTGGTCTCTTGGCAGAATCCACTAGTGCATTGGCATATAGCCTGGCATCTCTCTCATCTGGTTCTCTTAGGTTGCTCGCATTGGAACTATAAATACAATAATGTCTTAAAACGAAAAACATTAGCATTTTTTGTTTGCATGTTAAATGCCAATGACGTCATCAGAAAGGCTACTGGCCAAGGACAAGTTTGTAAAAAAACAAAGAATTAAAATCAGTTTTAATACACCTGTGGGATCAGCAGCCTTTTTATTTCCTTTTACTTTCCTGCAACCAAAAAAATTTGAAGGGTTTGGTGCTGGGGCAAGGAACAGTGCTTTCCAATTCAGGCCCCCCCATTTTAACCTGGCCTGCTCCGTTGGGAATGAGGATGTGTTTGAGTTGGGGCGGGGCGGTGGGGACTTGGCGGGCTGGTGGGTGCTGTGGGGTGGGTAGGTTAAAATCGGAACGTTATGGCGTTTTCTTCAAGCGCTCCTGGCTCAGGTACAGTGCGGTTAGCTGCGGAGTAAAGCTGCCCCTTGCACTCAGTGTCGGAAAACGGCATTTTATGAGACAGTTTCGGAGGTGCCAAGTTTGCCAACTCTGGTAGGATGCCACCACGGATGTTTAGTCACGTGACCTCCTGTCTCCAACTCCCTCCGCCACCCTTAGTCGGCTGACACACCCTCACCGCTTTCCCACAGCCAATCAAAGGGTGAGCAGACTCTTCACTACCCAACTGGTTGACTCTCAACTTCGATCGAATGGCCTTTCCTTCCTATTACCAACGTTTTTTTTTATTTAGAATGAGTAAGCAAAAGCCTTCAAAGTACATAAACTTTCTCATATCCCAATGATTTTGCACCTGGGTTTTGCTTGCAGCAGTGCTCTTATCAATCTTCAATTCCTAAAGACAGCCCTAGAGGGTTGGGAACCCTGAGAGCTCTGTGGAGTGTGACTAAGGATGCCTAAGGAACATGTATCGTTAGGAAGCGGAGCGAGATGATTCAACTCATTTCACATGGCAGCTTGCAGACAGACAGGGCTTCAAAAAGCAGCAGTTTGTTGGCCCATCTCCGTTGGGTGGAAGGAATGATAAATCAAGGCTGTCGCACTAATCATTGTTACCAATACTATTCTAATTACAAATCTAATATTTACAAAAACATCTGCTTGTTCCGCAGCTTAAAAAAATAAGGCTATTCTGAATGGCCTGAACTACACAAGGTGCATTTACATTTAATCTTCCTAAAGATTTATCATACTGTTAACGCCTGTATACAAAGGAGCTTGCGGTTCCATGCAATGCTATCCAGAGCCAGGCTATTGTTCAGATTTGTTCAGTCAGTCAGAGAGAGACTCAATTCATAAATATGCCCCATGTAAATACTGCGCTGTTGACTCCAATGACAGTGACTGCGAGGTGCAATACTGAAGAGGCACTTTTGTTTTGCTTTCCCTCCTTTTCGACAGGCCTGCCCATTGCTCTGCGTTGGCCTGACTGCTTAACAATGCTGTGTTTTTACTACATTTCCTACAATACACCAGCGACTGCACTTCAAAAGTAATTCACTGGCTTCGTCACGATGCCAAAAGGTTGTGAAAGGCACTGTATCGACGTGAGTCCTTTTCCATGTGTTGGTTAATACCGCCTCCCATCCCTCCCAAATAGCGATAGCTCACAGTTCGACAACAGTCAACTTCCCTCTGTTACTATGACCAAGTTGTGAGCCTTCATTCATAACCCCAGGGGGGTGATTATTCGCCCTTTTGAAGAGGAGCATTATAGTGGAGCTCAATCATCTCTTCATCAATCCCTCACCTATGCTTTCCAGTAATGAGGTCAGTGCAAATATGAGAGGATCCTGGCTGATCCCACCTCCTAAAGACAAATTAATGGCCTGCAGTTGTTACTCTGGCTGGCGAGAGCTGATTCAGTGGTGGACCTGGAGCGTTCCTGATCCAGAAGGCAGTGCACTTACCAAGGCAGAAAGAGGGCTCGCCCTAATGAATTAGTGTTAATTAGCATGGATGTTACCTGATGAAGGAGTAAGCAAATGGAGAGAGCACGGCAGTACGCACTTGCCTGTTGCCTCTGGTGGCCTAACAGAATAAAGCAGCAGAAGGACAACTATTTTAGCAATTTGTAGGTGAGAGCGGAAATGCAACAACTTTCAGATGATTCGTTCATCTCTCATTTTGCTTTAGGAATGTAGGAACAGGAGTAGGCTAGCTGACTGGGCAAAGAGAGGATTGTGGTATAGTGGTAATATCACTGGCCTAGTAATTTAGTAGGCCCAGGTTAATGTCCTGGGGACACAGGTTCAAATCCCACCATGGTAGCTGGTGGAATTTACATTCAATTAATAAAGCTGGTCTTGATGGTGATGACCATGACAACTATCACTGATTGTTGAAAAAACCCATCTGGTTCACTTTCAGGGTAGGAAATCTGCTGCCCTTCCCTGGTCTGGCCTACATGTGATTCCAAACCCACACTCTCTCACACACACTCACTCTCTCACACACACACTCACTCACACACTCACTTTCTCACACACACACTTACACACATTCACTCATACACTCACTCTCTCACACTCACTCACTCTCTCACACGCACTCACTCTCTCTGACACACACTCACACACACACACTCTCTCTCACACACACTCTCTCACACACACTCACTCACACACAGACACACATACACTCTCACACACACACAATCAGTCTCTCACACACACACTCACTCTCTCATGCAACATGTTGACTCTTATCTGCTCTCTGCTGTTAAGCAAGCCACATGGTTCAAGGGCAATAGGCATGGACAGGAAATGCTGGCTTTGCCAGCAATGCCCATATCCCATGAAAGAATATTTTAAAAAGCCCCTTGAACCTGTTTCGCCATTCAGTGAGATCATGGCTGATCTTCAGCCTAACTCCATATGGGCCTCTGCCCCATATCCCTCAACACCTTTGGTTAACAAAACTCTATCAATCTCAGCTTAAAATTTACAAATTATCGAGCCTCAACTGCCACTTCCAGACTTCTGCCGACCTTTGCGTGAAGAATTTTGATAAACCGAGAAGTGTTTTGACTTTGTCTTTTTGGGACCTGGACTTCAAATTCTGACTATAGCTACACATTCTGCCTCCGATCCAGCACCAGCTGCAGCAGGCAATGACTTGAAATGTACACCACGCTGAGTTAAAGGGAGGAAAGGAAAATCACTTAGGAGCTTCTGGAATGCAAGTCAACAGGGATCACGCGTGCCAGATGCTGAGAAAAACAGCAGCAAGCTTCCAAAATATTGATGCTTGTTATATACGTAACTTTGTATGCTCCAGATTACATCACTGAAATGGCTTCAAGACAGGGGCGTACTTACAATTACCTCAGCTTGAATTGAAGCTTCACCTTGGGGAGATAGTGGCATTGTAGTAATGTCACCGGACTAGCAATCCAGTAGGCCCCAAACTAATACCCTGGGGACATGGGTTCAAAACCTTCCCCTTGGCAGCTGGTGGAACTTAAATTCAATCCAATTAATTAAAAAAAAAATGTGGAATTGAAAGCTAGTCATGAAACCATCATTTTGCAAAAATCTCAAGTCGTTCACTTGAGCCGTCCTTGCCTGGTCTGGCCTACATGTGACTCCAGACCCACAGCAACAATGGTTGACTCTTAACTGCCCTCTGAAATGTCCAAGCAAGCCATTCAGTTAAAAGGCAATTAAGGATGGGCAACAATTGATCCTTTGCCAGTGATGCCCACACACCATCAAGTAATTTTTTAAAAAATTTGTGAGACAAGCCATTGCCCCTCTTCAAAGAGGGTCAAGTTACAAAGAAGCCACAAGTTGCTGGCGCACAGGTCAGAGTTGTTCTTGAGACACCTCCTGATCTGTAAGGATTCAGTATCAAACCATAGTGTGTATTTGGCAGTTGAGCCAAGATTCACCTCTGTGTTCATCAAAGTCACAAGTGCGTGGTGTAGTAATATTCTGTAATTCTATAGCTAAATCACCCCATCCCTCCATTCTCATTCAATGACTCTCTGCTATATGCCTAACTGATTACTGCCACCAACTGTGTCGTTACATTTTGCGGATTATTCACTAGAACAGACTTGTAGCGCTGGTGTCCTGAAGAATAGGGGTAGAGTGTGTGATCTGGGATTTGCTCTCCTTTCAGGCCAGGCATCCATCGGGAATGGTCCTGCAGAATACAGATTTCCCTATTCTAGTATGAACAGATGGCACACGAATTGTTCTTGAGGACAAACTCAGCCGAAATGCTACATGGGCATTTGCTCAACATTAGCTGCCTCTACGTTTGCTATTCATTTGCCCTGATTTCCACCTCTTCTCCTTGTGGGCAATACCTCCACATCCATCCAACAACAACTTCCTTTTATAAGGTGCTTTGAACGTAGTAAAACCTCCCAAGGCACTTCACAGGGTGCCGAGTGACTTAAGGAGATATTAGGGCAGGTGACCAAAGGCTTAGTCAAAGATGTAGGTCTTAAGAGCGTTTTAAAAGGAGAGGTGGAGATGTTTAGGGAGGGAATTCCAAGATTTAGGGCCTAGATAGCTGAAGGCACAACCACGGTGGAGGAAATCAGGTATGGTTCAAAGAATTTAATGAGCGCAGAGACCTCGGAGGGTTGTAAGGCTTGGGGGGGGGGGGAGGGGGTATTATAGAGATAGGCAGGGGCAGTAATTCGAACATGAACACGAAACTGTTGAAGTTGAGATGTTTCTGGACTGGGAGCGAAGGTAGGCCAGTGAGCACAGAGGGTGATGGGGCAATGGGACTTGGTGCGAGTTAGGATTCATGCAGCAGAATTTTGGATTGAGCTCAGATTTGTGGAGTGTGAAAGGTGGAGACCAGCAAGTAGGGTCACCCTTTAGAAAAATGTTTAATAGCATCACCATCGTTGAGTCTCCCCATCCTGGGTTTAGGGTTGCTAACACTAATCACAGTTCTCTCTTTGGCTGAAATCAGCTACTTTGGCACAGGTCAGGGGTCACACTTGGGTGCTTCCTGATCCATAATGCTTCAGTGTCAAATCATACTGTACCTTCACCAATTGAGTACAAAGGCAAGATATTTTTATTTTGTAAAATGGTTACAGCACAGAAGGAGGCCAATCAACCCATTGAGTCCTTGCCAACTCTCTGTAAGGGCAAACTAGCTACTCCCTCTTCCCCACACTTTCTCTGTTAACTCTGCAAATTGTTTCCCTTCAGGTGTTTATCCAGTTCCCTTCTGAATCCCTCCATTGAATCTGCCTCCAACACACTCTCTAGCAGTACACTCCAGATCCTAACCACTCACTGCGTGAACATGTTTTCCCCATGTCACCTATTGTTCTTTTGCCAATCACTTTAAACTGGTGTCCTCTGGTTCTGGAACATATCACCAATGGGAACAGTTTCTCGCTATCTACTCTGTCTAGACCTCTCGTGATTTTGAGTACCTTTTTTCAAATCTCCTCTCAATCTTCTCTTCTCTAAGGAGAACAACCTGAACTTCTCAGAATCAAAGTAGGTGACATCAATGCTAGAGTATCGTCACGGTTTGAAACCAGTGTCAGCACATAAGCACTCCTGGGTCAGGATTCAGAATAAGGTTCAATCCATTCTGTCTCGACAACATGGCACCTCCCAAATTTGGAGGTGAAATGTGACATTGCCAATTTCCCCGGCATTCAACCTTTAGCCTCATCAATGAAAATAGGGTCAGCAAGGAGCTAACCCATTTGACAAAAAGCCCTAATGGTAGTGAGAGGAAAATTCAGTCCATCTGGATCAATGGGTTTTTGAGACCAGAGCTTACAATTAACTGAGGGATGTGTCTTAATTCACGCACTCCCTTCTGTGCTTCTTAACTAAAGTATCCAACTACTCTAATGATGCTCAGGAGTGACGGGTGGCTCTTGAAGTTGGCTCACAATAGACATTTCCTTTGGCCACCATGACCCAATTCTATCCCTCAAATAGTTTTCTGATTGGTCAACCAAAATCACGTGATGTCAACCCCAGAGGAACTACGAACATTGTAACTAAAGGCAATGATAATGGTGGTTATGTGCACACATTCTGCAGATATAGATTCACACATGTACACAAAATAAGGCACCAGATGTGTTACTGTTCCTGGTGACAACTATCATAACACTTTCCTGCGTTTTCTCTTCCCCATCCCTCACCCTGCCTAAGGAAAGATCATGTACATTGGAAACAAGGTCACTGCACAGTTAGGGTACTGCGTTAAAAAAAAAATCCATTGCGTGACACAATGACCATTTGTAGTGGTCAATTAATACGACAGCACATCAATATTGTCCCCATATTCCACAACCTTATAGTGTATTGAAGCTCACTATTAACTTTACACAATTGATGCTGGAATGAGCGTGCCAGGAGGAAGAAGGCAGGAGGCAATAATCCAGTCAGACCACCATCCAGAAGAAAGTGAAAAAAAAATTCCACTTCAACAATTGCAACTTACATTTATATAGCACCTTTAAAACTTCCAAAACCACTTCGCAGGAGTGTTATTAAAACAAAAATTGACACTGAGTCACAGAGGGAGACATTAGGACAGGTGACTAAAAATTTTGACCAAGAGGTAAGAGTTTAAAGAGTTTAAAGGAGGAGAGAGAGTGAAAGAAGTAGAAAGGGCCTAGGGAGGGAATTCCAGAGTTTGGGATCCAGGCAGCTGGCGCCAATGCCAAAATGGTTAAAATCGGAGATGCACAAGAGGACAGAACTAGAGGAGTGCAGAGATCCTGCAGGACTGTAGGGTTGGAAGATGGTACAGAGATAGGGTGGGAGTGAGGCATTGGCAAGATTTGAAAACAGGGATGTGAGTTATAGCTTTTCATGTGCATTCATGTGTCCCTTGTTCAGATAACCTTGAAAGTCCGTTCATGCACACATACATGTATTATCTAGCAAAATCCGCTAAACAACTCCCCCAATGCATCCTATTGTATATGGGTCCTGGACAGCTGCCACCAGTTTAAATCCGCAGCTCACTGAATGTGGTCAAGCCATAGTGAAATGAGAGAAGCCCAGTGTAGAAATCTGCAACGATGGTGTAAAAGGCAGGGGTTTCCATTAAGAAGGAGTAAACAATCACCATTGGCAAGTGATTCTTTTCACTTCTGACATGTACCATGCAGGTAATTTTATAGCTGCCTATGAGTACACACACATTTTCATCATGTCATTTAGGAAAATTCAGACTCCCCCCGCCAGCCTTTAGGAGAACCCAGTTGGTTGAGTTATTATATGAAGTTTGATTTTCATTATAATTGATGGACAGAAATACAGGTTTGACCGTAATCGGCAGCAGAAGGTTCCTTGGAAAAGCAGGTGAGTCATCAGAACTTGACAGCAGCGTCACAGCATTAACAAGGCATGGTTATGCTTTTCGATCATGATTGGACTGGTCCAGCTTCCAATTTACATCAGACACAAATAACTTGCAGCAGGAGGTCAAAAGGAAATGAGCTGAAGTTGGCCCCAGCTGACCAAAGGGACTTTAGTCACAGGGAGCTTGTAGCTCGAGCTCAGGACACTGGCCAGTTCTGAAATGTGTTTCAGTAAAACTTTGAACAGAACTTTCTTCTGCATTTTTCTGCCAAGCTCGACAGGACAAGGGCGGCCTAGGGGTAAAGGGAATGTTTTTGATTTTCTGAACAAATATCTAACCATCTAAGTTCCAGTTCACATGACAAACAATACACCTGAAGCCCGGTCTAAGACAGGCCCCTCCTGAGACACTGCCAACGCCCTGTCCTTCACCCTTTGTCCTAGCCAGGGCAATTTTATGACAAGCTCCCCTCCAAAAGCCACTCACCATCCTGACTTGGAACTATATCGACGTTCCTTCACTGTCGCTGGGTCAACATCCTGGAACTCCCTCCCTAACTGCACTGTACCTACACCACATGGACTGCAGCGGTTCAAGAAGATGGCTCACCACCACCTTTCGACCTTCTCAAGGGCAATAAAAATGCTGGCCTAGCCCACATCCCGGGAAACAATGAAAAAGAATTCAGATGTCGAGCTCAAACCAGGCAGGATAACTATGAAGAGAGACTGGATAGGCTAAGGTTGTTTTCCTTTGAGCAGAGAAGGCTGAGGGGGTACCTAGTAGAGGTTTACAAAATTATGTGGGGCATAGATAGGGTAGATAGGAAGAAACTTTTCCTCTTAGCGGAGGGATCAATAACCAGGGGGCACAGATTTAAGGTGAGGGGCAGGAGGTTTAGAGGGGATTTGAGGATAATGTTTTCACCCAGAGGGTGGTTGGAATCTGGAACATGCTGCCTGAGAGAGTGGTAGAGGCAGAAACCCTCACAACAGTTCAGAAGCATTGAGATGTGCACTTGAAACGCCATTAGCATATAGGGCTATGGGCCAAGTGCTTGAAAATGGGATTAGAATAGACAGGTGCTTGATGGCCAGCACAGACACGATGAGCCGAAGGGCCTGTTTCTGTGCTGTATAACTCTATGAACTAGGAGGATCTCATACTTCAGCTACATTGGTATATGTGAAATGTTCCACAGCTACAGCTGCTGACTCCCTCTGCCCCATTTCTCCATCGCCCTTGCACCCTAGAACAATTCTTTCAAGCTAAACTTTCTGATGGAGAAGATGAAGTGGTGGTGCAGCTTAAATTTGCCAGTAATAAATACATGAGGCAATCAAGCCATTCAAACTAGTCGCATTAAATTAATAGCGTTGAGCCACCAAAGGACTCGCTCCAAATTATTTTAACAGTTGTTTGCTGACCAAAGGAATTTCGAGCCTATCTAAACTTGGTGACTAACATCAGTGAACGGACCATTGGAAGTCCTCTGTTAAGCATCTGTAGGCTGCGCTCCATACAAATTCATTAAAAGTGCAGAAATTCCGATTCTGGGAATGCCAAGTAAGGACAAAAATAGAAAGGAACAATCAAAACCTGAAGCCACGCAAAGGACTTAGTAAAAGTGACTAATCAGTTTAAAAAAATAAAGAACATTTTGATGGGGTTTTTTTTGAACTGTTGTTGGCGGTGGGGGGGGGTGAGATGGACGAGGTTGAGAGGAGGCTTAAGCAGAGCATAAACACTGTCGTGGAATTGTTGGACCATCCGGCCTGTTTCCGTGCTGTAAATACAATGTGAAACTATGTTTTGCTACTGTTAGGCTCCATATGGTACACATCTGAAAATTAATACTGAAGGGGGAGAAAGAGAAAAAAAGTAATCTTTTGAATGACATAAAAAATAACATCCCCTCAGTAGCGAAGGAGTATTTCTGTATCCAGATGCTACGGTCACATTCTCAAAACCACCTCTGTGAAGAAATCCTCAGGAAATCTAGCTTCACAGAGGCAACACGTTGCTGTGGCAACTGCTGTATTGTTCGGCCACTGCGGAGGCCATTTTGTTTCCGCCATGTTTGTCAATTTTTTTTTTCTCCCTGAATATGAAGCTTTGCTCAGTCTTTCTCGTCAGGGAGTCTATTATGAAAAAAAAAATCCATTGCTTACTAAGACTTCGTTCCTTATAAGTCATAAACAAGTCTTGATGGCTGGACCGTGGATCTTGAAGAAGTGCAAATCGTTAATGAAGGACTCCACAAAATTTGGACTGTGATTGGCTGATGCTATGACTCAACTACGGATGTTGCTATGGTTACGCTTTGTTCCCAGGAATCCATTCTGGTTCGTTCCTAAACACCGTCTCCAGGGGAAGTTCACTCGGAGGGTTTTAGGTGTGGGTTCTGCCAGGTGAGGATTCAGGCCTGTAGTCATACTTATTCAGCGTGGTGGGGTAGTACGTTGTGGTGTACACATTTGTCTGCTGTAGAGAGGAGAAATAGTTGCTCCGATCATCAGGAATCAAATTGTTTTTGTTCAGCGTCTGGGGTAAAATAAAAAGCCAAATAAATGTTTTAGGTTGAAAGCAACATCAGGGAATTTAAGCAAATTGCTCCTTAGCTGACTTAAGAGGGAAAAGATAAGTAGTTGCATTTATCTAGCGCCATTCACTGCCTCAGGACTTCTCAGAATGCTTCACAGCCAATGGCGTATCTTTGATGTGTACTGGCTGCTGAAATGTAGGCCGAGGCATTTTGTGGACAGCAAGATCCCACAAGCAGCAGTGAGAAAAATGACCAGATAATCTGTTTTTTTTTTAATAATGTTGTTTGAGGGATAAAGGAGAACTCCCCTGCTCTTCTTCAAAAACAGCGTCCACCTGAGAGGGCGCACCTCTCAGTTTAATGTCTCAGCTGAGAGATGGCACCACCGGCAATGCAGCACTCCCTCGGTACTGACACTAGCAGTGTCAGCCTAGGTTTTGCATTCAAGTCTCTGGTGTGGGGCTTGAGTCCACAACTTTCTGAGCCAGAAGCGAGCACGCTAAAGCACTGAGCCACAGTTGATTTATTGAACGCTGATACCTTTCTCCCCACCACCTTTTAAGTGAAAATTAAGTTTTCAACTGGTAAATAACAATGTGTATAAGTTAAATAAAATGCAGTGCGCAGTTTGAATAAGGTTTATGATGACTGTTCTAAGGCGGAGAATCCCAGCGTCTATCGACTCTCCAGATAACTGAACTCCCTCATCAGTTAAAGTACTATAACTGGAGGTCAGGGCAGGGAGTGTGATGGGTGCGGCAAGCACAGAAGCCATTTGTCCCATTGAGAACTCACTGACCCATCTAGGCTCCATTGGCTGTCTGAAGGTTACCAGAACCCTCTGCTTATCTGTAATAAGTCTATGCAGCTAATTATTCCTTTATAATACATTTACAATGCCTAGTGCATTAATCCATAAAACCCATCATGCTGGAGACAAGATTAGCGCAGGAATTTTATAATAAGCCTGGCTTTTAGCCAACTTCAGTTTAAACAAAGCATAAATCAGATTTGATGCCTTGATTATAAACAGGATTACTGCAAGCAAATTCCACTCCTCCCCCACTCAAAAAAAAAGACCAAACTCATCGGCAGTCTGGTTTCTTTTCAACAATTTCGTAGAATCTCATATGCACAGAAAGGGGCCATTCAGCCCACCTTGGCTCTTTGAAAGAGCCAACTGATTGGTTCCACTGCCGCTGTTCTTTCCCCCACCTCCTTTTTGAGCTCTCTGCATGGAGGCAGGCCCCCTTAGTGGTCATTTTCTGACCCACAGCGAAATGCTGTCATTTTTTTGCCATGGGTGTGGTGAGTGGCAGGCCCTGAGGTTACCCCGGCTGGAATAAGGGATTGAACTCCAATGTGTTGGCATTGACCTGATCTAACTGTCTAGTGAACTGAGCCAACTGGGACCCCTTCCCCCGATAGCCCTTCTAAACCGCGCTCCCTCCCTCCATCAGAAAATTGTTTGCTTAGCTGAAAATGGACTGAGGGCCCCTGTACCAGCCCTGTGTGAGGAAGGTTTCATGTAGGGCTTGTGGAATGCCATTGGAAATGGAGGCTGCTGTCCACAGCCCTCACCCACCTGTCTCCTTGCCCTTCCTACAGGTGGAAGCTCATCCTGTGCTACAGTCCCATGAACATAAATCTCGATCGCCTGACCTTTCTTTGTTTGAGAGATCTGGAGATTGAGCCTTGATGGGTTTTTCGACTCTGGTGACCATCATTGCAGAACCCAATCTTGCCCTTGCCCAACCCTCACAGGCTTTTTCTCGCACTGAAGGCTAATACACAGCCTGCATGGGTCAGTGAGTTCTCAATGGGGACATGTGGCTTCCATACAATGAAAGCGTATCCCTTCAAGTAATTAACCATTTCTCCTTTGAGAGTTATGATCAAATCTGCTTCCAATGCTCTATCAGACTGTGTGTGCAAGATGGCGAATTGTTGATCTCATGAGCTATTCCCTGTTTTTGTTAAGATCCCAAGTGTTGACAGCGATCGACACACCATGGGCTGCGTGCAGTCGTTAACGATATAAAACCTAACTCCAGAATATGGTCGAGAGGACGTGAGGGTCCTTGAGAGAGAGTGTGGAGGAGAATTACTAGGATGGTTCCAGGGATCAGGAATTTTAGTCACAAGGATAGAGATTGGAGAAGCTGGGATTGTTCTCCTTGGAGCAAAGGAGATCGAGGGGAGATTTGACAGAGGTGTCCAAGATTATATCAGGGTTAGATAAGGTAGACAAAGAAAAGCTGTTCCCATTAGCTGATGGTGCAAGGGCCAGGGGACACAGATTTAGGGTTTTGGTAAGAGATATGGTGGGGTGGTGGGGGTAAGGCAGTGAGTGTGAAAATGAGCTGGAACTTGCTGCCTACGAGGGTGGGGGAAGCAGAGACGATCACCGATTTTGAAAATCGGATGGGTGCGTGGGAAATACACTTGCAGGGCTACGGCGATAGAGTGGGGGAATGGAACTGACTGGGTTGCTCTACAGAGAGGCAGCATGGACTCAATGGGCAAGTTGGTCTCCTTCTCTGCTGTAACTGACTCTGTGGGCAGAAGTTTAAGCTCCACCCGCTGCCAGGTTTGTAGACGGTGGGGCGAACATAAAATTCCCCGGATGGGCTTCCCATTGGGTTCCCGCCCACCCTAAACTCACTGCAATTTTACACAGGGATGGGTGAAGTCTTACCTGGCCCACCCACCTTTGCCCCAGTTGAGGCCCTTAAGTGGCCAATTATTGATCGCTTAAGGGCATTTCCTGCCCTGCCTCAATTTTTAGGCTGAAGGGAGGAATTCCAGAGTTTGGGGGGAGCCCAAAAATGATCAGGTTCAGACCTTGGGTGGGAAGGGTGAGGGGGTGGTCTCCATCAGCAGCCCCTTCCCCTTAAAGTTCGGTAACTGCAGGACCTCGCTCCCTACCCTCGTCTCTCTGGCCAACACGCCAATCCCCGCTCTCCACCCTCTCCCCAACGTCTCCCCTACCCTCCATGCCTTGAGATGACCCCTCCCCCCCCCCCCAAAAAAACTTACCTCTTCCTAGAATCCCGGGGTTTAGGCTCCAGGGGCTGCATGCATTCCCAGTCCTGTCCACTGCAGCTTCTGGCGCTGCAGTGACTAAAGAGCTGCCAGCCAATCAGATTGTCCGGGAGCTCTCTGAGGCAGGGAGTCCAATTTCCAGCCAATTGACGCTCGTTGGGGCGTGAAAGGGCGGCGGGATGGACAGTGTCGGTAGGAATGTGTTTCCCACCAACTCTTCGGTTGGCGGGAAAGGAAACCCCGGCCATTCCAAAAATCCTGGCCTAAGACTAGGTCTTGTCATAACACACAAGAGCAAACAACAAGCTCTGATCTTACAGGGCCTGAGTGAGCAAATGGAGTTTGTTCACCAAGAGCCACAGTTCAGCACAAGAATGAAGGGCCTAGCAGAAGGGAAAATGCCACTCTCAACACAATTAAAAAGTACAAACATTCCTGCCCTAGTTAAGAGACTGGACGTGTAAATTTAGAATAACTCACCAAGTGCAAATCCCCATTACCTTGATCTCCATTGGATTGTAGAGTTCGTTCTTGTTACCCTGACTGCTGCCTTTGTAATTCAAGTGGTTGGGAGTGGTTGGATGAATAACCGTAGACTCCTGAGATTGCTTGTGGCATCGTTGGCAATATGCATAGATCAGCAGGGTGATGAGGGTGGCACCCAGGAAGCAGGAGATTCCGGTGGCAATCAGATGGTAGACGCTAAAGGCTGGGTGAATGAATGGTTAGGAACTTCAGAGAAGCACTGGATTTAAAGTCACAACCTTCAAGCCACACTGGAAAACAGCTTAGACATGCTACCACACCATCGAGCTATTGTTCATCGAACTCCAAAGACATGTTGCTGTGGGGAAGCATCACCACCTCCCCGTGACACCCTGTAACTCAACCTGTAACTCAATCCTGAGGTACATAACATTGTCTCCTAATTCTGCCTCTGTAACTAAATCCTCAGGTACACCTAAGATCATACAAATTAGCAGTCCCTTGAGTCTGCTCTGCCATTCAACAAGGTCATGGCTGATCTGACTGTGCCCTTAACTCCACTTTCTTGCCTGTCCCCCCATGACCCTTGACTCCCTTGTTGATCAAAAATCTGTCTAACTCAGCCTTCAATATATGCAATGACCCAGCCTCCACTGCTCTCTGAGAATTCCAAAGGTTAACAACATCTGAGAGAAAGAAATTCCTCCTCATCTTCGTCTTAAATGGGAGAGACCCCTTATTTTGAAATTGTGCCCCTTGATCTAGATTCCCCCATGAGTGGAAACTTTCTCTCAATACCTACCCTATCAAGTTCCCTCAGAATCTTATATGCTTCAATAAGACCTTCTCATTCTCCTAATCTCCAACTTGAGTACAGGGTCCAACTTGCTCAACCTTACCTCATAAGACAACCCCTTCATCCCAGGAATCAGCTGAGTGAACCTTCTCTGAACTACCTCCAATGCAAGTATATCCTTCCTTAAGTAAGGAGACCAAAACGGTACACAGTACTCCAGGTACAGTCTCATCAGGGCCCTGTACAGTTGTAGCAAGACTTCACTCCTTTTAAAATCCATCCCCCTTGCAATAAAGGCCAATATTCCATTTGCCTTCCTCATTACTTGCTGTACCTGCATACTAACCCTTCTTGTGATTCATGTAAAAGGACACCCAGATCCCTCGGTACTGCTGCATTCTGCAGTCTCTCCATTTAGAAAATATTTTATTTTTCTATTTCTTTTTGCCAAAGTGGACAACCTCACATCTTCCCGCATTATACTCCATCTGCCAATGTTTTGCCCACTCACTGAACCTATCTATATCCCTTTGCAGATTGCATCCTCCTCACAACTTGCTTTCCTACTTATCTTTATATTGTCAGCAAGTTTGGCTACAATATTGTCAGTCCCTTCTTCCAAGTCATTTATATAGATTGTAAATAGTTGAGGCCCCAACACTGATGCCTGTGACACTCAAGTTTGCCAACCTGAAAATGATCCATTTATCCCATTTCCTGTTCACTAGCCAATCCACTATCCATGCTAATACATTACCCCCAACACCATGAGCTCTTATCTCTTGTAGTAACCTTTTATGTTGCACCTTGTCGAATGGCTTTTGGAAATCTAAACACACTATCTAAATACACTACATTCGCCTGTTCCTCATTATCCACCCTGCATGTTATATCCTCAAAGAACTCTAATAAATTAGTCAAACACGCTTTCCCTTTCACAAAACCTTGTGGGCTCTGCTTGATTTTACTATGAGTTTCTAAATGCTCTGCTTCATATTACTGTCTCCAAGTTTTCTCCCTGTAAGGTACACATTACTGTCCCCAGTACTCACTCTTTAACAATCCTCAGGTACACATTAGTGATGTACCTGGACATGAGAGACAACGGTTTACCTGGGAATGTGGAGCATTTAAGAAAGCAGATGACATTGTGGGCTTTAGAAATATAGCCACAAAGTACAAAACCACAAAGTTATAACGAACCTGTAGAAAACACTAGTTTGGTCCCAGTTTGGATACTGGGCCTGAGTTTAGGCACCAAACCTTAGGAAGGACATAAAGGCTTTAAAGAGGGGTCATTCAAGAACGGTTCTAGGGATGAGGGATTACAGTTGCCTGGATAAACTGCAGAAGCTGGCACTGCTCTCCTTAGAGCAGAGAAGGCTAAGAGGAGATTTGAGAGAGGTGTTTAAAATCAGGAAGGGTTTAGACAGAGTAAATAAAGAGCTGAAGGCTCGATAACCAGAGGGCACAGTTGTAAGGTGATTGGCAAAAGAACCAGATGGGACAGATGAACCAGAGGAAAAATTCTTAACGCACTGAGTGATTAGGATTCGGAACGCGCTGCCTGATAAGGTGGTGAATAGCGATTCAATAGCAGCTTTCAATTGGATAGATGCTTGAAAGAGAAAAAATTATAGTGACATGGCAAAAAGTAGAAGTGTGGGACTAACTGGATTGTTCTTCGAAAGAACCAGCACAGTTTCCATTTTTTTAAAATTTATTCATTCACAGGATGTGGGCATCCATGGCTAGGCCATCATTTATTGCCCATTCCTAATTGCCCTTCAGAAGGTGGCGGTGAGCCACCCATGGCGCTGTTAGTGGGGGGAGTTCCAGGATTTTGATCCAGTGACAGTGAAGGAATAGTGATATAGTTCCAAGTCAGGATGGTGTCTGGCTTGGAGGGGAACTTCCGGGGGTGGTGTTCCCATCTATCTGCTGCCCTTGTCCCTCTTAAGTGGGTTTGTAAGGTGCTGTTGAAGGAGCCTTGGTGAGTTCCTGCAGTGCTTCTTGTAGATGGTGCACACTGCTGTCATTGTGCATTGGTGGCGGAGGGAGTGAATGTTTAAGGTGGTGGATGAGGTGCCAATCAAGCAGGTAGCTTTGTCCTGGATGGTGTCAAGCTTCTCGAGTGTTGTTTGAACTGCACTCATCCAGGCAGGTGGAGAGTATTCTATCACTTGTGCCTTGTAGATGGTGGACAGGCTTTGGGGAGTCAGGAGGTGAGTTACTCGTCATAGGATTCCTAGCCTCTGATCTGCTCTTGTAGCCACAGTATTTATATAGCTAGTCCAGTTCAGTTTCTGGTAAACCCCAGGATATTGAGAGTGGGGGATTCAGCAATGGTAATGCCACTGAATGTCACTGAAGTGGCCTCTTTCTGTGTTGTATCATTCTATGATTCTATACGGTTTGAACTAGGAGATAGCCAAGTAGCTGCAAAAGGGAGATAATGATATCCTGGGGAATGATTTATTATAGAGAGGTGAAATCTCAACATTTGGTTCCAAAAAATGCCACAATCTTTCAGGCCACAACAGACTCTCTCAAAAGCAGTTTTCTTGAGCATTATCACGACTAACCTCCACAACTGCTGTCACTCCCAATCGCCGATTGAATCACTGCAGGAGAGAAAAATAATAATATTTAACCTCAAAGATGCAGCACTTCAAATCCCAAACTGAGGTAGATTCATAATGACAATCAATAGTCGCAATTGTGTAGTGGTTGTTATTGGGCTACTGATTCAGAAGCCTGGACTAACAATCCTGGGACTAGTTATTTGGTAGCACAGAACTCGCGTATTGCTGAAAAAAGAGACATGTTGAAGCTCTTCCTCTTGCACTCATCAGGACACTTGCAAGAATAACAATATAAGGGGAAAAGAATGTTGTTTTGCCCTTACATTGGTATCCTTGCGGATGTCCTGATGAGTGCAAGACGAAAAGCTTTGACATGTCTCTTTTTTCAGCAATACGCGAGTCCCGAAACTGAGAGTTTAAATCCCACCACGGCTGTTTGAGGGCTGAATTCAGTCAAAAATATCTGGAAAGGGGAAAGCCGGTATCAATGTGGCCGTGAAGTGGTCGGATTGTCGTAAAGACCCAACTGGTTTACTAAAGCCCCGTGGGCAGGTAAACCTGCTATCCTTCCTGCTCTGAGCCTTTAGGTCACACCCATACTGACATGACTAACTCGTAACTGCCCTCTGGAGTGGCCTATAAGCCATTCAGTCACATCAACCCCTTCTCCAGGGGAAGGGCACCAGGGAATAGCCACATCTGAACCCATCGCCCGAAACAGAAACCTTCTCTCCTTGAAAGGACAATGATACCCCAGTGACAGGCTTCCTACACACCATCAGTCCATAGGGCTATCGCTAGCTAAAAGTGGATGGGGTCATGTTTCCTTTGCTGCTTGGGTTAATTAAAGAAAGAAATTAAAGTGTAATCCCCTCTCACAGAAATGACCTCTCAGAGTACATCAAATAACTCTGAATCTCAGTCTCTATTGTTGGCTAATTGAACACAGCAAGATCCCACTGTAGACTATAGTGAGCCATGGAAAGATTTACACCACAGGAGGAGGCCATGCAGCCCATCGGGCTCATACTGGCCAAGAAAAAGGCTTCTGCCTTCCAGCTCTAGGTCAATAGCTCTATAGATAATATCACCTCAAGTGCATATAAAAAAGCCTTGCATTGGGGGAGATGGTGTCATAATGGCAATATTACTAGACTACTAATCCAGAGGCCCAAGCTAATGCTCTGGGGACATGGGTTTAAAACTCATGGCAGCTGGTGGAATTTAAAATCAATTTAAAAAATCTGGAATATAAACCTAGTCTCAGGAATGGTGATCATAACAATCATTATCAACTGTTGTAAAAATCCATCTGGTTTGCTAAGTCCTTTTGGGAAGGAAATCTGCCACCCTTACCTGATCTGGTCTGGCCCACATGTGACTCCAGACCCACAGAAACGCGATTGACTCTTAACTGCCCTCTGAAATGGCCAAGCAAGCCACTCAGTTCAAGGGCAATTAGGGATGGGCAACAAATGCTGGCCTTGCCAGTGACACCCACATCCCATGAAAGATATATAAAAGAAAATTATATACTGCCATTCATAATCACCAGGCGTCTTTAAGTGAGATACAACCGATGAAGTACTTATGAAGTGCAGTCACTGCTGTAACGTAGGAAGCCCAGTAGCCACTTTGAGCACAGCAAGCCCCCATAAACAGCAATGTGATAATGACCAGATAATCTGTTTTTGGTGATGTTGAGGGATAAATATTGACCAGGATGTCAAGGAGAACACTGCTGCTCTTCTTCGAAATACTCCCATGGGGTCTTTTATATCCACCAAAACAGGCAGAAGGTGTCACAGGTTAAAGTCTCATCTTAAAGACAACACCTCCGACAACGTCACTAGGAGGGTCAGCCTTGATTTTTTATGCTCAGACTCTGGAGTGGGGCTTAAACCTACAACCTTGTGACTCAGAGGCAAGAGCCAACTGAGCCATGGCTGACACCATATCTAACAACGAGATGAGTGCTCGGTTAATCGGCGGTAATCATTGAGGGAGGCATGCTAGCCAGTTTATCGAATCTCAAGCTTGGCTGGTCTGTCAGTGGAGACCTTACTTTGAATTATCGGGATGACCAGTGAGCTGTTAATGATTCTTTTTGAAGCGGTCAAATGAATATCCGGTTAAGAATGGAATTGGATCTCAGCTAGGGTGATACTAGGGATGTCAAAATGGGCAGCATCACCCTTAGCTTGGGGGTCTTGTGGTGCATTGGGTAGTGTCCCTACCTCTGAGCCAGATAGTTCTGGGTTCAAGTCCCACTTCAGGACTTAATGGCCATGGAAGTTGTGTCCGTTATGTGACAAAACAGGTTGACTATCAACCTGTAAATCCTTCCAATACACCTGATGGCAGGTGGTAAGAGTGGGAGAATTTCCTGGTCAGCCATACTACAAAAGCAAACCACTGCAGTACTTTGCCAAGCACAATCATGGACCAATCCAATGGAAGTACATGATTGTCAATGCCCTCTTAGGGCATGGCATCTGGAGGAGGATCATGGGGTTGGGTAGTGAGGAGGGGGAATAAGCTAAAGGCCCTGGATCTAATGCTAATCAGTGGCCATTGGTATTTTACCCCTGTGGGCATTGAGTGAGGGCAGATGTGATGCCAGGTAAATCTGCCAACAGTGTCTGTGGAGGATGCTAGGGTGAATAAGCATCTCCTTTCCCTAATACTAAATTTTCACTGTTCCATGGAACGCCACGGGTCAGTTCACTGCTATGCTTACCAGGAATTTCATTGTAGAGACACTGCCGGAACTGAGTGCTGTTCCCCACGCACTGCGTTGGCCCTGGATTGAGAAACTCACATCGGCGACTGCGAAATTGTGCGTCCTCTTCATTGCACAGACTCCATTCAGTCCACACTGACCAGCCACCTTTCAAATCAGAAGACGATGTTTTTAATCTCCAACAGAATGGAATCAATCGTCTAATATCATGTTACATTCAAGAAGGAACATTCCAGCATCTCACAAACTTCTTCCGTCTTTCAGGAACGTCTGAAATTGCTTCGCTTACAAATGGATTACTCAAAAGTGGTGATGATCATTGTTCTATTTGGCTTGATTTTTTAAAACAATGCGCAAGGGAGTGGGAAACAGCCAGGAGAATGGCACCAAGTCAGAAGGCAGAATTTTTCACTGAGTGGGCAGACGCGCACCCAACCTGCTCGAGCGTGAAAGAGAGGGTGATCACGTCGGGCGCGTACCCCAGCATCAATGCGCACTCGCGCAATAGTTCAGTCGACGGGCATGAGCTCAGCTTGGAAGTGCACCCGCCATCAATTCAGAGGGCAATTCAGAGGGCAATTAAGCCCATTGACGGCACAGTTAACAGAGATTTTTCGTTGCCTGTCCAATGTCATGGTTGGCGGTGGGGGGGGTGGGGGGTGGGGGATAAATTGGCCAGGTGGGGCCTTTGCATATTTCAGGAAACGGGTGGGATGAGGTTTCCGTGATAAATCAAAATAATAATTATTTTATGTGGACAGCATTTTCATAAGCTACATTTTCAGCTGACCGATTATGAAGCTTGGACACTTTTTTTCCTGGTTTCTGTGACCACTAGTTTAGTTTGTTTAGGTCTCCAGCTCAGTGAGCGCTCGCCCGCGCCCCCCACTACACTGACTTCAGAGCTCGCCCTCCTCCCACCCCCGCCCCATCAATGCTGAGCCTCTCAGCGCACGTTTCAAGCTGGCTGGCCAATTAGCGTTCTCCGGCCGGTCCCGGACCCGCTGACCACGCCCTCCTGCCGAACTGAAAATTCTGCCCAAATTGCCCATTTAGAGAGCCGGTGCAAACATGATGGGCTGAATGGCCTCCTTCTGCACCATTACAACTCTGTGCTTCTGCAAAAACCCTCCATGACCTCAACCATTCCTATCTCTGTAATCTCCTCCACACCCAAAACCTTTGTAATACCTGCGCTCCTCTAGTTCTGGTCTCCTGAGCATCCTGATTTTAACCGTTCCACCATGTATGGCCGTGCCTTCATTTGCCTGGGCCCTAAGCTCTGGAATTCTCTCCCGGCCTCCCTACTTCGCTTCCCTCCTTTAAGGCACTTCTTAAAACCTACCTCCTTGACCAAGATTTTTGCCAACGGGCCCGAATTTTTTTAATGTGGTTCAGTGTCATATTTTGTTTTATAACGCTCCTGTGAGGCGCCTTGGAATGTTTCACTATGTTAAAGGTACTGTATAAATAAAAGTTGTTGTTGTTACGTCAGGCAAAGAATCAAAGATAGGTAGGTAAAACAGCAATCGAACAATGTGAGGACTTCAAAGAGGAGATGTTTCAGAAATGGAATAGACAAGCTCCCACAAGGGAGAAAGGAAGAACATCCAAAGCCAGAACTCCGAGGCTATCAAAAGACATAATAGAGATTAAAATGGGACAAAGAAAGGAAGCTTATGACAAACGTAAGGCACATTAGGGAATCAAAGTGAATATAGAAAACACGGAAGAACATGGAATAAGATGAGAAAAGAGGGAGTATGAGAATGGATTAATGGCTAAGATAAAAGGAAACCTCAATGCTTATAAACGTATAGTTTGTCAAAGAGTATCCAATGGAAGTGTAAGCCAAATCAGCACCAAGTAAGGGTTATTCATGAGGTACCGAGTAAGTGCTCTGCATCCGTGTTCACTAAAGGACAGGGTGCTGCCGATGTAGCAGTAAGGGAGGTAGTCGTGATATTGGATAGGATAAAAGTGGATAAAGAGGAGGCACTTAAAAAGTTGGCAGAACTCAAAAGTAGAAACATGACCCAGTCTGGATGAGCTGCATCCGAGTGTCCTGAGGAAAGTATGGACGGGAATTGCAGAGGCTCTGGCCAGGATATTCCAATCCTCTCTGGACAAGGGGCAGGGAGTGGTAAGAGGACTGGATATTGCAAATGTTACACCCCTACTTGTAAAAGGGGAGAGGGCTAAACTTGGAAATTACAGGCCATTCAGCCCAACATTTGCTGTGGGGAAACAATAACTTGGGGCAAAATTAATTGGCTTTTGGGCTAATAAGTAAAGGTCAGCAAGGATTTGTTAAAAGCAAATCACCTTTGATTAAGTTGATGGAGTTCTTTGATTAAGTAGTGGAGAGAGTTGATGAAGGTAATGTACTTGATGAGGATTGTGTACTTGATGAGGGTAGTGTACTTGATGAGGGTAGTGTACTTGATGAGGATTGTGTACTTGATGAAGGTAGTGTACTTGATGAGGGTAGTGTACTTGATGAGGGTAGTGTACTTGATGAGGATTGTGTACTTGATGATGGTAGTGTACTTGATGAGGATTGTGTACTTGATGAGGATTGTGTACTTGATGAGTGTAGTGTACTTGATGAGGGTAGTGTACTTGATGAGGATTGTGTACTTGATGATGGTAGTGTACTTGATGAGGATTGTGCACTTGATGAGGATTGTGTACTTGATGAGGGTAGTGTACTTGATGAGGATTGTGTACTTGATGAGGGTAGTTTACTTGATGAGGGTAGTGTACTTGATGAAGGTAGTGTACTTGATGAAAGTAGTGTACTTGATGAGGGTAGTATACTTGATGAAGGTAGTGTACTTGATGAAAGTAGTGTACTTGATGAGGGTAGTGTACTTGATGAAGGTAGTGTACTTGATGAAGGTAGTGTACTTGATGAAAGTAGTGTACTTGATGAAGGTAGTGTACTTGATGAAAGTAGTGTACTTGATGAGGGTAGTGTACTTGATAAGGATTGTGTACTTGATTAGGATATTGTACTTGATGAGGGTAGTGTATTTGATGAGGGTAGTGTACTTGATGAAGGTAGTGTACTTGATGAGGATTGTGTACTTGATGAGGATTGTGTACTTGATGAGGATAGTGTTCTTGATGAATGTAGTGTACTTGATGAGGGTAGTGTACTTGATGAGGATTGTGTACTTGATGAGGATTGTGTACTTGATGAGGATAGTGTTCTTGATGAGGGTAGTGTACTTGATGAGGATTGTATACTTGATGAGGGTAGAGTACTTGATGAAGGTAGTGTACTTAATGAGGGTAGTGTACTTGATGAGGATTGTGTACTTGATGAGGGTAGTGTACTTGATGAAGGTAGTGTACTTGATGAGGGTCGTGGACTTGATGAGGGTAGTGTACTCGATGCTGCGTGCACAGGTTTTCAAAAGACATTTGACAAAGTAGACGTGCTGACAAAATTAATGCCCAAGGAATTAAAGAAGCAGTGAACTGTGTGGATATGAAATTGCCCAAGGGTCAGAAAGCAGAGAGTAGTGGTGAATGTTGTTTTTCAGCCTGTTTGTGATAGTGGTACCCAGGGGTCAGCATAAAGACCACTATTCTTTTTGATAATAATAATAATAATGACCTAGACTTGAGTAGGCAGGGCATAACTTTAAAGTTTGTGGATGACATGAAACTTGTAAATATAATGAATAATGAGAACGACTGCAATAGACTGTGAAGGAACATAGAGGGAGTCTGATAGAGGTAGCAACAGGGAGGTAAGGTAATTAGCCATAGCCCACAAGGGACCATGGACATCTCTCTCCATCAGAGAGAGAGACAGTGCCTTACAGCTTGAGGGTACCACTAAATGAACATAGTCACGCTGTTCCTGTAAATTCTGCCTGACATTCATTACATTGAACTCAATAGTGGCTAATTACATATGAACAATATTACTTCCACCTTCCACCTGAGCCTGTCCTTGCTGGAGCTGGAGGCATGTTGTGTGGGCAGATTCCAGTCATGGGCTGTTGAGGAACAGTGTGTGGCTGCTCTGGATGGAGTCACTGACAACTGCTGCCGTGAGTTCACAGTTACCACAGAGCCTGCGCTTTTCAGTTGGCTCAGAGCAGCAGGCCAAGGCTTTGTGAGGAATGTCACCAAACTCAGGCAGTTCATACTCTTGCAGCCAAGGCAACTGGCCGAGTGTTCGAGTGTGAGAGGTGACTATGATTGTTGACACCACAAGCACTGAGGGTGCAGGCACAGACCCCATACCTGCAGCATCAGCTACCTGTGTTAAAGATGGCGCAAACCAAGCAGACACAGCAGAGAGGAAAGGAAGCACTGTCTTGATGAAGTCCAGCCTGAAGCGCCTGCTCCCTTCACCACTGATGTTGTGGTGGTTTAAGACCTTTCCTTAGGAGATTAATGCCAATTCTAGGAGAGTTCCAGCCTTTCTTGGAAACCCTAAACTGGCACAGGGATTGAACCCATGCCATTGGTGTCACTCCGCACTGCACTATAGCCAACTGAGCTCACTGATCCCCACCCACCCCATGCAACAGAGAGACTTGGGAGTATAAATTTGTACATTTATATGTACAAATGTTGCACACAAATATGTAAAGATGGAAGGACAAGTTTGAGAAGTCTGCTGGGAGGTATATGTGTCCTGTGCTTCATTCATAGACGCAGGGAGAACAGAAGCAAGTAAGTTATGCTGAACCTTTACAAAACACTGGTTAGGCCTCATCTGGAGAACTGTGATCGATTCTGGGCCCTGCCCTTTTGGAAGGCCTGGGAGAGGATGCAAAACAAACATCTGACAGAAAGGTACAGGAACTTCAGTTATATGGGCAGCCTGGAGAAGCTGGGATTATTCTCCTCGGAGAAGAGAAGCTTGGGGGAACATTTGATGGAAGAGTTAAAAATTTAGAATGATTATAACAGCGTAAATGGCAGAAAGTCAGTAACCACTAGACACAGATTTAAAATAATTGGCCAAAGAGCCAGAGGTAGCATTTACACAGCAAGCTGCTGTGCTCTGGAATGCACTGCCTGAGAACAGATTCAATAATAGTTTTCTAAGGGAATTGGATGAATCCTTAAAAGGAAAGAGATGACAGGGCTGTGGGCATATAATGGAGGATGGAATAGGGGAATGCGATGATAGATGAGGAGAGAGGAGGCTAGAGTGGAGCAAAAATGCTAGCACGGACAGATTGGGCTGAATTTCCTGTTTTGGTGCCTCATATCCGATGTAAAACTCCACAGCCCTGCGGCACTCGGGAACACTCCGTGCCGGGAAGAAACAGGGCCTGCAGAACTAACGCTCCCTTTAAAATGCTTGCTTGCTTTAACCACAGGTCAATCATCAAGGGGCCGTACAGTGCCACAAGCAGGCCACGCACCCCATTCAGGTGTTGGTGGGAACACTGGCTATGGAGAAAGAGCTGGGAAAAACTGGGACATCTCTACCAAAGAGCTGGTACTGGCAGGATGGGCCAAACGGCCTCCTTCTGTGCTGTACAATTCTGTACAGTTTTATTGAGGACGGCAGTCCTTTTGAGGATGGAAGACCTCGCAGCCTGGGGTGCGATGAGTGGTCTGTGGATGGAAGACATCAGGTGAAGGATGGATCTCAGACACCAACCTTCTGGCCCAGAGGGGAAGAGTGCTGTTTTACCAGCTCTGTGCAGCTGAGGTTTCAAACACATGCCCCCTATGTAGTGCCAGGTGGTTACACTGAAATACTAGTTGCAAAGGAATGGCCTCATTCAGCTGCAGCCCCTTCACATCCCCAGTTAGAGTTTTTCCCCTTTATCTATCACCTCTTGTTCTTGGTTTGTGCTTCACATTGGCAATGCCGCATTTCATTGCTAGCTTAAAAACAAAGGGTTTTTTTTTTAACAGTATCTATTTTTAGGGGTGTCCTAAAGTGCTCTGCAGCCAATGAAGCACTTTCCGAAGTGTAGTCACCACTGTAATTTAGGAAAAGCAGCAGCCACTTTGTGCACAGCAAGCTCCCACAAAGGTCAATCTGATAATGACCAGGCCATCTATTTTTAATGAGGGATAAATGATGGGTCAGGGTACCAGGCAGAGTCTCCCTCCACTCTTCTTTGGAAAAGTGCTGTGCGATATCTTATGTGCACCTTGGGTGGGCAGAGTGCAGTTGAACGTCTCATTTGAAGGACGGCACCTCCAACAATGTAGCACTCACTTAGCACTGCCGCTGGGAGTGTCAGCCTCGAATTTGTGCTCTGGTCTCTGGGGTGGGACTTGAACTCAAAGCCTTTTGTCTCTGATGTTAAAGCTAAATACTGCGGATGCTGGAGATCTGAAATAAAACCAGAAAGTGCTGGAAAAACTCAGCTCCAGTTCCGAAGAAGAGACGCACTGGCCCTGAAATGTTAACTCTGTTTCTCTCTCCACAGGTTTTGCCAGACCTGCGGAGTTTTTCCACAACTTTCTCCTTTAGGCCCTGAGGCAGGAATGCTACCCACTGAACCATTGCTAGCAGCTTATTCTGAAATGCTTTCTTCTTGAACTGATGTAGAAGGTTAAACTTGAACAGAAAGAAAAAGGGGTGGGAGGGGGACGAGGCAAAGGGAAATTAGAGAGGGGCAATTCAGAATGGAGAAGCAAAAAAATAAATGGCACAGGGAAATAAAGGAGAGCTTGAAAGAGACACGAGGATGGGTGAAGAGACAGTTCAGTGGAGAGAGATGCAAAATTGAGTGGACAGAAGAAGGGTCTGATCTGAAGAAGGGGCATATGGACTCGAAACGTTAACTCTGTTTCTCTCTCCATAGCTGCTGTCAGACCTGTGGAATTTTTCCAGCATTTTCTGTTTTTATTTCAGATTTCCAGCATCTGCAGTATTTTGCTTTTGTATTATTAAGTGGACAGAGGTCAGTATGCAAATACTCAGTGAATAGGAAGGAGGAGTGAGGGGTAACAGCAGACAGACTCCTAATGGAAGGAGGGAGGTGCAGAGAATGAGACAGGCATAGAAACTGTGACAGAGAGAGAGAGAGAGAGTGCAAAAGAGAGTGTCAGAGAGGCAGAACAATGGAGAGATAAAGAACACCAGAGAGAGAGAGAGAGCAATGGAGGAGAGTGACAGAGCACCAGGCAGAAATGAAGAGGTAGAAAACCAGAGAGAGAGACAGAGAGAGACAAAAAGTGAGAGAGAGAGAGAGAGAATGAGACAGAGAAGCAGAAAAGATAGAGAAAAACAAACACAAGTCAGCCAGCTATTGAGGCACACAAACAGAAAGAAAGTGAGATATTCAGACCGACCAGGGCAAGAAAAGGGTGAAAAGAGAGAAAACATTCTATTTCATTGCCTTTGATCCCCTTGTAAACAGGACTGAACACACTGAAACAATCTCACTATTCCAAAATCACTCCTGCTGCATTTCGTACCATCCACACAGGAAAATTCATGAACAAATCCATTCTGGACACACCTGGCGAATGGACTGCAATACAAAACAGTCTCAACCCAGGAGCGCTGGAGACGTGAAAGTTAATCAGGATAGGTTTTGAGCAGCGGTGCTGCTGGCTAGACTGTATAGTTTGAGAACAGGAAGAAAATGCATGTGGGTATTCACTTATCCAATTACTGGCCTCTCTCTGCAGGAACTAGAGGGGAGTTTCTTGCACATAAATCGTAATTAACGAGGGTAATTTGGAAAAGTATCTCATTATTTCTAATAAAGCACTTGGACGAGGGGAAAACTACAGCAGTCACCTTGCAGCTTTTCAAGTCTCCTTATTGAGGCCGCTTCCTGCTGCGCTCAGTTTTCCATCGCTGGCTGCAGCAGTGAACACAATGGGGTCAATTGTCACCCACCCTGCAGCTGCAGCTGGGGTTAGGGATCCTTGTCAGGCTGGAGGAGAGGGGACAATGAGCCCGAAATCTCTATACTGGACGATCCAGTTGTCACGTCCGGCTATCATGTCTCTGAGATCAGCCATGACGCTCATTGAATAAACCTCTGAGCCAGAAGTTCTGGTTTTGAGTCTCACCCCAGGGCTTCATGTGCAAGGAAGGTGCGTCCATAAACAGGTTGAGAATTCAACTTGCAAATCCTTCCAACACAAGCCAATGGTAGACGGTGAGAGTGGGAGAGACTGAACGGCCCACTCCCAGCTCTCCTACGCACTGAGGTGTACGGCAAGAAAGACCTTTTAAAAATTATTCACTCATGGGATGTGGGTGGCACTGGCTGCACCAGCATTTATTGCCCATCCCTAATAGAGTCAAATGCTGCAGGTCTGGACAAGCCAGGTAAGGACAGCAGATTTCCTTTCCCTAAAGGGCCTTAGTGAACCCAGATGGGTTTTTATGACAATCGGCAATGGTTTCATCATCCACATCAGACCTTTAATTCCAGATTTCTACTGGATTCAAATTTCACCATTTGCTGTGATGGGATTCAAACCCGGGTCATTGAGCATCACCCTGGGTCTCTGGAATACTAGCTCAGTGACAATACTATGTCACCACCTCCCCTTATTTGCAGTTAGTTAGTGCCTTTCATGATCACAGGACATCTCAAAACACTTAACAGCCAATGAAGTACTTTCTGAAGTGTAGTCACTGTTGTATTGTGGGAAATGCAGCAGTCAATTTGACCACAGAAAGCTCCCACAAACAGCAATGTGATCTGTTGCAATGTTGATATTGTGGGTAAATATTCACCAGAATAATGGGGCCAACTCCCCCACTCTTCTTTGAAATAGTGTCACCAGATTGTTTACATCCACCTGAGAAGGCAGACATTTAACATCTCACCCAAGAGATGGCTCCTCCGACAGTGTAGCACTCCCTCAGTTCTACAAAGGAGTGTCAACCTAGAAATCTGTGCTCAAGTCTCTGGAGTGGGACTTGAACCCACAACCTTCTGGATTCAGAAGCAGGCACGTAAACCATTGAACAAGGACAGGTACTGGTAATCCAGAAAAATGTTGCAGGATGGGGAGTGACTCTGTTTGACCGTTGATTTCCATTACCTGTGCTAGGCAGAGACCAGCTAGATTGCCATAGGCAGGAGTAATAATCACAGACTACTCTCAACTTTCTCTAGCAGATTCAAATGTTCATTAGGTGGAGGCTTCAATTTTCTGGCATTCCTAACCACTAGGGGGAGTAGGCATAATGATAACATTACTGGACTAGTAATCCAAAGGCCCAGACTAATATCCTGGGGACACAGGTTCAAATCCCACCACAGTAGCTGGTGAGGGTTAAATTCAATTAATGAAATCTGGAATTTGAAGGCTTATGATGATTATACCTCTGAATCTTCAAGAGAAGTCTTTATCTGGACCAGGCCCACAGCCTTTTAGAACTGGGTAACTAGCAAAGGACAATAAATGCTGGCTTTGCCAGCAATGCCCAAGTCCCATTAAAGAATGCACTTTTAAAAAGCCGGGGTTTGTGTGCGGAGCGTGGGTTCGGTTTGGAGGTAGGGGGAGTGTTTTTTTTAGGTTACACACAATCTTTTAATAATTATGAACACCTCAGTTTGATCACCCCTTAACCTTCTCTAGTCAAAGCAGTATAAGCCTAGTCTGAAAACTGACAAGTGTTCCAATTCCTTCTGAGCGTAACAATTCAGCAAACATAAAAACCCTTACAAGAGATTGTTTTATGACCATGTAAATGATCTGGATGGAACGTGTATACCATAACAGTTAAAGAGAGGCAGGAGCAGGCTAGAGAGTGAGGATGAAGAGCAGGAAAGCAACACGCCATGGGACTGGTGGCACACACAGAGAATCACACTCCTTTCATTTATTTTTCCAAAGGTGTTTCATTTTATCCTCGAATTAAACAGTGACAGTGTGACAGGAAGGGGAAAAGAGCTCCAACTAGCAAGAGGCATAACATTGTACCTGATGGCATGATGTTCTTCTTACTAAAAAGAAATTAGGATGCAGTAAGGAGGTCCTTGTGGTGCAGTGGGTAGTGTCCCTGCCTGTGAGCCAGAAGTTCTGGTTTTGAGTCTCACCCCAGGGCTTCATGTCCAAGGAAGGTGCTTCCATAAACAGGTTGAGAATTCAACTTGCAAATCCTTCCAACACAAGCCAGTGGTAGACGGTGAGAGTGGGAGAGATTCCTGGTCAGCCAAAGTGCTTTGGACATTCTACCATCACTCTCCATAGCTACAGCATGCGTGTAAAAGTGCTTGTTGCTACAGCAACTCAGGCTCCCGAAGTGAACTATAACACACCAACCATGGGGTTCCGACAGAAGCAGTGGGGAATAAAAAAACTCATTTAGGATGCTGTAACGAGGAGACTGTAAATCCTTTCCAGTAATGAACCAAACTGAGCTGAAAGGCCCTCTCCCTCTTCATTCTCACCGAGGTAACCCTGGAACACAATCACTCAGCCGTCACTGTATCCCTTCGAGCCTCCCGTGACTGGCGCTTCATCGAGAATGAGATGGACATCCTTATTTTACTTAATGTGTGTGGTTTGATTGGGCCAGTTATTTTTGCTGTACTCCCCATCCGTGGGGAATTTTTTTAGGGATGACCTAGTTTGTGTGGGATTGTGCAATGCAAAGCTTTGTTAGGACAAAATAAGAGCTGATTGGCCTTCCTTAACTGGATCTGCTCTGGGACATGCTGAGGCAGCCCGTGTGCATTACGATTGCTGTGATCTCTTCCCCAGACTCTGTAAGTCAGCAGAAGACCACTGCGCGCTACTTGCTTTTCTTTGACGGCATCTTCCAAAACCGCCCCCCCTGCCTCCAAATGACAAGTGGGGCAGGCGCATGGCAGCACCGCCACCTCCAAGTTGCCCTCCAAGTCACAAATCGCCCTGACCTGGTGCATATATTCCTTAATGGTCACTGGGTGAGAATCCTGGAGTTTCCTTCCTAACATCGCTGAGGGAACATCTTCACCAGACGGACTGCAACGCTTCGGGAAGACAACCAACCACCACCTTCACAAGGGCAGCAAATGCGGGCCTTGCTGCTGATGCCCCCATATCTGTACTGCCCCCTCACCCCAAAGAAGCTGGAACCTCTCAGACCAACGGAAGCAATTCTCTAACATTCTTTGGGAGCAGGGAATAGAGTTGAGCCTCTCAATACTGTCAACAGACAACAACATGTCTTCAGGCTCTCCTGCCTAAGCGAGACAGAATAAACGGCGTACCTTCACAGGCCTGAGTGTTGCAAAGAGCTTCCTCCGTGTGCAGCCCGATACAGATGTCCCCGCTGTTAGCCGGCACTGGGTTGGTGCAGGTCCGTGTACGCTGGTAGTGTCCACCTCCACACGTGGCCGAGCACAGGGACCAGGGAGACCAACAGGACCAAGCTCCCTTAACTGAAAACACCGTCGCGAGAAAGAACAGAGTTGAAAATTAGTCCAGGTGCACAAACCTGTAAACCCTGTGCCTCAGACAAAACCAGAAAATGCTGGAAAAACTCAGCAGCTCCGGCAGCATCTATGGAGAGAGAAACAGGGTTAACATTCCAAGTCCTTATGACCCTTCTTCAGAGCCCTGAAGGGTTATATGGGCTCAAAACATTAATTCTGGTTCTCTCTCCACAGATGCTGTAGGGCCTGCTGAGTTTTTCCAGCATTTTCTGGTTTTGTTTCAGATTTCCAGCATCCGCAGTATTTTGCTTCTAACCCTGTGCCTCAGTTGGTGGCTCTTGAAGGTGACGGGTTCATAGCCTCGATCCAAAGATTTGAGCCCAAGAATCTAGGTTGACACAGTGCGGTACTGTGGGAGTGCTGCACTGTCAGAGCTGCTCTTTATTGGATGAGTTGTTAAAATGGAGACCTGTCTGCTCTCTCAGGTGCTCTCTAAGGCCAATGTTCTGAAGAAGAGCAAGAGAGCTCTCCCTGCTGTCCTGGCCAATATTTACCCTCAAACCACATTGCTGAAAAGGATAGAATATCTGGTCATCTGCTGTTTGTGAGCTTGCTGTGGGCTGCTGTATTTCCCACAAAACAACAATGACTAAATATCAAAAGCATTTGATTGGCAGTAATACGTTTTGGGATGTCCTGAGAAGGTGAAAGGCACTATGCAAATGCAAGTTCTCTCTTGTCCCCTGCAACTTCTCCCCTCCTTGAAGAGACCTCTACTCAAGGGTGCATATTATATGGGGCATGGTTGGTCAGGCACCCACCTCCCTCTGATACCTGCCTGGGGACAGCATTCTTCATGCTTGAGCTAATGAGATTCCACTGTGCAGAACCTCACACTTTCCAGCAAGAGTTGAATGGATGGTTACTGGGAGCAGGAATCCAGGTTGGTTTCCCTTCTACCACCCACCCCCATCCTAGTTCACCGGAGGCCAATTGCTGAGGCACTATTCAGTTAAATCGCAAACGTCAGGTGTAGTGAGACTTGGACTTAAACTATTTTCCCCATGTGGCCGAATAGCTGAATGGTCACAGCCAGAGCTCGCAGCTGAATGAAGAACTTGTGGGCAAGATACAAGATACTAGCAAATCTCTGGATTTGAATCTCAACAAGTAGTCAGCTCTCTGAGAGAAGGAAGGTTAGAAAGAAAACAAAGAAATGAAGGGAGAACTTGCATTTGCGTAGCACCTTGTTACAGCTTCAAGGCCTCTCAAAGGCCCTCACAATCAATAGGATAACTTTGAGTTACAGTCATGGTTGTTAGGTAATCAAATGCAGTAGCCAATCTGCGTGCAGCAAGATCCCAGAAATAGGAAAGTTGCTCAAGGCACCAAGACTCTCCTGTCCCTGTATCTAAGTTTGGGTCAAAATCCTGGAACTCCCTCTCTAGCAGCACTGTGGGTATACCTACACCACACGGACTGCAGCGGTTCAAGGAGGCAGCTCACTACCACCTTCTCAAGGACAATTATGGATGGCCAATAAATGTCAGCCTTGCCAATGATGCCTTTCCATTTCCATCTCCCTTGTGCATTTACCTAGCTTCCTCTTGAATGCAACTACGCTAGTCAATGGAGCTCCCTGTGGCAGTGTATTCCACATTTTTACCATCCTTTGGGTAAAGAAGTTTTTCCTGAATTCCCCATTGGATTAATTGGTGACTATTTTTCATTGATGGCCCCTAGTTACGGTCTGCTTCAGAAGTGGAAACATCTCCACCTACTCTATCTTTTCTTTTATTTGTTCATTATGGGATATGGGCATCACCTTACAGTCCTTGGTCAATCACCCCTCAGCCTTCTAGAGAAAAGAGCCTTGACCTGCTCACTCATTCCTGATACTTGTACCTTCTCAGTTCTGGCTTCATCCTTGTAAAGCTTTTTAAAATCTTCTCCAGTGCCTCTATATCATTTTTACAACATGGGTACGAGAACGATGCACACCAGCTGAAAGGTTTGATACAATGAAGTTGGATGCAAGATCCCCACCTTTCAATTCGATGGGCCAAAGGGCCTTTTTCTGTGCTGTAGACCTCTATGACTCTATGACCCTAACTCTCTAGAAATGAACCCCAGTGTTGTGTTTCTTCTTTTTAAATGACCTTCTTAACTGTGTTGCTACTTTTAGTGATTTGTGTATTTGTACCCCCAGATCCCTTTGGTTCGCAACACCATTTAGGATCTAATTTTCCAAGGGGTATGGAAAATTTTCCTTTCTTGTCAAAACGCACAACCTTACGCTTATCAACATTGAAAGTCATTTGCCAGTTGGATGCCCATTTTTCAAGCTTGGTAAAGTCTTGCTGTATTTTGTCACATTCTTCCTCAATATTAACCTTACTCTTCCATTTAGTGTCAACTGCAAAGTGTGACATTGTACTTGTGACTCCCAAGTCCAAATGATTTCTGTTACCTGGGCAGGGCAGCTGGTTACAGTCCTCATACTCAATATCAGCTCCCAAGCAGAGCAGGCCTCCGTTCTTGGGCTCAGGGTTGGTGCAGCTCCGCCTCCTGGTCCGGAAGCCCATCTCACACTCTCGAGAACAAGATGACCACGGCAGCCAGGGGGACCAGCCGCCATTGATCCTGTGGAGAGACTGACGGCCAAACTTCAACAGGTCATCGACGAGGGCTGTGTGGAGAGAGAGAGAGAGAGAGAGAGAGAGCGAGGGAGACATGAGCGCGTGTCACACTATGGAGCAAAACGTTTGCTGCATCACCAACCGATCACCCAGCACTCTTTAGGCGTGTGATCCTTCTTTTTAAATTAATTCTTGAGGCGTGAGCATCGCTGGCAAAGGCCACCATTTATTGTCCATCCCTAACTGCCCTTGAGAAGGTGGCGTTGAGCCGTCTTCTTTGAACTGAGTGGATCTTGCTCGGCCATTTCAGAGGGCAGTTAAGAGTTAACCACTTTGCTGTGGGTCTGGAGTCACATGTAGGCCAGACCAGGTAAGGATGGCCGATTTCCTTCCCGAAAGGGCATTAGTGAGCCAGATGGGTTTTTACGACAATCAGGTAGTTTCCTGATTATTAATGGGACTAGCATTTATTCCAGAATCATTGATTAACTGCTGCTGCCACAGTGGGATTTGAATGCATGTCTCCAGAGTATTTATCTGGGCCACTGAATAACTCACTCAGTAACATTACCCCTCCCCTATGTTACCATCCTCCAATTGGAAATAATGAATGGAATCCTGCACCCCGGCGTGGGATGGGCTTGGCCCTCCCACCTATCTGGGACGACACTGATGATTACCCAATCACGGGCATGCACTGTTCCCTTATATTCACAATGGGCACCAGTTGAAAACCTTCCACTTTTTACGTTGTTTCTCAGTGTGTTATGGTTCACCAAGGGGTCCGCTTCCTCCTAAAGATGAGGGCAGTATCGGAAAAGCTCAAGCGGAAGGGATTCACAAGCACGCCCAGTGCCTTGCTGAGGTCCCTGGAACATAAAGTAATCAACCACTCCCCCCCTCCTAGCCCACCCACAACTGTATCTCCGCTGCCTAAACCTCAAGCTCTTGCCTGTAAACTGTGCAACCCTCACCCATTAGCTTACCCAAGTAGCCATCGTAGTGTGTGAGCCTAATGCCCCGAGGCTATTCCTCTGTGGGGGCTGAACCCTGATATCTCCACACGCGTGGGATAACTGTTCACAGCGGGGTTCCAGCTGACTTTACCACCAGGAACGTTCAGATTAATTACACTATCCCCACACCCAACACCACCCCCCTCCCCCCACCCAACACCACCCAAGATATTACTCAGGATGAGATTAAATAATTCCTGGAATTGGCCTGCTTTGTTTGGTTCTAAACTACAATAAATGTTGGTGCATATATAAGCAGCCCACTTTCTCAACGCCCCATCTTAAACATTCATTCCCTCCACCATCAACGCACAAGTGTGCACTGTCTACAAGGCTCCTGCGACCAGTGCCTTCCAAACGCACCACATTCGCCACGTAGAAGGACAAGGGCAGCAAAGGCTCATCATTAGCACCACGTTCTCCTCCAACTCACACACCATGGGAACATCGGCCATTCCTCCACTGCAACTGGGTCAAAATTGTGGAACTGCCTGTCTAACAGCACAGCGGGGCAGCAAGCTCACCGCACAGGCTGCCACAGTTCGAGGAGAGCCACCGGCAACCAGCGGTGGGCTATAAATGCAGGCCTCGCCAATGACGCCCATACCCCATGAACGAATGAAAAGATACTTGGTTCCACAGGGAATGTCGGGTCCGCTTCCCTCTCTTAACTTACAGTCAGTGGTGCAGGCAGAGGTGCCATCTGAGGGGCAGAAGCGGCTATCTACCCTCTTTTTCCCAAGCTGAAGATCGTGTGGATCTGCCAATGGTGCCCGGCAGGTGTAGCGGAACCGGTGCTCGTGACGGGCTCCATTCTGACTGATGTTGACTGGCATCCAGGGTGTCCACGGCGTGTTCCTGCGTGTCTCTGGGCAGGAATCTACATTACAGGCCCTGTGCTCCTGTAGAGAGGGACAGGGAAACGGGGCAATGAGGCATGGGGCAAATCAGCAAAGGGTCAGCAACTTCAGCTATCATGCCAACTCTACAACATCAATGGCAACAAACCCTGTTTTGTTTTCTGTCATCACAACTCACGTGTTTCTTTTTAAGGAAGAGGTCAGAGTTCCAAACCATACAACAGCTACAGCTTGGGGTCAGGCAGGCTCACTGAGTTTGAGACAGCCCTTTCATAGATCAATCCAATTAGACCCACCCCACCCCTTCCCCAAATTCCCAAAATACTCTGGTCACCAAGGGAGGATGTGAAAGTCCTTGAGAAGGTGTGGAGGAGATATTAGGATAGATATTAGAATAGTTCCAATGATGAGCGAATGTAGCTACAAGGTTAGTTGGGGAAGCTTTAGGGTTGTTCTCCTTGGAGCAGAGGAGATGGAAGGGAGATTTGATAGAGGTGGACAAGATTATGACAGGTTTAGAGAAGGTAGACAAAGAAAAGCTGTTCCCATGAGTTCCCATGACGGTACAAGGACTTGGGGACACAGATTTAATGTTTTGGGCAAGAGATAGGGTGCGGACTATGAAGAAAAATATCTTTCATTCAGCGAGTGGCGATTACCTGGAACTCGCTACCTGAGAGGGTGGTAGAAGCGGAGACGATGAATGATTTCAAAAGGAAACTGGATGGGCGCTAGAGGAAAATAAAACTGCAGGGCTATGGGGATAGAACGGGGCAATGGGACTGACTGATCTACAGAGAGCCAGCATGGGCTCAATAGGCTGAATGGCCTTCTTCAACACCTATCAGCTAGTGCATTCAAACTCCTAATCACTCATTGTGTACAGCACAGAAAGAGGCCATTCTGCCCAATCTGCCTGTGTTGCCTCTTTGGTAGAGCCAATTAGCCCCATTCCTCCAGTTCTTTCCCTTCAGCCCTGCGAGTCCTTTCCCTTCAATTATTTACCCAATTCTATTTCAAATGCTCCTATGGAATTCACTTCCACCACCTTCCCAGGAAGACGGCTTGACTCAATAACTGTGTCCTGGTGTCATCATCAGGGGTTTAATGGTTTATCAGTCTTTTTTAGAGTTGCCAACACTTCAGGTTTACCCCAGAGTCTCAAGGAATTAAAGGTTAATCTCCAGGTCATATCTGCCAGCAAAAAAACCCAGGAGATGAATCATAGGAATTGTCTGTAGAGTTCTCTTCCCCAGGGAGCAGTGGAGGCTGAGTAACTGAATATATTAAGACTGAGTTAGACATATTTTTGTTGACAGGGGAGTTAAGGGTTATGGGAGAGCAGACAGGAAAGTGGATTTGAGACCACAGTCAGATTAGCCATGATCTTATGAATGTTGGAGAATGTTCGAAGGGCCATATGGCCTATTCCTACTCCTAAGTCCTATGTTCCCAAGTTCTTAGAAGCATAAGTAACATTGCGTTTTTGTTTCAAGTTTCTCTAAGCATCTTTGTTTAATAGTTATAGAAATATGGGAGCAAAAAAGCTGTTTCTCTGAGAGTCAAGAGTCATCCAATCAGGTAATGAAGAGCCTATTCGCTCTCTGATTGGCTAAGGGAAGACTGTGCACGGTGAGGTCGGACATGCTGGCAGGAGTTTGGGGGTGGGGTGGTTCGAAGTAGGGATCACATGACTAAACTATAGTTGGCAGTCCTGGACTTGATGCACTATCGTGAAGATAATTCCTCAGAAACAAACCTATAAGAAAGCTGAGAAGACATCAGACCCAACAAACAAAAAAAAACACCGAGCCACATGAGGAGATATTAAGTCGGTTGAGCAAAAGCTTCGTCAATGAGAAAGGATTTAACCAGCATCTTAAGGGAGGAGTGAGAGGCGGAGGGGTTTGCGTAGGGAATTCCAGAGCTCAGGAGCTAGACAGCTGAAGGCACGGTCGCCAATAGTGGGGGCAATGAAAATTGGGCATATACAAGATGCTAGGAGAACATGGACTTCGGAGGACTGTGCAGCTGAAGGAGGTCACAGGGATAAGGAGGGGAAAGGCCCATGAAGGGATTCAGAAGCAAGGATGAAAATTTTAAAATTGAGGCCTTCCCGGACTGGGGGCCAAGGTCGGTCGTGAAGGGCGAGGGTGATGGGTGAATGGGACTTGATGCGAGTTACGGGACAGGTAGCGCAGTTCTGAATGAGCTCACGATTATGGGTGGTGGGTGACAGTCCATATCTCTTGTCACCCTGACACAACCGAATATTCTACCAATCTCAGTCTTGCAAGCTCCAACTGCCCCCCGAACTTCCACAGACTTTTGCAGGAGAAAGTTCCAGATTCCCACTGAGCTTTGTGTGAAAAAAAAGAGTGAACCCAACTTTCTGCTGCTCTAGCAGATCCCAAAATGTGGGGCATTTAGGTATAATCTTCTCGTCATGAAGGAACACTCCTTGTCATTATTTTTTTTAAATATTCATATTGAGGAAGGAAAATAATCCCTTCTCATTCCTCAGAAACCTAGCAGTATGGAGCATATGAAACAGATACAAATGAAAACTTGATTAGGAGGTGTAAAATGTGCTTTCAATTACAATCAGTACGGCATTTGGAGACTCTTATAAAGCAGATTGGAAACATAGCATCTTGTTCAGAGGCCGGACCATTCGACACGGGTTATATTTTATGAAAAAATAACAACTCAATTAAGGGGAATACGGAACAGATGTGCTACATGGGCCCTGGTGGAGAATGCAGAAGAGCTGACACTTAGCTGACCCTAGCCCATAGCTTTATACATCCCTCCTCAGCCCGTTCCCCCCTGCTCCTCTGAACAGCCAATTCCCCCGTGCGCCTTTCAAAATATCCGAGATGCGTGTTTTTCCCCCCGAATCCGAGGCTAGAGAATGGAGTGCTTTCTTGCAAATCCTCAGATCTGAACACACTGTAACAAAATATTGGGAGAAAGGGAAAGCAGCTGAGAGCTTCCTTCCAATCTCCGTGCTGTGTAAACAAAGTATTCCTCTTTTAGCGTTATCTTCACACGCACTTACTTCCCCTTTGGGGAATAGTGGGGAGGTGGTGGAAAGGTTTGTGGGTTGGTAGCCAGCCTGTTGAACCAGGCCATGAATACTCCTTTCACTGGCCAACAAGTCCCGACGGGGACTTGAGTCTGGAGCTTCTGACCCAGAGGTAGAGACAACACCACTGCACCCAATCTATATATCCCTCAATCCTTCCTCCCTCATGTATTTATCTAGTCTCCTCTTACACACATCTTATCCTAATCACCTCGGCTACACCCTGAGATAGCGAGATCCACATTCTAGGCATTTTTTGGGCTAAAGCAGTTCCCCACTTGTTTTATTAATGACTACCGTATATTTATGGTGGTGCACATATCTACTTAATTGTTTGCATTTTAAGATATAATTTTTGGTTTTAGGAATTTAAGTTTAACTGCAGAAAATGGGGTAAATGCAACTGAAGCAAGCTTGGAGCAGGAAGAGTTGGGGCCATCTTGCCTTAAGAGGTTAACAGCTGGAAGGGTAAGATCGTAAAACATCAGGTGGGCTCACTTAGCTAAGAAACTGGAGACATGGGCCGGGAATTTCTGGTCCCGCTCATGGCAGGAAACATCACAGACAGGATGGAAAATTTGGAGAGGCAGCCAAAAGTCCATTGACTTTCGGTGGGAAGGTCCCGGCCATGATGTTTGCAATCATCGTGAAGAAGCACAGTCCAGAGACTGGAAAGTGGAGCTAAATTAGTTTAAAAGCGTTCAGGAAACCACGGTAACTTGTAAAATCTGAGTTACTTCATCAGGTCAAAGATGAAATTAAAAATGAATGATAATTAATCTATAGGTCAGTTTGAGAACAGCCCAGGTACATCGTTGTGGTTTCAATTTATCTGGGAGTTTTCTGGGAGAGTTAGTTGCAGTTTGGACCTTGTGCAGTTTGCAGCTCACTGAGAGAAGATAGCTAGATAGACCTGCACTGTAAGCAGAGTAAAGAACTACCATCATCATTCACTGTGTGGGACGCGGCTGAGGCTTAATCTCAGTTTGAATCTTGAGGGGGAATAGAAGTTGGAAGATTGCCTAGTTTGAAGCTAATGGGAGAATCTACAGTGGGCCTCACAGTGTCTTGTTGCAAAATAATCAATTGATTAAGCTTGGAAGTATTGTAAAGTAACCAGAACAAGGGGTTGACACCTCCACAGTCAAGAGAAGGTAAATCACAGAATCACGGAATCTGTATAGTGCAGAGAAAGGCCATTCAGCCCATCAAGTCTGGATTGGCTCTCTGATAGAGTACCCCACCTGGTCCCACTCCTTTGCCTTATCCCCGTAACCTTGCACATTCTCTCTTTTCAGACAGCAATCCAATTCCCTTTTGAATACCTCACTCGAACCTGCCTCCACCACCCTCTCAGGAAGTTTGTTCCAGACTCCAACCAGCCTCTGGGTGAAAAAAACTTTTTCCTCACATCACATTTACTCCTTTTGCCAATTATTTTGAATCTGTGCCCTCTAGTTCACCCTGTCCATACCCCTCAGGATCTTGAATACCTCTATCAAGTTTCCTCTCAGCCTGCTTTTTTCCAAGGCAAACAGTCCCAACCTCTGGTCTGAGGAGAATTAAAGGTAGCCTCCAGAGGACTGTGGCATACTTTTGTGTGGTCCCTACTGAAGTAAATCTAGAACTAGGGGTCACTATTTAAAAACAAGGGGTCGCCCATTAAGACAGAGGTGAGGAGAATGTTTTTTCTCTCAGAGTGTCAGGCATGTTTGGCAGCAGGAGCAGACAATATAGCGAGAAGGCTAGAAATCAGCTTCACGACGCTGTGAAACCAGTGTGCGATCATCCGCTCAGCCTGTCAATGGCGGACCGCGTTTCCCATTGCCATCGGACATCAGGAGCCTCACTGTAACACATCAGCATATCATTATAAGGCCAGGCTGCTGGAATCACCCCCTCTACACTGGATCGTCCGCCCACATCTGCATGATTGCACGCCAATGTGTTTCACAACTGTACATAGCCGACGTGCACCTGGCGAGCTGCAATTCCCTCGGGATTTCGAGGTGCGTTTGCCAACCTTGCTTCAGGCAGCACTCGCGGGCATCAGCGCCAGGCTTCGCAGGCAGCACCACTTCACTTTTAGGGGGTGCTCACGGGCAGGTCCCTACCTACCGGACCAGCTGCAAGGCGGGGGTGGCTTTGTACGGCTGCAGGGCCAGGCCTTGCTTGGGGCAGGGGGAAAAGTGGCCTCAGGCAAGAGAAGGGGCTGCAGGGCGAGGGCTGTGCTGGGGAAGGAGGGCATCCTAGGATGTGCGTGTGTGGGGGCACATGTTGTTCTGTGCAAGTGGCCTCAAGGTGGTGAGGGCTGAGGAGGCAGCCTCCAGAGGAGATGAGGCCAGATGGAGATGTGAGGGTGTGTGTGTGAGAGAGTGAGTAGTGATGTCTCTTGAGCTGGCAGTGAGTGAGATGCCAGTGAATGTGTGATGGGCTTTGTGAGTGTGTGAGTTTAGAGTGAGGAGATGGTTCCCATGCCCTGGCAGCACAGATGAGATCATTCATCCTCTATCTGCATTGGATGGTCAACCTCTTCTGTCCTGCATTGGCACTGATCACCACTGCCATTGCCAGCAAGCCAGAGTGGTAATGTCGCTGCCCCTCCTGTAGCCAGAGCACGGGGGGTGTTGGGGGTGGGGGGGGGGGGGGGTTTGTAGAGGACATCACGGGGGGGCCTCCACGGCGTCCAAAAGGCACTCGAGGGACGCATCACTAAACCTGGGGACTGCAGGCTTCTTGCCTTTTGGGGCCCTGTCTCCTTTGCAGCAGTCCTTGGCTGGAAGCACCGAGAAGCGTGCACACGGCTGCAATTTAAATGTGGCATCCAGCGTGAGGAAGCAGCGAGGTGACGGCGTGGTGGGAGAATCGGGGTCTGCCCACCATTGACACAACGTGTTCCCCAGAAATGCATAATTAACGGGACGGGATTGGGACGATACGATGTGAGAAGCCTCCTAATCTTTCCTGTCCGCTACCGCACCTAGTGTAAATCTGGGACAATCCTGCCCATTGTTAAAAACTATATTATTAAGTTACTATTACCGGTTCTGTTTAAGATTTTTTTAATATACAATAAAGTTTGCTTTGTTAAAACAAAAGTGAAATCTTGAGGTGAAGTTCCATTGGTTAAAATTAGATATTTGGATTTTGTTTTAAATGTTAACGGTCCTTAACTGGATCGTGAGAATGGCCCCTAGTTTTGATCACCCTGGAAATACCTCCCCTACATCTACCCTATCAAAACCTTTTGCGATCTTAAAGACCTCTATCAGGTCACCCCCTCGGCCTTCTCTTTCCTCCTGAATTGTCTAATGGATTTGAAGTGAAACAATCAGTTCATGGTTGGCTGACATCTGCCTTCTGGTAGAAAGGGAAGAAATGGATATAACTTCGGGATCGGGAGGGCTGCCTTTTATGCTAGCCTGGTTCTCATTTGGAATTCTAAGGAACCAGTTGCCTTGTACTACTTCCCAGTATTTACACTGACTTGAATCCAGATCGGGGGGTGGGGGCTAGATTCCAAACTGCAACAATGGCACTGTGAACAGCAGCTAATATTACCCAGCATGGGTCAGTCACCCCTGAGGATTTTCATGATTTATTCCAAGGCTCGAAGCCTACCTACTTAAAAACACTGAAGTTGGGTAGCAGGGGGACATCTGCAGTTTAATTAGTCTCTCTGCAGTTGTAGGAAATCAAAAGCAGCTTTGTAACAGTGGCACAAAAGCAAAAATACCGCAGGTGCTGGAAATCTGAAATAAAAATTGAAAATGCTGGAAGTACTCAGCAGGTCTGGCAGCATCAGACTGTCTCATCAAACAATCTGACCAAGCATCTACACATGAAGCTGCAGGTTATGCAGAGCAATTGTGGAAGAAACTAAGACCAGTTATACAGCTGATGGAATTATATTGATGCATTCAGGGAAATTCGGTACAAACTGTACAATCCAAATTTAATTCGCCCAGTCACAACTCTAGGGAAAAATCAGCAAATCAAAGCCCTGGCTTTTGGGAGAAGGCGGAGGTCTCCAATTAAAAATGTTAATGAACGCAGTAAAGGACTCAAAAGGCAATTCAATGGATAAATGTCATCATGCCGTGCTGAAATAAGTCTATTGTAAATCTTGATTTTATTTGGGACATTAGACTTCTCAATTACTGGGGAAAGATGGTGGATGAAACATTTCCGGAAAGCAATTTGAATGATCTGTAAGAACCCAATGGGTTAAACCCATTATAAATGTGGGCATAAAAATTATTATGGGAAAAAATCGACAAAAGTGTAAGAAGCTCATGAGAACAGGAAGTTAAACTGTGCAGACACAAAGTGCATGCAGACGCAAGACTTATTAATAAGATTTAGGTCTTAAATTGACATTGAGCGAAACATACTTCATGTCTCGCCTCCACCCCATCCCCACCACTTCTTTCCATCCAGTTTAAACTCAGCGCTAAACTGTCCCGTGTTGGATTGCAAATCTTGCAGAATAAAAATTCAAGCTGCTCTACAAATAAGATTTCAAGAATTAGATCTATTTTTTTTTTAAAAGTCTGCTTAAAGGTAATTTGTGTGCAAAGAAATTCCAGCCTCCCTTAAGGGGTAAAAATCAAAACAGATTTCACAGAGACCATGGTTATAATATCCCCAAAAAAAGGGTCCCCATTGTATCAAATTGTATCCACTCAGAAATCTTTGCTCACCAACCGAGCATATTTTGATAACTGATGCATTTTGGACTTCTGCCAGGATTTCCTTTCTCTTTCTGTTTTCTCTTTCCAGAACATAGTAACGATTTCCCAGAGCAGGATGTGTGGGTTTAATATAGAAGTCTCCACATGGGTTAGCGACCCGACCTCTCTCAGTGTCTGTCATTTTTACCTTCAGTGAATAGGGGCAGGAATTTCTAACCCGGAGCTTTTCTGTTCTGGCCCAACACGACGCTGGCCACTAGGGGCAGCGTCTGCTGCCAACAAGGACGACGGAGCTCTGTGATATCTATGATCATCTATGCAAGAATGGGCAAGCAACACGCAGAACTCTCAGCTGGGAGATGAGGCCTGTGTGGAGTGCAGATCACTATCCAAGGAAAGCAATCAAGAACCAAAGGCAATGACACGAGAGTTTCTCCCATCTATGAACAAATCTTTCAGGCTCATTAAAGCTTACGAACCAGCTTACACCCAGAATTCTGTACGAAGGAAGAAAGAAAGAGTGAGAGAGAGAGAGAGAGAGAGAAAGAGAGAGAGGAGGGGAAGAGGTAAAGAGAGAGAGAGAGAGTAAAGGGTAGAAATAATGCCATATAAATACTGTGGCTGCAAGAGCAGGTCAGAGACTGGGAATCCTGAGGCAAGTTAACTCACCTCCTGACTCCCCACAGCCTGTCCATCATCTACAAGGCGCAAGTCAGGGCTGTGGTGGAATATGCTCCATTTGCCTGGATGAGTGCAGCTCCCACAACACTCATCCACAAACATTCACTCCCTCCACCACCGGTGCACAGTGACAGCAGTGTGCGTATTTCCTACAACATGCACTGCAGCAGCTCACCAATGCGCCATTGACAGCACCTTCCAAACCTGCGACCACTACCACCCAGAAGGACAAGGGCAGCAGACGCATGGGAACACCACCACCTGCAAGTTCCCCTCTGAGCCACTCACCGTCCCGACTTGGAAATATATCGGCTGTCCCTTCACTGTCACTGGGTCAAAATCCTGGAACTCCCTCCCTAACAGCGCTGTGGGTGTACCTACACCACACGGGACTGCGGCGGCTCGAGAAGGCAGCTCACCACCACCTTCTCAAGGGCAGTTAGGAATGGGCAATATAAATGCTGGCCCAGCCAGCAATGCTCGCATCCCATGAAAGCACTTTAAAAAAGAGAAAGAGAGAGAAAGAAAGCACAAGAGGGGGAAAGAAAAGAAAAACTTTACTGAATATTTCCAAATCTACAAGATTCCTGCACACACACCCAGGTTGTTCACTGAGCATTTTTTTAAATATTCTAAGATGGGATGTGGGTGTCACTGGCAAGGCCAGCATTTGTTGCCCATCCCTAATTGCCCTTGAATGGGGTTGGTTGCTCGGTCATTTCGGGGGGGGGGGCAGTTAAGAGTCATCCACATTGCTGTGGGTCTGGAGTCACATATAGGCCAGACCAGGTAAGGCCGACAGATTTCCTTCCCTAAAGGACATTAGCGAAACAGATGGGTTTTTACAACAATCGACAACGGTTTCATGGTTACCACAACTGAGACAAGCTTTCAATTCCAGATTTATTAATTGAATTTAAATTCCACCAGCAGCCATGGGGCCAGAGGATTAGCCTGGGCCTCTGGATGACTAGTCCAGTGACATCACCACGATGCCACCGATTCCCCACCCACCCCCAACATCCGTGACTACACTTCCAAGGCATGTCTTTAGCCGCGAGGAGCTTTGGAATGTCCCAAGCTCACAAGAGACGCCCTATAAATGCAAGTCTATCTTTCTGTGTCTCATGGTCTATTTTCTTGGTGAGTATTCTGTACACCTAGCTCGCTGTTTGGGGTTTGAAGACCTGAGTAGTGACGATCACCACATTTTGGAATTTAACCACCAGCTCCAACAAATCAGAGATGGTTGGAGGGGTGGGGGGGTGGGGGGGTGGGAGGGAGGGTATTCTCAATACTAACAGATTAGATACTTTCTACTGGCTTCCTATGGATGACAACATTTACACATACCACAGTACAACCTGGACAGGTATTGCCATTTTCGCAGCTTCTCTGTCGTGAGTGCATCCCTCCACCACAGTCAGCACTGCATCTAGTCCACGGGCCCCAACTAGACCAGAACATGGGTAGTGGGCAAGCGGCGTTCTCATTGCAAAACCTGAAACGAAAGGAGCCAGCTTTAACCAAGGTCAATTACCGGACCGCAGACAAGATGTGATAACCTCGGTCTTTCACGTGGTTCAGTGGGAACACGCGCTTGCTCGATGTGCTACTGGGTAAATAATAGCAACTCCCCGAGTCTTCACCAACCTCATCTCCCAAATCTGCCACTTGGGAGAACAAGGGCAGCAGACGCATGGGAACAGCATCACCTCCAAGTTCCCCTCCAGATTATGCCATCCCAACTTGGTCGTGAAAAAGCTGTTCCTTCACGGTCACTGGGTCCCAATCTGGAACACGCTCCCTAACAGCACTGCGAGCGTGCCTAGATGTCAAGGGCTGCAGCGGTTCCAGAAGGCAGCTCACCACCACCTTCTCAAGGGCCATTATAAGGGGGTGGGCAACAAACGCTGGCCCTGCCAGTGACGCTCAATCCTGAGAATGAATTAGAAAAGAAATAATGAGTCTTCACTGGGCATCAGCCAGAGGACCATGCTCATCGTCGCCATCAGGTGAAGAATAGTATCATAGCCAAGGTACAGAGGATTGAAGGTACTCGTCCAATCATCCAATCAAATGTTGCAGCAAATGCTGCGGACGCTGGGAAATCTTGAAGTGAAAACAGAACATGCCGGAAACCCCTCAGTGGATCAGGCAGCCTCTGTGGAGAGCAGAAAATGGAATTAATGCTTTTGGTCGACGGCCGTTCGTGACGAAGGCTCATCGATCTGCGAGATTAAAGCTTCTTTCTCTCTCTCTCACTCTCTCCGCAGCTGCTGCTTGACCTGCTGAGCATTTCCACCGTTTTATTTCAGGTTTCCAGCATCTGCAGTATTTTGCTTTTCGCTTTGCTGCTTCCGTTGCCATTTTGCGGCCGCTCGGTGCGGACGTAGTGGTAAACAATCCACATCGCCAGCTCCGAGAGCTGCCATTTTACATGTTTCCTGGTCCCACAGCCTTCCCGGGCTCTCTGTATCCTACCTAATGCGCCATTCACACCTGGTCAGGTTAGCAGCAATGGGCTGAGTGTTTTAAGGCCAGCCAGGCGGCTCTTGGCTCCACCCTTGGAAACGCAAAGCACTGCAGATGCTGGAAATCCGAAATAAAAACAGAAAACGCTGGAAATACTGAGACCCATCTGGCAGCTTAAGCGGAGGGAGAAACAGGGTTGACCCTCCAGGCCGACCAGCCTTTGTTGTTGAAGGTTTGAGGTTCCTTGACGCCTGACAGAAGAGAGCGCTTTTTGTTAAAGTGCCGGGAGAAGCGAATGGTGAAATGGGGCTGCGGACGAGGGGGGCTTTGAGACAGAGTGAGTCGGGGCTGCCAAAGGGAGAGGTCGGGAGCGAGCGAGTGTGCGGCGGGCGGTGCTTGGAGGTCAGTGTGGATCTCAGGATGCAGCAGCAGCAGTGGCTGGCTCAGCAATCTGAACCATTAACTCTGCTTCTCCCTCTCCATAGATGCTGCCTGACCTGCTGAGCATTTCCAGTTCTTAATCTTCGCTCCGTCCCTGTTGCGCTGGTGGCTTTTCAAGAAGAGCAGGACCCTGGGATTCTCCAAGATTGGTCAACCATCCAGGTGAAGCCCATGGGAAGGTGCTGGGGGCAGTTGGGGGGTTGGGTGGGGGGGTCTTTTGCATGACGAAATACAAAGGTATTCTTCAAAGGTGTTTTTTACTGGTTGCAAAGCGCTTTGGGAAACCCTGAGGCTGTGAAAGATGCTGTGTTCATGCAAGTCTTCCTTTTCTTTGGGTAATTTCCTTATTGGTTTTCTCTTTTTCTTTCCTTCCTGAAGTTATTGACTCCTCCTCACTGTATCAGCCCCACAAACAGCAGTCACCCAGTCACATCGAAGCCATGACAGGGGCACTACCAGGTGAGCAGGGGTCCTCTCTTTGCCCACTGCTCGCAGCAATGATCGTTCAGGGTGATCAGGAGAAGGGCCCCTGGTCAATTTCTCCTTACATAAATTGGTGCCCACCCAAACACCGCCTTGCTTGAGAGCAACTCATTCACACAGCTCCATGCGCCCTGGGTTAGAGAAGGGCTTAAATGCAGAATAGACCTTGGTAGCCATTTGACCACTGCAGCCTGGGTTAGGGATGGTCTGAATTCTCAATGCTCTCGAGTTGGGAAGCCTGCCAGTCATCAGCAGCATGGCTCACATATCAGTAATGTCCTCTTGCACAAGGCAGCAGAGGGTGACAGCTACCACTGGAACCAGAAATGCAACTGATTGATTTTGTTTCTCTCTCTCTATTTCCCACTCCTTTCTCTCCCACCTTTCCTCCTCTACTGTCTCCATCCCACTTGTCCTCTTCCCCTCTCTCCCTCCTTTCCCCTCTTCCCTTTTTCTTACTATCTCTCTCTTTTACCCTCCTTTTCCATCTCTCTCTCTTCCCCCTTCTCTCGATCCCCCTCCTCTCTTTATCCCGCTCCTCTCTCTCTTTCCTCCTCCTTCATCCCCTTCCTCCCCTACCCTCTCTCTCTCCCCTTTCACCCTCTTTCCCTCTCTCCCCCCCCTTTCTTCCCTCTCTATCCCCTTCTCTCTTTCCGCCCTTCTCTTTCCCCCCTCCCTTTCAACCTCCCCTCTCTCTCTTCCCCACCCCCCCCCCCAACCTTTCCCCTTCTCCCTCTTTCTCCCACCTCCCTCTCTTTCACCTCTTTCTCTTTCTTTCTCTCTTCCTTAGCCAAGGGCAGGCGTCAGTGCCTCTAGGGTAGAAGGCGAGGGGCAGAAATCCATCCAATAACAGGAAAAAAGTGGGTAATTAGGACAAATATATAAGCCTAACTCCATGGCCTGACTGGAACACCTATCCTCCCTCCTCCAGCAATATAATACAGCAATGAGGGAAGAGGCGATGGGAACATACGAGGCTTACCTTTCTTCCCTGCTCTGGCCGACACAGACCCTCCCTCCGTAGCGGGGTGTGGGATTACTGCAGGAACGCTGACGAACCTGAAATCCAATTCCACATGTCGTGCTGCAAGGGGCCCAGGGAGCCCAGAGTGTCCACCCTCCGTTCCTTCACACAGAATACAACACAAGATTAAACAGTCACCGCCATTAGACTGAGTGGCTTCAGTGAAAGGAAGCCCACCACATACAGCATTACAAGGGGGGGTGCGGGATAAAGTTGATCACTTTTGATCCCTTTAGTCTGTCATGGGATGTGGGCATCGCTGGCAAGCCTGATCTTAATTGCCCTTGAACTGAGTGGCTTCAGAGGGTAGTTAAGAATCCACCACATTATTGTGGGCCTGGAATCACATGCAGGCCAGACCAGATTTCCTTCCCTAATGGACATTGGTGAACCACACGGGTTTTTAAAGTAAACCATGGTTGTTGTCATGGTCACTATTACCAAGACTAGCTTTAAATTCCAGATTTTAATTATTGAATTTAGATTCCACAAGTTGCCATGATGGGATTTGAACCCATCCCCCCAGAAGATTAGCCTGGCCCTTGAGCTTACAAGTCCAATGACAGTAACACTACATCACTGTCTCCCGAAAGGGAGCGACAGGAATCGGGGATAGAAATTCTTTGACACCAGATTGCAACAACTTCAACAATGTGCATTTATATAGCAGCTGGAATGTAGTAAAACTTCCCAAGGTGTTGGTGATTATCGAACAAGATTTGACACAGAGGCACACAAGGAGATACCTGCACAGGTGACCAAGAGCTTGAGCCAAGAGGCAGACTTTAAGGACCATCTTAAAAGCAGTAAGAGAGGTGGAGAGGTTTAGGGAAGAAATTCAGGAGGTGCAGCTGAAGGCACAGCTGTCAAAGGTGGAGTGGAGATATCAGGGGATGCGCCAGAGACCAGAATTGCAGTTAGAGTGGGAGGAATAAAGGTTAAAGGAGACAGATTCTGTTGTTTAAGAAGAAAAAGGCTGGAGCATGAGATGGTCTGATCAGTTCTACCTGCAACACAGTGAGAGTGTGTAAATTGGTGCATTTGGAGTTTAGGAGTTCAGTATTGCGCTGAACATTACATATTAAGAAAATCGAGAAAAGACAAGGAAGGTTGAAATCATAGAATGAAAGAATATTGCTGAAATAAGACACGTTTTACAAATGGGGAAATAGTGCAGCGGAGAGGTTTAACTTGCACTGCCCGATCTATTAGCTGCTGTTCTTTTATTTGAATGGGTAAGATTGAGGAGATGAGTTGTTTTTTTATTATTCTTGTGAAAAGTGACTGCAATTTCCAGCTTCCAAGTGCTGCACGCCCGCCCCCCACCTCCCCCCCAACCCCCCAGCCCTTTCTGATGTGACAGACAGAGCACACCGGCACCAACTGGCCCCCTACCTCAAAACTGTGGAGGGCGGGAGGGGGAGGGAGAATTCCAGTTTGTCCACTGTGCTAATCTTTTCCTCTGTCCTTCAGAAATTGGCGACATCTTAAAAAAAAAATGATTCTCGGGATGCAGGCTTCACCAGCACTGGGGGAGTCCCACGTTGGTCAGAGTGGGAGGAGGGGTGGCCCATCGTGACTCTCCCAGCCTTTCAAAGTAGCTGAGCAATTAGACACACACTGCCCTTCTCTTTCCCCAACAGCCCTCAATTGTAGATAGTGGGCTGGGACCGACTACCCACCCTTATCCCCTCTGTCCCATGCTGAAGAGATTCAAGCGGATGCTCCAGGGCACCTCTATTCCAGTGTGGAATACTCTTCCTGAGAAGGCAGCGCTGGCAGACTCAATCATAGCTTTCCAAAGGAAATGGGATATGTACTTGAAGGGGATGTCTACAGGGCCATGGGGAAAGGTTGCAGCATTGGGACTAATTGGATGGCACTTTCAAAAAGAGCCAGCACACACGATGGGCTGAATGGCGTCTTCTGTGCTGCATGTTCTAGGATTATATTGGGTTTTGCGTCACGTTGATGTGACCAAATCCCCAAGGATAGGTCTTGCCAGATTTGGTACAGCTGATCTGTGGGTTCAATGCAGGTCTTTGTGCTCGCCAAACACGGGGCTCACCTTCTGAGACTGGCGCTTTGTGAGCCTGCAGAGCAAGCACGCCAATGGACCGATAACACAGAAGCTATAGAACCTTTCCGCAAAACCTCTGTGTTTTGCTCCAGAGACTTCAGCACATCCACCACCTTTAAATATTCACCCCCTCCTCCATTGACGCACAGTGGCTGCAGTGTGTGTACCATCCAAAAGATGCACTGCAGCAACTCACCAAGGTTCCTTCAACAGCACCTTCCAAACCCGCGACCTCTACCACTTAGAAGGACAAGGGCAGCAGATGCAAGGAAACACCACCGCCTGCAAGTTTCCCTCCAAGTCACTCACCATCCTGACTTGGAAATATATCGGCCGTTCCTTCACTGTCGCTGGGTCAAAATCCTGGGACTCCCTCTCTAACAGCACTGTGGGTGTCCCTACATTACATCAAGGTCAGCGGTTCAAGGAGGTAGCTCACCACCACCTTCTCAAGGGCAATTAGGGAAGGGCAATAAATGCTGGCCCAGCCAGCGACACCCATTTCCCATGAATAGATTTTAAAAAATCTTGGCCAATTCTCCCACCGAATGAGATGTTAAACTGAGGCTCCATCTGCTCTCTTGGGTGGGTTCTGCAGCTCCATTTCAAAGGAGAACAGGGGAGTTCTCTCCAATGTCCTGGACAATATTACCTCTCAACCAACATCGCTAAAAAAAATAATGATCTGGCTATTACCTCAGTGCTGTTTATGGGAGCTTGCTGTGCTCAGAACTGGCCGCTGTGCTTCCTACATTACAACTGTGACTGCAGTCCAAAGCTACGGGGCAGCCTGAGGTCTTGCAAGCTGTTTTCCAAAGCAAGATCGTTCAGACAATCAGCAGCATCGGCTGAGCCGAATTTGCCTCCACCGTCTCCCACTGCCGGACGCAGGCCTGCTTCCACACGTCAAACAGAAGCCTGAAGATAACCAACCCTTATCAGGCCCGCTGAGAGCTGCTCACGCAATCCCTCTGGATGCCTGCACTCCTGACAGCTTATCAATCACCGTCCTGAAAACGAAGCCAAGTCGCTCAACAGGACCTCACAGGGTAACTTAAAGAGGGAGATTTCCCAGCAAGATCATTCCCTGCCAATGCAAGGCTCCACTCTGCCTTCGCCAAGCTTATCTCAGGGAGATACGGGGATGAAGGTTGACAGCTTCTTCATGCAAAGCGCTGCTGAGAGAGATAGAGAGAGACAGAGGCAGAGAGAGAGAGAGACATCAAACCTCTCGTGCGAAGAAATACAACAGTTTTTGGCTAAGGATCAATCTAGGCACGAGGAGGTTTTAGGTTCCTGTGTCAGTGATTAATTTTTTTTAAGCTCTTTCACTTATTTTGTTACTGCTTTTAAAAAGGAACATGATCAACAACAGCCACAACTCAGTAATCGCCAACAGATGCACAGTGTGGCCTTCCTTCAAGGTGACCACAGTGTTTCTGACTGACTTGCTGCAGATCAAAAACATTTCAATTTGGACTGAAAAGCCATATGGCATTTATTTTTCTTTCTCCTGAGCTGAAGCCTGGTGATAATCAATAAGGCTATTTTGCACTTGTGTTTGTATTGTATTCTTGTCTCCAGTGATGACCCTGGGACTCAAAACTGCCCAGCTTTCCCAGTTGACATTCTTCTGGCCACCCTCTGTAAACTTGAGTGCGTGCAACACTCTGTTTCCCCACATCCTGACTCACACCAAGTTCCGTTCACCCATCAGCCGTGCTTGTTGAACCACAATGGCTCCTGTTATGGCAACAAGTCCATTTTAAAATGCTACAAATTCCTCCATAGCCTCAGCCCTCTCTGCCTGCAATCTCCTCCAACCCTACAAACCCTCTGAGATCTGCATACTCCTCCAATTCTGGCCTCTCGTGCATCCCTCATTTTCTTGCACTTAACCATAAGACCATAAGACGTAGGAGCAGAAGGAGGCCATTCGGCCCACCGACTCTGTTCCGCCATTCAATGAGATCATTGCTGATCTGATAATCCTCAACTCCACTTTCCTGCCTTTTCCCCAAAACCCTTGATTTCCTCACTGATTAAAAATCTGTCTATCTCAGCCTTGAATATATTTAATGACCCAGCCTCTACAGCCCTCTGCGGTAAAGAATTCCACTACTTTCTGAGAGAAGAAATCCCTCCTCATCTCTGTTTTAAATGGGTGACCCCTTAATCTGAGATTATGCCCTCTGGTCCTAGACTCTCCCATAAGGGGAAACAGCCTCTCAGCATCCACCCTGTCAAACCCCCTAAGAATCTTATATGTTTCAATAAGGTCGCCTCTCATTCTTCTAAACTCCAATGAGTACAGGCCCAACCTACTCAACCTCTCCTCATAAAAAAATCCCTCCATATCTGGGACCAACCTAGTGAACCTTCTCTGGACTGCCTCCAATGCCAGTGTATCTTTCCTTAGAGAAGGGGACCAAAGCTGTTCACAGTATTCTAGCTGTGGTCTAACTAGTGCTTTGTATAGTTTTAGCAAAATTTTCCTACCATTGGTGGTTGTGCCTTTAGCTCCCAAGGCCTTAAGCTCCGGAATTCCCTTACTACATCTCTCTACCTCTCTTTCCTCCTGCAAGTCAGTCTTTGACCAAGTTTTCGGTCAATTGTCTTCACACCTCCTCTATGGCTCGCTGAAATTTTTTTTGCATTTCTTCTGTGAAGTGTCCTGGGACGTTGTGCTACATTAAAGGCGCTACCTAAAAGGAGGTTGTCACAGCACAAGTGTCAGGTTTCCCTTGTGAGGTGGGTTTCCAAGGTAACCTGAGGAAGGCGCATGGCTAAATTGTGACAACTGATTGTCTAAACTTTGCCCGTGAGTTTAGAAGGTGGTTTAATCAATATATTCAAAAATGACAACACAGCAAAACTATCTCTTAAGGTGGAGGAGTCCAGAACAAGAGTGGTGGTGGAGGAGGGAAATGCTAATTAGAGCTGCTTTAGGACTGAAACACTTTTTCACACCATTGGCAGCAGGAATCTGAAATTCTCTCCGACAATAGAAGCTGTGGGTGATGTGGGGCATTTGGAACTTTCGAAATTGAGACTGTTGGGTTTTGTGTTAGCTCTGGCGTCCATGCTGACAGCCTGTAAGAGTGGGAGAGTTTCCTGGTCAGCCTTACTGCAGAAGGCGATGGCAAACCACTGCAGTACTTTGCCAAGCATAATCGTGGACCAGGGTCGCTGTCTAAGACCTTTCTGCCACAGCGCGCCGAGGGGCCGGGAATTGTAGAGACCCTTCAGACTGCAGGACTCACAATGAATGTCTGCATTGGATACTAATTGTATTATAATTGTATTGAAGCACCTCAGAGTGCAACATGATGTATGTTGATAACTCCAATACCATTGTCTGATTGTCTGCAGTGACCAGATTGAAATGACTGTAATGTTCATTGATTGTATTGAAGCACCTCGTGATCCATGTGTAAAAGTTGAATCTGATTGTACTTTTTGTGATGGTGATTTTGAAATGTTTTGGAATGTTCTTCCAGATATTTTATGAATAAAGTATATTTTTCAACAAAAAAAAAAATCACGGACCAATCCAATGGAAGTGCATGGTTGCCACAGCCCTGTTAGGGCATGGTAGCTGGAGGAGGATGGGTATTCAGGGATATGGAGCAAAGGTGCGGTACCGCCATGATCTAACTGAATACCAGACACCGTGGAAATAGCGGAGGATGACCCGTTGAATACGGAGGCTGGCGGAGTGATTCTGGGAGAGAGCAGAAGAGAGTGAGAGCCGAAGTGCATGAAGTAGAACGAACACAATTGAGGGCCCTGCCAACATAAAGTCAGAGGAGCAAAAGAGGCCATTTGATCCCTCCAGCCAGAGTCACGGTTGATTAGTCCTCTCCAGCATCCTGTTGCTCATTTGCAGCAAACAAGGGAAGGAGATGGTGGCACAATGGTATTGTCACTAGACTAGTGACCCACGGTAATGCTCTAGGGACCAGGGTTCAAATCCCACCACAGCAGATGATGAAATTTGAATCCAATTTTAAAAAAATCTGGAATGACCACAAAATTGTTACCGATTGTTGTAAAAACCTATCTTCAGGAAATCTGGTGTCCTTAGCTGGTCTGGTACATGTGACTTCAGACCCCCAGCAATATGGCTGACTCTTAATTGCTGTCTGAACAAGGACAACTTTGGGATGGGCAATAAATGCTGGTCTAGCCAGTGATGCCCACATCCTATAGATGAATTTAAAAAAAACAAGTTCCCTTACCCAACAAAAAAGTGCCAATCCTGGCTTCTTAAAAAAATAGCAATTCAGCCCAATTGTAGAAGTGACATTTGACCTCAAGTCAAGTATCTTCTCTAGCAGGTTTGCTATTATAGGGTGAGGGGCAGTTTACCCACCCCATCTCTCAAACCCTTCTGAATGTTTGTTATCTTTGTACACATGATCACATTTGTTCAATGCTCCTTTTTTCAATGTAACCAGCTTCCTTCCCATAAGCCATATTAATCAAAGAGAAGATTTTAGATATAGGTAAATTCATTCTGCCTCCCTGCACATGATTTATAGATTAAGCTGCCAGGAGGTCTTTCTGTGCCAGAAATAGATTAACAGAATAAAGGAGTGGGATGGAGAAGGAATGTGTTTTCTACCTGTTGGGTCAAGTCTTGAAGCTTCTGGCCAAACTGATCCCCAGCAAAGTGCTTGATCCATGAGGTGGGAGAATAGGACAATTATCACGTTCCAACTATCTCACAGCGCGACTGACGGAATTCCCAGACAATCTTTCATCTCAGTTGCTGTTGCATTTGCAAATAATGACTCAGATACACAGCAGTGGGCGTAAACAGCAGTGCATTTATATGGCAACATTTAGCACTCCGGGATGTGCCAAGCGCTTTACAGCCAACGAAGCATCTTTTTTAAGTGCAGTACACTGTTGTACTGTAGGAAACATGACAGCCAGTGTGCACACAGCAAGATCCCACACAGAGAGCAATGTGATAATAACCAGATAAACTGGCTTAGCAATTAATTCCAGGTGTATATTGTACTCCGCCCCAATCCCTTTTGAAATAGTGCTGTAGGATATTTTATGTGCACCTAGACAGAGCAGATGGGGCCCCTGAAAGGTGACTAGTGCACTGGGAGCACCAGCTTAGATTACATACTCAAGTCTCTGGAGTTGGATTTGGAACTCACAACCTTCTGACACAGCACCGAGAGGGCTGCCCCCGGGGCCACCGATTCAAACAGTGTAATAAGGCAGACTGAGCCCTGGCTTCAGGGAGTTCTTCACTTGCAGATCAGCACCTGGCCTGTGGGTGGAGCAGTGGAGCCAGATGCCCTTGTGAGTATTGAAGAGGGAGAGATAGTGCCCTTGCCTGCGGGAAGGGCGTAGCAGTAGGATGGGGTCCTTAGAGCTCTGAACCTATCGAGTGAATATGGCGGGGGGGGGGGGGGTGGGGGGTGGTGGGGGGGGGGGGGGGGGGGGGGGGGGGGGGGGGGTGGGGTGAAGCTATAAATGGGATACTGAGGCGGGGGAACAACAAAATTGGGCTCGTCTTCTCTGGGCTGAGGGTGGAAGTGGCCCAGCGGGGTGGAGTGGCAGTCGAGTTATGGACACATATCTCCAAGAACCAGGGCCAGAGTCTTCCCGCTGCTTGTGCGGGCGTGCGCCCGACCCAGGATGGTGTGGAATTGCACGAGAGGTCGTGGGGCGTGCACCCCGACAGCATCACGCTCACACACGGCATTATGGTCGGCGGGCTGGCACGAGTCTCGGAAGCGCCCCTGCCAACAATTAAGTGGGCGTTTAAACCCATTAAGGGGGGGCCACTCGTCAGCGGCTTCCCGCGTCCCGTCCACCTTTACGAATGGCGGACGGGCCGATCGGCCAGGTGGCCTTCACGTTTTCACCACAAGCTCCATCCGGTGCGGGATGAAACGTCCGGGCTTTAACTAAAACAAAAGCGAACGTTTGAGGGGTGATCTGCCATGTAGTCCGCTGCCAGGTGCTCGCATTTGCAGTGTTGTCACAGTTTGCAGCAGTTTATTCAGCTCGTGTCGTTTTCAAATGACACCCCTGAGGCAGCTCCACAGCATCTGTCAGCCTTCAGGGAGCTCGCAAACTCACACCCTCCCTTCCCTCGGCGCCCGCCCTCTTCCCACACCCCGGCAGCGCTGAGCCTGTCTCAGCCCGCCTTTCACGCTGGCTGCCCGTTAATTGGCCAGCCAGCATGCAGCTGCAGCCGTGGGCCAATTGTGGGCAGAAGCATATTCCGCGCCACTTCCCCACCCGCCAATCGCGCGCTCCCGGCAAACGTAAGTTTCAGGCCTATATGTTTTTTTTTAAATTGGAAAGGCATTGAATGACTTGGACACTTTCTTGAGAACTGACTTGAGTTTTTTTTTAAAAAATAAAAGCTTATAAATTCATTTTGGACTGTAAACAGACTGCCTTTCCAAGAAGTCACAGGACTTCAGCCAAATAACCAGCAAGGCACCTGAGCAGATAAGAGTTATTTGTTTATTTGAACTTTTTTTTTTCCTGGAGAGGAAAAAAACACCACTTTCAGAGGCGGTGAGGCTCCGGTGATTTTCTGGAAACCACCTGGCTGAGGTGAGTTTCTGTTTTGAACTTGTTTTTTGGACTCAGTTTGGAGCAAACCAAAAACAGATTCACTCTCTCCCTGCCCTGTCTGAAATTCAGTGTAGCTATCAGTATCCAGTTAGAAATCCTCATCTCAGTATAACTCGCCTGTATGGGAAACCTGAGGAGCTGAGATGAGAGAGACCAATTTCAAGGACAGTGATCCCCTCTGTTCTCCTCCACACCGAAGCTCCTTTCGAAAGAACTTCCAGTGATCTGTCTTCACATGCAGGAGCACCAGATCACTAGTGTCAAAACCCTTTGATCGTTATCCTTTTTCATTAAGGTTTGCCATTGGCCAAAATGTTTTTTTTCCCTTAAATGCCTACCTCTGCAGAGACCTTATTTGTTTTGTCCATCATGCGTATGTGTGTGCTGGGATTTAAAGGGATAGATAGTTACACTAGGTTACAAACCGCATATTAACCAGCTTTACAACTTGATTTTAAAAAGAAGTCTTGTTTCATAATAAATCGATCAGTCTGAGTTTATTGAAAGAAGCCTGGTTAAAGTCTCTTTTATTCTGGTTCTAACCACAGTGAAAATAAACAATTAGCTATTTTGGTGAGTAAATCACAGAATCACAGAATCACAGAGTGCAGAAGAGGCCCTTCGGCCCATCGAGTCTGCAGCAACACATGAGAAACACCTGACCTACCTACCTAATCCCATTTACCAGCACTTGGCCCATAGCCTTGAATGTTATGATGTGCCAAGTGCTCATCCAGGTACTTTTTAAAGGATGTGAGGCAACCCGCCTCCACCACCCTCCCAGGCAGCGCATTCCAGACCGTCACCACGCTCTGTGTAAAAAAGATTTTCCTCACATCCCCCCTAAACCTTCTGCCCCTGACCCTGAACTTATGCCCCCTTGTGACTGACCCTTCATCTAATGGGAACAGCTGCTCCCTATCCACCCTGTCCATGCCCCTCATAATCTTGTACACCTCGATCAGGTCACCCCTCAGTCTTCTCTGCTCCAATGAAAACAGCTCAAGCCTATCCAACCTCTCTTCATAACTTAAATGTTTCATCCCAGGCAACATCCTGGTGAATCTCCTCTGCACCCCCTCCGGTGCAATCACATCCTTCCTATAATGTGGTGACCAGAACTGCATACAGTACTCCAGCTCTGGCCTCACCAGGATTCTATACAACCTATAAAACATTTACACTTATGGTGCGACCTGCAGGGTAGTGGAGCTAAATAAACTGCAAACTCCTCCCATCCCAGAGGTAACAGCAGGGGGAAATTTTTAAAAAAAAGGAAAAGAAAAGGGGGCGATGGGATGTTTTTCCACACAAGGGAGTGCTAGAACAATGTAAGTTGTTGTTGTAAATAAATGCAAGTTGTTGTCTAAAAATGTAAGTTGTTGTAAATAAATACAAATTGCCTTTTTTTTTCAAAAGAAGCAATAAAGGTCCAGGCTGAGCGATCAGCCTGTCAGAACATTGCTGCACATGACCCTAGAATACTGTACTGGGGAGCTGCTGCTTGCAATCTATGCGCGCGACTCACACCGATAGCTGTGTGTAGCTTTCCACTGGGGACATGTGAGGCAGCCTGTCCCCAGCCCCAGTAACAAGCTGCAGGCAGCTGTTGTACAAGTTTTCCTTTTTACATTTTCTCTTGCTCCGTGGGCTTCGCTGGCTGGGCCAGCATTGACTGCCCACCCCTAATTGCCCCTTGAGAAGTTGGTGGTGAGCCACCTTCTTGAACCGTTGTGGGGGGGGGGGGAGGGCGGTTGGGGTGGCCTCTGTCCAGTCCAGGATGGGGCCTGAAAATCCCGGCCAATGTTTATTCTTCCCTGTGGCACTTTGATACAACTGAGTGGCTTGTTGCGCCACTTCAGAGGGCAGTTAGGAGTCAACCGCATTGCTGTGGGCCCGGAGTGGCATGCAGATTAGATTGGGGAAGGGATGGGAGACTTCTTCCCCTGAAGGACATCAGTGAACCAGATGAGCTTTTAAAACAACTCAGTAGTTTCACAATCATTATTAATGAGACTAGCATTTTGCTTCCAGATTTATTAATTGAATTTAAATTCCCCCAGCTGCCTTGGCAGGATTTGAACTCACATCTCCACAGCATCTCCCGATTATTAGTTCAGAAACGTTACCGCTATAGTACTATCTCCGATGAAGGTTAAAAAAAGTTGTTGTATATAATGCAAGTTGTTGCTGTAAACAAATGCAAGTTGTTGTATATAATGCAAGTTGTTGCTGTAAACAAATGCACGTTGGAGATAATGCAAGTTGTTGTATATAATGCAAGTTGTTGTTGTAAACAAATGCACGTTGTATATAATGCAAGTTGTTGTAAACAAATGCACATTGAATATAATGCAAGTTGTTGTTGTAAACAAATGCACATTGTATATAATGCAAGTTGTATATAATGCAAGTTGTTGTATATAATGCAAGTTGTTGTTGTAAAAAATGCACATTGTATATAATGCAAGTTGTACATAATGCAAGTTGTTGTTGTAAACAAATGCATATTGTACATAATGCAAGTTGTTGTTGTAAAAAAATGCACGTTGTATATAATGCAAGTTGTTTATAATGCAAGTTGTTGTTGTAAACAAATGCATGTTGTACATAATGCAAGTTGTTGTACATAATGCAAATTGTTGTTGTAAACATATGCATGTTGTATATAATGCAAGTTGTTGTTGTAAACAAATGCATGTTGTATATAATGCAAGTTGTTGTTGTAAACAAATGCATGTTGTATATAATGCAAGTTGTTGTGTTTAATGCAAGTTGTTGCTGTAAACAAATGCATATTGTACATAATGCAAGTTGTTGTTGTAAACAAATGCATGTTGTACATAATGCAAGTTGTTGTTGTAAACAAATGCATGTTGTACATAATGCAAGTTGTTGTTGTAAACAAATGCATGTTGTACATAATGCAAGTTGTTGCTGTAAACAAATGCATATTGTACATAATGCAAGTTGTTGTTGTAAACAAATGCAAGTTGTTGTAAACAAATGCAAATTGTTGTTGTAAACAAATGCAAATCGATTGTACTGCAGCGACCACCCATTAGCAAATTTGTGTGCAATTTCTCAGCACAGGGTTTTAAAACACTCCTTTTGCGTGAATGAATCACAGCTTTCTCATTAATGAAGCAAAGGAATTTCACACCAACACACCAGTTACCAATATCATTCAAAGCAATCTCAAGATGCACACGAGACCATCTTAAGTCCCCTGTTTGCCATAACAAATGCGTGTGATGTCTCGAGGAACAGGGGGAAGCCATTAAGCCCAATGAGCCTGTTCCACTGTTTAATTAGATCATAGCAGAGCTGTATCTTAACTCCATTTTTGTTCCAGAATCCTTCACAGATCCGTGTTTAATAAAAGTCTATCAATCTCAGTTTTGAAATTTCCCAGGGCTTTGGGTCTGGACAACTGAAGGCATGGCCACCCATGGTGGAGCCATTAACATTGGGGGTGCCCAAGAGGCCAGGATTAGAGGAGCACAGATATCTCAGAGGGTCGTGGGGCTTAACTGAGGAGATCACAGGGACGGGGAGGGATTTGAAAAAAAATGATGAGAATTTTAAAATCAAGACGTTGCTTGACCAGGGGCCAATGCAGGTCAGTGAGCACAGGCGGTATAGGAAGATGGGATTTGCAGTGATTTAAGACACAGGTAGCAGAGTTTTGGACGAGTTTAGGTTTAGGGAGTATAGAGTGTAGGACACCAGCCAAGAGTGTGTTGGAATAGTCGATTGTAGAGGTAATAGAAACATGAGTGAGGGTTTCAGCGGCAGATGAGCTGAGGCAGGTGAAGTTGGGTGATGTTATGAAAGGTGTAAATAAGCAACCTTACTGATGGTACGAATATGAGGCCAGAAGCTTATCTTGGGATCAAATGTGACACCAAGGTTGTGGACAGACTGGCCTAATCTCAGACTATTGCCAGGGAGAGGGATGGGATTGGTAGCTAGGAAATGGAGATTGGAGCAGGGACTGAAAAACAATGACTTCAGTCTTCCCAATATTTAATTGGAGGAAATCTCTGCTCATTCTATGCTTGATGCCGGATAAGCAGCCTGATAATTTAGCAACAGTTGAAGAGTTGAAAGAGGTGGTGATGAGGTAGAGCTGGGTGTTGTCAACATACCTGTGAAAAATAACGCGGTGCTTTGAGATGATATGACCTAGCGTGTAGATGAGAAATAGGAGGCGACGAAGGATAAATCCTTGGTGCACAAGAGGTAACAGTGCAGGAGCAGGAAGAGAAGCTATTGTCATTCTCTGGCTATGATGAGATAGATAAGAATGGAACCAGGTGAGAGCAGTCCCACCCAGCTGGACGAAAGTGGAGAGGAGTTGGTGAAGGGTGGTGTGGTCACCATGCCAACGGTTGCAGGCAGGCCAAGAAGGATGAGGAGGGAAAGGTTACCTTTGTCACAGCCACATAGGATGTCATTTGTGACCTTATACAAACAAAATCCCAAATCATGCTGAACAGATGTGGTTAATTGGGGTATGTTTCCCTTACTGTGCTGTGATAGAATCATGTCAGAAATGTACTGAGCCACCCCCAAGTGCGTTATGAAAGGTGAAAGATCATTCCGTGGCACATCTTGCACACCAGCTTCCCATCCTTATAGACCACTCATTGTCGCCACACTGTCGGTCATCACTACTTAATGCTGGCTTAAATTAGGACTTCAATAAACAGCTTTCTTTTCAGCATTCACCCCCACACCCTGTGCTCTGCAACAATCTATCATCAGCTGGCAGCACCTCCATTCATCTTGCAGGTCTCACCTTGTTCTGTTCCCCCAGCAGAACTCTTGTCAGATTACACTCAGTAAGATTCATTGCTACCGCTTGTAGTAGTGATGGCAGCGATGTCCCTGGGAGCCGCTATCCTTCAGGGAGGTTAAGAATTAAAAAAAAATACCTCCAGTTCTATCTGTCCTTTCACAAACATAGCTCATCATTTGAAAGGAGGGGAGGGGAGGGTAGAACTCATTGGAGCGTTTGTAGTGAGAGTTTGCAAATCTCACCGGGACCCCCTGGGCTTCTGTTACTGTCCTTAAAGGTGGCTCAATGTTTTAGACAGCTTATGATTTGTGCAGTATCAGGGAGGCAGTGCTTAATGTTAGCTACTGCGGAACACACTGAAAACACACTGTTTAAATCAACATCAGATTTCAATGGTAGTTTGAGACCCTCAGGTAAACGTCAGCCAAATCAGCTAGAATTATACAAGGTACAAAATCTGAGGCTGTACAGGAGTATTCCAATTGTCACAGAATAATTCAAGGGAAGGAAATAGAGAAAGAGATGTACCCACAAGATGTTAATTTGCATACAACATGTTCGCATTAAATATGTTCTAGCGCAGCTGTGATTTGACTCTGCGCTCAAAAGTGATTTGCCTTGCTTCCCCGCTTTGTAATAACGAGAAGTGTTGCCTGGTGTAATACAACTGTCATGCTAACTAGAAGCTCCCAAGGTTCAGACTGCAGACTGTGTTCATTGATCTCAGTTGGAGTATATAGCAGGGCAGCTATAATTGACCACAGTCTGCCCCTTCCCCCACCGATTGGGAGCGAATATCTTCCTTGGTTCCCGCTCCTGACTGTTCAGGATTCAAATTCTGCTCATCCACCACATATTGGCTCCCAGTCCAGCACTGCCTCAATTTAATAATTCCCATCCCTGTTCTCAGATTCCTCCACAATCTGTTCCATGTGCAACTTTTGACACATTAAACATCAAGCGTTCCCAAGTCAGGTACAGCACGAGTTAAGGCTGAGCTCAGCTTATCCTGTTATGCCCCAGCCTCACAACAGCGTCACCCACCCCCACTACACCGGGGGTGACATTTCCAGATTTCACATCTGACAGGCTTAGAGAAAAGACTAAATTTAGCAGCAATCAGAGTAAAATTATAGGCAGTTTGAATTGAGCTGATGCCTCGCCAACCTCATTGTGCACTGGGTCCTTCCAGCTGCCAGGGGGGAGGGAGAGTGAGAGAGAGGTGACTTTCCTCTCATTAGTCCAAGCGACATTTCCATTCCAGGTTACCTGGTGGCATCCAGGCAGTGAGGGCTAAGCTGACAACACTCTCAGGCCTCTGAGTCAGAAAGTCGTGGGCTCAAGCTCCACTGCAGAAACTTAAGTACCAAATCAAGCTTTACATGCCCGACGCCAGTACTGAGGGAGACTTGCACTGTTCGGAGGAGCTATCTTTTGGATGAGACGTCAAACCGAGGTCCCCTCCCTGGCCCCCCCCTCAAGCGGGGTAAAAGATCCCGTGGCGCTATTTCGAAGAGAGGAGCAGGGGAGGTCCTCCCCGGTAGCCCGGCCAATATTTACCCCTTAAACCGCGTCGCTGAAACGGATTGCTTGTGGGATCTTCCTGTGCACGACTCGGCTGCCACGTTTATCGCATTGCAGCAGTGGCTACGCTCCAAAAGCCCTTCGTTTCTCTAAGCTGCAAATTGTAATTTGGGAACGCGCCGCCCAAAAGGATGGAGGAAGCAGGTTCCATAGCAACGTACTAAAGGGAATTGGATAAATAGTGGAAGGGAAACGCTTGTAGGGGCATGGGGTAGGAGCAGGGGGAGTCGGCATGGCTGGGTAGCTCTTTCAATGGGCTAGCACATGCGCAATGGGCCGAACGGCCTCTGTCTGCTCTATGTCTTTCTATGAATAGTGGCAAAGCACTTTGGGGCAATTTGAAGCCATGAAACATCCCATAAACCTGCGGCTCAGTCATTCTGCCTGCCATTTTTTTTTTTCTATCCCTCTAGCTTTCTTCCACCAGTTCCTGCCTCCTTTGACCTGTAAGTGTATGAATCTACCGTGCCCCAGTTTACGTTATATGCTTTGTATTCACGTCACTCCAATCCTGCAGCATTAAACTGTTGATTTTGGGGAAATGCACGACATTGGCAATGAGACCACCTGGATGAAAAGGTCTCCAAGGCTGGAGCTACCTAAGTTTCCTTCCATAATTTTATGGGTGAAATTGGCCCACAGTCCTTGGATAGCCTGCTGAAATTCATTCCAACCTGGAGCAGCACACGCACGGCCCTGTGGTCTCTTTGCACGCTCGCACAGTTGCCCACGGAGACCAAGGCCTGAAATCGCCATCCACTAGAACGAATTTGACTCATTGGCAGGAATATTCTTGGAATGGGAGAACTCAAAGCCATTCAAGTTCTCAAAACATTAGCCGCAAGTTGAAGAGCTAGTTCATTTACTTTTGGCAGCGTTGGTTGAAAGGGGTATATTGGCCAGAGCAGAACTCTCAAAGGTGCTGTACGCGGGATCTTTAATGTCCCTCCTGAAGATGCCAGACTGGGCCTCAGGTTTTAGTACCTCATCTGAAGGTTGGCACTTGTGCCAATGCAGCACCCCTTTGTTACTGCACTAGAATGTCAGCTTAGAATATGTCTGGAATGGGCTGTGGGCCTGAGCCCACTGCCGTCTGACCCAGAGGCAAAATGGTGACCAACGGAGCCAAGCTGATGGGCTGAACGATTAGATATCGGCACAGACTTCACAAGCGACTCCACTACTCATGTAGGATCACCTTTTGCACGGTAAAATTTTCTATCCTCTTACCTTGAGCAATTTGCCACCTCAATCCGGGCTCCAGCACACTCGTGACCTCCGCAACGTGGAACAGGGCTGTCACATGACCTGGAGCGGCACATGCACGACCCTGTGGCCTCTTTGTCTGTGTGCTCGCACAGTTGCCATGGAGACCAAGCCCCGAATTCGCCATCCGCTGTGAGGTTTCGCACCTAAATTAAAGGAGCTCAATAATTAGATGGACCAAACAGAGCTTCAAAAGGTGAAGTGTTAAATCAGAAGCTGAGAAAAATATTGTGAGCAATTGCATTTCTGAGGAGGGGTAAAGTCTACACACATTAAAAATTTACCCCCTTCCATTCTCTCATCTTGCCAGACAACAGATCAATGGTGTTTCACAGGCCAGAGAAGCGGTCTACTCCCAAGGCCTCTCTGAAGCCAACTACCTGGACTTCTTTCCCCAATTTGGAACGACAGCAACCTGGATTTACATGTGGTGAGAAACCCACCTCCTGACTCCCCAAAGTCTGTCCACCCATCTACAAGTCACAAGTCCAGGAGTGTGAAGGAATATTCTCCACTTGCCTGGATGAGTGCATCTCCAACAACATTCAAGAAACTCCACACCATCCAAGATAAAGCAGCCCACTTGATTGGCACCCTATCCACCACCTTAAATATTCACTCCCTCCACCACCGACGCACAGTGGCAGCAGTGTGTACCATCTACAAGATGCACTGCAGGAATTCACCAAAGTTGGGTATGGAAATCAGGCAGAAGGACTGTGATATGATTAAAGAAATTAGCATAGGAAGGGAGGAGGTTCTAAGTGGTCTGGCAAGTTTAAAAGTAGATAAGTCTCCAGGCCCGGATGAAATGTATCCCAGGCTGTTGAGTGAGGCAAGGGAGGAGATAGCAGGGGCGCTGGCAATAATTTTCACAACCTCTTTAGCCACAGGAGAGGTGCCGGAGGACAGGAGGACAGACAATGTGGTACCGTTATTCAAGAAGGGAGCAAGGGATAAACCAGGGAACTACAGGCCAGTCAGTCTAACCTCAGTGGTAGGGAAACTATTGGAAGCAATTCTGAGGGACAGAATTAATCTACACTTGGAGAGGCAGGGATTAGTCAAGGACAGTCAGCATGGTTTTGTTAAGGGGAGGTCATGTCTGACCAATTTGATTGAATTTTTCGAAGAGGTGACCAGGTGTGTAGATGAGGGCAATGCACTTGACATAGTCTACTTGGACTTTGGCAAGGCTTTTGATAAGGTCCCGCATGGAAGACTGATAATGAAGGTAAGAGCCCATGGGATCCAAGGTAATTTGGCAAATTGGATCCAGAATTGGCTGAGTGGCAGGAAGCAGAGGGTGATGGTCGAGGGGTGTTTTTATGACTGGATGCCTGTGTCCGGTGGGGCTCCACAGGGATCGGTGTTGGGTCCCTTGCTGTTTGTGGTATATATAAATGATTTAGACTTGAATGGAGGAGGGTTGATCAGTAAATTCGCGGATGACACGAAAATTGGTGGGGTGGCAAATAGTGAGGAGGACAGCCTTAGATCACAGGAGGATATAGAAAGGCTGGTCAGATGGGCTGATCAGTGGCAAATGGAAATTAACACTAGTTAGGCCATAGCTAGAGTACTGCGTGCAGTTCTGGAATCCACATTATAGGAAGGATGTGATTGCACTAGAGAGCGTGCAGAGGAGATTTACCAGGATGTTGCCTGGGCTGGAGAGTTTTAGTTATGAGGAGAGATTGGATAGACAGAGTTTATTTTCCCTGGAGCAGAGGAGATTGAGAAAGGACATGATTGAAGTGTTATAACATTTTGAGGGGCATAGATAGGGTAGACAGGAAGGAACTTTTCCCCTTGGTGGAGGGATCAATAACCAGGAGTCATAGATTTAAGGTAAGGGGCAGGAGGTTTAGAGGGGATGTGAGGAAGAATATTTTCACCCAGAAGGTGGTGGGAATCTGGAACTCACTGCCTGAAAGGGTGGTAGAGGCAGAAACCCTCATAACATTTAAGAAGTATTTGGATGTGCACTTGCGATGCCATGGCATACAAGGCTATGGGCCTAACACTGGAAAATGGGGTTAGAATAGTTAGGTGCTTGTTTGACCGGCGCAGGCTTCTTGGGCTGAAGGGCCTTTTTCTGTGCTGTAGACCTCCATGACTCTATGTTCCTTTGACAGCGCCTTTCAAACCAGCAATCTCCACCATCTAGAAGGACAAGGGCAGTAGACACATGGGAACACCACCACCTGCAAGTTCCCCTCCAAGCCACACCCCATTCTGACTTGGAAATATATCGCCGTTCCCTCACTGTCGCTGGGTCCAAATCCTGGAACTCCCTCCCTAACAGCACTGCAAATGTTCCTGCACCACACGGACCGCAGCGGTTCAAGAAGGCAGCTCACCACCACCCTCTCAAGGGCAACTAGGGGTGGGCAATAAATGCTGGCCTGGCCAGGGAGCCCACATCCTGTGAAAGAATGAAAAAAAAAAGCATCTTTAAAGTAATAAAATGCCCCAAAATGTGATTAGGCAAAATCCAACGCTAAGCACATAAGGAGATGTCAGGGCAGGTGACTGAATAAAAACAGAATTCCCTGGAAAAACTCAGCAGGTCTGGCAGCATTGGCGGAGAAGAAAAGAGTTGATGTTTCGAGTCCTCATGACCCTTCAACAGAACTCATCTTCCGACTAGGCACTTTACAGCCTTCCGGACTGAATATTGAATTCAACAACTTTAGGTCTTGAACTCCCTCCTCCATCCCCACCCCCTTTCCATTTCTTCCCCCTTCCTTTTGTTTTTTCCAATAATTTATATAGGATTTTCTTTTCCCACCTATTTCCATTATTTTTAAATCTTGTATGCCCTGCTACTCTTTCCACCCCACCCCCACTAGAGCTGTACCTTGAGTGTCCTGCCATCCATTCTTAATTAGCACATTCATTTAGATAATATCACCACCTTCAACACCTCTTTGTTCTTTTGTCTGTGACATCTTTTGATTATCTGCTCCTATCACTGTTTGCTTGTCCCTACAACCACCACCACCCCACTTCTCTCCCCCCACTGCCCCCTCTCCCCTCACCTTAAACCAGCTTATATTTCACCCCTCTCCTAATATTCAATCAGTTCTGTTGAAGGGTCATGAGGACTCGAAACGTCAACCCTTTTCTTCTCCGCCGATGCTGCCAGACCTGCTGAGTTTTTCCAGGTAATTCTGCTTTTGTTTTGGATTTCCAGCATCCCCAGTTTTTTGTTTTTATCTCAGGTGACTGAATAGTTGGTCAAAGGAATAGGTTTTAAAGAAGGAGAGAGACACGGAGAGGCTTAGGGCCTAAGCAGCTGAAGGCAGGGTCGCCAATGTTGAGACAAAATTAATCGATATACACGAGGGTCCAGGGATGGAGGGTCGCAGAGGTCCTGCAGAGTTTCTAGGGCTGGAAGAGCTTCCAGGAGGATGAGTATTTTAAATTCAATGAGGTCAGGGGTGATTTGTGAATGGAAGTTGGTGCGAGCTAGGATACAAGCAGCCAAGAAAATTGTCACAAATTCATGTTCTGGCATGTGGAAGCAGTGCCAGTGACTCATGCCAACTCACTGCCCTGAACATTGCGTTATTTAGCCCCTCACATTAATATCGTTGCTGAATAAATGTGACACCCAATGCCTTTCTCCTCTCCCCAAAGGGATGTTTAAATCTGTTTCCAAGCAATCACACCTTTCTTTGCCAATTTTATGTTGGGAAGAGATCTGTGTGCAAGTGTCAAGAGTTTGCATGTTTCTAATTTTTTTAAAAAGCCATTTCATTGGCTAAATTTTTAAAGAGTCTGTTAACAAATTAATTTGCTTTGCAGAAAGAGAGAATGAGTGAACATCCCAACCATCTGCTGCCGTTAACAGCTAGCCCATAGCATTAAATTATCTTTAAATTAATGAACAGAACATATTAGCATGCAATTGTGAGCTTTTCTAAAAAATTGACATTAATGAATGACTAATAACAATGTGCCTATAAATCTCTACCATTTAAACAGTCAATCGGTAGTACAGAACTAGAATATTGCTGAAAAGAGAGACATGTTGCTGAAGCTTTTCATCTTGGACTCATCAGGACAAGCACAAGAATGCCAAATTTCAAACAATCACAACAATTTATACTGCAGGAGAAAAAGGTGCTGATTGGTTGGTGAGTCAACTCTGGTTGGCTAAGCTGTTGCCATGGAGAAAGCAATGGGGAACTACAAGCTCTCCAAGCTCCCGGATAATTCAAGAAAGGTGCAAGGCTTGAATATATCCCTTCTGTTTGCAGTTAATGGGTCCCTGTGTATGAATGTATGTTGAATGTTGTATGTATGAATGCTAGAAGAGACATACATTTACACACAGGGACCTATTCTCTGCAAACAAAAGGAATATGTTCAAGCTCTGTGACTTTTTTGAATTACCCAGGAGCTTGGGGAGCCTACAGTTCCCCATTGCTTTCTCCGTGACAATGCCTCAGCCAATCAGAAGCAGCTTGCCAACCAATTAGCACCCTTTTCTCATGTAGCATAAATTATTGTGATTGTTTGAAATTTGGCATTCTTGAGTTTGTCCTGATGAGTGCAAGATGAAAAGCTTTATAGCAAAACTGTACCATTTATTTAGTGTGTCAGCCTTGGCTCAGTGCTCTTGCCTCCGAGTCATTTGATGACAGGTTCAAGTTCCACATACTCCTGAGACTTGAACACAAAATCTAGGCTGACATTGCAGTGCAGGACTGAGGGAGTGCTATACTGTCAGAGGTGCAGTCTCTTGGATGAGATGCCTTAAACCAGGGCCTCCATCTTCTCTCTCAGGTGGAAGCACAAGATCCCGTGGAATTATTTCTAAGGAGGGCAGAGGAGTTCTCTCCAGTGCTCCGGCCAATATTTATCCTTCAAACAACACTTAAAAAAAACAGACTGTCGGCTCATTTACCACATGGGTGTTTGCCGGAGCTTGCTGTGTGTAAATACGCTGCAGCTTTTCCTACATTCCAACAGGGTGTATACTTCAAAATTCAGAATAGCCTGAGGTTGCAAAAGACAGTTTTTAAAAATTCCTTATTGAAATATAGCCTGAAAAATTGCTCCCCTCTCTTCTGGTTACTGTCTGTATACTCAACAAGCAGCAGCAGCCGATAGCCAAGCTAGGCCAAAGGAGCAACAAAAACAGAAAATGCTGGCAAATCTCAGCAGGTCTGGCAACATCCGTGGAGAGAGAAACAGAGCTAGTGTTTCGAGTCCAATATAACTCTTCTTCCGAACTCAGCCTAAAAAACTTTCCGAAGGGAACTGGCAGGGAAGCAGCGTCGTAGAATCTGACAGCAAAGAAGGATGCCATTCAGCCCACTGTGTCACTACTGGTTCTTTGGGAAAGTTATCGAAATAGTCCCTCGCTCTTCCTCTACTTCCCGTAGCCCTGCAAATTCTCCCCCCTTCAAGTACCTATCCAATTCCCTTTTGAAAGTTACTATTGAATCTCCTTCCGTCTCCCTTCCTCCAGTGCATTCCCGGTCACAACAACTCAGTGCGTCTAAACAAAAATTCTCAACATCTCCCCACTAGTTCTCAAATCTGGTGTCTTTTGGTCACCAAGCCCTTCGGCAATGGTAACAGTTTCTCCTCACGTAGTCTATTCTTAGTCTAGTCTTAGCCTGTATTCACTGGAGTTCAGAAGAATGAGAGGGGATCTCATTGAAGCATATAGAATTCTGACAGGGATGGACAGACTGGATGCAGGGATGATGTTTCCTCTGGCTGTGGGGGTCTAGAACAAGGGGGTCACTGTCTCAGGATACAGGGTAGACGATTTAGGACTGAGATGAGGAGAAACTTCTTCACTCAGAGGGTGTTGAACCTGTGGAATTCTCTACCACAGAGGGTTGTGGAGGCCAAGTCACTGAATGTACTTAAGTAGGAAATAGATAGATTCCTCGACTCTAAAGGCACCAAGGGGTGTGGGGAGAGTGTGGGAGTATGCTGTTGAAATAGAGGATCAGCCATGATCATATTGAATGGCGGAGCTGGCTCAGAGGGCCGAATGACCTACTCCAGCTCTATTAAATCTCCCCTTAGCCTTCTCTGCTCTAAGGAGAACAATCCCAGCTTCTCCAGTCACATTAACTGAAGTCCCTCACTGCTGCTACCATTCCAGCATTTCTTCTAAACCCTCTCCAAAACCCCGACAGTGCTTGGATTAAAAAGACAGCCAATCATGGACAATCGGACATTAACAGTAAGCATTTGAGATGCGTTCAGCCGAACACATACCGGGCACTCTGTGATGTTCTGGCTCCACAGGCTCATGTTGGAACTGTCTTCAATGGTGGTGCATCTCTTTTTCCTCAGGTCCCAGCCACAGTAAGGATCCCTCACTCCCAGACATGACCTGCCGATCAGATACAGCCATGAATAATTAACTGGAAAAAGAAACAAATTCCATCGCAAAAGTAAAGTGCCCCCATCGCAGAACATTAAAAACTCTTAATGAGCAATGAATTGGCTCCGCTCCAGAGATCTGCTAGATGCATTCTCACGCAGTGCAAAGATGAATATGTTTGTTCCTTGGCATGGCCAACACTGGAATCAAAGGACCTAAAACACAGGGCAGCACCATGACAACAAAAGGTCATAGGTCAGTAATAATGAGCACGATAAAGGAAAACTGGAATGAAAACTTAAGGAGACTCGAGTAATTTTGTTGACGTAACCTTTTTCCTTTTCAGTGTATTTTTTTGGGTCCACGGACAGTGTAGGCAGCCCAAGCAGGTGAGGCAGGAGCTACACTGTCAGCCTGAGCCGGTCTGCTACCGATTCGTCACAACAATTATTCACGGAAAATCTTCCTCGTGTATCTTCCTTTTGGCACCATTCTCATCTGCCGAATGGAGCTCCTCCGACTCTGCCTGAAATACCTGTTTAATGCCTGTTTTCATTCACACGCTGGGCAACACTTTCTCCAACGTTAGTTGGGGGAGGGGGGGGGTGGGTTGCGCGGCAGCAGGCTGCCGGGTTCCCGATCGGCACCCCCGGTTGGTGGGGGGGGGGGGGGGTGTCGCTGCCATTTTACGTGCTAATTAAAGCCCGCCCAGCGTGATGTCCCCCAGGAAGCGCTGTACGTTCCCCGTGCGGGTTGAGGTGGGGGGGGGGAGGATTTCCTTCCCAGAGCCGGGAGTGCGCTCTTGTGTGCCGCCTCCCTGAGGCAAAGTGCTGCCTCGGGGAGATCGGCTCAGATGTTAAACTTTTAAACAGAGCTGAGAAAAGAATCTTGCTGCCATGTCCCCTCATGTGACACTGTCACGTGAGTTGGGACATGTCCATAGCTTTTACTTTGAAATATCCTTACGCTTTTAAATCCATCATGAAACCTCATCCCACCCGTGGACAGGGGTTTCAGGCTTTCTCTAAAGGCCGCCAGGGCTCCTGGCCTGTCCACCAACCTTAAGGTTGGACGGCCAGGTCCTTTAATTACCTTAATTACATTTTTAAAGGTCTTAAGTGGCCGTGGACAGGTCGGTGGGCACGCAGCCCGAAGTCACCCCGCGTCACTTGACGTGTCGGACGAGCAGGCCCTGCATCCGCTCGCCGACTGGAAGGTCCTGCCCTCGGTCTCACTCACCCCTCACCGCTTTGTGCCTGATGGTTCTCAGTTTGGCGCTGTCCTGATTGTAAACAGTTTTATCCTTGTTTTCAAATCCCCCCCCATGAACTTGCCCCTCCCTATCTTTGTAACATACTCCAGCTCTACAATCCTCTGTGGTATCTGCACTCCTCTAATCCTCATCTCTTGACCATCTGCGATTTTAATCACTCCACCATTGGTGGTCGTGCCTTCGGCCTACTGGGTGCTAAACTCTGGAATTTCTTCTCTAAACCATCTCCACCTCTCCTCCTCCTTTAAGACGCTCCTTAAAACCTACCTCTTTGATCAAGCTTCTGGTCACCTGCTATCTGTCCTCATATCCCCTTATATGGCTCCATGTCAATTTTTGTTTGATGATTGTTACTTGGTGCACATTGGGATACAGCATTTTACTGTGTTAAAGTTACTATATAAATGCATGTTGTTGTTGCTGCTTTCAGATTTTGTAGAACTGTCCATCGGGTCACTGGTAAAAACTGAAGAACTCTGGCAACATTGCACACCAGGTGCCTTAGTGCTGAGTTTAGCAAGGAACTGCACACATTAATACTTTCCCTCCATGCCAGTCGTGGTTCAGTGGGTAGGACTCTGACCTCTGAACCAGGAGGTCATGGGGTCAAACCCCACGTCCCAAGGCTGGAAACACAAACCCTAGGCTGACTCTTCCCTTCTTGAGGGAGTGCTACACTGCTGGGGATACTGTCTTTCAGAAGAGATGTTAAGTCAAGGGCACCCCTCTCCCCCAACCCCAACCTCCCTCTGTGTATCCTCTCAAATAGCAGTAAACAATTCCAGAGCACTGTTAGGGATTAAGTGGGACCCCACACTGCTTCTTCCAATACCAAGCTCGGTCAGAAAGGAAGCAGAGACACTGCCTGATGTGTCAAAGCTATTGACCTGTCCCATCCTCCCACCCTTCCTGACTGTTTAGAGAAAGCGCACATCGAATGTTAGACAATTCCTCACTGCAGGGCAATCAATTCCATTTTGTGACCTAACAGCCTGAACCTATCGCACTCCACAATGACACCAGGCGATGAAAGAAAGGACAAATCAGAGTTGACGTAGGCATGAGAAGGAGCAGATAGAGGCCAGACAGGAGACAGGATAATGGCAGAACAAGAAATAAGACAGCGTGGAACACAAAAGGCGGACAAGAAAGAAATGAGCCAAGCAATCAAAGCTCATTTTAAAAGGGAAGGTGTGGGTGTAGATCATTCTAAATAAATCTACAGGGCATTCTAGTTTTACCTCTGTGTGTGTCTTCTCACTGATGCACTGGCAATCAGCCAGTAAAACGGATATGCATTTATGTCGCACTTTATTACCACTTCAAGAAATGTCTCAAATTGCTTCACTTTGTATTGCTAGTGGTGAGAGGGAATATGAGGAAGTCACAATGTTTAGTTGTGTCTTGACTGTTTTGGGAGAGGTCCAATGGACCAGCTGGCCATTTCCTTTCTGCCCTTCCACATGTGGCAACCATCAACGCTCAAACTACAATGGTGGGATCGGAACTCACATTCTCGGGGTTTATTAGCCCAGGCTGCCAGTAACTTAACCACTACACTACCGTACACCCCACCACCACCGCCCCCCCCCGTAACTTGGGCAACCATGGCATCTTAATTGGCTGCCTTATAGAGCCAAGGAGCATTTTCTCTAATGCCGGCCCAGAGATAAGTCAACCGCTGTGGCGTTGCACAGGATAAGTCGGAAGTTGTGCTGTTTTTTAAACAGCGGTATAGCTTGTAATGCACGGTGTAGTATTCTGCCGCTAAGCTGCAGCATGATCGCCTTGAGGACTGAACCTTTACTGAAAATGGGGGTTCAGGCTTGGGTATGCCTTCCTCGCCACCTGCCACCCTCCTCCATTGTAGTATAAGGGCCCGGCATATACAGGGTTAATGTGGGACTGAGTACAGTACTGCCCACACAGTGATGTATTGAAGACTAAGAGGGCATCTTCAAGAGGCACCATTCTACAACCAACAGCCTCCCAACATGGCGGCAGCTCAGGATCAAAAACATTCAACTTCACTAAAACGCTGAAAGGCTAAGAAGAAGAAAAGAAAACTTGAGCGGAAACTCTGACCTGAGAGAAGCTCCCCAACAGAAGCTAGAGATGCAGAGAAAATTCGCCAGAAAAAGCTCCATCCAGAAGGCCCGGAAGCTGAAGGCAGAGATTTTTAATGTAGCAGAAAACTCCACTGGATCTCTCTTGGTGGTCCCAGCTTCAGGATGCAGAGTCCACAAAGCCTTCAGGCAATGTTCCAGGCCTGCACAGTGAGCAGGAGCAGGAACCCTGGATGATCCTTCCCCTCACTAGCGCAGCAATGCAGACGCCTTTGGCTCAGTGATAACATTCGGACTCCGCAGAAAGTGCAGGGTACGAGCCCTACTCCAGTCAGTCCCCGGGGAGGGGAGATCCAATTAGCTGCCAACAGGATAATTGCGTCAAATGGCCCCCGCACTCTCACTGTATAACTTGTAGAGGCCCAAAAAACCCACTATATGGGTCTTAACCACCCTATCACTGTAAAGAACAAAGCTGTATTTATTTGACCATTGGACGCCTCAAAGCGTTCCACAAAGAGATATAGACGGGTTAAGTGAGTGGGCAACAGGATGGAGTATAATGTAGGGAAGTGTGAAGTTACTCACTTTGGTCATAAGAATGAAAATATTTTTTAAAAGGTGTGAAACTTGTAACTGTTTGCGTTTAGAGAGACTTGGGTGTACTCATACAAGGAATGCAGGAAGGTAGCATACAGACAAGGTGCAGCAAGCAATTAGGAAGGCAAATGGCATGTTGGCCTTTATTGTAAGGGGACTGGAGTACGGGAATAAAGAAGTCTTGCTACAATTGTACAGGGCTTTGGTGAGACCACATCTGGAATGTTGAGTGCAATTTTGGTCTCCATTCTCAAGGAAGAGTATACTTGCACTGGAGACGGTACCATGAAGGCTCACAAGGGCCAAAGGGCCTGTCCTATGATGAGAGGCTGGTTAAATTGGGCCTATATTCTCTGGAGTTTAGAAGAATGAGAGGTTAGCCATTTTGGTTGGAAGAATAAAAAGGCAACTTATTATTTAAATGGAGAGAGACTTCAGAATGCTTCAGTGGAGAGGAATCTGGGTGTCCTCGTGCATGAATTGCTGAAAGCTAGCATGCAGGTACAGCAGGTAATAAGGAAGGCAAATGGAATTTTGGCATTTATTGCTAAAGGAATAGAGTATAAAAATAGGGAAGTTCCGTTGCAACTGCACAAGGCATTGGTGAGACTGCACCTGGAGTACTGTGCACAGTTTTGGTCCTCTTACTTGAGGAAGGATGTAGTTGCATTGGAGGCGGTTCAGAGGAGGATCACTATATTGATTCCAGAGATGCAGGGCTTGTCTTATGAGGAGAGATTGAGCAGTTTAGGCCTATGGTTGCTAGGGTTTAGAAGGATGAGAGGACATCCATTTGAGGTATAAAAGATGCTAAAGGGGATGGACAAAGTAGACATGGAGTGGATGTTTCCCCTTGTGGGGCATTCTAGAATGAGAGGCTATAGTTCTAGGCTAAGGGGTGGTAGATTTAAATCAGAGATGAGGAGGAATTGCTTTTCTCAATGGGTCGTGAATCTGTGGAATTCACTACCTCAGGGTGCAATGGATGCCTGTACACTGAATAAATTTAAGGAGGAGATAGACAGATTTTTAATTAGTAACAGGTTGAAAGGTTATGGAGAGAGGGCAGGAAATTGGAGTTGAGGCCGAAATGAGATCAGCCATGATTGTATCGAATGGCGGGGCAGGCTCGAGGGGCTGAATTGCCTACTCCTGCTCCTAGTTCTTATGTTCTTATAATCTCATTGAGGCTTACAAAATTCTGAAGGGGCTTGATAGGGTAGATGCTGAGAGATGGTTAGGGAATCTAAAAAATGGGGACATGGTCTCAGGGTAAGGGGTCGCTCATTTTGGACTGAGATGAGGAGAAATTTCTTCGCTCAAAGGAATGTGAATCTTTGGAAGTCTCTACACCAGAGGGTTGTGCATGCATTAACGCTGAATACATTTAAGCCTGGGATAAACAGATTTTTGGTCTCTGGGGGAATGAAGCTATATGGGGAGTGGGCAGGACAATGGAGTTGAAGCCCAAGATCAGCCATGATTGTATTGAAAGTGGAGCAGGCTCGATGGGCTGAATGGTCAACTCCTGCTCCTATTTCTTGTGTTCTTGCGCACAACCGATTAAGTACTTTTGAAGTGAAGTCACTGTTGTAATGTAGGAAATGCGACAGCTCAGTTGCCCTTAGCTAACAACTACAAACAGCAAGGTGAAAACGATTAGATAATCTGTTTTTTGTGATTTTTCGTTGAGGGATAAATATTGGCCAGCACACCAAGAAGAACTTCCTGGCTCTTCTTCAAAATATTGCCGTGAGATCTATTTCATCCAACCACGCAGGCAGATGGGGTCTCAATTTTAACATCTCACCCGAAAGACAGCACTTCCAACAGTATAGCACTCCCTCAGTACTGTGTTGAAGTGACAGCCTTGATTTGTGTGCTCACAACCTGGAGTGGGGCTTGAACCCAGAACCTTATGGCTCAGCGGCCTGGGAGGCGATGGCATAGTGGTATTGTTGCTGGGCTAGTAATCCAGAAACTCAGGGTAATGCTCTGGACCAAGGTTTGAATCCCACCACAGCAGATGGTGGAATCTGAATTCAATAAAAATCTGGCATTAAAAGTTTGATGATGACTATGAAACCATTGTTGTAAAAACCCATCTGGTTCACTAATGCCCTTAGGGAAGGAAATCTTACCTACATGTGACTCCAGCCTTGACTCTTAAATGCCATATGAACAAGGGCAATTAGAGATGGGCAATAAAATGCTAGCCTAGCCTGTGATGCCCCCCTTCCCATGAATGAATTAAAAAAAGAGGTGTCTGTGACTAACTGAGCCACGTTGATCAGCCTATGAATCCTACCTCCGTAAGGGGAGAGTGCGAAGCAATAACAATAGCCGATTCTCCAGCTGATGAGTAACGTGCAACAGTTTGAGTATTAGTCTTACAAATGTATTTTTGTATTATTATCTTACAACTGAGTATGATTCAGTACCTCACCGAGGAGGTACATGAGGGTCATCAGTGCAAAGTCCTAGATGGGTACAGGAGTGGGGCTTTCAACCCTTTCAGCCTGCTCCACCATCCAACCACATCACACACTTACCTCAGCCCTGCCTTTGCTCCAGATCCATTCTTTACAGTGTCAAAATTCAAAGATCTCAGTCTTCAAATGCTCCCATTGTCTTAGCATCCCTTTTGGGAGATGAAAATACTTAATATAATAAAATTACTGTACAAACTGCAACTTTTTTTATTCGTTCATGGGATGTGGGTGTTGTTGGCCAGGCCAGCATTTATTACCCATCCCTATTGCCCACCCTTAATTGCCCTTGTTCAGGCATTTAAGAGTCAACTACATTGTTGTGGGTCTGGAGTCACATGTAGGCCAGACCAGGTAAGGATGGCAGATTTCCTTCCCTAAAGGACATGAGTGAACCAGATGGGTTTTTACTACAATCGACAATGGTTTCATGGTCATCATATGGCTTTTAATTCCATATTTTTATTGAATTCAAATTCCACCATCTGTCGTCGTGGGGGGATTCAGACCCAGGTCACCAGAGCATTATGCTGGGTCTCTGGATTACTAGTCCAGTGACAATACCACTACAGAATCCCTCCCCAAAGAAAGACTGGCATTTATATCACACCTTTAATCATCTCAGGACATTCCAAAGCACTTCACAGCCAATGAAGTACATTTGAAGTTTAGTCTTTGTTGTCACTTAGGAAACTTGGCAGCCAATTTGTGCACAGCAAGTTCCACAACATGATAGTGACCAGATACAGGCTGCCCCCATTTAGAGCACATTCTAATAGTGAAGTTTCATTTTAGCGCAGTTTATAAATTTGGGAAGAACCCCAAACAGCGCGGCCTCTATTTTTTTTGTTTCCGTGCAGTTACTGCACATGCTCAGTCAGGGGAGGGAGCAGGAAGGTGTGTCAAGCTGGAGGGTGGGTTGAGGTGGTGAGTGGGGAGGGTCAGAGGAGCAAGCTGGACTTAAGTGGAAAGACAGGGATGTAGCCCACCCTTATTCAGTGTTTTCTTTTGGGAAAGTGCTTTTCCATTAACACGTTTTCTTTTATCACACTTTTTTAGGCAGACATTAGGAATGCTAAATGAGGCATAGCTGTAACTTGTTTCTGTGATGCTGATTGAAGGAGAAATGTTGGTCAGGAACTTCAGGAGGACTCTCACGCTTTCCTTCAAAATAGTGGCCATGGGATCTTTAGTACCCACCTGAAAGGGTAGATGGGGCCTTGGTTTAACATCTGAGCTGAAAGACGACTCCTCCAACAGAGCAGCACTCCATCAGTATTGGACTGGGAGCCTCAGCCTGGATTGGACAACTCTCTAGAGTGTAAGTTGAGCACGCAACCTTGGCAGCTCAGAGGGCAGCGTGGCAGTGACCCAGCGCTGGCTGACACCAGACCATCCAGCGGGTTTCCCAAACCAACCATCTTGACCATGGGTAGAAGTTGAGAAGAGGTCAGACACTTAGCCGAGGGAATCATCTCACATTTACCAGGGACCAGTCAAATCATAGCCTGAAGATTAGAAACTTGCTAGGAAAGAGCAAGTTAGATAGGGACAATGAAGGCCGTTTGACCCATTCTCACCCAACCACCTGAGAAAAGAGCATAAAGTCCACAGCTCCCACCTAGATTAACTAATTAACTCTATTGGCATGGTTGCTCCGAATAATTTTGGAGCAAGGAGATTCAAAAGGGCAATAGGATCAACATTTAATATGCTCCCTAACCCTGTCCTCCCCTCGCACCTCGGGGCCCCCTCCACCACAAAATACAGCAAACAAGATTCAGCACTGACGAGATTCACTGGAGTAATGCCAGGAGTGACGGGCGTCAAATTATGCGCGGAGCCTGAAGAAGGTGGGACTGTCCTCCTTAGAACAGAGAAGATTAAGAGGAAATTTAATCGGGGTGTTCAAAATTATCTGGGTTTTGACAGAGTAAATGAGGACAACCTTGAGGGCCGGTGACCAGAAAATTCACGTGATTGGCATAAGAAGCAGAGGGGAGATCTGGAATGCCTAACCTGAAAGGGTGGTGAAAGCAGATGCAATAGTAACTTTCAAAAAGATTGATAAATACTTGGGTAAGAAAAGAAATTGGTTCGAGGATCTACGAGGCTAAGTGGAGATTCTTTTGAAGAGCTGCCGCAGGCAAGATGGGTCAAATTGCCCCCTCCTATGTTGTATGATTCAAAGATTTTGTGGAAGGCTGTGGAATATTCTTATTGAAATGAAGAAACAAAATGGTGGATTTGGAGTGGAGCACAATTAAGAATCTGAAATGGTTAAAGCATCAGTGACTGAACTCCAACTGGTAAACTGATGTGTGTCAAGAGGTGCACACAAACTTAGCATGCATCAGGCTTGGTAGCCAAGGCAACAGCGATGACAATAACTGTTTACCAACAAGGCCCATAGCAAAGCAAGGATGGAGGGTTGATACGAAGTTATCACAACACCAGCAAATCCAGCCAGCCAGAAAAATCATCTCAATCCGTTTCAATTGCCAGGAGGCAGGGGCATTTGGACAGTGAGCGTTGACTGCTCTTCTCACACAAATCAATCTGAGAATCATCCCGCAGCCTGCAGGAGCTCTCTAGAAAAACCAAAACCATCACAAATCAACATGACATGCCTTCATGGCGCCTAGTCCAGTGTTGTCTCCAGATGTTGGCACCAATATGCAACAGCAAAGACAAAAATAAAAGAAAAATATTTAAGACACTACACTTTAATGCTGTGCCAACACATTTCTTGCGTGACACTCCTACAGTCATCACTTCAAATTGTTTCCACCACTACCCATCTTCAGTGACAAGCCTGCGACAGTTGCTTCACAGCTCAAACCGCTCTCACAGCTCCGATCTGAAGGATGACATCTGTAATTGTGCTGCTCAAGTGGACATAACGTGCAAACTTTACACACCCTCCCTCACTCTTTAATGAAATTTCAGGGAATAATGCTCCAGTGGTTTGATCTTTCCTTTGTCGCAACTTTGTTTGCCGTCGTCAAAACTACCACAAAAAAAAATGCAAGACGTCAACGACAGATTGACGCTGGGTGCTCTGTCACCTAGGCAACCAAGCCGGGCCGAGACTTCATTCACAAAAAAAGTTGCCCCTTCTGAAGATGTCGACTCTTGGTAAGTGATGCAGTTCCATAGGCATTGCTGGCAGCTCTGGCACTTTGCCCAAGTGGCATTCTTCCATGGATGCACCTAGACAATTGAGGCTGTGCTCCTGCCTTCTATCTTTGACTTCTGTTGGCTTGTGGGCACCAGGCAAGAACAGAACAGAACTCTGATATACCAGCAGCCTAAAGTGACACCCAAAAACTCATAAAATGTGGAACGACCATTGTGCAGGAGACGTTTGTGGATCAGTAATTTCTCCATTAAATGCCACCTTCAGCAGAAGAAGGGAGGATAAAAGATAATGTGCTCCCATTACCGCCTTCTCCCAGTTAAACCATTTACATAACACAAGTCCTGCTATTTCCCAGACTTTTGTCCTATAATTCTCTAATGAGGATTTACTAAATCTCTGTTTGCCCAGTTTATCCCCATGGTAGTGGCACACACACACAAACATGAACATACACACACACACACACACATACACACACACACACACACACAAACATGAACATACACACACACACACACACACACACACACGTACACACACACAAACATGAAAACACACACATACACACACATGTACACACACAGACACACACACACACATACACACACATGTACACACACACACACAAACATGAAAACACACACACGTTCACACACACACACATGTACACACATACACACACACAAACATGAAAACACACACACATGTACACACACACATATGTACACAAACACACACGAGTTGAATGGCTACGTAATCTTAGAGTTTAATCCAATGTGCACTCAGCAATATATTTTCCATGCCTCCCGTGGCCAGACAAGCTTCAGTATGATGTAATGTTTACGATACTGGATCAGCAACTTAGACATGTTGAGGTCGCATCCTACTGCAGCCAAGTTGTGAACTTAAATTCAATAAATCTGGTAATGTGAGGGCTGGCACCCTAAAGACAGCTGTAAAAGTTTACCCAACTGTCATAAAAAAAACCAACATGGTTTACTAATGTCCACTAAAAAAAGGAACCTTCCACCTCTACCTGGCTTGGCCTTCACGGAACTCTAGCCCACCATGTACGGTTGACTCTTAGAACATGACATAGAAAATAGGAGCAGGAGTCGGCCATTTGGCCCCTCAAGCCTGCTCCACCATTCAATACGATCATGGCTGATTTGATTGTGGCCTTAACTGCACTTTCCTGCCTCTCCCCCATAACCCTTGAGTCCCCTGTCAATCAAAAATCTGTCTAATTCAACCTTCAATGACCCAGCCTCCAATGCTCTCTGGGGGAGAGGATTCCAAAGACTAATGACCCTCTGAGAGAAGAAATTCCTCTTCATCTCAGTCTTGAGTAGGAAGACCCCTTATTCTGAAACTTTGTCCCCTAGTTCTAGATTCTCCCACGAGAGGAAACATCCTCTCAGTATCTACCCTGTCAAGCCTCCTCAGAACTTTATATTTCAATAAGATCACCTCTCATTCTTCTAAACACCAATGGGTACAGGCCCAGCCTGTTCAATCTTTCCTTGTAAGTCAACCCTTTTAGCTCAGGAACCGGCCTAATGAACCTTCTCTAAACTGCTTCCAACGCAAGAAAGGAGACCAAAACTGTTCAGAATACTCTAGCTGCGATCTCATCAATGCCATGTACAGCTTTATCAAAACTTCTCTTCTTTTGTACTCCATCCTGCTTGCAGTAAAGGCCAACATCTCTTTTGCCTTGCTGTACCTGCATGCCAACTTTGTGTGATTCATGTACAAGGACAGCCAGGTCCCTCGGCACTGCAGCATTCTGCAGTTTCTTCCTGCCAAAATGGACAACCTCATATTTTCCCACATGGTTCTCCATCTGCCAAATTGTTCCCCACTCATTTAACCTGCCTATATCCCTTTGCAGACTCTTGGGCTGGATTTTACATGCTGGCACCCTCCACCCATCCCACCGCCCCTCCCCACCCAACCCCACCTCCACTGGGCATATTTTTGGTGGGGGGACAGGTAAAATATGACAGGTGGCCAGCCCACTGCTTTCATGCCCAGCCCTGACCATTTCCCCATAGGGGAGTGGTGGCTTAGATGAGATAATCACTGGATGACTATTCTAGAGACCCAGGGTAATGCTCTGGGAGCCTGGGTTCATAATCCCACCACAGCAGATGGTGGAATTTGAATTCAATAAAAATCTGGAATTAAAAGTCTGATGATGACTGTGAAACCATTGCCAATTGTCATAAAAACCCATCTGGTTCACTAATGTCCCGTTAGGGAAGGAAATCTGCTGTCCTTACCCGGTCTGGTCTACATGTGACTCCAGACCCACAGCAATGTGGTTGACTCTTAAATGCCCTCTGAACAAGGGTAATTAAGGGTGGGCAATAAATGCTGGTCTAGCCGGTGATGCTCACATCCCATTAGTTGCTGAAAGAAGCAGCCTGCCTGACAATTTTTAGGAAGTAATTAATGGGCAATTGAGCTTGTTAACAAGCCAATCAACTTGAATATTATGCTGCCCATGTCATAAAATGGTTGGTGTGGATAGCTGGGTGGGAGTGAGTCGGCTGTTTTTTTCAACCCAACTGGTTAAAAAGCAGAAAGGAAAGGAGGGTACATTGTTTGCGGGTGTCATGTGCACAGCACATCGGGGTACCCACACCCCGCACCCACGCCCCCCTGCCCCCCAACGATGTTACCCCCTAACTTTGTTACTTCCCACCTAGCCACCAAACCTTGCCCCCCCCCCCCCCCCCACTGCCACCCCTCTTCCTAGGCTCCCCAATCCCTCCCCATCCAATACCTCCCACTTACCCGTCTCCAGGATCCATTTGTCTCCACTTGCAGTCCCAGCAGCGGCCACTGATGCGTTCTGGCACTGCTGGGGCTGTTGGAGCTGCTGGCCAATCAGATCGCCAGCTCTCCTCCCACTGAGTCCGACCCTCCCCTCCTTAAAGCCACCTGGATCGTGTAATGGCTGCGAGGTGGTTTTGTTTAACGTTGGTCAGTTCGAGACCAACATTTCTTCTGAGGGAGCAAGCAGTACGCACCCCCCCCTCCCCAATCCTCCCTTCCCCTTCAACCCCAACCCTCCCTGGAAAATTCAGCCCTTGGGGTCCTCCTCACAACTTGTTTTCTCGCCTATCGTTCTTTTATTGGAAAATTTGGCCAGAATACACCCTGTTCCTTCATTATTATTAAAATAGATTGTAAATAGCTGAGGATCTGGAACTGATCCCTGTGGCCCCCCCACCCCACACCGACTAGTTACAAGTTGCCATGTTGAAAATGTCCCATTTATCCAGACTATGAAGTAGCTTAGCAAGCAGCTCAGCAGCACAAATAAATCGAGAATGAGGAGCTCACCAGACATTGGTGCATGACCATCACCGCACGCGGGATCGCCAGTGGTTTGCCAGCTATGGGCTGCTAAGTGGGGATGTGCAAGTGGCTAGAGTTGGAGGAACGCAGAGTTCACAGAGGGTTATAGGAGCAGGTCGCTCAGATAGGGACGGTGGGGGGGGAGCGAGGATGAGGATTTTAAGTTCTGAGGTGCCGACAGACTGGGAGCCAACAGGACCTTTGTTGGTCTGTCTGGCACAGGGGTAGACGCGTCAACTCTGAGTCTGAAGGGAAGTTGTAGGAGGAGGGGGGCAAGAAATTCCCTCTTCGACCTGACTGCCGACTTAATAAAAGAGGGAGCGAGAGGGAAAAAGATAAAAGGTCCTAGAACGTTGAAACTTCTTAAACGACTCCAGGGAGAATGGAAAACTGAATTCAAATGAGTCCGATCAAGTGGGGGTATTGGACTTCGACAAGTAATTTCCAGGGAACATATAATTTAATCTGGACTGTCAAAAAGTGAAGCTTTAATAGAAGATAATCATATTATTTAAGATGCACACCGTTTAGGAAGGAAGTCATTTTTCCTCGATTTTGAAAGTTTATGATTCTATAGGCGGTGCAGTGTACACTAAACATCTGTTTTCTGACAGTGTTGTGCTTAGGTAGTCACAGATTAGCTGACTAAATCGGGAGTTGGGTAACAGGTAATGATCCACAGCTGTAGCTACTGTTTCCTCACACCCTCAATGTTCAAATGTTTGGACAACTGAGAGACTTTGACAGCTTTTCGTTTGGAATTTTTCTGCACTGTTCTCTTCCTGCTGCCGCCCCAGCTCCACAATCGTTTTACCCTCCTCACCTCTCGACCACTTGCCAAATTGCCCAATGGCACGCCCACCTGGGCAGGAGCGCCAACGTTCCAGCCCAGCCCCAGTCCCGTCTTTACGTGACATTCCCACAGATTCCACCCAGGAGTCATCGGGAGACCCTCAGTCAGTGGGGATTCTTCCTGATTTCGTTTGTCCTCTCTCCGGTGCTGAGGTCAACTCTGACACTCCTACATTCCTGCTTTCAGGCATTAAACTGAGGCCCCGTCTGCTGTCTCAGGTGGACAGAGACAATCCCACGACACTCCCTCTCTCTCTCTGGAGGTACCAAGCCCTGGAAAGGTGTTGGTGATCATGGACTACAGTGTGGCTCCATGGTCATGCTTGGCAAGGTACAGCAGTGGTTTGCCCTTGCCATTTGCAGATGGCTGACCAGGAATCTCTCCCACTCTTACCACCCATCCTTGGCATATGTTGGAAGGGTCTACAAGTTGACCCTCAACCTGTTTGGCCATGTTACGAATGCGCCTCCTTCGGGCATCAAGTCCTGGAGCGGGATTTGAACCTGGAGTCGCTGGCTCAAAGGCTAGGATGCCACAAAACTGCGACTATCCCCACAGGACTATTTCAAAGAGAAGCCGGGAGTTCTCCCTGGTGCCCGAGCCAATATTTATCCCTCAAGCAATGTCAAAAACAGATTATCTAATCATCATCATTACAACGCTATTTATGGGAGCTTGCTGTGTGAAAATTGGCCGCTGTGGTTCCTACGTTACAACAGCAACTACGCTTCAAAACGTATTTCATTGTCAAGCGCTTTGGGGTGTCCTTTGGTGGTGAAAGTTGCCCTATAAGTGCAAATTTTACTTTCTTTATTTGATTGCTCCCTGTCTGGGATCAATGAGTCCACCACTGACTTGGTATGAGGGAAAGAATCTAACTAGGAAGCCAGTCGTCTTGTATGACTTCGGGCTTTTATAAATTGAGCCAGAGAGGGGAACCTAAGGCCACAGCAACTTGCATTTACACGATGCCTTCGATGTAACAAAACATCCCGAGACACTTCACGGGGGTGTAACCAGACAAAAATTGACACCCAGACACATAAAGAGACATCAGGGAAGCTTCGTCAAAGAGGTAGGTTTTAAGGGGAGCTTTCAAGGAGAAGAGGGAGGTAGAGAGGTGCAGGGAGGGAATTCCTAAGCTTAGGACCCAGGAAGCTGCAGGCACTGCCACCAAGTGATGGAGTGAAGGAAGTCAGTGATGCACAAGAGACCAGAACTGCAGAAACCCAGAGTTCTCGGAGGGTTGTAGAGCTGGAGGAGGTATATCTAAGGGTTGTATAAAAACTGTTAAGTCAATGACTTAAGGGGACCCATTAGAGAGGCTTTTACGGATGGTGCCTCAATTGTCAGCCGTGACTCAGTGGGCAGCACACAAACCTCTAAGTCAGAAGGTCGTGAATTCAAATCCCACTCCAGAGGCTTGAGCATATAATCCAGGCTGACACTCCAGTGCAGTACTGAGGGAGTGCTGCACTGTCGGAGGTGATGCCTTTTGGGTGAGAAGTTAACATGTCTAATGCTAGAGCTTCGTTGAGAGTATTTCTTACAGATCTCCATGTGGCTGGTGGACTGATACATTGTTGTTCAGCACCTGACAGCAGTGCGACAGTGAATGTGGCACTCTCGGTGTACATCGCATTAACAATTAGTTCCTAGCTCTTTATGAATAATATAACAACACAACAACTGCAATACAGGTTACCTGCTCATTACTGTTTGTGGAGCCTTGCTGTGCGCAAATTGACTTCTGCATTTCTGACCATCCCTACACTTTAAAAGTAGTTGAATAGCTGCAAAAGGAGAGCTTTGGGAGACGCTGATGTCATGGAAGTTGCTACGCAAATGCAGGTTGGTTTCATTTCCCTCAGTGCAGGCTTAAAGAATTCAAATAAATAATTACATTAAAAAGACAGTGTTCTAACTGGATATCCTTTCAAAGAGTCGGCACAGGGATGAAAGGCTGAATGGCCTCCTTCCCTGCAGCATTATTCTATGATCCCTACAGCTTTGGCAACTGAGCTTGAGGAAGCAGTCTGTAATTCCACTCTGAGCCTTTTTACAGGCAGCATCTTCCCTCTGCGCGGAAGGAATGGCCCATGTGTTTGCTCAGTACATGTTGGGTGTCACAACTGGTAACAGGGTTTTGGATATGGATCAGAAAAGTAAGCACCCAGACTTCTGTTGACTTTGACGGTTCCTGTTGGCACAGTGAGTAGAAATAAGACACTCCCGGTGTCAGTAGTCCACTTAATCCTTACTTACAACATGGAGCCCCAGGTGAAAATGGAAACTCCCTGCCGTTCTACTGATTGCCTCCCCTCCCCCTCATTATATAAATACCAGCTGTCCTACAGTATCTCAGAGCAAAAGGATTATTTCTGCAGAAACTGGCAAGGTCACATTCAGTTTGAATTTGGACTAAATCACAGGCAGCCCAACCTCGTCTAACCCATCATGCGCTGTGAATGAAATCTAACCAAGGTCTCCTGCAACCTCTACCACCCAGAAGGGCGAAGGCAGCAGACACATGGGGAACACCACCACCTGAATGTTCCCTTCCAAGCCACTCACCATCCTGACTTGGAAATATATCGGCCGTTCCTCCACTGTCGCTGGGTCAAAATCCTGGAACTCCCTCCCTAACAGCACTGTGGGTGTACCTACACCACATGGACTGCAGCGGCTCAAGAAGGTGGCTCACCACCACCTTCTCAAGGGGCAATTAGGGATGGGCAATAAATGCAGGCCCAGCCCGCGGCACCCACATCCCATGAAAGAATAAAAATAAAGATCTCCATGATTGAAAGCCACAGTCGGCAAAAGTTTCCAATCACTGACATAATTCTCATCACCCCCTGAACCGTCTTGGTTGGTGGCCTCTGGCATTCCAACTCTGGCACCTTCCCATTTTTCTCTCCATTCTTTCTCAGTTGGAGTCAGAGCTTCCAGCCACCTCAATCCCACCGTCGGGATCTTCCTTGGAAATCCCTCCCTCTTGCTACTTTACAGTCTGTCTGTAAAAGTGTGAATCGAAGCCTCCACATTTCTTTCTGTCATCTCTCTTTCCAATATTCTGCTCTGAAACATGGTCACCACATTAACACAATAACAACCAAACAACAACAGCAATGTGCATTTATATAGTGCCTTTAACACATTCCTTCAAAGGAGCTTAATCTGACTACAGATTGGCACCAAACAAAAGAAGGTGACATTAGGATGAATGATCAAAAGCTTGCCAAAGACATTAAGTTATAAAGGAGAGAGAGGCAGAGGGGTTTAGGAAGGTAGTTCCAGAACTTAGTGCCTAGACAACAGAAGGCACAGCTGCCAATGGTGGGGTAACAGAAATCAGGGACGTGTAAAAGGTCAGAGTTAGCACCATAGAGCCATAGAAAAGTTACAGCACAGAAGGAGGCCATTCGGCCCATCTTGTCCATGCCAGCCTGAGGACACCCAGGGGCCCTTTCTAATCCCACCTTCCTGCACCTGGCCCATAGCCCTGCAGCTTACAGCACTTAAGGTGCAGATCCAGGTACTTTTTAAAAGAGTTTAGAGTTTCTGCCTCTACCACCAACTTGGGCAGCGAATTCCAGACTCCCACTACCCTCTGTGTAAAAAATTTATTCCTCATGTCCCCCCTATACCTTCTGCCATTTATCTTGAATCTATGTCCCCTGGTTCTAGAATTCTCCACCAATTGAAACAATTTTATCCTGTCCACTCTATCTATTCCCCTCATAATTTTGTACACCTCAATCAAGCCACCTCCCAGCCTTCTTTGTTCTAAGGAAAATAACCCCAACCTATCCAATCTCTCCTCATAGCTACACTTTTCTAACCCTGGCAACATTCTTGTAAACCTCCTCTGCACTCTCTCCAGAGCTATTATGTCCTTCATGTAATGTGGCGACCAGAACTGTACACAATACTCCAGTTGTGGCCTCACCAGTGTATTATATAATTCCAACATTATACCCTTACTTTTATATTCTATACCTCTGCCGATGAAGGAGAGCATTCCATATGCCTTCTTTACAACCTTGTCTACTTGAACTGCTGCCTTCAGGGACCTGTGCACTTGTACGCCAAGATCTCTCACTTCATCTACCCCTCTTAGTATATTCCCATTTATTGTGTAATCTCTGTAACTGTTTGACCTCCCTAAATGTACGACCTCACACTTCTCTATGTTAAAGTCCATCTGCCACTTTACCGCCCATTCCACCAACTCATCTATATCATTTTGGAGATTATGTTTATCCTCTAACTATCCACTACTCGGCCAATCTTTGTGTCATCTGCAAATTTCCCAATCGTGCCCCCCACGTTCATGTCCAAATCGTTAATATATAACACAAACAGCAAGGGTCCCAACACCGAGCCCTGTGGAACACCACTTGAGACAACTTTCCATTCACAAGGGCATCCATCAACCATTACCCTTTGTTTCCTGTTACAAAGCCAATCTTTTATCCAGTTTGCCACATTACCCTGAATCACATGGGCTTTTACTTTCCTGACCAATCTGCCATGTGGGACCTTGTCAAATGCCTTGCTAAAATCCATGTACACAACATCCACTGCACTACCTTCATCAACCCTTCTTGTCACTTCCTCAACGAATTCAATCAAATTTGTGAGGCAACACCTTCCTTTAACAAATCCATGCTGACCATCCCTGACTGGTCCATGCCTTTCCACATGACAGTTAATCCTTTCTCTCAGGATTGATTCTACTAATTTGCTCACCACCAATGTAAGACTAACTGGCCTATAATTGTTTGGCATTTCCTTTGATCCCTTTTTAAACAATGGAAATACGTTTGCATTTCTCCAGTCCTCCGGTCCCTCCCCTGTATCTAGTGAAGGTGGAGGTCTGTAGGGCTGAATTAGTCTATAGAAATTGGGAGGGTGAGAAAGTGGAGGGGTTTGAACACATGAATAATCATTTTAAAATTGAGGTTCAGGAGCCAGTGTAAGTAAGTGAACACCTGGTGAACGGGACTTGGTGCATGTTTGGATGAAAGCAGCAGAGTTCTAGATGAGCTCAAGTTTACAGAGGGTAGGAGATGGGAGGTCGGACAGGGGAGCATTGGAATAGTCACGTCTAGAGCTAACAAAGGCCTAGATGAGGGATTTATCAGAGTTCTAGATGAGCTCAAGTTTACAGAGGGTAGGAGATGGGAGGTCGGACAGGGGAGCATTGGAATAGTCACGTCTAGAGCTAACAAAGGCCTAGATGAGGGATTTATCAGCAGGTGAGCTGAGGCAGGATGGAGACGGGTGATGTCACGGAGATGGAAGTCTGTGTTCATGAGGTAAGAGGGGATGCAGGTTCCGAATTTCAGCTCAGGATCAAGTAGGATGCCAGGGTTGTGAACAATCCAGTTTGCCCGCAGGCAGTGGCCAGTGGATGGGCATGAGATGGAGGCGACATGGGGATGGAGGCTCCACTCAGCACAGTCCCACGTACATAAGTTGATGCTGCTTCAGCTACTGCTTCAGCGGTACTCACACTTCGGTTTTGTAGGAGAAGCAACGTTCCAGTGGGACCTTCAGCACTCTGCCATTCAATCCCACAAACAGGGACCTGTCACTGTGAAGGATCTGCAGGCTTCGGATCGGCTCCTGTTTGCCAGGTGGAAGCAGCTGCAGCTCTTCCAAGTAGCAGCCTCGCAGGCTCTTGGCCTCCGACGAGAGGGTTTTCAGAATGGTGCCTTGCTCTGAGTTCAAAAGGAAACAATAAGGAGGTACAAGTTAAACAGGGAGCATCAGCCACATCACTGAACCCAACAGTTCAATTTGGCAAAAAACAGAAAATCAGATAAAAAAAAAACCACATTCAGGAAATTAATGTAACAAGCTGACCGAACGCACAAGTGGGAGCACGGAGAGAAAACAACAGGGCCTGAGCACAATGAGGGGCGAGCGCTAACTTGGAAATTTGGTGCCGGTGGGAATTTGGTGCATACAGGGAAGGAGGCGCTGCTTTTTAATACCTTTTTTCAGTGTCCAGTAGCTGGTGAGTATTCTAAAGCTTTAATTAAGTGAGCAGCTAGGTGATTGATTGGTGGGTTTTAAGATTTTAGCATGGGCAGAAGTTTAAACCGGTACTGGGGAGATGTAAGTATTGTATTGAATTTATAGCTTAACTAGTTAAACTGCTTGGTATGACTACAGACAACAGTTGAGTGATATTTCTAAATTTGAAGACTAATCAGTTAAATTAAACACAATAAAGATGGCAGGGCAGGTGATGTGTTGCAGCTGTAGCATGTGGGAACTGGTGGACACCAGATTGACCAACAGTGACCACATCTGAAGCAAGTGTCTGTAGCTCGAGGAACTTCGGCTCGGAGTTGATGAGCTGGAGTCCGAGCTTCAGACACTGCAATACACCAGGGAGGAGGAAAGGTATTGGCACACTTTGTTCCAGGAGGCAGTCACATCCCTTAGGCTAGGTCCTTCGAATTTGGTCTATGGTCAGGGGCAGGAGGTGTGTGAGGCAGGAAGGGGGCCCGCAAGGCAGCAATGGAGGAGCCTCAGCCCTTGCAGTTGTTCAACAGGTTAGAGGTTTTTGCAGCCTATAGGGATGAGAGCAGAGACTGCAGTGTGGGTGAGCAAACTGACCATAGCATTGTGGTGCAGAGAGCCATTCAAACTGGGGGCAGCAAAAAGGAATGTGGTTGTGGTAGGGGACACTGAAGTTAGGGGATTAGATGTGTTCTCTGTAGCTGAAAGGGGGGGTCCCAAAGGCTGTGCTGCCTGCCTGGTGCCAGGGTCAAGGGTATATCCTCCAGGCTGGAGAGGAACTTAGAGAGCGAGAGGAAGGATCCAGTTGTCATGGTGAATATGGTTACCAATGATATAAGTATAACTAGGAAAGAGGTTCTGCTGAGAGAGTATGAGCAGTTCGGGGCTAAATCAGGAAGCAGAAGCTCAAAGGTAATAACCTCTGGATTACTACTTGAGCCATGAGCAAATTGGCGGGAGGGTAAATAAGATCAGACCATTAAATGCGTGGCTCAAAGATTGGTGCGGGAGAGATGGGTTTTGATTCAAGGGGCATTGGCACCAGTGCTGGGGAAATAGGGAGCTGAACCTTTGGGATGGTCTTTACCTGAACCGTGCTGGGGTCTGCCTTAGTGAGTCATATAACTGGAGCTGTAGAGCAGGCTTTAAACTAGCTAGGGAGAGGGGGGGTTCACATGAGGAGAGATTTGGAAAGTTAAAGAGAAAGGACAAAACAACAGTGCAGGGTAGCAATACGGGTAATGGTGACCAGAATGTGACAGGAAGGGGAAAAGTGTACAAACATAAGAGTACAATCGGCAAATATGGTCAGGGAAGGAAAAGAATGGATTTAAACTAACAGAGATGGGCTTGGGGGGTGGTGGTGGGGAGGATTCATGTGAAGGGAGGTTTAGAAATCCAAATGTAACAGTTGAGGCAATAGAAAAATATATCGACGTGGGTAAAGACGAGCTGAGTGGGACAGGAAGGGACAGAGAGTTTAATGGTAATAGTTCATCAGAGAGTAAGGTCCATTCAGGGAATAGAAGTGAAAAGAAAACTTAAGTCACTTTATCTGAATGCCCGCAGCATCAGCACCAAAGATGAACAAACCGGCAGCGCAAATAGAGATAAATGGTTCAGATTTAATCACCACTACAGAGCCACGGTTACAAGGTGACCAAACTTGGGGAATAAATATTCCAGGATATACAACATTTCAAAAAGACGGACAGAACGGAAAAGGAGGAGGGATAGCCCTGATGGTGTAAGGACATTCATGAGATAGGATCTTGGCTCAGAAAGTCAGGAGGTAGAATCAGCATGGGGAGGTATCAGCGATAGCCAGGGTCAGAGAACACTGGCGGGGTGAAAGGATTGTCCTACGATGGAAGGCTAAGTAAATTGGGTGGAGATTCTCTGGAGTTTGGAAGAGTGAGGTGATCTCATTGAAACACTGAACGTTATGAAGGGGCCCTGACAGGGTAGACACTGAGACGTTGTTTCCCCCGGGATGGGGGATCTAGAACATGGGAGCACATTCAGGATAAAGGGGCGATCATTTAGGACTGAGATGAGGGGAAATATCTTCACTCAAAGGGTTGCGTGTCTTTGGAATTTTCTGCCCCAGAGCGTGGGGATGTGCTGTCATTGAACATACCTGAGACTGGGATACACAGGGTTTTGGTCCCTCAGGGAATCGAGGGATATAGGGAGTGAGCGAGGAAATAAAGTTGAAACCCAGGATCAGCCATGATCATATTGAAGGATGGAGCAGGTTCGATGGGCCATGTGGCTTACTCCTGCTCCTATTTCTTATGTCCTTGTATTCAAGTACAAAAATAGTAAAGGTAAATTACATATTAAAGCCTCATTGCACCAGGTGATGGAAAAGGGTATAAACCCTTTTTATTCATTCATGGGATGTGGGCCTCGCTGTCTGGGCCAGCATTATTGTCCATCTCTAGCTGCCCTTGAGAAGGTGGTGGTGAGCTGCCTTCTTGAACCGCTGCAGTCCGTGTGGTGTAGGTACACCCACAGTGCTGTTAGGGAGGGAGTTCCAGGATTTTGACCCAGCGACAGTGAAGGGATGGCGATATATTTCCGAGTCAGGATGGTGTGTGACTTGAGATGAACTTGCAATTGGTGGTGTTCTCATGCATCTGCCACTTGATTGGCACCCCATCCACCACCTTAAACTTTCATTCCCTCCACCACCAATGCACAGTGGCAGCAGTGTGTACCATCTACAAGATGCGCTGCAGCAACTCACCAAGGCTCCTATGACAGCGCCTTCCAAACCTGCGACCTCTACAGCCTAGAAGGACAAGGGCAACAGATACATCGCTGTTCCTTCAACGCTGGGTCAAAATCCTGGAGCTCCTTCCCTAACAGCGCTGTGGGTGTACCTATATCACATGGACTGCAGTGGTTCAAGAAGGCAGCTCACCACCACCTTCTCAAGAGTAATTAGGGTGGGTAATAAAATGCTGGTCTAGCCAGCGATGCCTACATCCTGTGAATGAATAAGAGAAAGCTTTGGTCTCCTTACCTAAGGAAGGATGTTTGGAAGGTGCTGTCTTCATCAGACTGATACTGAGGCTTAAGAGAGTTAAATTGTGAAGACAAGCGGAATACAAGCAGTGATCTGATTGAGGGGTTGCAAATGTTACAAGGATTTGATAGGGTGCATGTGACTCCAGACCTACAGCAATGTGGTTGACCCTTAACTGCCCTCAGTTCAAAGGCAATCAGGGATGGACAACAAATACTGGCCTTGTCAGTGACACCACATGGCATGAAAGAATAAAATAAAATATGGAGGAACTATTTCCTGTGGTAGGGGAATGAAGGACGGTGGGGGGGGATATAATCTTGAAATTGGAGCCAGGGCACTGAAGTCAGGAAGCGCTTTTACGGACTTAAAGGTAGCAGAAATCTGGGGCTTTCCAGGGTGGGGTTTGTGTTAGGTTAGGGACCAAAGGCCCCTAAATGGAGGTGAGGGGCAGAAAGCTACAATCTGATTAAATAGTGGAATAGGCCCAAAGCAGGGCTACAGGAACAGAGTAAATCCAGGAGACTCTGATGGACAGGATTTGATGAGTTCTCTCTTGATCTGTCAAGTAGTCTCCATCACCTCAAGTTAGGTGGTACGATTGGTGCGGCCCCAATATTACATGAGAAGCTTGTCATTCTCCACTGCTCCAACACTGTAACTTATCTATAAGATGCACTGCAGCAACCCACAATGTCTGCTTGAACTATAGCTCAAAAAATGGTGCCTGGATATGCCCCTCAAGTGCCATCACCTGCAGGACTATGGACCAAACGCTAGAAAGTGGGATTAGGCTTTCAGCCGACACAGACAAGAAGGGCCAAGTGGCCTCCTTCTGTGCCATAAACTTTCTATGATTCTACTCTATTCTATAACTCCCAGCCAGGTGACCTCTACCACTGAGGAGCACCAGAGAAGCAAAGACGTAGGAACAGCATCACTTTATATTCTCCACAATGTGCGTGGTGTGCAATTGCAGTGCCTTCATCTTCAACTGGGTCAATATCCTGGACTCCTGGCCTCACAGCACCATCAGCACATGGGCTGCGGCAGTTCAAGAGGGCACGCCACCACTATCAGCTTCTCAGGACCAACAGGAAAGGGGTAATAAATCTCAGCCTTTCTGGCGTCAGCAGCCCCACCCCTTCCCCCTGCCACATCTCAAAAAGAATTCATTAAAAAAATGTGAGATGCCACCACAGTCGAATAGCTTGCCAACATTCACTGCACAGGCGCGTACGATTATCCAAGCAGCCAGTGCATGTTGGAAGTACACGCGAGCACGACTCATAGAATGGATGCATTACCAGAGGAGGCTATTCAGCCTGTTGAGCCCATTCCAGCTCTCTGTCGGAGCAGTTGAGCTAGTCCCATCCCCTGCCCTTTCCCTATAGCCCTGCTAACATTTTCCCTTCAGATAAATATCCTATTCCCTTTTGGAAGCCACAATTGAAGCTGCCTCCATCACACTCTCAGGCAGGGCATTCCAGATCCTAATCAATCGCTGTGTAAACTCACCTTCCTCATGTTGCCTCTGGTTCTTTTGCCAATCACCTTAAATCAGTGTCCTCTGGTTCTCGAGCATTGGGCCAATGGGAACAGTTACTCCCTATTTACTCTGTCCAGGTCCCTCGTGATTTTGAACACCTCTATCAAATCTCCTCTGAACCTTCTCTTCTCTAAGGGAACAGCCCCGGCTTCTCCGACCCATCCAAGCAACTGAAGGCCCTCATCCCTGGAACCATTCTCGGGAGCGGTGGAGGGGAGCGAGGAGGACGAAGAAATGGTTTTACCTGTGCCGATATACATCACGTGGTAGAGCGTGTCCCTGCCTTGCACGATATCCACTACAAGCTTCGAGAAGCGCATGTTGTCATGAGTCGCCAGGGGGTCAACAGTGACGGGCTGCACCACGTCATTCATAAGGAAGAAACGCTGAGCGTCCTGGAGGCTGCGTTCCGTCAGATTCTCGTTGGGTCCGTGGTCTCCGAGTGAGCCACACTACAGGGAGAATAAGCACAGGCATGTTAGGTCTTCCTATAGCCCAAGAATTCCATCCTCACTATATAGGACCTCCACCCAAACGCATTGAATTAGGAAGGCAAATGGTATGTTGGCTTTTATTACAAAGGGGTTGGATTATAAGAGTAAAGAAGCCTTATTGCAATGATATAGGTCCTTGGTGAGTCCATACCTGAAGTACTTTGTACAGTATCACTACACTATCAACATCCTGGATGTTACCATTGACCAGAAACTGAATTGGACTAGCCATATAAATACTGTGGCTACAAGGGCAGGTCAGTGACGAGTAACTTACTCCTGACTCTCTTAGGCCTGTCCACAATCTACAAGGCACAAGTCAGGAGTGTGATGGAATACTCCCCACTTGCCTAGATGAGTGCAGCTCCAACAGCACTCAAGAAGCTCAACACCATCCAGGACAAAGCCTGCTTGATTGGCATCCCATCCACCACCTTAAACATTCGCTCCCTCCACAAATGACACACAGTGGCAGCAGTGTGTACCATCTGCAAGATGCACGGCAGAACCTCACCGAGGTTCCTTCAACAGCACCTTCCAAACCTGCATCCTCTACCACCTAGAAGGACAAAGGCAGCAGATGCATGGGAACACCACCAGCTGCAAGTTCCCCTCCAAGTCACTCACCATCCTGACTTGGCAATGTATCGCCCGTTCCTCCACTGTCGCTGGGTCACAATCCTGGAACTCCCTCCCTAACAGGGCTGTGGGTGTACCTACACCACATGGACTGCAGCGGTTCAAGAAGGCAGCTCACCACCACCTTCTCAAGGGTAATTAGGGATGGGTTATAAAAATGCTGGTTTAGCCAGTGAAGCCCACATCCTGTGAAGGTATAGGAACAAGTTTTGGTCTCCTTACCTAAGGAAGGATGTACTTGCCCTAGAGGAAGTACAACAAAGATTCACTAAACATGTTCCTGGATGGGGACATTGCCCTATGAGGAGAGATTGAGTAGGCAAGACCTATATTCCTTGGAGCTTAGAAGAAGACATGATCGAATTTAAAACATATAAAATTTCTAAGGGGCTTAATAGGGTAGATGCTGAGAAAATGTTTTCCTTCGAACACAGGGTCACAGTCTCAGGATACGGGGTCACTCATTTGGGAGTGAGATGAGGAGAAATTTCTTCACTCAAAGGGTTGTGAATCTTTGCAACCCTCTACACCAGAGAGCTGTGGGTGCTCAGTATCTTCAAGACAGAGGCTGATAGATTTTTGCGATCGAAGAGAGTTATGGGATACGGGGATAGTGTGGGGAGGTGCAGCAGAGGTAGAAGATCAGCCTTGCTCCTGCTCCTAGATCTTAAGCTATGATCGAATCAATAGGCAAAACCTGTACCGAATCCTAAATTAAAAACTTCAAGGAGAAAAGAACTTACAGAATTATCAGAGATGGAGGCTTGGAATGACCTCTTGGGGGTCAAATCATTCATGAGAATGCAGAGCTTATAATGGGTGAGTCAGGTTACTGGGAGGGATTGAGCCATGTACCTGAAAGTTGGGAATAGGGTTTGAGGCTGGCAGCCAGGCCGAGCGAGGGTTCTCCTGGTATCGGAAGGGTCCATTGAAGGTCTGAGTGATGGCGCTGAGATTGTAGGCACAGACTGCGGAGGCTGCGATGCTATTCCTGTTGGAAGATTCGGAGGAGTTAACATTGAGTGCGCACATCAATACAGGACTCACATCTCCTTAATGTAGCTGCTCTGTTTCCCTCCACCACCTCACTTCCCCAGTGTGAGGGCAGCCACTTCACTTGTTCTCAGGTTATTGCCAAGATCACCTTTATCAGCTCTAAGCATTATACAGGTCTGCATTAACTCCCATATAGCATCATAGAATAATGGAGCAGAGAAGGAGACCATTCAGCCCATCATGCCTGTGCCAGCTTTTTGAAAGAGCCATTCAATTAGTCCCACAACTCCTGCTCTGACAACCTTTTCCCCTGCGGGAATTAATCCAATTCGAACTGGAGTTGCCAACTCTGGCTGGGCATATCTCTGGAGGATTTATCACTCCCAACTATCCCTCCCCAACACTCTCATCGAGAGTGACCGGAAATGTTAACTGTTTCCCTCTCCACAGATGTTCCCTGGCCTGCTGAGCATCTCCAGTATTTTTCTATTTTCATTTCAGGTTTCCAGAATCGACAGTGTTTTCTTGCTGGATTTTACTATAGTTGTCCTTTTGCTCTTCTTTGGGATGAGGCCTTAAACCATCTGCTTTCCCAGGGTTGCCAATGACCCCATGCCACTATTTTGAAGAGGAGGACTTCACACAAGTGTTCAACCGACAGTTATCCCTCAGTCAGCAGGACTGAAAAATAGAGCAGGTGATTTGGTCATTATCACAGTGCGGTTTACAGGAGCTTGCTGTGCACAAATTGGCTGCCAAATTTACTAAATCCCAACTACTCTTCCAAAGTACTTCATTGGCTGTGAAGCACTTTGGGACGTCCTGAGGTTGTGAAAGGCGATATATAAATGCAAGTCTTTCCTTATCCTTTCTCTTTCAATGGTGGCTCCGACAATTGGGGAACTAAAGCGTAGTGGGGTGAGGAAGAACAATAATGGCTTAATGTTTTGGCTGCTGATGCAGAATGCGGTGAGCCCATCCATTAAGGACAGGGCCAGGCTTGTGAGGTTCCGCTCCTGCAGCTGAATAGCCAATTGACAGCAAACAGTTTGGGCCTCAATCGGATGCAGCATTGGGGTTGCCCTTTCTGGACTTCCCTCTCTGCCAATGCCTTGTTGGCAGCTTAGAAAGGATGTTCAATTCCAGCCAGGTCCCTTATACCTGTAACTCGCTGTGAAGTAAATCAATAATCAAAGGTGAATAAAGGAGCAGAAAAAAGATTAGGTAGTAATTGTTTTTTGAAAAAACCCTGGCAAACAATGGTTATGTGGAAGACAGGTGACGTGGAATGAATCTGTAATCCAGCACTTCAAGGCTGAATAGAATCAATGTGCTCACTAACAATCGGAAGTGTCACACATACTATCAAAACATTAACCTTCCAAAATAAACTGCTCAGGTTGTATTCCCAAATAGTCACAAAAAAGCACAAGTCAAGCGTGTGATGAAATGCTCTCCGCTTCCTGGATGAGTGCAGCTCCAACAACACACTAGAAGCTTGACACCATCCAGGACAAAGCAGCCCGCTTGATTGACACCCCATCCACAAACATCCACTCCCTCCACCACCAACACACAGTAGCAGCAGTGTGTGTACCAAATACAAGATGCACTGCAGCTACTCACCAAGGCTCCTTCAACAGCACCTTCCAAACCCACGACCTCTACCACTTAGAAGGACAAGGACAGCAGATGGATGGGAGCACCTATGGTAGTTCCCCTCCAAACCACACACCATCCTGACTTGGAAATATATCTCCGTTCCTTCACTGTCGCTGGGTCAAAATCCTGGAGCTCCCTCCCTAACAGCACTGTGGGTGTACCTACACCACATGGACTGCAGCGGTTCAAGAAAGTGGTTCACCACCACCTTCTCAAGGCCAATTAGGGATGGGTAGTAAATATTAACATTGCCAGCGACACTCGCATCCCATGAATGAACAAAACAATTAAGCTATCCCATGTCAGCCTACTCTGAAAATCTTCTATCACTCACTAGGGATGCATCCCAGATTCTCAGCCTTAAATCATCTCCCGTGGCTGCCTTCTATTCTAAGTCAGTGACAGGACAACACCAATCCCCAGCTCAGCACCCCCACCTCCTCTACATACATATCATTTTTTCCTTTTAACGCAACGGGTTGAATTGTTAGACCCTGATAGGGGCAGGCATGGAAGTAGGTGGGCCCATAATTTCCAACCACTGGCGAGCCTGCCAGTTTATTGGCACCATCCTGCCTTCTGGGCCATCTTCCCAGCGATGGGGTTTGGTGGTCTGGGTAGCCTATTAATGCACATTATATGTCTACGGTCAACTGGAGATATTGGGGACCAGGCCAGCAGCCTAGAGACGTCCTCCTGCTGGTAGACCAGGAAGCCAGCACTCCAGGCAGGCCTCGAGCATCCCCCCCCCCACCTCCCACCCCCACTACCCTCACCTCCTTGGCCACAGCTGCAGCCTCAGGGCCCCCTTTGGGAGAAATCCCGCTCCACAATGGTGGCCTGGCTGTTAACCTTATTTTATGTTTAACATGATGAAAAGTTGGAGAGAGAGAGAGAGAGAGAAACTCTACCTTGAGGCACCCTCTCTTTTTCTTACTGCTTCTTCAGTGCTGGAGGGCCTCCTATTGGCTGTCCAGCTTTGAGAGACCACCCACCCATCCTTATTTGGGCAGTGAGCCCACCCTCTGGCTGCAAATTGGCCAATTCAGGAAAAAAATCACTGTTGGGTGATTGTTTCTCCCAATGGCAGCCTCTGATCCTCATTTGACCCTGACTTCAGGGTTCTGAAGGCCGTGGGCAAAATTCTGCCCGATATGCAGTTGGTTCTGATGCCCACAGAGTTTCATTGTGTAAGAGTAGACCATTGTTGCCATGGTGCCTTGCACCGCTTTCTACCCACCTTCTTACCCCTTTCTTCAACTCTTTCATTATTTCTCCAATATTCAACCACTTTCCTCTTAAACATTACGATAGATTCTGCTTTCTAGCCTCTGCCACAATAAAGAAGGGCAATTTTGACCCAATTTTTACTGTGATAGTGCAAAGTACAGGATAACAAATTTCTCGTGTTTTCAACTTTCAGTGACTCAATTCCCCTTGACATTGGAGATGGTGTTTTACTCAGGGAGTCCGCTTTGCTGTGGTAACATGCATGTGGTAATCTGGAGCTGTGGAGAGTAATGGTAGAGGCTCTAACTTCTTTTTCCATCACATGGCTGACCAAGAATCCCTCCTGCTCTTACCACCTGCCATTGGCGTGTGTTGAAAAGATTTTGCAAGTTGGTAATCAACCTGTTTGGCCACATTATGAACACACTTTCCTTGATCATCAAGTTCCTGGAGTAGGATTTGAACCCCAAGCTTCCTGGCTCTGAGGCAAAGATGCTACCCGCTGCACCAGAAGGCCACCTTAATATTGAGTCTCCATAATTTTTATTTGAAGTCTTGAATAGAGCCTCCCCTCAGCCTGGTAAATGGGTGGGGCAGAATGCACGGTATGGTAGGCAATATGGGCGTTGGTGGGCTGAAAGGCCTTATTCAATGCTCTCTTACATCCTCAACTTCCATAACGCAAGCAGGCAGCGTTTAAAGGGTTAATTTGAAGTGACATGGCTGCTGCGTTGGCAAATTTTTGGGTGAGGTATTGGAGGACTGTGTGTCCATGAAGCTAAACAGTGACAAGAGTCACCACCTTCTGGAGAAAATGGACAAGAAAAGCTTTACAAATAGTTGTTTGGTAGTACAGACCTTGCGTATTGCTGAAAAAAGAGACATGTCAAAGCTTTTTGTCTTGCACTCATCAGGACACTTGGTATGAGGACACATTGGCATCCTTATGAATTGTCCTGATGAGTGCAAGACAAAAAGATTTGACATATCTCTTTTTACAGAAATACTCAAGAAAGGCTTTCATCAGCCAGCCTCTCAACATATTGGAAATGCAAAGTATTATAAGGAACACATGAAACAGTGTTGCTCTAAAATGGTTAATGGTGAATGATTAAATTTGAAGTTAAACCTATGTGCATAAAATATCTTACATTTATATAATGCCTTTCACAATGTCATGAGCTAGTTTCGGTAATGGTGACCTTGACAACCATCATAGATGATTGTTAAAGCCCATCATGTTCACTAATGTCCTTTAGGGGAAGGAAATCTGCTGTCCTTACCTGGTCTGGCCTAAATGTGACCCTAGACCAATAGCAGCATGGGTGACTCTTAACTGCACTCTTAAATAGCTGAGCAAGCCACTCAGTTCAAGGGCAATTGGGGATGAGCAACAAATGCTGGCCCTGCCAGTGACGCCCACACCCCATGAATTAATAAAGAAGAAAAAAAGAGGTCCTAAAGCATTTATAATTAATGAAGTACTTTTGAGCTGTAATCAGTTTTGCAATATGGAATTTTGTGGTGCAATGGGTAGTGTCCCTACCTCCGAGCCAGAAGTTCCAGGTTTAAGTCCCACTCCCGGGCCTGGTGGCTGAGGAAGATGTGTTCACAATGTGGCCGGGTAGGTTGATTATCAACCTGCAAATCCTTCCAACACATGCCAACAGCAGACCATAAGGGCGGGAGAGAAGGAAAGTTGCAGCCTTGACTGTCACTACCAATAGCTCCAGACTACGACATGCATGTAAAGATACATGTTGGCACAGCAACTCAGACTCCCTGAATGAACTGTAACACACGGTGTTATTACAGGAAAAGCAGAAACCAATTGTCTACACAGCAAGCTCTCACAAACAGCTATGATCTACGAACATACGAACATACAAAAGAGGAAAGAGGTAGACCATTCGGCCCCTCGAGCCTGCTCCACCATTCAATAAGGTATTGGCTGATCTGTGACAAAAACAGAAACAGAAATACCTGGAAAAACTCACAGTTAACTGTGCTCTTCTCCGCCGATGTTGCCAGACCTGCTGAGTTTTTCCAGGTATTTCTGTTTCTGTTTTTGTTTTGGATTTCCAGCATCCGCAGTTTTTTGCTTTTATCTATTGGCTGATCTGTTTGTGTTTTGAATTCCACATTCCCGTCCACCCCGCATAACCTTTGATTCCCTTGCCTAACAAGCATCTGTCTACCTCTGCCTTAAAAATATTCAGTGACCCCCACCTCCACTGCGTTTGGGAGGGGGGGGTCAGAGAGTTCCAAAGGCACACAGCCCTCTGAGTGAAAAAAATATTCTCCTCATCTCTGTCTTAAAACGGCAACCCCTAGTTTTAAAACAGTGCCCCCTAGTTCTGCACTCCTCCCCGGGTAAATAACCTGATCATCCATTTGGAATGATGTTGAGGGGTAAATATGTGTCAGGCCGCCAGAGAGAGACCCCCCTGGTCTCCGTCGAGAAGAGTGAGAACTTTTACATCCACCTGAGAGGGCACATGGGGGATTCAAATGAACTTCTCATCCCGAATGACAATATTTCCAACAGTGCAGCGGAAAAGAAGCAGAAGGAACAAAGAGGGAGAGAGTGTGGGGATTAAAAAATTTATTAATTCACAATTTCACTTGTAGCATTCTGGAGTCACCATCTCAGTGTTCAGCCTGAGCTCAAGCAACAGGAGTTTAAAGGCTGCAGACGATGATTGCCATTGGCTCTAAATGGGGCTGTTTGGTCTGTATCAGCTGTAAATCTGGAACAAACTCGAACTGACATCTCCAATTAAATACAAGGCTCAAGTTACTGCTCGCTCATCTGTGCTAAATATTCCCAAGGAAAAAAAATATATAATCAGCGTTTAGCAGCAACTGACTTGACATGGGGTTGAGTTGTATATTCAGACCCTTCCACATGATACCCAAATGAATTCTGCCCTGCTTAAAAGATGGCTTCATTTGTTATCGAGTGACAAGTGCGATGTTATTACAGTGTTCTGGCGGGCTGCCAGCAGTTGCTTGCTTAACATCCTAAATCTCCAGGAGCGAGACAGAGAGGGATAAGCAACGAAGTAAAGAGAAACTGAAACCCACCTTCCTTTAGACAACAATATCATTGACTACAGTGAGTGATCAGCATTAAGAACAGAGTCCTGGCAATGCCAATGCAGAGATGCAGAAATTCTTTCCCGGTTTGGCTCATTAAAGTGAAAGCAACACCCAGTGTGACAGTTAGTCCCACAGAGACCAAGTCCAAGCAGCAACAATAACTTGCATTTATAAAGCGCCTATCTTTAACGTAGCATATTTATCACCTTAAAATCAGAGTCATGCAATTCGGCGGGGGGGGCGGAGTTAGGAATCACAGGCTGCATACTACGGGGGAGGGGTGTGTGTGTGTGTGTGTGTGTGTGGAGGCAGATGGCTCGCACCACTCCACCCCACCCCTGCCCCCCCCCCCCCCCCCCCCCCCCCCCCCAACCTGCCCCCCCGCCCGGGGAGTGAAGTCAGCTGGAAGCCGACTCTCTCCGCACCAGCCCCGCCCCCTCAACCATAACACGGTGCAGCTGGGCTGAATGGCCTGGCATTGGGACCTCCGCCCCTCGCTCAGGAGCTGTCAGCCAATCCAGCCGGCCGGCAGCACCAGCGGCCCTGGCACTGCCGAGGTCTCATTGGCAGCCACTGCCAGGACAGCAGCCAGTCCCAAGGAGAAGGCCCAATGGATCCCGGAGAAAGGCAAGGCCGGGGGCATTGGGCAGGGAGAGTTTGACCAGCTTGGCTAGGGTGGGGGAATTGGGGGGGGGGGGGGGGGGGGGGGGGGCTGGGTTTTGGCGAGCAGGCGGGTAGGAAGAAAGGTAGGGGGGGCTTCTATCTAAAGCCAGGCTGCCCCCCACCCCCCCCACCAACTGTGTGCAAAGGGCAGCCCCTGTAGATAGTAGCCCCCTTCCTTCCCACCCTTTTTGACAAAAAGAGCTTGCCCACTCTCGCTCAGCTTCCCACGCCAACCGTTCCGTGGTGTGGGTAGCGTATTACCGGGGTCGATGGGCTTGTTAACAAGCTCACTTGACCCTTGATTTATTCATTTCGATACGGTGGGCGGGCTGCCAACTTTGCCGCCTGCCCATCCCCCCTGTGTTATGTGGGTGAGCTCGGGGGTGGGAGGGGAGGTGCTGGGGTGGGCACCTGCCCTATTTCACGTGCCCCCCTCCACCCCCCCCCCTCCCCCACAACCGAAAACATGCCCGGTGGGGGGGGGGGGGCACGTAAAATCCAGCCTCACGTCCTCATGAAAAGGGTGGTGGAATTGTGGAACATTCTCCCCCAAAAAGCAGCAGATGCTAGCTTAAGTCATAATTTTAAATCTGAGATTTTTGCTCCCCAAGATTATAAAGGGACATGGAGCCAAGGCGGGTGGATAGGCTTTGGATACAGATCAGCTATGACTTCACTGAATGGTGGTGGAACAGGCTTGAGGGGCTGAATGGCCTACGCTTGCTCCACACTACGTCCCAAGGCACTTAAGAATCTAAAACAGGGGAGGGGTGGAAGTCACGTCTCAGGCTGAAGGAACAACACTCCAAGCCGCAGATTGAACTGCAAAAACAACATCCTTTAATCTGCCATGCGCTATCTGACCTTCCATCCCCAAGTCAGGTGACCCCATACTGAATACCATACAGTACCCAATGCTCAAGTCCACTCACACAATCATCATGACAGTGGATAGGTAAGGGAGGTAATTCCAGAGGTTGAGGCCCAGTCACCTGAAGGCATGGCTGCCCATGGTAGGGTGATGGAGATCAGGGATCCCAAGGGGTCAGAGCTGGAGGAGTGCAGAGGTCACAGTCGCTTGTGGGGCTGGAGGAGATTATAGAGATAGGGAGGGGCAAAGCTACAGAGGGGTTTGAGCACAAAGATGAGAATTTTAAAATTAAGGCGTTCCTGGAGGGGGCTGAATCTATACCAAGTTAGCTGGTCCCGGACCGGACTGCAATGGGGGGATTACAAGTTGCACCGCCACCCCTCAAATAGGGAGGGTATCACAATCAGCCAGACCTCCATCCCAATCACTGTCTAATGACTCTGCTGTAAAGTGTATGAACAGGTAGGCTATCTGAGGAAGGGACGAGAATTGGCACCAAAAACCTCCATGGTCTAAATCCATGGCTCCCATGTGACGAACAGCATGAGGTTTCGAAGGACAAAAGAATGAGAGAAGATGAGAAAAATGTCTTTCACGCTGTGAGTTATTATGATCCGGAACTCACTGCCAGAAAGGCAGATTCAATAGTAACTTTCAAAATAGAACAGGATACACATATGAAAAGTAAACAGAAACGCGCAGGGTTTTGGGGAACGAGCGGGGTAAAGAGTGGGGAACCGGGAGCAGACAGGATTTTCAAAGGGCTGGCAGAGACGCAATGGGCTGAATAGTCTCCTGTGCTGTGTGAGTTTCTTGCTGCTCATGGAGCCACCAACTCCAGGAAAAGGTACAGGAAGCAAAGATAGAATCAGAAAAAAAAACCATGTGGAGTTGTTTAGCATCCATTCAAAGAAAACAAAATTGAACCACATTCCATTTGCTTTTTAGCAGCAGAGATTGCTCACAGGAAATCTGAGGGCTTTTGTATACTTACCACGCTGACCTTTGCTCTTCACTTGCCCTTTACCTCCCACTTCCTGCCAATCTCAGAGTCAGGAACAGAGGCGGTGAAGGGGTGGAGGGTCAGCTCTTAAGTCTGCTAAATTTATGCCTTTTTTGACATCTGTGATTTAAAACAAGGCCAAATGTTCAGAGCTAATCACAGGATTTTACTAAATATAAAGCATTGGCTTGCTGCATTTCCCTCTGTCACACACAGAAACAACTGTGAATGACGGGGCAACAAAGGCCAAACAGAGGAAACTCATCTCTTTCCCTCCTGTTTAAGTGTCAGCCGTGGCTGAGTGGGTTGTAGTCTCTCACGTTTGATTCAGAAGGCTGTGAGTTCAAGTTTTTATTTGTCCAGCGCAATGGGAAGGGGTGAGTAAGCTAGAGGACCTAGTCAAAGCCCACGGGATTGAAGGCCTGTAAAATCCAAGGGGTGGTCTTCCTGCCCACCGCATCCTGAACTGTCAGAAATTTTATGTGGATGGTGGAGGCCCACCTGCCCTTGGGCCTATTGAGGCCCTTAAGTGGCCATAATAAGCCACTCAAGGAACTCATCCTACCCCTCCCGCCTTTTTACCCTTGCCAGGGGGAGGCCCACGCTAAGTGGTGAGTCCAGCAGCTTTGGCAGCAGGGGCTTGTGTAGGCCAAGGCATGGGACCACCTTCTTTGCAGCTCCCCGGGCCCTATCGGAGGCATCCCTCCCCCACAAGGTCCTGCTTCCCCCTTCACTGCCCCCCACACCGCCCCACCATCACCCCAGATTCTCAAACCCAGCCCCCTGCCGCACCCCCCGGCAGCCTGACAGCACAGTCCCCACCATACCATGGACTGGCCTTGGGAGTCCAGGCTCCTTTTCAATGGGGTTACCTATAGTCCCAGCAGTGGCCATCGCTCCCGCCCGGCTGGCCAACAGCTCTCTAAGGCAGGACTTCCTCCCAAGAGAGGGGTGGAAGTCTTGCTTTAAAACAGCTAATGCTGCTGCTCCCAGCGACATCCCAGCACCCTATAAAATCCAGCCCATGGATCTATTCTTAAGCCTCGCTAAAATAACAGTAACTGTTGGTCTTGGATAGGTGGGATCTCTAGTGGGGAAGTGGCCCTGGAGAGGGTAGATGTGGTGTCCATCACAGTGGGCATCGTAGGCTGATAACACCCCTGATTTAGCTGAGGTTTCCTTTGCCTTTGTTGGAGCTTGGTTGCTTATTTTGGCTTCCTTTAGTTTTCAGTTTAGTTTAGTTTTTTTCTTTTATTTGTTCTTTCAGGGAATGTGGGCATCGTTGGCAAAGCCAGAGTTTGCTGCCCATCCCTAATTGCCCTTGAACTGAGTGGCTTCTGAGGCCATTTCAGAGGGCAGTTAAGAGTCAAACACATAATAGGCCAGATCAGGTACGGATGACAGGTTTCCTTCCCCGAAGGACATGAGTGAACCAGATGGGTTTTTACAACAGTTAATGATCGTTGTCATGGTCACCATTACTGGGACTAGCTTTACGACCCAAATTTTATTAATTGAATTTGAATTCCACTTGCTGCCATGGTGGGATTAGAACCCATGTCCCCGGAGCATTAGTCTGGGCTTCTAGACCGCCAGCCCAGGAACATTACCACCGTCTCCCCTTAATTTAAGACTGATTGGACCCTATGGGGAGAATTTGGCGTGGGCGGGCCAATTAAGGCCCAGAAGCGCTGTGCGCTCCCTGTGCGAGCCAGGGGTGGGGGGGAGTAGGGTGAGTCGGGGCCTGCGCTCTTTCGTGCATACGCTTGAAAGAACACAGAACACTCCCTGGGGCAAAGAGCTGCCTCAGGGAGATCAGTTTGATTTTTTAAAACTTTAATAAAGACAAAAAAAAAACACAATTTTTAAGACATGTCCCCTCTCGTGACACTGCCACATGAACTAGGATATGTCGATGAATTTTCTGAAAAAATTTTATTGAACTTTAAAAGCCTTCACGAAACCTCATTCTGCCGGTGGACGAGGTTTCATGATAAATGCGAAGGCCGTTTGGGCTCTTCTCCTGCCCGCCGACTTTAGGTTGGATAGGCAGCTCAGTTAAGTACTTTAACTGATACTTAAATGGCCTTAATAGGCCTTTGACAGTTTGGCGGGTGCGCAGATGACTCTGATGCACGCCCGCCGAACTGAACATCTGGTTGACACGCGGTGTTATCAGGACACACGCCCAACGTCACCGTGCGTCATTTTACGCGCCGGTGAGCGGGCCCTGACCCCGCACCCTGACCAGGTGATTCTGCCCTATGTCACTTTCCTATACTGGGGTGCCCAAAAAGGACCAATACCTTGTGGTGAGTTTGGTCTGGTCACTTTGCGGTAACTCAGTGTGACCTGTATTGGCCCAGCAACCAAAAAAGGCCCACTCAAGAGACTAGAGCACATAATCCAGGGTAACGCTTCAGTACAGTTCTGAGGAGGTGCTGCTCTGTAAGAGATACCATCTTTCAGGTGAGACATCAAACCGAGGTCCAGCCTCCACCCTTTGTGGGCAAGTCAATCCCATGGCAGTATTGTTAGCACCGGGATTGGAGGAGTGTGCGAATTATCAAGCCCCACTACTCAGCGGGCGATACCATTAATTTATACGTTTAACTTTCTCACAGAAATGACCAGTTGTGTATCTATACTCCTAGTACCCAGAAGAAAAGAGACTCTGACCAGGCTTCTTTCAAAAACTCAGAATGATTTAATTTATTTTAAAAACAAAGCTTTTTTTTTTTAACAAGCTGCAACTACTGGTTAACACACAGCTGAATCTGGAAGTACAACCATCTATCTCTTCCTAAAGAATTCCCCCAGCACACCCAGACACAGGCACACACAAAGGACAAACAGATGGAGTCTCTCTGCAGACTTGGGCTTTGGAGGATGGGCCCATTGTAAAATAACGCCAAAAACAAGCAGGTTCATAACTTCAGTGTTTTTCCCTCTCTCCCTCTTCCGGACTCGAAGCGTTAACTCTGTTCCTCTCTCCACGGATGCTGCCAGACCTGCTGAGTTTTTCCCAGCATTTTCTGTTTTTATTTCAGATTTCCGGCATCCGCAGTATTTTGCTCTTATTTATTTCATGAATTAAAGCTCTTTGCAGTTCAAAAAAGAAACAAACAACTCCGTCTCAAGTACCATACTGGTCGGCTGATCTCTTGGAGAAAGCCTGCTTGTCGACAGTTCCGAGGTGAACTTATGACCTTCTTTAAAAGAAAATCCCAGGCTGGCATCCAAATTTCCAGATCATGCCAAGTCCTTCCATTTTGTAAAAGGAAACTTCAGTTTGGAGAGATATGATTCCAACAGTATTTCAAAGAAGATCAGGGCTGTTCTCCTCTGTGCACTGACCAATACCAACATCACTAAAACAGATTATCTGGTTGTTATCACGTCACAGGATTGTGGGAGCTTACTGGGCGCAAATTGGCTCCTGTGTTTCCCACAACACAACAGTGACTACACTTCAAAAGTGCTTAATTAGCTGTAAAGCATTTTGTGATGACCTGAGGTTGTGAAAGGTGCTACATGAATGCATAGGTTTTTCATGCACATGGGTCTCAACTCAAATCAAATCCATGGACCAATGATCACAAGATTTCATGTAAATAAATCTTCTTCTAGGTTTTCCCATGGGATGTGGGCATCGCTGGCAAAGCCGGGATTTATTGCCCATCCCTAGTTGCCCTTGAGAAGGTGGTGGGTGAGCTGCCTTCTTGAGCCGCTGCAGTCCATGTGGTGTAGGTACATCCACAGCGCTGTTAGGGAGGGAGTTCCAGGATGTTGGCCCAGCGACAGTGAAGGATTTTTCCAAGTCAGGATGGTGAGTGGCTCGCTGAGTAACTCACAGGTGGTGGTGTTCCCATGTGTCTGTCGCCCTTGTTCTTCTAGGTGGTACAGATTGCGGGTTTGGAAGGTGCTGTCAAAGGAGCTTTGGTGAGCTGCTTTCAGGGTCGGTATGCCAGTGGTGGGGGGCGGGGGGAGTGACTGTTTAAGGCTGGACAGTTTGGAACATCGTGATCAGAACCAGAAACTTGTTGAGCAAATCATACAATTTTGTTCATTTGTTCTTGGGACACTACCCAGTCTATAGCTAGCATAATGGCACTGTCAATGGGCTAGTATCCCAGAGACACAGGATAATGCTCTGAGGACCCGCGTTTGAATCCCACCATGGCAGACGAAATTTGAATCCAATAAAAATCTGGAATTAAAAGTCTGATGATGCCCACAAAATCATTGCCGATTGTTGTAACAACCCATCTGGTTCACTAATGCTCTTTAGGGAAGGAAATCTGCTGTCCTTACCTGGTCTGGCCTACACGTAACTCCAAACCCACAGCAATGAGGTTGACTCTTAAATACCCACTGAACAAGGCCAATGTAGATGGGCTATAAATGCTGGCCAATCCAGCGATGCCCACATCCAACGAATAAAAATAATGTTGCCTTGAGAGTAACTGTACATTATTAATTGGGTATTAATTGTATTCAGGTGGTGGGTATTATTTGGATACTCACCTGTGCATATATAGTAGCAGCCCACTTGATTGGCACCCCATCCACAAACATTCACTCCCTCCACCACTGACACACAGTGAGAGCAGGGTGTACCATCTACAAGCTGCACTGCAGAAACTAACCGAGACTCCTTAGACAGCACCTTCCAAACCCACGACCACTACCTTCTAGAAGGACAAGGGCAGCAGATAGACGGGAACGCCACCACCTGGAAGTTCCCCTCCAAGTCACTCATCATCTTGGAAATACATCGCCGTTCCTTCACTGTCGCTGGGTCAAAATCCTGGAACTCCCTCCCTAACAGCTCTGTGGGTGTACCTACACCACAGGGACTGCAGCGATTCAAGAAGGCAGCACACCACCACCTTCTCAAGGGTGATTAGGGATGGGCAATAAATGCTGGCCTAGCCAGTGACGCTCACATCCCCATGCACAAATTTTTTAAAAGGCTGAAAGAGATGGTTTTGGTTGGAGTTTCATGATATACAACGTGTATCTCTGTCAATAAAAGATTGTAAATGCATTAAGATCAGTCTTCAGCGCTGGGTCCCTGAGTTCCAATTACATCGCTCCTCTACTTCATCATGCCATTGGCAGCTGTGCCTGCAGTTGTCTAGGCCTCATGCTCTGGAATTCCCCCTCTACTGTTCTCTGCCTCTCCAGATCCCTTTCCTCCTTTGGCCAAGTTTTTGACCAGCTCTCTGGATATTTATTTCTGTAGCGATGGTGCCCATTTTCTGATTGCCTCACTGTGTGAAGCACGTTGGGGCGTTTTAGTCTACTAACTGCAAATCGTCGGTGATTGTTTGTACAGCTGAATGGGGTGTCAAGCCTCTCCAGAAGCCACCTAGCAGTTAATAAGCAGCGTTATAAAGATGCCAAGTTTCCTTCTCTGAAGGGAATTAGTGAACTGGCTCAGTAGATCAATCCAGTGGCTTTCATGGCCACTGTTCTCCGGTGTCAACCTGTCATCAGCTTTATTGTCACCTCACCTAAAAACAGCAACAAATTGCATTTCTGTAGCTCCTCTCGCCATCGTCGGCGGTCCCTCAGAATCGAGGAAGACTGCCATCAGATGTCTCCAACAACATCACATAAAGCTGCCAGGCTTTATGGTGGCAATTCAGGATGGGGGAGGGGGTGAGGTTCCACATGCACCCTTGGTGTAACCCAACGGCCAATCTTAATTGGGCAGCGAGCGTCACCATGCCTTACCCCCAGGGTACCTATTTCAACAGGGACCAGAAGAGGAAACCATGGCTGGTATTTTGCCTGTTTCACAGATCAAAGACACTATGGACAATGCCTCCAAGACAGCCCCAGTTGAGATTAAGAAACAATAACTTGCATTTGTATAGCATCTTTTACATCCCACGGAGCTTCATCCGGAGCGCTATCAAATATTGACACCAAGCCACTTCTGGGATCAATGGGGTTAAGGAGATCAAAAAGGTGGAAAGAGAGGCAGAGGAGTTTAGGGAGGGAATTCCAGAGCTTAGTAGCCACGAATCTGAAAGCATGGCCACCAATGGTGCGGTGATTAAAACTGGGGATACAGAACAGGTCAGAACTGGAGGAGCGCAGAAATCTCAGAGGGTGGAGGAGGTCACAGAGGCAGGGAGGGGCAAAGCCAGGGAGGGATTGAAAACAAGGATGATAACTTTAAAATCAAGGTGTTGCTGGGCCAAGAGCCAATGTAGGCCAGCGAGCACAGGGCCCGAGGATGCTGTACACCAATAAAGCCACAATAAAAATGCCAAATCTTGTAATGTAAGAAACCCAACATGCATGTCAACTCGCTTTCAGTTGATAGCAGTCTTAATCCTATGGGTTCCGAATGGTTTACCATGTGTTTTAGGACATACTCTGAAGTGTAATGTTGAAAGAGTGCCTCACTTTACGGTAAAAGCAAAAAACTGCGGATGCTGGAAATCCAAAACAAAAATAAAAATAGGTGGAAAAACTCAGCAGGTCTGGCAGCATCTGCGGGGAGGAACACAGTTAACGTTTCGAGTCCGTATGACTCTTCAACGGTTCTGTCCGGACTCGAAACGCTAACTGTGTCCCTCTCCGCAGATGCTGCCAGACCTGCTGAGTTTTTCCACCTATTTTTATTTCTGCCTCACTTTATGTGAGGTGAAGGTAAGGCCCATCTGCCTGGGTAATAACATTCACAACACGTCTGAAGCAATTAATTGTACATGAAGTGTATGCTGAAATGTTTCGTGAAGATATTTGTTAAAGGCAGCTCTTTTCTCTTACATCCTACCATCAGCAAGATTTACTTTATTCTGTAACTCATTCTCAGGGGCATGGGCATCCCTGACAAAGGCCAGACTTTCACCCCCTTCCCCGAATCGTCATTGGAGGTGCAAGCTGCAGGCTACCCAGGGCAGGTAGGGTCTGGGACCACCTGTAGGTCAGACCCGGTGAGGACAACAGATCTTCCTCCCTAAACAGATATCAGTGAAGCAGATGGGTTTTTACAGATTAATGATCATCTTGCTTTTATTGTTCCAGACCTACCTAATTAACTGAATCAACATCCCCCAGCTGCCATGGTGAGATTTGAACTCACATCCCAGGAATTGGTAATCCAGGTCCCTGGATTACTAGTCCAGTGGCATACCATACTATCACACCCTAGACAGCTTGGGCTGCTCTCACATAGTTGCTTGGAGCCCCTTTGAGGCTGGTAAGATATTCACGTGACACAGATTGTGGGCTCTTAGCTTACGTTGAGCTCATTTGGAAAAAAAATCAACAATTCCTCAGAAAACACTGGGGACATAAGCAAGAGCTATTAAAGCAAACTGCCAAGGCAATGACTGGTTCCCTTACGAATACATGTGATCCTTCTATCTCCACTCGCAACAGATTAGTCACAGGCTGAGATCTATCAGATTGTTTCTGAAGAAAACAGAAAACGCTTGTGGTCTTCACTGCTTTTCAAAGTCAAAGAGCCTCATTCACCGAGGCAAACGAGATGCATAAACAAGGCCTTTCTGTTTGGGAAATTGGGCAAAGTGGGAGGAGGGGTTGGCGGGAGGGGGTATAAAAATGAATTCTTGCTACTTGTGGGGTTCTTGCACACAGCATTTGGCTTCAGCTTTTACCACAGCGTGTAAAAAGTGCACCTTCTCAGCGTAATTGGGTAAATTGCTTTCACTGATTTAATGCTGAAGGGTTCCACAATCTTCATTTAATCAAGGCTCCTTGTGCCAATTTTGTGGAGATGCATTTGAATGGCAGGTATTACTTTAAGGTGGGATTTCCTACCCACAGAGATTCACAGCACAGAATGAGGCCATTCGGCCCGTCAACGATGTGTCAGCTCGATGTGACAGCAATTCAAATCTGATGCCCCTGCACATCAGTCTCCCCAAAGCCCAGAATCAATCTGAAACTAAACCCACCACTTCATTTACTTCCCATCAATGTTAAACTAATCCCACTGTCCCACACTCCTCCCATCGCTCTGCATCAATCCCAAACTATTGATGATTTTCCAATCTTCACTAGATACAGGGGAGGTACCGGAGGACTGGAGAAATGCAAACATAGTTCCATTGTTTAAAAAGGGATCAAAGGAAATGCCGAACAATTATAGGCCAGTTAGTCTTACGTCGGTGATGAGCAAATTAGTATAATCAATCCTGAGAAAAAGGATTAACTGTCATGTGGAAAGGCATGGACTAGTCAGGGATGGTCAGCATGGATTTGTTAAAGGAAGGTGTTGCCTCACGAATATGATTGAATTCTTTGAGGAAGTGACAAGAAGGGTTGATGAAGGTAGTGCAGTGGATGTTGTGTACATGGATTTTAGCAAGGCATTTGACAAGGTCCCACATGGCAGATTGGTTAGGAAAGTAAAAGCTCATGGGATTCAGGGTAATATGGCAAACTGGATAAAAGGTTGGCTTTGTAACAGGAAACAAAGGGTAATGGTCGATGGATGCCCTTGCGAATGGAAAGTTGTCTCAAGTGGTGTTCCACAGGGCTCGGTGTTGGGACCCTTGCTGTTTGTGTTATATATTAACGATTTGGACATGAACGTGGAGGACATGACTGGGAAATTTGCAGATGACACAAAGATTGGCCGAGTAGTGGATAGTGTAGAGGATAAACATAATCTCCAAAATGATATAGATGGGTTGGTGGAGAGGGTGGTAAAGAGGCAGATGGATTTTAACATAGAGAAATGTGAGGTCATACACTTAGGGAGGTCAAACAGTTACAGGGATTACACAATAAATGGGAATACACTAAGAGGGGTAGATGAAGTGAGAGATCTTGGCGTACAAGTACACAGGTCTCTGAAGGCAGCAGTTCAAGTAAATAAGGTTGTAAAGAAGGCATATGGAATGCTCTCCTTCATTGGAAAAGGTATAGAATATAAAAGTAAGGATATAATGTTGGTATCGTATAAAACACTGGTGAGGCCACAACTGGAGTATTGTGTGCAGTTCTGGTCACCACATTACAGAAAGGACATCATAGCTCTGGAGAGAGTGCAGAGGAGGTTTACAAGAATGTTGCCAGGGTTAGAAAAGTGTAGCTACGAGGAGAGATTGGATAGGTTGGGGTTATTTTCCTTAGAACAAAGAAGGCTGAGAGGTGACTTGATTGAGGTGTACAAAATTATGAGGGGAATAGATAGAGTGGACAGGAAAAATTGTTTCCCTTGGTGGAAAATTCTAGAACCAGGGGACATAGATTCAAGATAAGTGGCAGAAGGTGTAGGGGGGACATGAGGAAGAACTTTTTTACGCAGAGGGTAGTGGGAGTCTGGAATTTGCTGCCCAAGTTGGTGGTAGAGGCAGAAACTCTAAACTCTTTTAAAAAGTTACTGGATCTGCACCTTAAGTGCTGTAAGCTGCAGGGCTATGGGCCGGGTGCAGGAAGGTGGGATTAGAAAGGGCACCTGGGTGTTCTTGGGCTGGCATGGACAAGATGGGCCGAATGGCCTCCCTCTGTTCAGTAACTTTTCTATGGCTCTATGGTTCTATTCCCACTGAGCTACATTCTTCCCATAACTGCAACAATCTCAAATTAATCCCACTGTCCCACACACTTCTGATCACTCTGCATCAATCCCAAACTATTTCCACTGTCCTACATTCTTCCCATAACTGCATCAATCCCAAACTAATCCCACTGTCCCACACATTTCTCATCACTCTGCGTCAATCCTAAACTATTCCCATTGTCCTACATTCTTCCCATAATAGCATCAATCCCAATCCCACTGTCCCACACTCTTCCCATCACCCTCCATCAATCCCAAACTATCCCCAGTCTTGTATGTCCCTCTACTTCAAAACTTTATCCAATTGGCATTCCTGCCCAAATCCGAAGGACTGTTATCCGAATGAAGAATGAAGCTTCTCTGGTGAGTCAGTTGAAACCAACAGGTAAGGGGGACTAATCGGAGAGTTTTTTCAAAGCGTCCCTACAATGCAATGGGCCAAATGACCTCCTTCATGCAGTATAATTCGATGATCCTAATCTATGGATATCCCTAAAGCCATACTTCACCGGCAGTAACCTCGCACACCATGGGTGACCAAAAGATCTCAGGTGTGCTGCCTGGGATCCCCTGCTCTTTGGCATTACTGGACTTAAAACTGAGTCCCATCATTTTCTCAAGCATTATTCAACGCGCCTGTCCTACCACCACTGCCGCACCCCTACTTGCCCCCACTGGGTGGCACCTCGTCTTCACATGTTTCACCATTTCTTTCAAGGCTCAGAATGGCCAAGCGTGACAGGTTGGCAATTACCATGGCGATGAGTTCCAATTTAAGGGTAACAGGATGCATCAACGTTTTGCATAACACAGCACCGGTGGAATGCACACAGCTACTTTCCTCACCCCCTGAGGACCAATTGTATCATCCTAACCACTGCAGAGATCAACTGACCTGGCAGAGATCAGCTGACCCAGCAAAAGACACTGGAGCCGGGACCTTTCTCGTCCACATATTCAAGTCCCACCATGGCCGCTTACTCTCTCTATATCTCTGTAACCTTCTGCAGCCCTACAATCCTCCAATATCTCTGCACTCTTCCAATTCTGGCCTTTTGCACATCCACAACTTTAATCTCCCCCATTAGTCACCATGTCTTCTCTTGCCTGGGCTCTACGTTTTGGAGTTCTCACTCTAATCCCCTCCACCTCTCTCTCCTCTGTAAAATTTAGTTCTTTGACCAAACTTTTGATCACTTGTCCTGATATCTCTTTAACTGGCTGGGTGTCGATTTTGATGATGCTCCTGGGGAGGGTCTTGGGGTATTTGACTACATTAGAGAGGTTATATAAATTCAAGTTGTTGTTGGCCATTTCGACACAGCTGAGCCACTGGGGGAGTTTTATTTCTCTCCCCAGTTAACGTACAATCAATAGAGAGAACTTTCAAGAGCAAATAGCTCAGGACAAATTTTCCCATCTTGTTTCTAAATCCCTTCATTCACCAATCCAATCTAGTCTTGAGAATTGACATAGTTTCTGCCTCGACCGATAATCTGACAAGTAAATTCTACAGCCTCACAACACTCTACATCACAAAGTTTCCCTTGTTCTCTGACCCTTATGTTAATCTTGCAATTTTTTATTACTTCGCAGGATTTAGGCAACACTTTAAGACCAGCATTTGTTGTCCATCCCTCATTGTCCTCAAGAGGGTGGTGGCGAGCTGCCTTCCTGTGGCTTGCTGGACTGTTTCAGAGGCAACCACATTGCAGTGCGCCTGGAGTCACATGTACATACACCAGGTACAGTTCTGCCCACACAGCGATGTAGGAGAGCACATGACCCACACCCAGGGTCAGTCTTGTGTTGGACAGAGCTGTGTGTACCAGCAAGCATGGAGACAGCTCCTGGCTCGTACCCTTTACTGTATATTTGTAAGTAGTTCAAAGAGTCAATAAAGACTTACAGTTAACCTACATATGACTACAAAGGCTTCTTCAGGCCTACCAAATTGCATCCGGCACTCTGCAACAGTAAGGATAGCAGATTTCCTTCCCCAAAGGACATTAGTAAACATTAGTTTTTACGATAATCCTGTAGTTACATGGTCACCATTACTAATCCAAGTTTTTAATTCCAGAATTTATTTAATTAATTGAATTTAAGTTCCCCTGAAATGCTCTGGTGCAACTTGAATTCACGTCTCCAGCCCATTAATTTAGGCGTCTGCATTATTAGTCCCATAACGTAACCATTATGCTACTGCAACCCACTGTGGCGGCAGCTTCTAAGCCCTTCCATTACTGGGAACAATTGGCTTCCACTGACCCCAGCCCTACCCTTTTATAATTGTGCACACTTGGATTGTATCTCCCCTTGATCTGAATTGTTTGATCAAAAATAGACTTGAAACTGAGGTGTCTGAGGAAGCAAACCCCAGCTTGAGTGCGTGAAAAAGAGGGGAAGAAGTTTTGCTCTTTTAGCAGAACGCAGCATTGGCCAACAGAAGTATTAAGTTTCAAAGAAAAACAGGCAAGGTTATCGATTGTATTTTGCTAAAACAGAGCATTTGAATCTCTCTCCTTTTGTTCTCAAGTCTCACATCTGGCACACAGCCAGGGGAAAGAAATGAAAGGTATTTGGGGTCAAAAATGCTTTGCTTTTTGGCAGTCTCCGTCCCAATGGAACTCAGTCCGAGCAGAGAGCGAACTCTGAGCAGAGCGAGTATTTCCAGACACGATCTGACACGTGCCAATGTTCAACTGAGAACGCCTCAGCGGAGAGAAAAGGCTCTGTCCTCTAATATTCTCTCCCTGGTTTAAAGACTCTTGCAATCACATTTAATTTTCTTTTCATTTATCGAAGTACAGTCATGTTTTAACTAGCCCTGAGGGGGAAACTGCCTGAGCAAGGCTCCAGTGATCCGCACAGATTCAAAGATTTTGCACCTATAAAGTTCAACCAGGTCAGGGGCTAGAGGAGGTGGTGGTGGTGGTGGTGGTGGTGGTGGGGGGTGGGGGGGTGGGGGTTGGTGGTGAAGGGGAAGGTAAGGCTTGGCCACGTACAACCACCTACTGCATCCTTGCATCCTACTGCAGTCCACCCGGAATATTATGAGCCAAAGCTCCGGACTCCACTCCCTTGGATTCTCTGGAGTGGAATCCTGCTACTTTGGACTAAGAGATGGGAATGCTACCATGTTGAAAAGCAGTAGGACATCATTCGTGTCTCCTGTTACTGAGGAAGAGAGCTCCTGTCAGGAGCTGAAACCATTATATTATCTGCTTGGTGCCTCAGGCCAAAAATCTGTTGCAGCTACAAATCTTCATCCTCCCCTAAGACTGTAACTATGAGGAAGGTGCCTATTGCTCCTGTAGATATGTAAAAAGAGCTGCATTTCTGTCAACATTTTCCATTATAAATTCCCATGGCCACATTTATAGTGGCAACTGCCAATGTAAACATGTCACGTCCTAGTTACAGTGCCACCACTTGCAGGAAGGTGTAAATTTCTTTAAAATTTATTCTTCCATGGGATGTGGGCATCGTTGACAAGGCCTGCATTTGTTGCCCGTCCCTAATTGCCTTTGGACTGAGTGACTTGCGAGGCCATTTCAGAGGGGCAGTTTCACATTGCTGTGAGTCTGGAGTCACATGTAGGCCAGACCAGGTAAGGGTGGCAGATTTCTTTTCCGAAAGGACATTAGTGAACCAGATGTTGTTTTTTTAAAAATTCATAGCTTCACAGTCTCCATCACTAAGACTAGTTTTGAACAGCAGTACAGTGAGTTTCTATCATGATTGTGATTAGAAAGTTTATAATGGAAATACAAATACACAGCTTTCCACATACACAAACCTTTGAAGGTGGCAGGACAAGTTAAGAAGGCTGTTAAAAAAAAAAGCATCCTGGGCTTTACAGAGCCATAGAGTCATGTATGGCACAGAAGGAGGCCATTCAGCCCATCGAGCCCATGCCAGCTCTCCGTGGAGCAATCCAGTCAGTCCCATTCACCCGCTCTATCCCTGCCACCCTCAAGTTTATTTCTCTCAAGTACCCAGCCAATTTCCATTTGAAATCATTGACTGTCTCTGCTTCCACCACCCTGGTGGGGAGCAAGTTGCAGCTCATTAACACTCATTGCGCAAAAGAAAGGGTGTTTCTCACACCTCCCACCCCCACCCCCCACCTCCCTCCCCACCCCACAACTCTTGCCCAAAACCTTAAATCTGTGACCCTTAGTCCTTGTACAATCGCTAATGGGTAGAGCTCTTTTCTTGTCGACCTTACTCAAACCTGTAATAATCTTGTCCACCTCTATTAAATCTCCCCTCAATCTCCTTTGCTCCAAGGAGAGCAACCCCAGCTTCTCCAAACTAACCTTGTGGCTAAAATCCCTCATCCCTGGAACTATTCGGAGAAATCTCCTCTGCACCCTCTCAGTGATCTTCACATCCTTCCTGAAGTGTGCTGGCTAGATCTGGATGCAATATCCTACTTGTGGCCTATAACCAGAGCTTTATAAAGCTTCAGAGTGACTTCCCTGTTTCTGCACTCAAAGCATCTATGAAAGAAGCCCATGAGCCTATGTGCTTTGCTAACCATTCTCTCAATACGTCCTGCCACCTTCAAAGATTGACGCAGATGCACCCCCAAAGTTCCTCTGTCCCTGCACATTCTTTAGAGCTGTGACATTTGGTCTATATTGTCTCTCCGTTACAACTTCTACCAACATGCATCAGCTCCCACTTCTCTGTATTAAGTTCCACCTGCTACCTGTCTGCCCATTCTGCTGGCCTATCTATATCCTGTTGCAGTCGATTGGTATCATTTCCATTGTTTGCCACTCCTCCTCCAAGTATATCAGCAAATTTAAACATTTTATTCTGTGCTCCAATATCCAACTCATTTATTTACAACCAAAAAAAAAAACCCGTGATCCTAGCGCTCACCCTGGGGAGCATCACTGTCTACTATCCACTATCCACCAGTCTGAAAAATAACCATTAACCACACCTCACTGTTTCCGTTTTATCCAGTTTTTTAATGGCTCTCCAATTTCGTGAGCCTCAATTTTGTTAACTAGCCCATTATGTGGTACTTTGTCAAACGCTTTCTTCAAATCCATATCAACAACATCCGTTGCATTCAATAGAGGCATGTAAACAGACAGATGGGGTGGGAAAGCAAGGCAGTTATGCTAAATCTTTATGACTCACTGGTTGGGCCTCAGCTGGGTTATTGTGTCCAATTCTGAGCACCACACCTTAGGAAGGATGTCAAGGGTACAGAGGAGATATACTAGAATGGTAACAGGCCTGAGTTCATGTGGAGAGACTGGAGGAACTGGGATTGTTCTCCTTGGAGCAGGGAAGGTTAAGAGAAGATACAATAGAAGCGTTCAAAATTATGGGTAAATGGGGAGAAACTGTTTCTAGCGGCGGGGGTGGGGGGGGGGGCGGGGTCAGTAACCAGAGGGAAACAGGTATAAGATGATTGATAAAAAAACCAGAGAGAAAGTGAGGAGAATTTTTATTTAACACAGTGATCTGTAATGATTGCTTGAAAGGATTACGGAAGCAGGTTCAAAAGTAACTTTCAAAAGGGAATGGGATAAATGCCTGAAGGAGAGAGATTTACAGGCTCTGGGGAAAGAACAGGGAGGGTGGGATCAATTGGATAGCTCTTTTTTTAAAGAGCCAACAACACAGGGACGATGGGCCAAATGGCCTCTTTCTGTGTTATATGATTCCCTGAGAAAGTACGGACAAAATGTATAGCATTTGAAATGGAGGCTGAATGACATCTTCCACCCGGGGCCCAACTGGCACAGAGCAAGATCAACCCTGTCTCGCCTGAAAAGAACACCGACACTTGACTCCCCGGCCTGTGCAAAGACGTGGGAGGCTGGCCTTGCAATACAGATTCAACGAGCACTTACACATTGGTCGTAAAGATCCCATAGATGAGGTCCTGCTCAGGGAGATAGAACGTGCTCTGCAACTCGTTGTAGTAGAACGGGATCTCTCCCGAGCGCGAGCAGTTGAGCCGGGCCTTCATGAAGGTCGTCCACGTGTCCTCCAGCAAAAAGCGGCCCCCGATGTCACTCTTGCACACCCTCCCGACGCGGGAGTAGACGGTTTTGCCACAGTCGTGCTCCACAGCGTTCTCGCGGAAGAAGAAGTAGATGAACAGGCCGATGTCGTAGGCCGAGATGAAGTTTGGTTCTGGAAAGGGAGGGCAAGGCAGCAAAATTTGTAAAGGAGGAAAGATACCGGGGAGCCCACCCTAACCTTGGGCCTCCATTGTATCTCTGCAAACATTATAATTCCAATACCATAGCCCGGCTGTGTCGGTGAGCCCACTCGTCTTGCAATATGGGGCCTGGGATGGGTGTATTTTTCCCGAATTTCAAAACAGCTGCAAACTTGGTAAAGGTCCAAGTCCTCAATTGAGGGATTGGTTGACCTCAACCAACTTAAGGGGCTGAATTATACCAGGTGCTGGATTGCCCGCCTCCTCACCCCGGCTATAAAGTTGAGGGGGTGGGGGGGTGGCAGGGATGCCCGCGGAGGGGAACGCCGGATGCCCTGCAGCCACTTAACGGTCAATTGGCCCTCAATCGACTGGCGGCGAGACTTCTGGCCCTTCTGGATCCGGGAGTCCCACCTCAGAAAGCTGCTGGCCAATCAGAGGTCAACAGCTCTGCAACACTGAGGGACAATTGCATGCAGCGCAGGATCGATTTGCGTCAGTGTTTGGGGATCTTGTCAGGTACCAAAATGGTAGGCCCCAGCAAGGGGGCAAGGGGGGGTGGGGGTGTGGGGGGGGGGGAAGTGAGGGGTGGGGATGGGGTTTGAGAGGCCATGGGGGAGCAACCCAGAGGGTTACACCTGGGGGGGAGCCTCCGAAAAGCCCAGAGGCCCATCAAGAAAGGGACTCACGCTGCCTGCCACCAACCTGTGCAGGAAAACATACCGCGATGGCCCACTTAAGGGCCTCAATTGGTCCACTAGTGGGCAGGCTGTCCGAAGCCACCCCTGCTGCTGGTATAACTGCGGTGGGGTCAAGGAGCAAGCAGGAAGATAGTGGGAAGGCCGCCATTATGATATAGTCATTTAGCTGCCCTTCACTCAGTGAGCAACAACAGGCAATGCATCAAATCAGTGGAGGGTTGGGTTGTTGATGGTGGGATGGGAAACTTGGTGGCTGCTTTTGCAAGCTTAGCCAGAAGCTGGCAGTTAAAGGGGGAGAGAGCAGGAGGGGGGGAGGGGTTTGGGGGGAGGTGCTCTTAACCAGGGATCAAGCAGCCCATCACGGTCTGGGACCAACGAGCAGAGATTGTACCGGGCAGAATGTATGCAGGGCAATGGGTGTGCCAGGCAGAAAATGTTCCAGGGCGGGTGGCTGCAGTTGGTATGGGGGCCAGGCAGAGTGGGATTCAGACAGCTCTTAGGCAGTGGAAGGCACAGCCGCCAATGGTGGAGCGTTAAAAATTGGGGATGGCGAAGATGCCAGAATTGGAGGAGCGCGGAGATCTCGGACAGTTGTAGGGCTGGAGGAGGCTACAGAGATAGGGCGGGGCGAGGGGTGTGGAGGGATTTGAAAACAAGGGTGAGAATTTTAAAATTGAGGCATTGCGAGATGAGGAGCCAATAGTGCAATTGTATACTGGTCTGTCCAATGCTGGATATGAATCATACCCCACAGAGATAAGTCTAAATATCGTTCCCCCACCCATCCCCCAGCCTGCACACAAAGAGACGCCATTGGAGCTTGCTAGTTACCATTAAGCCATTTGGAGTTGTACTGAGCAGTTCGGAGTGGAGGGCCGTTTCCCAAACTTCGATAGATGGCAGGGTCACGACCTGAGAAGTCTATGACCGTGGCTGCATACAGCTCTCCCTGTGAGGTAATCACAGCAGTGGAATTGTGTCTGGGATCATAGGGACATCTTGCCACGCCATTAATCTTGTCCAACACTCGGCTGAGGTTTCCAAGCTGTGGAAAACAAACAACCTCAGTAATTACAGCAGACATCTCTTACACTGCTTTCTTCCCACAGCCTTTCCTCACTGGCTGCCAGATATAAGGAAATGTGACATCTGTTACCATCTTTCTTTTGATGTTTTATCTCACCGTAGCGAATTTACTGGCAACTGTAAAATTCTGCTTGGGATCGCAGTCCTACCACCCCCACCCCAAACCCTGCCACCCACCAGCTCTTGCAACGGTTTTTAGGGTTATGGCATTGCCAAGGCTCGGTTTCTCCAACTCACCTTCCTGACCTCATCGCCTCCACCCTATGCAACACATTCAGAACCCCATATCCTGTATTCACACCGTGGCTCCTGTCGTTCCTTTATCCGAGCCCCTTCAGTTCTCCACCGGAGTACCGAGGGAGTGGTGCACTATTGGACGTGCCGCCATTTGGATGAGATGTTAAACTGAGGCCCCAGATGCCCAGCTGGTGAAAGATCCCGCTGCACCATTTCGAAGGTGAGCAGGGGAGTTCTCCCCAGTGTCCAGGCCCAAATTTATCCCTCGATAAAAGATGGGTTATCTGATTGTCATCACATTGCTGTTCATGTGAGCTTGTTGCTGTGTTTTTCACTTTATTCATTCATGGGATGTGTGAGTCGCTGGCTGGGCCAGCATTTAGTGCCCGTCCCTAATTGCTATTGTTCAGAGGGCATTTTTAAGAGTCAACCACATTGCTGTGGATCTGGATTCACATGTAGGCCAGACCGGTAATGTTAGGAAATAGGGTTAATTTAAGTAAGTAATATTTGTATTTCTGGGTGTTAGGAATGAGTTTTAGCTTTAAAATTTAAGCTTGATTTGTATTTCTCTTTTAAGAAAAGGTCAAATTGAGTTTTAGTTTCACTTTAAAAGGTGCCTGTATTTCTAATAAGTTTTACGACTCCTAAAGAGAAGCCAAGCAAACAAGAGTAGAAAAAAAACTGTGCTGTTGCCTAACAACAGGGGTCCAGAGAGGCAGGACCCACCCATCCCCACACACACAAAAACGCACAGAAAACCTAAAGAAACAGCAGTGCTGAGTTCAGTTTAAAGACAGCTATTAGGTAGAAGCAACCTAGAAGGGACAAATAACCGGTCCAAGCTAAAGTTGGTTGAAAATAGCTGCCAGAGAGAGACTAGAGTAAAGGGACAGATAGCAGGTTCCAAGCTAAAGAAGAAAGTCCCTAAATCCAGAGGAGGGGAGCAGGGGAAAGTTCCAAGACCTTCCAGTCAAAGGAAGGACAAGAACCTGGAAAAGGTCCTGTTAGGTGGAGTTAAGGGTGAGGAGCAGAAAAAGGCTCCAAGCTTCAAGCTTAAAGATATAAAGGTTTGTGAGAAGCCAGAAGATCCAAAGAGACGGCTGAAGGTCTGTAACTCTTTGCTATGGGCATGTGAAGCAGTGGTGTACTGTTGACAGCTGCGTCAGTGAGAGAGAGTGTGTGGAGAAAGGCTTGAATGCATGTGGTGATCCAGGGGAGAGGAACATCAGAAGGAGAGTTCAAAGTCCTGCAGCCTTGCAGAAGGCATCTAAGCAAGAGCGTTGATTTGGGAGAAAATTCCAAGGTGGGTTCTTAGAGAGTGTAGATTGGAAACCCTCATGTGAAAGACAGAGTTCAGTGAGACTGGTTAGCTTACAGTGTGATAAGCATCTGGGGGGAGTTGAGGAGAGATCCATAGCATCTGTTTGGAGTGACATATGTCACTTGGTTTCAGAGTGTGATGTGTCTGACCATATGTCGCCTATTGGTACATGGACTGTGTACTTACTGTGAACATTAGAGTATAAGATAGCGTCTGTATCGTGTGTTATCCTTACAAATCTGTATATATCTCTAAAGGTATAGTTGTGGGTGAAGGAGTATTGTAACATAGTCCATCTTTTCTTGTTCAATAAATGTTTAATTCTTTTGTTAAAAGTTCAATGGCTGACTCCGGTGACTCTATTCAGTAGCCACTCTCCACGTCTCCAAACAAGCAAATAAAAGTTAGGATCTATCAAGCCGGGTTCCACCCTGAGATCTGGCTTGTCTGGTAGTAACATCAGCTGGGATCATAAATAGTGGGGGCTCATCCAGGATTTGAAACGCAGACAGCGGGTGATTGGTCGTGGGATAAGAATTGGTCCAGGATTATCAGTTATAAAGTAGGATTGGAAATCCTTGAACGTTTTGGGATCTGGGAATCCTTTTAATGAGTACATGAAGGTACAGAGGTACTGGACATAGGAACTGGAGTTGCTGTGAAGTATATTATACGGGTTGGAATTCAAAATGGCTTTGGAGGTTGCTAAGGCATTCTTACAGATGGAAAATGTAACCATGACTGGTTTACAGAAATTAACCAAGAGTAAGCTAATGGAATTGGTGGATAAGCTGGAGTTAGCATTACCCAAAGGGGCAAAGAAAGCAGGCATAGTTGAGATAATAGCACAGCATTTAAAACTGGAAGGGATACATGAGAAACCATGTTCTCCCTGGGGTGAGTCAAGTGATTTAGCTAAGATCTAGCTGCGAATGAAGCAACCTGAACAAACCAAGGAACCAAAAAAACTTGTATTAGAGGCAAAAGGAAAAGAGAAAGGAAACAATTGGGTATTTCAAAGAGGGCAAGCAGAAAGGCAGGAGAGGGAAAGGAAGCAGGAAGTGGAATTTCAGGCAAGGGAGGAGGAACGAGAAAGGGAATACCAGCTTAGAAGGCTGGAATTTAAAGAAGAGATCTCAGATGCTGAGGAAATTTCTGATGATGAAGAAAATCTCCAGACCAAAGCCTGGTGGGGAGATGTTTAAGTTTGTGCAAGCTCTCCCAAAATTTCAGGAAAGGGATGAAGAGGCATTCTTTATCTCGTTTGAAAAGGTGGCTAAGCAAATGAAGTGGCCGAAAGAAATCTGGGCATTCCACTGACAGAGTAGGCTGGTGGGTAGAGTTTATGAGGTTTATGCTTCACTTTTAGAAGAGTTATCAGTTGATTATGATGCAGTAAAAAAGGCCACGCTGAGTGCATATTAGTCCCTGAGGCAGCAATTTCAGAATATAAGAAAACAGCCTGGACAGACCTACATTGAGTTTGAAAGGATAAAGCAAAGTAATTTTGACCATTGGATGCGGGAATTAGAGGTGGAGACAACATATGAAGCTCTTAGGGAAATAATTCTCTTGGAAGAATTTAAAGATTCACTTCCCCTTATAGTTAGAGCCCATGTTGATGACCAGAGGGTTAAAACAGCTTGACAGGCAGCAGTGATGGCTGACGAGTATGAACTGGTCCATAAATCTAAACCCTTTCTCTGTCATCCCCACAAACCCGAGAGGGGTAGGAAATGGGAAGGTGAAAGGAAGGCAAGTAGCCAGAGAAGAGAAGGGACATTTGGGAATTTCCAGAAATTTCTCCTCACACCAGAAATGAGGGTGCTGAGGGAGCCTAAGTGTTTTCATTGTAACAAGTTGGGACATGTTCGGGCAGATTGCTGGAGATTAAATGGTGGACCTTTTGCAGTATTAGGGACGCCTAGGGAATCCTTAGGAAAGGTTGTATCAGAAAAGGATTGCTGAAACTGTAGCAGTGGTACAGGTGAAACATATTCCCCCAGAACATACAGGAAAGGGGGATATGGTTCAGGATAGTCTGGAGAATTCTTCTTTGATTACTGGTGAAGGAATTCAGGCTAACAGAGGTTCTGGATGTTTTGTTTCAAAAGGGAGAGGAACACCCTTACTCCTCCAACAAAATAAGTAAACAGATTAAAATTTTGAGGGATACAGGAGCAGAGCAATCATTGATGGTGGCTAATGATACAATTTGTATTCCAGATAGTTTTATGAAGGAAAAAGTATTAATAAGAGGTATTAATAGAATTTATAAACCTGTTTCTTTGTGTGGTCAACTTAAAAAGTCACTCTGTAAATGTAATTGTTACAGTCAGAATTATTCCTAAATCGTCTATTGAAGGGGTGGATTTTATTCTGGGTAATGATTTGGCTAATGGAGACAGTAACGTGGCAACGACGGTATTGCAGCAGGTGGTTGAGCAGGTTGATCTTAACCAACTTCAGAAAACTACTGTGGCCAAAAAGGAGATGCTTCTTGCTGGTAACAAGCAACTGAAGGAAAACCTGATTAACGTAGAAAATTAACTTTCACATATGGAAGAGGAGTTTGCTAATGAAAGAAGAGAATTGGTGAGAACAATTGAGAATCTGTCATAGAAAGTAGAATACTTGACTGAGGGCTTAGACATAGACATAGACATAGGAGCAGAAATTAGGCCATTCGGCCCATCTGCTCTGCCATTCAATCATGGCTGATAAGTTTCTCAACCCCATTCTCCCACCTTCTCCCCATAACCTTTGATCCCCTAACCAATCAAGAACCTATCTATCTCGGTCTTAAATACACTCAATGACCTGGCCTCCACAGCCTTCTGTGGCAATGAATTCCATAGATTCACCACTCTCTGACCAAAGAAGTTTCTCCTCATCTCTGTTCTAAAAAGTCTTCCCTTTACTCTGAGGCTGTGGCCTCGGGTCCTAGTCTCTCCTACTAATGGAAACATCTTCCCCACGTCCACTCTATCCAGGCTTAAAACGTCTAAAAGATAAAGCTGTAGAAGTAACTTTAACAAAGGTCAATCTTCAGTTGAAACTTGATGAACTTCAAGCATCAGACGTTGCTGTGAAATATCGTGGAAAAAGATTTGATCAGGAAAAGGAATTGTTGGTAAATCAGAATAATTGGTTGAATGCACAGTTAAGAGCCAAAACTAACAAGCAATTAGAACATCGTCATAAAAAGAGTAATGAGATTCTCGAACTTCAATGTAAACTGGAGGAAATGAAGGTGAAGATGTGTGGTATCGAGCAACACTATTCTGAAGTTGTTCCTGTAAATAAAAATTCCTTGATAAATTGCACTCCAATTGAGCGAGAACTGATCCAAGTAACGTTACTGATACATCAACCTCAGTGATGGACAATGGGAAAACTACTAACGTGCCTGCAGATTTGGAACTTAAGAAGTGTCAACAAAAAGAACTGAAAGTGCAAAATTACTTTTCCAGGTCAATGACCAGAGACACCGATTTACAAGTGTTTGCCGATGCTAATATACAAAATACTGCAGTTGGAATTCAGGCAAGTGGACGGTTTGCAAAAGAGCATTCAAGACCTGGAAAGGGAGTAGATTATGCAAAAAAATTGAAGGGTTGGAACAAACTATGAAACTCCACAGGGTAAACATAATTGACACTGCTCAAAGTAAAGTGGAAAAGACCTGTTCAAAATGGGATCTGGAAAAACAACAATATCATAAAAAGTTTAAAGAGCAAACCAAGCAGGAGTATGAAATCCTTTTGTGTGAATATAAAAAGCATCTAAAAAATATCCTTGAAATGGTGAAAAGGGATTTTGATCAGAGAAGGAATGAGACGTTAATGCACAAAATTCCATTTTGATTTTGCTAAATTGAATGAGAATTTACTGCACGGAGTTTGGAAAGTGATCTTGAAGATGGAATTACACCTACAGCGAATGAAAAGGGAGATTGACTCGAATGAAACATTATTTGCTGACTTAAAGACTAGGAATAAAAAGAAAAAGAAACATAAGGGCTGAGTTACGATAATCCTTTGAGGTACAAATCCTACCAATCTTGTTACATTTTACTTTAAGTAAATCTTTGTAATTTTCCAAACTATATGTAATTGTGAAGAGAGAAGGGAACTTTATTTGTATAGTATGTAATAAGTTATTGTTAGAAGTTTGTGATGTTAAGTTTGTGTGAGGCAGATGTAAGGCCATTGTAAAGAAACCTTCACTATTGTGAAGCTTTCTTTCTTTCAAAGGGGTAGGTGTTAGGAGATATAGATAGTTTAAATAAGTTATATTTGTATTTCTGGGCGATAGGAATGAGTTTTATCTTTAAAGTTTAAGTTTGACTTGTATTTCTGTATTTGTGTGTTAAGAAAAGGTCAAGTTGAGATTTAGTTTCACTTTAAAATGTGCCTGCATTTCTAATGTGTTTTATGACTCCTAAAGAGAAGTTAAGCCAGCAAGAGTAGAAAGAAACTATACTGTTGCCTAGCAACAGGGATCCAGAGAAGCAAGACCCACCCACCAACCCCCTCCCACCCCCAACCGCACATACGTATTCAAACACACATAGAAAAATTAAAGAAACAGCAGTTTTGAATTCAGTTTAAAGACAGCTGTCAGGCAGAAGCAACCCAGAAGGGACAAATAACCAGTCCAAGCTAAAGTTGGTTGAAAGTAGCTGCCAGAGAGAAACTGGAGTAAAGGGACAGATAGCAGGTTCCAAGCTAAAGAAGAAAGTCCCCAAATCCAGAGGAGGGGAGCAGGAGAAAGTCCCAAGGAAACCTTCTAGTCAAAGGAAGGACAGGAACCTGGAAATGGTACTGTTAAGTGAAGTTAAGAGTGAGGAGCAGAGAAAGGCTCCAAGCTTCAATCTTAAAGAGATAAAGGCTTGTCAGAAGCCAGAAGATCCAAAGAGACAAATAAAGGACTGTAACTCTTTGTACGGGCATGTGAAGCAGTGGTGTACTGTTGACAGCTAAGTCAGTGAGAGAGAGTGTGTGGAGGAAAGCTTGAACACGTGTGGTGACCCAGGGGAGAGGAACATTAGAAGGAGACTTCAAAACCCTGGAGGTGGACCCTTGCGGAAGGAGTGTGAGCAAAAGCGTTAGTTTAGGAGAAGATTCCAAGGTGAGTTCTTGGAGAGAGGAAATTGGAAACCCTTGTGTGAAAGACGGATTCAGTGAGACTTGTTGGTTCATGGTGTGACAAGCGTCCTGGGGGAGTTGAGGAGAGATCTATAGCATCTGTTCAGGGTGACTTCTGTCACTTGATTTCAGGGTGTGGTGTGTATGACCATAGGTCACCAATTGGTACATGGACTGTGTACTTACTGTGAACATTAGAGTATAAGATAGCTTTTGTAACTTGTGTTATCCTTACAAATCTGTATATATCTGTAAAGGTATAGCAGTGAGTGAAGGAGTATTGTAATATAATTCATCTTTTCTTGTTTGATAAATTTTTTTTAACAAATGTTTTGAAGGGGGAAGAATAAATGTCTTTTAACAAATGCAATTCATTTGTTAAAAGTTTATAGGCTGACTCCGGTGACTTTGTTCAGTAGCCTCTCTCCACATATCTAAACAAACAAATAGGATCTATCCCTGGAATCAGCTTTGTCCTGTTGTAATACCAACTGGGATCATAAGTGTAAGGACAGCAGATTTCCTTCTCTAAAGGGCGATAAGTGAACCAGATGGGGTTTTACAACATTCAGCAATGGTTTTATGGTCATCATAAGGATTTTAATTCCAGGTTTGTATTGAATTTAAACTGCACTATGGTGTGATTTGAATCCAGGTCCCCAGAGAATTACCCTTGGTCTCTGGAATACTAGCCCAGTGACAATACCACTGTGCCACCACCTTCTCTCCACAGACTACAAGTGTGACTACACTCTGCACTCGAAAGAGAATTTGATTGGGTGTGAATTGATTCTCTGGAACAAACGTCCACTTTCCCCTTATTACCCACCTCCTAGACCTTTTACAAACCTCCTAATAACCCGTGTCTTTGACTGAGCTCTCACTCCTTGCAACCTTTTTGCTCCTCCTCTCAGTCTTGTAAAATGCTCTAAAACATATTCTCTCTTTGCTTTTTCCATTTTCCTCGACCAGAGTCAACTTGCCAACCAGTCAGCACCCATTCTCTCCCATAGTATAAACTGTTGTCAGCATTTGAAATTTGGCATTATTGCATTTGTCCTGATGGGTGCAAGATGAAAAGTTTCAGCAACATGCCTCTTTTCAGCATTATTCCCTTTTTGTGGGGAATCGATAAAGAAAGGCAAGTTGTTGTTAAAATCCACCTGCATACAATAGGTTAATTCTGAAGAAGGGTCTCCACTCAGAAAATTAACCTGCCATTTCTATGTTCCAACCTATTTCCCCTTCCTCCCCGACTTCAGCAACTCCCCTCATGGTTCTGAGCTAACGTCTCCATCTCTGTACCAAACAGATCAACAAAGACCATTTGCTCCTGGTCCAGCAATGCCCCAAATATAAAACTCTCATCTTTGTGTTCAAATGCCTCCATGGCCTTGCCCTCGCCCCTTCTTTGTAACCTCCAACCCAACAATCCTCTGTGAATTCAGCATACCTCCAAATCAGGCCTCTAGCGCGTCCCCAATTTCCTTCACCCCACCATTGATTGCTCATGCGTTCAACTGCCTAGGCGTTGGAATTGCTTCCACAAACCTCCCCAACTCGCTACCTTTCTCACCTCCTTTAAGATTCTGCTTAAAGCCTTTTTCCTTTGGCCAAGCTTTTACCTCTCCTAATAACTCTTTGTGCGGCTCAATGTCAAATTTTATTTGGTAACGCTCCTGCGAAGCACTTTGAGACACTTTACCATGTTGTAAGTTGTTGCTTTCTGTTTCCCTTTCAGATTTCTATTTTTCCTTTCACTCTCTTTCAAGCAGACAGCACCTGATAACATTCCAGCTCTCTCAACTCGATCGCGTTGGCGGTGACACGCAATGGTCTTGCAACAGAAAGCAATGGCAGATTTCTAATGAGCGTACTTTACAAATTAAATCATGATTAACGACCGGCTGCACTGTACTCGGGAGCTGAGGATAGGGAGGTCACTCTCAAGGACAAGAGGGAGAGTCCTTCAACCAGGCTACTTTGCAAGAGAGACTTGCATCTATATAGTGAGCTCATGATGTCTCAAAGCGCTTTACAGCCAAAAAGGCACCTTGAAGTGTGGTCACTGACTCAAAGTAGCAGACAAGGCAGCCAATTTGCACACAAGGCATCGCAAGGGGAAGTGAGAAATGTTTAAAACCCACCCCTTTGACGAAGCTTCTGGTGTTCAGCCCCAATATCTCCTTATGTGGCTCAGGGTCAAATTGTACTTCACAATTGCTCTGCTGAAGCGCCTTGTTATGTTTTACTACATGAAAGGTGCTATATAAATGCAAGTTGTTGTTGCTTTTGTGCTATTGACCAGATGATTTTTTTTTTAAACGATATTGGTTGAGGGATAAATATTGGTCTAGGGCACCGAGGAAGAACTCCTCTGCTCTTCTTCGAGATAGTGCAACGGGATCCTTTACATCCACCTCCGAGGCAGACGGGCCTGAATGTTGCAGTGGTGCCAAATAAGAAGAAAAGCAACATACATTGAAATTTAATGTAACGTAGAGCGGCAATGATACAATGTCAACATGACATTGTCTGGTACCATCAATCAACGTCAGGCACCATTTACTGGCAGCAGAAAGCAATAAAGCAACTAGCTTTGAATAATGAAATATTGTGTGGTTGAATTCATCCTTTACTTTGCCTCCAACTCCATTGTAATATTAATGGCAAATGTTTAAAAATCAGATGATCAATGTCACCCTATGCTCGCAATAGTTAAGGAAGTACTTCAGTATTTACTGTCAAACCTGACAACTAAAGCGGGTGACCCAGTAGACCACCAGATTTATTGCTAGGGTTAGAGGACAGTCTTACCAGGAGAGATCAAGTAGAGTGGGCTGACATTCTCTGCAGTTTAGAAGAATGAGAGGTGGTCTCATTGAAACATACAAAATTCTGAGAGGGCTTGACTGGTGTTACGGACAGGAGAGAGACAGGCAAACTGTACTTCTTTTCTCTCCACAAGCGGAAGGTCTTTTCAATTATTTTTAAGGTATGCTGTGGCATGTTTTCCCAAACCCTCGATTTGTGAGATCCAATTTACCAATAACTCACAGCAAACTGGCATTATGATTAACCCGGAAGGTTAATTTATTCACAATCAAACCTGGGGGTGGGGTGTTCGCAACTTCCCACTCCACTACACGCACACGTGCAGCAAGGGGATAGAGAAAAAACGTTTTACAACTATGGATAGTAACAGTACAAGAACCACAGAAACAAATATTAGTTCACTTGATTTACAGAGACCAGAATCAGAGACCAGAGAGGAGTTCTTTTGTGTAGGAGCTCGTGTTCAGCTGGCTGAAGAGTAGAGTTGTAGAGTTCTTTTTACAGCGGGTGCTGATACTACAAGACAGGATAGACACTGAGGCCGGAATTTTCCAGGTCCCCCTCCCTCGGTGGCGGGATCCTCTGCGGTGGGGTTGGCAAGCCACTGAAATCTCCATTCACATCGGCGGGACTGGAAGATCCCATCGGCACGAGGGGCTGGAAAATTTTGGCCTGAGAGTCTGTTTTCACCAGTCTAGAGAGTCTAGAACTAGGGACAATAAATTGTCAGCCATTGAGGATTGAGATGAGGTAAAATTGTTTCACTCAGAAGGATGCTAACCCTTGGAATTTTCTACCCCAGGGAGCTGCGCACGCTCAGCCCATTGAGGGTATTTAAGGCTGAGAGCGATTGATTTTTGGACTCTAAGGGAGTCAAGTTGGGAACGAGGAGCTGAGATTGAAGATTAGCCATGATCTTACCGAATAGCAGAGCAGAGGTCAATATGCCTACTCCTGCTCTTATCAGTTCAAGGCTGGAATGAGCCCAAGATCAAGAAAACCATATGCTGCAATCAACTTGCATTTAGATAGTGCTTTTCACCATCTCGGGTTGTCCCAAAGCCTTTTACAGCCAATGAAGTACTTCTGAAATATAGTCATTGGTGTAATACAATTAGATAGATATGCAGCCCAGAAACAGGCCTTGCGGCTCAATTGGCCCATAACAATGTTTAGTTGTTTATTTTATTCTTTCACAGGGTGTGGGTATCACTGGCTAGGCCAGAATTTATTGCCCATCCCTAACTGCCCTTGAGAAGGTGGTGGGTGAGCTGCCTTCTCAAACCGCTGCAGTCCATGTGGTATAGGTGCACCCACAATGCTGTTAGGGAGGGTGTTCCAGGATTTTGACCCAGCGACAGTGAAGGAATGGTGATATATTTCCAAGTCAGGATGGTGTGTGACTTGAGGGGGAGCTTCCACGTGGTGGCGTTCCCATCTATCTGCTGCCCTTGTCCTTCAAGGCGTTAGAGGTCGCAGGTTTGGAAGGTGCTGTCGAAGGAACCTTGGTGAGCTGCTGCAGTGCATCTTGTACATGGTACACATTGCTGCCACTGTGTGTCAGTGGTGGGGGGAGTGGGTGTTGAAGGTGGTGGATGGGGTGCCAATCAAGCGGACTGCTTTATCCCAGATGGCATCAAGTTTCTTGAGTGTTTTTGAAGCTGCACTTATCCAGGCCAGTGGAGAGTATTCCATCACACTCCTGACTCCAATTCCCATTTGAAAGCCATGATTGAATCTGCCTCCACCACACCCTCAGGCAGATCCTAATGACTCACTGCATAAAAAAGCTATGCCTCATGTCACCTTTGGCTCTAATAAAACAGTGTCCTCCAGTTCTTCACTCCTCTGCCAATGGGAACAGTTTCTCCCTATCGAGTCTGTCCAGATCCCTTACCATTTTCAATTACGTCAATCTGATCTCAGTGAGGGTGTGCGATGTATCAATCACCTTCTCATTCACTCCCATTGCATTGAAGTAAAAGGCATCAAACCATTTCCAGTTGCTCCAACTGTACAAACTTGCAACAGAAACAAAAAACAGCAGAAAGGCTGGTGTTTACATAGAACCTTTCACAACCTCAAGGTGGTCCAAGGCACTTTACGGCCAATTAAGTACCTTCTGAAGTGTATCCACTTTTGTAATATAGTGGCAGCCAATTTGCACACAGCAAGCTCCCACAAACAGCAATGGGATTTATTCAGATAATCTGCTCCTTTTTAAGTGATGGTGTTGGTCAGGGCATCGAAGAGAACTTCCTTTTGCTTCTTCGAAATAGTGCCATGGTATGGCCACCTGAGAGGGCAGGTGGAGCCTTGGTTTACTGTTTCATTGGAAAGACAACACCTCCGGCAGTGCAGCACTCACTCAGTACTGCACTGGTAGTAACAGCCTAAATCTTGGCTCTTGTCATTGGAATGGGACTTAAACCCATAACTTTTTGACCCAGAAGTGAGAGAGCTAACCATTGAACTGCAGTTAAACTCTTTGCCATTTGTTCCATGATGCACTGAATTTATAATCTACACAGAGCACTTAGATACAAGATCCCGGTTCAGGCATAACGAGCACCTTCTTATTAAAACGTTGGCACCTAAACGTATGGTCAACCCACTGCCCAAATGTCACCTGACAACAGCATCGTACCACATTAATCTAATCATGTCTGCCATAGAATGCAGGATTTTCTGCAGCGTACTGAGTTTTTTTCTCTTAATTGAATCACTGAGTGAGTGATTAAATGGGCTGTGCTTTGATTTGAAGATTAGCTGGTATTGCCGACAATTTAGAAATCTGGTTCCTCTTTCAATTCAATAAACTGTCTATGCATTCAATAGAATGTAAGCAGTAGAGTCATTTAATTCTGCCCATTAAACCCAGAGCATCTTCCAAACCAGTGACCTCTACCACCGAGAAGGACAAGAGCAGCAGACACATGGGAACACCACCACCCGCAAGTCCCCTCCAAGCCACACACCATCCTGACTTGAAAATATATCACCATTCCTTTGCTGTCACTGGGTCAAAATCCTGGAACTCCCTCCCTAACAGCACTGTGGGTGTACCTACACCACATGGACTGCAGCGGTTCAAGAAGGCAGCTCACCATCACCTTCTCAAGGGCAATTAGGGGTGGGCAAAATTGCTGGTCTAGCCAGTGACGCCCACACCCCGTGAATGAATAAAATTAAATTAAGATATACCAATGGACCAAATGGAAAAATTGCTCCATCTAGCTCAGTTCATTATGTATTTGTTCTTGGGGTGCAGAAAAAACTGGCAAGGCCACGTTTATTTCTCATCCCCGGTTGCCCCCCTGAGAAACTAGTGGCTTGACTCCTTCAGTCTTGTGAGGATGGTGCTCTCATTATGGGATTAGGTAGGGGATTCCAGGATATTGATCCAATGACATTGAAGGATCGAGGACCTAGCTGTGACTTGGGGTGGCTTGTGGAGCTGATGGCGTGACCCACGATATTGTGTTCTTGACCTTCTTGGTGGTAGAGCTCATGGAGGAAGGAAGGTTCTGTTGAGGTTATCTGGCTGAATTGCTGCAATCTTATCCTGCATGGGATGTGGGTGTTGCTGGCTAGGTCAGCATTTCTTGCCCATCCCTAATTGCCCTTGCTCAGAGGGCAGTTAAGAGCCAACTGGAGTCACATGTAGGCCGGACCAGGTAAGGACAGCAGATTTCCTTCCTTAAACGACATTAGTGAACCAGATGGGTTTTTACGACAATCGACAATGACAATGGTCATCATCAGATCTTTAATTCCAGATTTTTAAATTATTATTGAATTCAAATTTCACCATCTGTCGTGGTGGGATTCGAACACGGGTCCCCCCGGGTCTCTGAAATACCAGTGCAGTGACAATACCACTATGCCCCAACTCCCGCCGCTTACCACAGCAGGTGGTGGAATTTGAATTCAATAAGAAAAGAAATCTGGAATTAAAAGTCTAATGTTGACCATGAAACCATTACCAATTGCTGTAAAAACCCATCTGGTTCACTAATGCCCTTTAGGGAAGGAAATCTGCCGTCCTTAGCTGGTCTGACCTACATGTGACTCCAGACCCACAGCAATGTGGTTGACTCTTAAATGCCCTCTGAACAAGGGTAATTAGGGATGGGCAATAAATGCTGGTCTAGCCAGTGATGCCTACATCCAATGAATGAATAAAAAATGTGTATATATGGTCTCCCACTTGAGGTAAGATACGTGAAGTTAGGATGCAGGTCAGCCACAATCACATAGAGTGGCAAAACAGACTCGAATAGTCAACTCCTCTATTTCTAACATTCCGCTTATGGGAGAGGAAAAGGGTTGGATGCAAGGTGAGGCAGGAGGGGACAGCTTAGGGAAGGAGAATTGCTTATTCAGGGTGCTCAGGCCAGCCTGGTGTGAGGCAGGCTTGACGGACCAGTCCTGTCCATCAATGTATCCTTATGTGGATTTACTTGGTTCAATGGAGCTCTAAACAGTAAAAGTGAACTAGATGAGTTTCAATCCAATGGTATTCCGTGCAAGATTGCTTTGGCACATTGGGTTCCTACACAATGGAGTATCCTTCTCTCTACTGCCTTTGATGAAGTGAAATCACACAACAGGTAAGTAGGGCAGACTTTACAACGTGAGGCTCCATAGAACCCGGCAGGAAAGAAAGAATGTGGACACTAAACTCAAGCCTGGCTCCTGTGTGGGATTCAGCAACGATGCAGGCTCTGCTTGCTTCCCTTCCAGCTGGTCCACCATCTTCCACCCTCCCTAAACTTGAGCTCATTCAGAACTTACCGATATCTTATAATCGGGTGCAAGAGGTCATGGACGCGACATAGCCTGAGTTACAAAGATGTGCAAGAGTATAAGGCTTTTTGTCTGACTATTTGCGTCAAATGTCAATGGCATTTCAAAATGGTGACCACACACACACACCCACGGTTCACACTTACACCCGGCTCATAAGTTGACCCCTGTTTTGGAGGGATTTTTCAAGGCTTCGAAAAGTCGACTTCTACTGTAATCGTCCCTGGAACCAATCTGGTAAATCTCCTCTGAACCTTCTCAAGGACCTTTACAGGGCGAGGTGATCAGAACTGGATGCAATGTTCTAGCTGTGGCCTAACCAGAGCTTTAAGGAGATTCAGCGCAATTCGCTTTTGCGCTCAGTACCTCTATTTTGGACAAGATGGCAGTAGATAGGCTACCACTGGCTTCAGCATTTGATACCCTTGAACCAAGTGACTTACTCAGCCATTCCAGAGGGCTGCTAAGAGCCAACCACTTTGCTGAGGATCTGCAGTCACATGTAGGCCAGGCCGGGTAAGCTCAGCAGATTTCCTTCCCTAAGGGGGCTAAGTGTCAAATTAACAAACAGAGGGGGCAAACTAACAAGAGATCAACTGAACAAATTAAAGGGCAGTCCCTTAAAGGGAAACTGCAACAAAAAAGACAAAAATCACAAAGGAAACTGACAGAGGTCAAACCAAAATGTGATTACGCGCCCCAGGCCCACAGTCCATAGGAGGCTTCTAGCTCCATTTGGTGAACCAGATGGGTTTTAAACAATAATTAATGATTAGTTTCATGGTCACCATTACTGAGGCTAGCTTTTCAATTCTGGATTTATTCATTAAATTAATATTCCACCACTACTATGGCAAGGCTTGAACCCATACTCCCACAGCATTAGCCTAGGGCCCTGGATTACGAGTCCAGTGACATTAACACTACACCACCATTCTTACCTACGGCATACTGACTTGATTCTTAATTCTTATCAGTACTTTCCCAGCAGGAATTGGGTACCAGAAAACTCACCAAGGCTCCTTAGACAGTAAACCCACGACTGCTACCATCTAGAAGGACAGGGGCAGCAGATACATGGGAACACCGCCACCTGGAAGTTCCCCTCCAAGTCACTCACCATCCTGACTGGGAAATATATCGTCGTTCCTTCACCGTCACTGGGTCAAAATCCTGTAACTCCCTAACAGCACCGTGGGTGTACCTACAGCACAGGGACTGCAGCGGTCCAAGAAGACAGCTCACCACCATCTTCTCGAGGGCAATTCGGGATGAGCAATAAATGCCGGCCTAGCCAGCGACCCCCACATCCTGGAATTAATTTGAAAAATAGAACGGGACTTGTCTGTTGAAAATGGCCTGTTGACCCTCAGTGCATGGGCCAGAGACATTAAAAAGGTCGCTCGGTCAGGCCACAGCAGGTGAGGTGACTGATGTTCCGGAGAGGAGTCACACGACTCCAGGGAAGAGAGAGATAGGAGAAAATGGGCAGCTAACAAAATATCTGAATTGGAAGTTAGAAAACCAGGAAAGAGTGCAGGAGAGAGGGCCTAACTGGATTGCTCTCCAAAAGAGCTGGTGCAGACTCGATGGGCTGAATGGCCTCCTTTTGTGTGTGTGTACCATTCTGCGGTGGGATGCTAAGTAGTCTCACACACCTGAGGAGCTTCTCCTGTAACAAAGGGGCATTTTGTTTTGAACCTTACAAAGAAACAAGTCAGCAGGGTTTTTTTTTTACCTGTCGGTTTGTGCAGGTTGGAGAAAACGCATTGGTTCCGCAAGCAAATATTTTCTTTCCATTAATGAGCAGCACACGAATATAATTCTGACACTCAACCTGGAACAAGAGAGATAAGGTACAAGAGCTGTGTGAAAGAAAGAACTTGCATTTATAGGGCATCTTTCATGGCCACTAATCATCCTAAAACGCTTTGCAGTTAATCAAATGCTTATGAAGTGTAGTTGCTGTTATAGTGTAGGAATCCTGGTAGCCAGATTGCACAGAACCAGCTCCCACAATGAGCAATGTGCTAATGACCATATTGCCTGTCTTTAGTGATGGCCATTGTGGGGTCAGTATTGGTCCAGTACATAGGGGGAAGCTACACCCTTGCTCGTCTTCAAAATAGTGGCCATGGGACCTTTTATGTCCATCTTGAGGGGGACAGATGGGCCCTCAGATTAACATCTCATCGGAGAGATAGCACCTGCGACAGTGCGGCACTCTTTCGGTGTTGCACTAGATTGTTATTAGCCTAGACTTTTGTGCCCAAGCCTTCAGAGTGGGCTTGTACCTGGAGACTTATGACTCAGGAGGCGAGAGTGTGGCCCAATGATTATTGGCTGATGGGTGGGGGGGGTTACCAATAAGATCAGGGAGGATATGGGTAAGGCCATTTATGATAGAGTTACATGCCACAGGAAGGTGGCAGGGGTGGTGTTTAGGAAAGTGAGATCAAATGTGCTGAAGAGCCTGTCTCAGATACATCCAGCTTGTGACGACTGGTGTGGGACCACTTAACAAACGTGTTGGACAAAAGATGATAAAAATATTCCAATTCCCCAAACTCGATAGCCTTGCCTCAAATCATTGACCATCACTCTCAAATCTGGTGCTGCTGCTTGATTACACAATGGAAAAAATAGGGAAAAGTATTTCTTGAATATTGCTGAGAAGAGAGACATTTTGCCGAGACTTTTCATGTTGCTCTCATCAGGACAAATGTGAGAATGCCAAATTTCAAACAATTACAACAATTTATACTACAGGAGAAAAGGGTGCTGATTGGTTGGCAGGCTGACTCTGATTGGCCTCCCCATGGCAACACCTTGGCCAATCAAACCAATCAACCAATCAGCATCCTTTTCTCCTCCAGCATGAATTGTTGTAATTGTTTGAAATTTGGCATTCTTGTGTTTGTCCTGGTGAGTGCAAGATGAAAAGCCTTGGCAACATGTCCCTCTCTTCAGCAAGATCAAAGAATTTCTTAACCACCCAAATTCAATTCAAGGGAAATCCACTGAAAAGGCCCAAATTACTTAAGCCAAACAATTGCTTTGTAAATCCCATGAAGGACCTAAATGGACTCAATTGTAAAGATACAATTGCACAGTAACCACATCATGACGATGGTTTAAAAAGTTACCTCGGTCTTCCCTTTACTCTGACAGGCCTTCCTGGTGTCTTCCTCTGGTCCCCATTCTATCGCCTAGAAAACAAGAATGTACAAATCACATAACATGCTTCAGTTGGCTGAGAGCCATTTTAAGGATTCAGTGTTGGAATGGAGAGGAGGGACAGGGAGATGGAGTGAGGAGGGAGGGAAGGGGAGGAGGAGGGAGGGAAGGGGAGGTGGAGGGAGGAGAGGGGATAAGGGGAGGTGGAGGGAGGAGAAGGGCGAAGTGGAGGTGGAGGGAGGGAGGAGAGGGGAGATGTGGAGGTGGAGGGAGGAGGGGGGAAGGGGAGGTGGGGAAGAGAGAGGAGTAGGGAGGTGAGGGGAGGAGAGGAGGGGAGGTGGAGGGAGCAGAGGGTTGAGGGGGATGTGGAGGGAGGAGAAGGGGAGGGGAGGTTGAGGGAGGAGGGGGAAGGGGAGGTGGAAGTGGAGAGGGGAGATAAGAAGGTGAGTGGAGGATGGGGAGAGGGAGGTGGAGGGAGGAGGGACTGGGAGGTGAAAGGAGGAGAGGGGAGGGGGAGGTGGAAAGAGGAGGGAGGGGAGTGGAGGGGAGGTGGGAGGGGAGGGGAGGGGGAGGTGGAAGGAGGAGGGAGAGCGGGAGATGGAGAGAGAAAGAGAAATAGAGGGGGAGGTAAGGCAAAGTGGAGAGGGAGGTGGAGGGAGGAGGCGGGACTGGGAGGTGGAGGGAGTGGGGACTGGAAGGTGGAAGGAGAAGGGAGGGGAGGGGGAGGTGGAAGGAGGAGGGAGAGTGGGAGATCGACAGAGAAAGGCAAATGGAGGGGGAGGTAAGGAGAAGTGGAGAGGGAGGTGGAGGGAGGAGGCGGGACTGGGAGGTGGAGGGAGTGGGGACTGGAAGGTGGAAGGAGAAGGGAGGGGAGGGGGAGGTGGAAGGAGGAGGGGGAGTGGGAGATGGACAGAGAAAGGCAAATGGAGGGGGAGAGAAGGAGAAGAGGAGAGGGAGTGGAGGAGGAAGGGGGAAGTGGGGGGTGAAGTGAATAATAGGAGGTAAGGAAGAGGGGGAGAAAGGAGGGTGAGGCAGATACAAGAGCTGTAGGAGGGGAGGGAGGGGGCAAATGGGAGGAAGAGGGGATGAGATGGAAGAAGAAGGGAGGAGAAGAGGATGGTGGGAAGGGGAGAGAAGGAGATGAGGGTATAAGGGGGAGCAGAGGGAAGAGGAGAGGATGAGGAGTAGGGGTGAGGGATGGTGAATGTGAATTGAGGGAAGGGAGGGAGAGAGGGGAAAGGAAAGAGGGGTAAGGGTTAGCATTTTAATTCTAATGAAAAATCTTCACTCATACTCAACATTCCATGAGGAGAGTCAGTGAGCAAGATGTTTGTTAACTTGTGTGTGTCTAGCAATGAGCAAACTAATCATTTGAAAACTCCTGATAATCAACAAGTCAACAGAGGGAAAGGTTTTTCATTTGCATGTAAACATTATGTTTGCTTTACAGCTCACACGAAGCAGCTCAATGAAAGCAGGTTCACGCCATCATCAAGCAATGCCTTAACCATTCACTGAGTTGATGCGAAAAGCAATCTCTAATTTTTATTTTCTTTTGGGGCAGATCTTCTCTCCTGAAAATGCCAAACTCACCCCAACGTAACCCCATCCAAATGGACATGTTTCCTGCCATGAGAACCCCACAGACTAATCAACCTTGAGGGGCATCAGAACATCGTCCAACAAGAAGCATCTTCCGCCTGAGATTATCGGACAGCAATCAGAAGTGGGAGCCCCATGGGGGTTCCCCCTTCCCTTGAACCCCTCCCTCCTACTCCACCTAAAACAGCAGACACTTCTTGAAGGCGCGGATCATACAACAGCCACTTTACTACCGAAAGACTCCACGAACGTTGTTCCGATCTCCAGGCAATGAATTGTCCAGCGGAGAAGGAGGCCATTTGGCCCATCGTGTCTGTGCTGGCTCTTTGAAATCTGAATAGTCGCACCACTCCTCCTGTCCTTTCCCCATGTTCTTGCAAGTTCCTCCCTTTCAAGTATTTACCCAATTCCCTTTTGAAAGGTACTGTTGAGTCTGCTTCCACCTCCCTTTCAGGCAGTGCAATTTCAGATCACGACAACTCGCTGAGTAAAATAAACCGTTCCAGAGTCTTTTGCAATTCACCTTGACTTTGTGTTCGCCGGTTATTCACCGTGCACTCATCACAACCCCTCACCATTTTGAATAGCTCCATTAAATCTTCTTAACCTGTTCTGCTCTAAGGAGAACGATTGAAGTTCCTTCAGTCGCCCCTCACAAGGAGGCAGCTCACTGTTACCTTCTCAAGGGCAATTAGGGGTGGCCAATGAATGCTGGCCGAGTCAGCGACACCCACATCCCATGAATGAATACATTTTTAAAAAGGGAAGCCGCTCATCCATGGTACTATTCTTGGTAAATGTCCTCCGTAAGGGAAACTTTGGAATTCTCTAACCCAGACTTCTGCAGATGCTCAATCGTTGGGTATATTCAAGACTGAGATCGACAGTTTTGGGCACTAAGAAAAACACGAGGACACAAAAATTAGGAGCAGGAGTAGGCCATTCAGCCCCTAGCGCCTGCTCTGTCATTTGATAAGATCAAGGCTGATCTGAATGTGGCCTCAACTCCACTTTCCTGTCTGCCCATCCCACCCACCCCCCTACCCCCACCCTCGATAACCTTTGACTCCCACGTCAATCAAAAATCTGTCTAAATCAGCCTTGAATATATTCACTGAGCCAGCCTCCACCACTCTCTGTGGAAGAGAACTCTGAGGCAAAAAGTTCTCCCCCATCTCAGTCTTAAATAGGAGACCCCTAATATTTAAACAATGTCCCCCACAAGAGAAAACACCCTCTTAGCAACTGCCCAGTCAATTCCCCTCAGGATGTTATATTTTTCAATAAGATGTCCTCTCGTTCTACTAGATTCCCATTTTAGGCCCAACCTGCTCAACCTTTCCTCATAAGATCAGCCCTTCATCCCAGGGATCTGTCGAGCAATTAAGGGATATGGGGACATGGCAGGAAAATGGAGGTAAAAGTTCATCAATCATCTTCTTAACGGTGCAGCAGGCTTGAGGGGACACATGGCCTACTCCTGCTCCTGCTTCTTATGTTCTTATGGAAGGACAAGACATGTCTTCTATTGGATGGTTCCTGGAATTGGACACAATACTTCAGCTAGGGAGTATAACTAGGGCTGTAGCTCTAACTATGTCAAATAACTAGGGCTGTAGAGAGGGCTTTAAACTAAATTGAGGCGGGGAGGGTTCTGGAAAAGGGATACGTAGGCTTATAAAACAAAAGGATATGGCAGCCTGGCAGGGCAGCTATTTACGTAATGATACACAGAATGTGTCAGGAAGAGACAGAGTGTACAAACATAAAATACAGCAGCAAATAGGATTAAAAGGGGAAAAAATGGTACAAAGGCAACATTATTGGCACTTTACTTAAATGCACGTAGTATTCAGAAGAAAATAAATGAATTAACGGCACAAATAGAGGTTAATGGGTATGATCTTATAGCCATTACAGAGACGTGGTTAAAAGGAGATCAAAGCTGGGAACTAAATATTCAGGGATATGTGACTTTTTGAAAGGACAGGCAGGAAGTAAGGGCTTCTTTAAATATATTTAAATAGAGAGGCCAAAGTGAACAGAGGCGCTCCTTAGAGAATGAGGCTGGGGAAATACTAATGGGGAACCAGGAAATGGCAGAGGAGTTGAACAAATACTTTGCTTCAGTCTTCACACTAGAAAATACTATTGGATTCCAAAAATACTAAATAATCAAAGGACAAAAGTGGGGGAGGAAATAAGTACAATAACTATCATTAGAAAAAAAGTACTAGGGAAACTAATGGGACTAAGGGCTGATGGGTTCCTGATGGGTTGCATCCTAGGATATTAAAGGAAGTAGCTACAGTGATATTAGTGCACTTGTAATCTTCCAAGAATCCTTAGATTCTGGAAAAGTCACAGTGGATTAGAGAACGGCCAATGTAACAGCCTTATTCAAAAAGAGAGGGAGACAAAAAACAGGTAACTATAAACCAGTTAGCTTAACATCTGTCATTGGGAAAATGTTGGAGTCTATTATAAAGGATGTAATAGCACAGCATTTAGAAAGACATAATCTAATCAAGCAGAATCAGCATGGGTTCATGAAGGGGAAATCATGCCCAACAAATTTATTAGAATTCTTTGGGGAGGTAACAAGCAGCATAGATAAAGGGGAACCAGTAGATGTAATGTATTTGGATTTCCAAAAGGCATACGATAAGCTTCCACACATAAGGCTACTTAATAAGAGCCCATGGTGTTGGGGGTAGTATGTTTGCATGGATAGAGGATTGGCTAAATAACAGAAAACAGAGATTTGGAATAAGGGGGGCATTTTTGGGATGTCAACCTGTAATTAGAGGAGTGCCACACGGATCAGTGCTGGGGCCTCAATTATTTACAATATATATTAATGACTTAAATAAGAGAAGCGAATGTACTATCGCCAAGTTTGCAGGTGAGAGAAAAATAGGTGGAAAGGCAAGTGGTGAGGATGACACAAGAAGTCTACAGAGGGACATAGTCAGATTAGGTGAAAGGGCAAAAACATGGCAGATGGAATATAATGTGGGGAAATGTGAGGTTATGCACTTTGGCAGGAAGAATAGAGGAGCTGAATATTACTTAAATGGAGAAAGACTGCAGAAAGCTGCAGCACAGAGGGATTTGGGAGTCCTTGTGCATGAATCACAAAAAGCTAGCATACAAGTTCTGCAGGTTAAAGCGAAAGCAAATGGAATATTGGCCTTTATTTCAAAGGGAATGAAGTATAAAAATAGGGAAGTCTTGCTAAAACTATACAAGGCACTAGTTAGACCACACCTAGAATACTGTGAACAGTTTTGGTCCCCTTATCTAAGGAAAGATATACTGGCATTGGAAGCAGTCCGGAGGAGGTTCACTAGGTTGGTCCCGGGTATGGAGGGATTTTTTTATGAGGAGAGGTTGAGTAGGTTGGGCCTGTACTCATTGGAGTTTAGAAGAATGAGAGGCGACCTTATTGAAACATATAAGATTCTTAGGAAGCTTGACAGGGTAGATGCTGAGAGGTTATTTCCCCTTGTGGGAGAGTCTAGGACTAAAGGGCATAATCTCAGAGTAATGGGTCGCCCATTTAAGACAGAGATGAGGAGGAATTTCTTCTCTCAGAGGCTAGTGAATCTGTGGAATTCTTTACTGCAGAGGGTTGTAGAGTCTGGGTCATTAAGTATATTCAAAGCTGAGATAGACAGATTTTTAATCACGAAGGGAATCAAGGGTTATGGGGAAAAGGCAGGAAATTGGAGCTGAGGATTATCAGATCAGCCGTGACCTTATTGAATGGCAGAGCAGACTCGATGGGCTGAATGGCCTACTTCTGCTCCTATTTCTTATGGTCTTATAGCTGAGGTTTAACCAAATATTTAGAAAGGTTCAGAATAACCCCCTTGATTTTGTTCTTGCCTGATTCTAGGGTTTTCATCTCCACTTCTCTCACCTTCAGTCCAATCTGTGTGTTGACATCTGTGGAGAAGGAATTCCTGAACGTCACACACTTCAGGAAAGAGAGTAAAGCTTCAGAAAGAGCCAAGAGTAGAGTTGCCAGAGTTGGGGCTTCAGTTTTGAGGAGGGGTTGGAAAATTTAAGACTGATTGCCTTGGAAAAGAGAAGGTTGATGTTGTAAGGTTTTGTTCAGTAGGTCTCACAAAGAGGTTCAGAGGCTTGTGAGGTTCACCAATAGTGTTTATTGGTAACACATAACTATATAAATATGTACCAAGTCTGGCCCAAACTAGGGGCTAACTTCATGTTGACTCCCACTCTTCTCTCCATACAACGCTGTCTTCTGTCTACTGTCATGTGTCTCTCTCTACATCATACTGTGGGCAGTACTGTTCTCCATGCCCACATTAACCCATGCTATGCCGAACACCCTTATACTACAGCTGAGGAGACGGAATAGAGATTTTCCAAATGGTGAGGGTTTTGATAGAGTAGTTGAGAAAAACTATACCCTCTGCTAAGCGAGTCAGTAACAGGAGACCATAGATTTATAATAACTGGTAAAATATCCAGCAGCAAGACGAGATAAACTTTTTTCATTACTTTAAACATTCACTCCCTCCACCATCAAAGAAAAGTGGCAGCAGTGTGTACCATCTACAAGTTGCACTGCAGCAATTCACCAAGGGTCCCTCAACAGCACCTTCCAAACTCCCAACCACTATCACCTAGAAGCACCACCACCTGCAAGTTCCTCTCCAAACCACACACCATCCTGACTTGGAAATATATCGCTATTCCTTTACTGTCTCTGGGTCAGAATCCTGGAACTCCCTTCCTAACAACACTGTGAGTGTACCTACACCACATGGACTGCAGCGGTTCAAGAAGGCAGCTCACCACCACCTTCTCAAGGGCAATTAGGGATGGGAAACAAATGCTGGCCTAGCCAGCGACCCCCACATCCCATGAACGAAGAATAAAGAATCCAGAGAATTGCCAGGGTGAGTAAGTTGGGCTTATATTCTCTAGAGTTTAGAAGAATGAGAGGTGATCTGATTGAATCCTACAAGATTCCGAGGGGGCTTAATGGGATCGATGCTGAGAAAATTGTTTCTACAGGTTGAGGAACCTAAAACACGGGGGCACAGTCTCAGGATAAGGGGCCGGTCGTTTAGGACTGAGATGAGGAGAAACTACCTCACTCAAAGGGTTGGGAATCTGGAATTCTCTGCCCCAGGGGGTTGTGGAGGCTCCATCGTTGGATACATTTAAGGTTGGGATGGGCAGATCTTTGGTCTCTCCGGGAATCAAGGAAAACGGGAAACAGATGGGAAAGTGGAGTTGAAGCCCAAGATCAACCATGATCATATTGGATGGCAGTGCAGGCTCAATAGGCCATATGGCCTACACCTGTTCCCATTCCTTGTGTTCTTGTAGGAGCTCTACTTGAAAAATAATGATGGGAGCTGATTCCATAGACAGTTCCCAAAGGGAGCTAGACTTAGGGGGGGGGTTATGGGCAAAAAAAGCAGGGACGTGAAGATTAAACACAACAGCTCTTTCAAAGAGCTAGCAAAGGCATGATGGGCCAAATGGTTGTAGGTTTCTCTCAATGCTAAATTTGCCTTTTACAATTCTGAAACTGTGGTTCCTGTCCCACTCTCCCAATTGTATTTTAAAGCTGGTTAACTTTAACTAAAGGGCCTCTTGCAAAGATGTTCGCTCGAATTCCTTATTGTTTGAGAGAGCACTGGCAGATCTGTGCTGCGAGTCCCATTGTTATCTGCGCGTTATTGCTTTTTCCAGGGAAGTTTTCTTTTAAATTCCGATCCCAGGGAACAGCAACAGAGTTGGCGGGGCTGGTAATGGGAGACCAGATTGCAGTGAATGTGGGTGCTCCCCTCTAATCGGTTGTCCGCCAGGATTTTCTGAGCATTGTCAGGAGACGAGGCTGGACAAAAGGGACACAAAGGGGACAATACGAAAGCCCAGACAAAATGAAGCCATTGGACCAGGGAGCAGAGGTTAGACATGTCAAAGGTGCTGAATTAGCTGCAGGAATCAAACACTGCAACCGGAGCAGGTCACCAAATGAATGGGCAGCCAGGGGTATTGAGACGTGAATATAAAGGCAAAATGCGTTTGGCTCTGGTTTCCCCTGACAACCTCACTGGGACTCAAAACTTGAAGAGCACAATCACTGCCGACATTACAACGTCGGGGGAGGGGGATGGGGATGGAGGAAGATGAGAATGAGTGTAGCAGGACGGGGGGAGGGGAAAAGGGGGAGGAGGATCGGAGAGGGGCAGGAGGATGAGGGAGAGTGGGGGAGGAGGATGTGGAGTAGAGAGAGGGGGTGGAGAGTGGGGAAGGATAGGGGAGGGGAGAGGGGGAGAGGGGAAGGGGGGTGGGGGAGGGAAGAGGAGGAGGATGGGGGAGGGAGGGGCAGCAGTGTGAGAGGAGGATTGGGAGGGGAAGGGGAGGGGTCGGAGGAGAGGGGAAAGGCAGAGGGGGTTGGGGCTGGGGGTGAGGCAGAGGTGAGGAAGGTTAAAGGGGAGAAAGGGGCTGGGAGAGGAAGAAGGAGCAGAGGGAAAGGGGAGATGGATGGGGGGCACAGGATTAAGGGAGGACAGAAAGGGGACAGGGGAAGAGGAGGAGGGGGATGCGGGAGGGGAAGGGGAGAGGGGAGAAGTTTGCAGGCGAGGGAAATGGGGGAGGTGGAGGAGGAGAGGGGAAGGAGGGGAAGAGAGCTTGAGGAGGGGGTAGGTGTTATGCAGTGAGCAGCTTTGGAGAGGGGGTGTGTTGGGGATGGGCGCAGTAAGGATTGGAGGAAGCACTGGGGAAGATGAAGGGGTGGGGCATGGATGAGGCCTGTGGGGTCAGTCGGGAGGGGCATGTGGTGGATGGCGGGAGGGGTTTGGGAGGGGGAAGGGGTAGGGAGAGGGAGTAGGGGACAGATCCCTATGCTCAGAAAGCCCCCGAACAAATTGAAAAGCCCCTAGCATTGTAGCATTATTCCCGGCTAGTCAGCTCGGAATACAAGTGACAGCAGAGTCCGTGGTTAATGCCCTTTTTAACCTGAAAGCAATTAAAGTGACATCTTATCTAAATGACAGCAACGTTTTAAAAAATATTGGTTCTCCTTTGCACTGGTTTGAAACAACAATAAATAATTTTTGTACAATATAAAAGGGAGGACCGGTGTCTATACATGCAGGCACAGAGATAAGAAAGAGAGTACAGGTTGCTAGGGGATTTAACTTTTAAACAGCAATCACATACTTTCTTGTCACCTAAAGGCAGGTTCACTGAACTTGACCATCCTTCTGCTCCTTCATATCTACGTAAATCATCGGGCAATGTCTGCATCAAGACAGAAGCAGTGCTAAACCCTTTACACCAGACCCAGGACACACCAGAACTGAATCGCAGGGTGACTTGGGCTGAGAGACAGAAGTGAGAATGAGTGACAAAGAGAGAGACAGAGAAAGTGACAAGAGAGGAAGAGGGTGTGTGGATGATTAAGTGTGAGTTAGCGATGGAGTGTGTGTGTGTGTGTGTGTGTGTGTGTGTGTGTGTGTGTGTGACTGTGAGTGTGTGTGTGACAATGAATGAGAGAGATGTGAGAGCTTGGAGCTTGGGAGCGTAGGTGAGAGTGAGAAATATATCCAACAGGGCTTGTGTGAGAGTTTAGCTGGAATTTTACAGTCCCCAGCCCCGGGGGTGGGGGGGGTGGGATTAGCACGGGGGGTTTGGGTTGTATAATTGGGTGTTTTGCAGTGGTGCTGGGCCCGTTATCTCCCTCTGCCTGCTGCGACTTTACCAAATGTGGGAGAGGCTTCGGGTGGCCCATTTTCCATGGGCCAATTGATAAACTTAAGTGGCCAAATTAATAGCCACTTAAGAGCCTCCTCCCAACACTGCTGGGGTATTACCCATGATGGGGGGAGGCCAACACCAAGTGTCTAGGCCACCAGGTGCAACCTAGCCGACTGGCCAGTGGGAAAATGTCTCTTTTTATGCACCCTGTACCCATTGGAGGCTCCAACATAATTCTCCATCCCCACCCGCCAACCCCCCTCCCAGGTTTCCCATTCCGCACCCCCGCTCCTGCCCCCAGCTTCTGATGATCCCGAACCCCGACCGCTTTCACTGGAACCTTCGAGGCTGGAACCAGTACAACCATGATGCAGTCCGGGCTCCATCACTGTTTCCTCATCGGGGCAGCCTGCAGTCCCAGCTGTGGCCACAGCTCCCGATGGCGCTGCTGAGACAGGAGAGCTGCCAGCCCTCTGATTGGCCAGCAGCTCTCAGAGCTGGAACCTCCTCCCCGATGGGGGGGCCAGAAGCCCCAGCTTCAAGCCAATTAAAGGCCAGGTGGCTGTTAAATGGATTCCGGGTGAGCCAGCCAAGCGGAGGTGGGCTCGTAACCCCCCAGAGTCAAATGCAGCCCTGTGAGAGAGAATGTGTGCCTCTGAAATTGTGTGTGAGAATTTGTCAGAGGGAGTGAGAGGGTGTATGTGACAGTGCAAAAGTGTTTATATTTGAAAGTGGCTATGCACATGAGAGAATGTGAAGGAGATAAAAAAAAGAGCATATGTGTCTGGTCATACTTGTACCTCAAGGTGTTTGCACTATGTTAAAGGCTCTTCTTCAGTTCTCTGCCTGAAGCAGGTCTGACCCACAGTGCCACGATCTCCATCAAGGATAGAGCAAGGAGGCAAGTCCCAAATCCACTTCAGCCAGAATGGTTATTGAAACTATGCTGTTAACACCAATCTGCTCCACACCAGCTACCCAGCAGAGTGATCCAAGCAGCCTCCAAAGAGTCTGCGTTGCTGTGATAACATGCACTTTTTCATGCACGCTGTAGTCTGGAGCTATGGATAGTGATGGTAGAGGTTCCAACGTTCTTTCCATCCACATGCTGACCAGGTATCTCTCCCACTCTTACCACCTGCCATTGACGTGTGTTGGAAGGATCTCTAGGTTGATGCTCAACCTGTTTTGACCACGTTATGAAGGCATCTCCCTTGGCCATCAAGTCTTGGAGTGGGACTTGAACACAGAGCTTCTGACTCAGAGGCAGGGACACTAACATTATGATATAAGGCCCCCTTAAATGCACTATATAAATGTGATATTGTTGAGAGGGTGATAGCTGACAGAGAGGGAGGGCATGTGTGAGAGAGAGAGAGAGAGCGTGTGTTAGGAACTAAATATAGTTTAAGTAAGTTGTATTTGTGGGTGTTAGGGGTAAGTTATAGCTTTAAGTTTAAGTTTTAGCTTCAAGTTTAATTAATTTACATATTTTATTTGTGTGTTAAAAGGGTGAAGCCTGAGTTTTAGTTTCACTTTAAACAGAACCGTGCAGGTCTGTGGATTTGTGGGTGTACCTGCATTTTTAACGAGGTTTTATGACTCTTGAAGTAGAAAAACTGGGCTGTTGCCTAGCAACAGGAGGTCCACAGACACAGGGAGAAACAGGACAGTAGGTTGAGTTCAGTTGGTGATTATGCTCCAAGGTGAAAGTAGCAGTTTAAGTCTCTCTGGCTGAACATGCTCGCAGATTACTGAAGAAAATAAGTCTAAGAATCTTAGCTGAGTTGATCTAAAGTTAAAGTAATAGTTAATGTCAAGTGAGTTCTGGATCTCAAGGGAGATACCAAGTTGTTAGCAGTCTACTGAGAGAGGGAACAGCAGGGACAAACTGTCCTTTGACTTAACAAGGACAGGAATCTGGGACAAGACCCTGTTCAGTGGAAGTGAAAGCAAGGAGCAGAGAGGAAGGCTCCAAGCTTAAAGGGAGAAAGCTGCAGGATGCAGACTTAAAGCAAAATAGGCTTGCGAGAAGCCAGAGTTCTGAGGAGACAGCCAATGGTTGGTGACTTCTTTACTAAGGGTGTGTGAAGCAATGGTGCTCTGTTGGCATGGCTGAGCATCTGAGAGAGAGTGCATGGAAGGCGAAACTTGAATGCATGTGGCGATCCAGGGGAGAGGAACATCAGGAGAGTTCGAAACCCTTGAGGTGGACCCTTGTGGGAGGCATCCAAGAGAAAGCGTCATTTGGGAGAAGGTTCCAAAGCGAGTTCTTCGAGAGTGGAGATTGGAAACCCTCATGTGAAAGATGGAATTCAGTGAGGCTGGTTGGTTCATGAGGTGACAAGCGTCTGGGGAGGGAGTTGAGGAGAGATCGATAGTATCTGGTTGAGGTGGCATCTGTCACTTGGCTTCAGAGTGTGCTGTGTCTGACCACAGGTCATCTATTAGTTTACATGGGCTGTGTACTTACTGTGGACGTTAGAGTATAACATAACTTTTCCTTACAAATCTGTATGTATCTGTAAAGGTATAGTTAATATAATTCATCTTGTCTTGTTTAATAAAGGTTTTATTCTTTTGTTAAAAGTTCATCAGCTGACTCCTGTGACTCTGTTCAGAAGCCCCCTCCACATTTCTAAACAAAAAGTAAAAGTTAGGATCTATCAAGGCGGATTCCACTCTGGGATCTGACTTGTTCAGTAGTGACCGCAGCTGGGGTCATAACAGGTTTGAGAGAGAGGGATAGCGTGTGCGAGAGTGCGAGGAAGTATGTGTGAGAAAGTGTGTCATGGAAGAGAGAGGGAGCAAGGGAGAGTCCAATAGCCATTCAAACTTCTTCATCCAGAATTAGAAACTCCCACAGCAGCAAATGAACTAGGTGGATGTCTCTCTTCTCTTAAACCTCTCACCCTCGCCATCCCCCTGATCGTGACCCCATGAGGTGTCTGCGTTCCTCATGTTTGTCTTTGGCTGAATCCTCTGTCCATGATTGAAAGCTGGACTCCCTCGGTCTGGAGCGTGTGATGGGGCTGACGCTCGGGGCTGCCCATTATCCCGGACAATTGATGTCTCGCTCAATGAGCTCCAAACCTCCTTAACAAAAACAGAATCACCTGGAAACACTCAGCAGGTCTGGCAGCATCGGCGGAGAAGAGCAAAGTTCATGTTTCGAGTCCTCATGACCCTTCAACAGAACTGCATGAATATTAGGAGAGGAGTGAAATATAAGCTGGTTTAAGGTCAGTGGGGTGGGGGGGGGGGGGGGGGGTGGCGGGGGGTGGGGGGGGGGGTGGAAAGAGAGAGAGAGAGAGAGAGAAGTGGTTGGGGGGGGGGCGTGGTTGTAGGGACAAGCAAGCAGCGATAGCAGCAGATAATCAAAAGATGTCACAGACAAAGGAACAAAGAGGTGTTGAAGTTGGTGATATTATCTAAACGAATGTGCTAATTAAGAATGGATGGCAGGGCACTCAAGGTACAGCTCTGGGAGCTCCTTATGCAGCTTTTAACCGGAAATCCAAAGGAGCAGCATGGGGAGAACTTTGTAGGCGTGAGATGTCACAAAGCTCATCAACCAGTCACACGGGGTAAAACACAAGTGAGATGTTAAATATAGGTTTCATTTTAAAAAAAATCTTTAATGGGATATGAGAATCGTTGGCAAGGCCAGCCCTTTATTGGCCCATTCCTAATTGCCCTTGAGAAGGTGGTGGGTGAGCTGCTTTCTCGAACCGCTGCAGTCCATGTGGTGTAGGTACACCCACCGTGCTGTTAGGGAGGGAGTTCCAGGATTTTCACTCAGTGACCGAAGGAACGGAGATATATTTCCAAGTCAGGATGGTGAGTGACTTGGAGGGGAACTTGCAGGTGGCGGTGTTCCCATGTGTCTGCTGCCCTTGTCCTTCTAGATTGTAGCAGTTGCGGGTTTGGAAGGTGCTGTTGAAGGAGACTTGGTGAGTAGCTGCAGTGCATCTTGTAGATGGTACACACACTGCTGCTACTGTGTGTCGGTGGTGGAGGGAGTGATCAAGAAGGTGGGTGGGGGTAGAGGAGAAGAAGGGGCAGAGTATACAATCACTGCTGTAGCAGCTACAGCCTAGAGGACATGGGTGTCATCCCATGACGAGGGTTTTACTTCTCCTGCCTCCCAGTACGATTCACCCCTCAGGCTGATTTTGTAAAAGGGTCGATGTATTGCGAGATTATTCTGATTCACGTCATGGCTGCAGGTCTACAGGAGCCAGCCATGAACCAGCACCTTGCCCACTCCTACAGATCAGCTTAGTCAATGAACGTCGGAAGGCTATTTGACTGTGGGAGCATCGTGGCCAATCATTATTCCGTCTTGTTCTCTTACACCCCCGCCCAACCTCCTCCGCCACCCTGTTCTTCCCCACAGCCGCACATGGACAAAATACCCAAAGGAGGAAAACCTGCCCATTCTTCAGCTACTGGTCCAGCAGTCCTGAGGCCAATACTAAAATACGAACATTCATATATAAACATAGAGCAGGAGTAGGCCATTCAGCCCCTCGAGCCTGCTCCGCCATTTAATAAGATCATGGTTGATCTGCTAGTAACCTGAAATCTGCATCCCACCTACCCCCGATAACCTATAACCCCCTCGCTTACCAAGAATCTATCCAGCTCTGCCTTAAAAATATTCAAAGACTCTGCTCCTACCACCTTTTCAGGAAGATAATTCCGAAAACTCACGGCCCTGAGGGAAAAAAATTTCACTTCATCTCTGTTTAAAATGGGCAACCCCTTATTTTTAAACAGTGACCCCTAGTTCTAGATTCTCCCACAAGAGGAAACATCCTCTCCACATCCACCCTGTCAAGTCCTCTCAGGATCTTATATGCTTCAATCAAGTTGCCTCTTACTCTTCTAAACTCCAGTGGATACGAGCCTAGCCTGTCCGACCTTTCCTCATAAGACAACCCGCCCATTCCATTAATAAGTCCAATAAACCTTCTCTGAACTGCTTCCAACGCATTTACATCCTTCCTTAAATAAGCTGACCGATACTGTACACAGTACTCCAGATGTGGTCTCACCAGTGCCCTATGCAACTGAAGCAAACCTCCCTACTTTAGTATTCAATTCCCTTCACAATAAATTATAACATTCCTAATTACCTGCTGTACTTGATATTGGTCTTTTGTGATTCATGCACTAGGACACCCAGATCCCTCTGAATCTCAGAGCTCTGCAATCTCTCACCATTTAGGTAATAAGCTTCTCACCCCCTTAGCCTCACCCAGCTGAAGTCAGCTCACTCAAAGACAGCAGGAATCGAGCCTGGCAGAAGGCAGTGCATTTACCTGGCACACTATTGACAAGTCCACAGATCCCTGAAGGTAGCAGGGCAGGTAGATAAGGTGGTTAAGAAGACATATGGGATACTTGCCTTTATTAGCCAAGGCGTAGAATACAAGAGCAGGGAGGTTATGCTGGAACTATATAAAATGCTGGTTGGGCCACAACTGGAGTACTGCGTGCAGTTCTGGTCACCACAAGATCGGAAGGATGCAATTGCACTGGAGAGGGTGCAGAGGAGATTTACCAGGATGCTGCCTGGGCTGGAGGGCCTGAGCTGTGAGGAAAGATTAGATAGGCTGGGGTTGTTTTCCTTGGAGCAGCGAGGGTTGAGAGGGGACCTGATAGAGGTGCATAAGATTATGAGGGGCATAGATAGATAGGGTGGAAAGGAAAGCACTTTTTCCATTAGTAGAGGGGTCAACAATCAGGGAACATAGATTTAAGGTAAGAAGGCTAAGAGGGGAATTGAAGAGAGATTTTTTTCACCCAGAGGGTGGTGGGACTCCGGAACTCACTGCCTGATAGGGTGGTTGAGTCAGAAACTCTCGTAACATTGAAGAAGTATTTAGGTATTCACTTGCATTGCCATTGTCTCCAGGGTTATGGGCCAAGTGCTAGAAAATGGGATTAGCGTAATCAGATCTTTGTTGACCAGTGCAGACACGATGGGCCGAATGGCCTCCTTCTGTGCTGTAAATATCTATGAGTCTATGAGCCTGAGTCCTCAGGAAGTGCTTCCCAGCTCACTCCAGCTTGCCTTTGAGTCAGAAGGTATTATTCGTTTGTTAAAAGGTTCGAGTCCTGCTCTAGAGTATTGACCACAAAATCTAGGTTGACACTGCAGTGCAGTACTGGGGGAGTGCTGCACTGTCGGTGACGCTGCCTTTTGGATGAGGTCACATCTGCCCTCTTAGGTATGTGTAAAATATCCCATAGGTTTATTCCGAAGAAGACAGGGGAGTTCTCCCTGGTGTCTTGGCCAATAGTTCTGCCTCAAGCAACATCATTGAAAATAATCAGGTGCTTCTCACATTGCCGTTGAGGGGAGCTTTCTGTGTGCACATTGGCAGCCACAATTTTAAAAGCAAAATAACAGGGCTACTGGGAAAGATCAAGGGAATAAGGGGAGGCGGTAGCACAGTATGGTATTGGTATTGTCGCTGAAGTAGTATTCCAGAGACCCAGGGTAATGCTCTGGGGCCTGGGTTTGAATTCCACCACAGCAGATGGTGGAATTTGAATTCAATAAAAATATGGAATTACAAGTCTAATAATGACCATGAAATCATTATCGACTGTTGTTCAAAACCCATCTGGTTCACTAATCCCCTTTAGGGATGGAAATCTGCCATCCTTACCCATTCTGGCCTATATCAGACTCCAGACCCTCAGGAATGTGGTTGACTCTTAAATGCCCTCTGCAATGGCCCAGCAAGCTCAATTGTACCAAACCGCTACAAAACCTCAAAAAACTGGATGGACCACCCAGCATCAAGCTAGGCATGAGAAACAACAAGGGCAAACTCAGCCCTGTCAACCCTGCAGAGCTCTCCTTACTAATATCTAGGAGCTGGTGCCAATATTGGGAGAGCTGTCTCACAGACTAGTCCAGCAACAACCTGACATAATCATGCTCACTAAATCATACCTTACAGATAATGTCCCGGACACCCACCATCCCCATCCCTGGATATGTCCTGTCCCACCAGCAGGACAGGCCCAGCATAGGTGGCAGCTGCTGATTACCATGTACCGCCCTCCCTCGGCTGATGAATCAGTGCTCCTCCATGTTGAGCACCACTTGGAGGAAGCACTGAGGGTGGTGAGGGTGCAGAATGTACTTTGGATGGGGGACATCAAAGTCTATCACCAAGAGTGGCTCGGTAGCACCGCTAATGACCGAGCTGGCCGAGTCCTAAAGGACATAGCTGTTAGGCTGGGTCTGCAGCAAGTGGTGAGGGAACCAACAAGAGGGAAAAACATACTTGACCTCATCCTCACCAACCTGCTTGCCAAGGATGCATCTGTCCATGAACAGTATCGGTAGGAGTGACCACCACACAGTTGTTGTGGAGACGAAGTCCCACCTTCACATTGAGGATACCCTCCATCATGATGTGTGGCCCTACCACTGTGCTAAATGGGATAGATTTCGAACAGATCTAGCAACTCAGGACTGGGCATCCATGAGGCACTGTGGGCCATCAGCAGCAGCAGAATTGTACTCGAACCCAATCTGTTACCTCATGGCCCGGCATATCCCCCACTCTACTCCCACTATCAACATCCTAGGGCTTACCATTGACCAGAAACTGAATTGGACTAGCCATATAAATACTGTGGCTACAAGAGCAGTCAGAGGCTAGGAATCCTGCAATGAGTAACTCATCTCTTGACTCCCAAAGCCTGTCCACCATCTACAAGGCACAGGTCAGGAGTGTGATGGAATATTCCCCACTTGCCTGGATGAGTGCAGCTCCCACAACACTCAAGAAGCTTGACACCCTCCAGGACAAAGCAGCCGCTTGATTGGCACCCCATCCACAAACATTCACTCCCTCCACCACCAGCAGTGTGTACCATCTACAAGATGCACTGCAGGAATTCACCAAGGCTCCTTAGACAGCACCTTCCAAACCCACAACTGCTACCATCTAGAAGGACAAGGGCAGCAGATGCATGGGAACACCACCACTGCAAGATCCCCTCCAAGCCACTCACCATCCTGACTTGGAAATATATCGGCCGTTCTTTCACTGTCGCTGGGTTCAAATCCTGGAACTCCCACCCCAACAGCAATGTGGGTGTACCTACACCACATGGACTGCAGTGGTTCAAGAAGGCAGCTCACCCCCATCTTCTCAAGGGCAATTAGGGATGGGCAATAAATGCTGGCCCAGCCAGCGAAGCCCACATCCCATGGATGAATTTTTTAAAAATTGGATAGTTCTAACAAAGAGCATCACAGGCACAATGGACCAAACAGCCTCCTCTTGTGTTGCATTATTCTAGGATTTTTTTGGTTATATTACCGACTACACTTAAAATAAAAAGCTCTTTATTGGCTGTAAAGCACTTTGGGACATCCTGGAATTGTAAAAATACTAAATGCAAGTTCTCCCTTTGTTTCAGTGCCCATGCAATGAGTTGTGCTAAATTTTAGTTCAATGTCACCATTGCAGCAGATGAGGAGATCAGTCAGAAAGGCCTTATCTAACCCCATTCCCGATAGCAATGTCAACTAACGCTGTCCACACAGATCCATCAGATTGTGAGCTGTTATGTGCTGCACTAGACTCAAGGCTGGTGTCTAATGGCAAGGAATAACCAGACGAAGAAAGGTGTGGTGGAACTTTTGTGGCACCGTGGTGGGAGGAGGGAGGGAGGGAGGGAGGCAGGCAGGGGGTTGTATTCCTACCTCTGAGCCAAAAGCTGCAGGTTCAAGTCCCACTCCAGGGATGGCCAGGGAAGGTGAGTTCATAATGCAGCCAAACAGATTGATTTTCAACCTGCAAATCCTTCCAATACGCCTAAGGTAAGAGTTGGAAAGACTCTTTGTCAGCCATGTTTCACGTGGAATGTGCTCCCCACCCCCTCTCCTCCCTCAAGCTATAGCCTCTGGCAACCCGTTCTACAGAAACAGACATGATCACATGCTTCGTCTGCCTCATGCGTCCCTAGATACAGGAAGCTTCGAAGTCTAACGGTGTGGTTGGTGGGGATGGAAGCAGCTGAATTCCAGTGTTGTGCATGCACACTCCTTGCTTGCTTGCTATTCCCCGAGAGTCTGCAGAGGTTGACTGTGACATGGGGGAGGGGGCGCGAGAAAAGAGGCCAGTGATTTTTTTTTTTCCAAAATGAGCCAACATTGGTCACACTAAAAGTGTCTGCTTCCCTTCCCCCCACCCGCTTTTGTCTTCGTAACAGTGTCAGCACTGAGTGGCCTGCTTTATTGAGCTCCGAGTGATTGATTTCTTTAAGTCACGCTGGCCACCCACTCTGCCAGACCTCCTGGTCTCAGCCAACTGAGGTAGGAACATTTGCAAAGTCGATCGCTGAGGTGCAACATGTTTCATCAAAAACTCTTTCAGGGCCTGGCTAGGTCTTTTTCCGTTCCCAATTCGAATCAATGCGTGGCTGGCTCGCCCAGAATCTCTCCCAAGTCTGGTGGTGCCAGGCCTCGGACCCAGACGCGGCCTTTACATGAGGAAGGTGCAAACTAATCCACCACCACCACCACCCTCCCGTGTATACCTAGTTGCCAGCTCTCCAGCACTGGCCTGGGGTCACTGGGAATTGACTGCCGTGCGCAACCCCGGAGAAAAATCATAGGGACGTTAAAAAAAAATTGGGGTTTTTGGGTCATTTTCTTTAAACATTTCTTTTTTTTTAACCAGATATTAAAATATTGAAAATCAGAAAAGAAAGGTTGCTTGGCTGACAGCCAAGGATCATCCAATTAGGTAATGAGTCTTTTTGCTTTCCAGTTGGTGTAGGAAGGCAGTACGTCACAAGGATGGATGTGTTGGCCAACTAATGACTGGAGCATGGAGGCAATTCAGGTGACGAAACCTCCAGGAACACATTTAATCACAGTTGGCAACCCCATCCCCTCACGCCTTCCAACAACAACTTGCATTTATATAGAGCTCTGTAGTAGACCAAAGCACTTCACAGAAGTGTGGCGCAGAGCCAAAGAACGAGACATAAGGACAGGTAACCAGGAGCTTCTTCAAAGAGGGAAGCTTTAAGGAGCATCTTACAGGAGGGAAGAGGGGTAGAGAGGCAGAGAAATTTAGTGCAGGAATTCCAGGGCTAAGAGCCAAGGTGTGGTTGAAGACACAGCCACCCATGCTGGAGTGATGGAAACTGGGGATGTTCAAGAGGCCAGAGTTAGAGGAGTTCAGGAATCTCGGAGGGTTGGAGGGCTGGAGGAGGTTACAAAGGTAGGGAGGGGTGAGGCCATGGAGGGATTTGAATACTACAGCTGACCTTCAGCGTGGTTTTGCTTTGAGATTATGCTGCTTACTGCAAACAGCACATCTCAACCTTAAATATTAAACCTGTTTCTCTCCACAGTTGCCGCCTGACCTGCTGTGTGTTTCTGTTTGCAACCCAATCAGGCTTTATTTCATGCGATTCATCAGGGTCTGTTCTTGCCTCGCTCGATTTCTGATCTGACATTTCTCTCCTAAAGGTGCTGGGTGGGGTAAGGTTCCACGGGTACCGGTGGTGTATTGGTTTTGTCACTGGACTGGTGATCCAGCGACCCAGAGTAATACTCCGGGGACCTGGGTTCAAGTCCCACCACGGCAGATGGTGGAATTTGAATTCAATAAAAAAAAAACTGGAATTAAAAGTCTAATGATGACCATGAACCCATTGTTCACTAATGCGCTTTAGGGAGGGTAATCTGCTATCCTTACCCGGTCTGGCCTACATGTGACTCCAGGCCCACAGCAATGTAGTTGACTCTTAAATGCCCTCTGAGCCACTCAGTGCTCAAGGGCATTTAGCGATGAGCAATAAATGTTGGCCTAGCCAGTGACACCCCCATTCCATGAACGAATAAAAAAAAAATAAGCCACCCTCTGATTGCTCTTTGTGTTTGTATTTAACGTCCAAGGAAAGGAAGGAGAGACTTGCATTTATATAGTGCCTTTCACAACCTTATGGCATTCCAAAGCACTTTACAGCCAATGGAAGCATTTTTCAAGGATAGTTAAACATGGCTACCAATGTACATAACCCAGTGCTGTACAAACATCAATTTCATAATGATCAGATAATCTGGTACTGCAGCCCTGTGAAATTTACTAGAGTGGTTCCAGTTCCGTAGATAGACTGGAGAAGTTGGGACCTTGGAGAAGAACAGGTTGAGTTGAGATTTCGTAGAGGTATCCAAAATCATGAGGAGTCTGGACAGAGTAGACAGGGAGAAACTGTTCTCATTGGTGGAAGGATCGAGAACAAGAGGGCATAAATTTAAAGTGATTGGCAAAAGTAGTGGCGGAGACATGAGGAGAAGCTTTTTCAGGCAGTGGGTGGTTAGGATCTGGAACGCGCTGCCTGAGAGCGTGGTGGAGCCTGGTTCAATCAAGGCATTCAAGAGGGAATTGAATTATTATCTGAAAAGATAGGGTGTGCAGGGTCAAAGGGACGAGGCAGGGAAATAGCACTAGGTGAAATGCTCCTTCACAGAGCTGGTATAGACACGATGGGCCAAATGGCCTCCTGTTTTGGAACAATTCTGTGATTCTGTGATGTAAGCAGTGCAGTTGGAATTTCATGATTCATAGCTAACGTGCAAAGAAATAAAACTGGTCTCGACTGCTTATGTTTTGTCTGGTGCTAAGGGTTTTACTTGAAAATGTTCACAGATCTCTCCTTGGGTTAAATGGCTTTAGCAGGCAAACCCAGCATCTTAAAAACACAAATGGGAGGGAAGGAAAGGAAGAAATTGCATTTATATAGCACCTTTTACAACAACAGGACGTCCCAAAGTGCATTACAACTACGGGACGTTCTGAAGCGTTTTACAACCAATGGGGGAAATGGGAGGGTACCCCTGCAGGTCCAAATCCCATTGGTCACTGATGTCCACTTCCGGTAGGGGTAATTGGATGGGTTTTGGAAACAGGAACACTGGCTGAGCTTTGGTTACTTTTCCCACTGACTCCTTTTTCTTCACCCAAATCCCAAGCTGAGGGCCACTGATTGAAGCCACAGAACATACTCAACCAACTTTGGTCCAAAAGAGAATTTTCCATTGATGTAGTACCCTTCATAACCTCATGACATCCCGAAGCACTTTATGGTCAGTGAAGTAATTTTGAAGAGTAGTCACTGCTGTGAAGGGAAATGTGGCAGCACATTTCCGCACAGCAAGATCCCACACTCAGCAATGTGTTAATGACCAGATAATTTTAGTGATGTTGATTGAGGGATGAGTATTGGTTAGGCCAGCAGGGAGAACTCCCTTGCTCCTCTTCACAATGGCACCATGGGATCTTTACAGGAACCTGAGAGAGTCTCGAGTTAACATCTTTTCCAAAAGCCGGCGCCCCTGCCAGTGCATTGCTCCCCATAGCACTGCACTGGAGCGCTGGCACAGAGTGTCTGCTCAAGTCTCTGGAGCAGGCCTTGAACCGATGACCTCTTTGACCGAATAATCCAATCAGCTAACAAAGTGTCTGTTTGTTTTCTTGTGCCATAAGGATGGGCACGTTGGGTGTCACAGTGATAGAAGTGTGGGTGGGGGTGCGCTGTTGGAATCAGGCAGCTAAGTGCAGACTCCAGGGATACGTCCAAACAGAATTGGTGACTCTGAGAAGGATAGCCAGGTATTGGACTAATAATCATGCCACTATAATTAAATAAGTTCTCACAGGAGAAAATGACTACAAAAGCTGTTGCGAAAGCCTCACTGGTTCATTTACTTTGTTAATAATCTGGCTTACGATGACTGGCATTCATACACAATCAAGTATTGCTGAGTCCGCTACATGGAAATTTATGTCAAACCTTTATAAGTATAGACCTGATTGTTAATTCAATCTTATATTTTAATAAACACAGAAACAAGTTTCGTGCAAGAACCAAGGGAGTCTGCAAACCTTCCCCAATTCATCAGTTAATTGGGAATTAAGCCAGGCCATGGTCCAACTCACAAACGGCGCAGGGCAGCTGCTGTGGGAATTGGGAAGGTGCAACATTGGTGAAACTAGGCGTTTGCTCTTCCAAGGTTGAATTGAAACACATCATTGGGGCAACACATTACCTCGATATGGGCATCACTGGCAAGGCCGGCACTTATCATTCATCCTTAGTTGCCCTTGAACCACCTCTGTTAACCTCTGCAGCCCACGTGCTGTAGGCACACCTACGGTGCTGTTAGAGAGGGCTTTCCGGACTTTGACCCAATGGTCAAACAGAAAAGGGCTGAATGGTCCAAGTTAATTAATTTCCATGGCAACAGCAGAATGCCCAAATCAGCTGAAGGGCCAGAAAGGATCTCAATGATTCACCTGAGGAGACAGACGTCTCTGAAAATGCAGCCTTCTCTCCTTACTAAGCTGAAGTATTACATAGGATTACACAGGACACATGGCACAGAAACAGGCCATTCAGCCCAACCAGTCCATGCTGACATTTATGCTCCACTCGAGTCTCCTCCCATCTTTCCTCATCTAAATCTGTCCCCTTCTCCCTCAAATGTTTGTCTCGTCTCCTCTTAAAACACATCTTTACAATTCACTTCAACCCGTCCCTGTGGTGCCCAGTTCCACATTCTCGCCACTCTCTGGGTAAAGACGTTTCTTCTGAGTTCCCTATTGGATTTCTTGGTGACCGTCTTTTATTGATAGCCTCTAGTTATGGTCTTCTCCACAAGAGGAAACATTCTGTATCCACTCTCTCAAAACCTTTCATAATTTTAAAGATTTCTATTAATTCACCCCCAACTTTTTTTTATTCCCAAGAGAAAAAAGACCCAGCCCATCAGACCTTTCCTGATGTGTGTACATACTCATGTCCAATATCATCCCGGTAAACCTTCTCTGCACCCTCTCTGGTGCCTCTATATCCTTCTTATAATATTAGGATCAGAACTGCACACGGTGCTCTAAGTGTGGCCTAACCAAAGATCAATACAGGTTTAGCTTAGCTTTCCTTGCTTTTTAATTCTGTCCTTCTGGAAGTAAAGGGCGGGAATTTCTGGCCCCGCCCGCATCCGAGATCGTCCGGTCCCACCGCAAGTCGACGGACTTTCGGCTGGGCCACTGAGTCTCCCATGGCTGGTTCCACCAGGACAGGGCTGAAAAATCCAGGCCCGAGCCTCGTGCCTTGTTCGTGGCCTTGTTAGCCTGTGGTGCAATCTTTAGTAATTGATGTATTTGTGCTCCACGATATCTTCGTTCTTCTGCCTCACCCACACTCGCACTTATATCAGCCCAGATGAGACAGGGGCTTGAACCAACAACTACCTGCCTTGGAGGTTATTCAGCTGTCAACAGAGCCCAGTTGACACCTAACAAATTTGGGCGGGGTGGGGGGGTGGTATAAATGAAATTCTGACTGCAGGAGGTGCTGTGCTCTCGACTCCTGCGTCACAATCAATTTATTGCTCCTTCACCCAAGTGAAGTTGGTTCTGAACCGCTCACTGACTGAGGAAAGAAGGAAATACTGAATAGTGTGTAACAAATAATAGATGCCTTGGAGCTGGTTGAAGGCAGTAATTGAATCCTGAGATTCTTCAGAATCACATGAACACGGAGATCAAAGCCCAGACAATTTCATACAGTCACCTGAAACGCTCGATTGAATTACTGCCTTGTAAATAATAGCCAGCTACTTAGCACTTGGCTACTTAATATCTTCTCTTATTTTGCAAGGACTTGGAAATACTGGGGCAGAGTCTGGGATTTTACTAAAGATAGCATTTTTGTCCAGTCTCTTTGTCTTTTAATCATTCACGGGATGTGGGCTTCGCTGGCTGGGCCAGCATTTATTGCTCATCCCCAATTGCCCTTGAGAAGGCGGTGGTGAGCTGCTTTCTTGAACCGCTGCAGTCCATGTGGTGTAGGTACACCCACAGTGCTGTTAGGGAGGGAGTCCCAGGATTTTGACCCAGCAACAGTGAAGGATCAGTGATATATTTCCAAGTCAGGATTGTCAGGAACATATAATAATTCTGATAACGTTATTGGAATTTATTGTAAAATAGTGGTGTCTGTGTCTGCATGTGTCCGTGTGTGTGTGTGTGTGTGAGGCTTAATTGGATTAAAGGCAGCAGGTCTGAAGGCTTTGTTGTAAATATGGTGAATATGGGGGAAGTTTAAAATGTGAGGTGTAAAAGGACATTTGCATTTCTAAATAAACCAGACTAGATTGCTTTCAAAGGAGGAGTGAAATGTGTCACCTAGCCAGGTGAAGTTTAGAAATAGCGTGTTAATTTTTCCCAAAGATTACTGGTTAAACTTTGTACTATTAGAGATTTTTATTATCAGAAAGGTAAAGTCCAAAGACAAAGTGAAACAATGGGAATTTGCATTCAAAGAGGAAAATATATATAAAGGAGTGAAAGCTGTATGTAGGGGAATGCATTTTTAAGGTCTAACAAGTGTAAAAAGCCCTCAGCATCTATGCCTCAAGCTGCTGTCTTCAAAGGACTGATGTTAAGAAAACTCACCTTGAATTCGACTGGTTCAGGGTTTTGTGTATCACCTTGCCTGGGTCTTTTCAAATCTATGTGTCTTACTGTTGCCTTCACGAAAGTGTAACTGGGAGTAAGATTAAGTAGGAAATTTAGAAGGTATTTTAGTAGTAATTTGTAAACATATGTATGTGCTTAAAAATCATTTTTCTTGTTAATAAATGTTTAATCTAGTTTTGTAAAAACCTATAAGACTTGGTGGTCTTATTGCTACTGAGTTCAAGGCACACAATTCAAAATTTATACAAATTGCAAAACAAGATGAGGCAGTTATTTCAAGTTTCCCATTGGGATTTGAACAACTCAGCATTTACCATCAGCTGTGCCATAACAGGATAGTGAATGACTTGGAGGGGAAGTTCCAGGCGGTGGTGTTCCCATTTACCTGCTGCCCTTGTCCTTCTAGATGGCAGTGGCCATGGGTTTGGAAGGTGCTGTCTAAGGAACCTTGGTGAATTCTTGCAGTGCATCTTGTAGATGGTACACACGGCTGCTACTATGTGTGAGGGGTGGAGGGAGTGAATGTTTGTGAATGTGGTGCCAATCAAGCGGGCTGTTTTGTCCTGGACGGTGTCAAACTTCTTGAGTGTTGTGGGAGCTGCATTTATCCAGGCAAGTGGGGAGTATTCCATCATATTCCTGACTTGTAGCTTGTAGGTGATGGACAGGATTTGGGGAGTCAGGAGGTGAGTTACTCATCGCAGGATTCCTACCCTCTGACCTACTCTTATAGCCACAGTATTTATATCGCTAGTCCAGTTCAGTTTCTGGTCAATGGTAACCTCCCGGATGTTGATAGTGGGGGATTCTGTGATGGTAATTCCATTGAATGTCAAGGGTCGATGGTTAGATTCTCTCCTGTTGGAGATGGTCATTGCCTGACACTTGTGTGGCGCAAATGTTGCATGCCAATTGTCAGCCCAAGCCTGGATATTGTCCAGGTCTTGCTGCATTTGAACATGGCCTGCATCAGTAACTGAGGAGTTGCAAATGGTGCTGAACATTGTGCAATCATCAGCAAACATCCCCACTTCTGACCTTATGATTGAAGGAAGGTCATTGATGAAGCAACTGAAGATGGTTGGGCCGAGGACACTACCCTGAGGAACTCCTGCAGTGATGTCCTGGAGCTGAGATGACTGACCTCCAACAACCACAACCATCTTCCTTTGCGGGTATGACTCCAACCAGCGGAGAGATTTCCCCCTGATTCCCATTGACTCCAGTTTTGCTAAGGCTCCTTGATGCCACACTCAGTCAAATGTCAAGGACAGTCACTCTCAGCTCACCTCGGGAGTTCAGCTCTTTTGTCCATGTTTGAACCAAGGCTGTAATGAGGTCAGGAGCTGAGTGGCCCTGGTTGAACCAAACTGGACGTCAGTGAGCAGGTTATTGTTAAGCAAGAGCCATTTGATAGCACTGTTCTTGACCCCTTCCAATACTTTACTGATGATCGAGTGTAGACTGATGGGGCGGTAATTGGCCAGGTTGTATTTGTCCTGCTTTTTGTGTACAAGACATACCTGGGCAATTTTCCACATAACCGGGTAAAGCCTGTGTTGTAGCTGTACTGGAATAGCTTGGCTAGGGGCGTGGCAAGTTCTGGAGCACAAGTCTTCAGTACTATATTGTCAGGCTTCACAGCCTTTGCTGTATCCAATGCCATCAGCTGTTTCTTGATATCATGAGGAGTGAATTGAATTGGCTGAAGACTGGCATCTGTGATGCTGGGAACCTCAGGAGGAGGCTGAGATGGATCATCCACTCGGCACTTCTGGCTGAAGATTTTAGCAAATACTTCAGCCTTATCTTTTGCACTGATGTGCTGGGCTCCTCCATCATTGAGGATGGAGATATTTGTGGAGCCTCCTCCTCCAGTGAGTTCTTTAATTCCCCACCACAACTGGGTGTGGCAGGTCTGCAGAGCTTAGATCTGATCGGCTGGTTGTGGGATCACTTAGCTCTGTCTATCACTTGCTGCTTATGCTGTTTGGAATGCAAGCAGTCCTGAGTTATAGCTTCACCAGGTTGAAACCTCATTTTTAAATATGCCTGGTGCTGCTCCTGGCATGCCCTTCTGCACTCTTCATTGAACCAGGGTTGATCCGCTGGCTTGATGGTAATGGTAGAGTGGGGGATATGCCTGGTCATGAGGTTACCGATTGTATTTGTGTGCGGCCATATGATGGAGGATATCCTCAATGTGTAGACATCGTCACTACAACGACTGTGCAATGGTCACTCCTACCAATGCTGTCATGGACAGATGCAGGTTGGTGGTCAAGTATGTTTTCCCGCTTGTTGGTTCCCTCATCACCTGCCGCAGACCCAGTCTAGCAGCTATGTCCTTTAGGAATCAGCCTGCTCGGCCAGTAGTGGTGCTACCGAGCCACTCTTGGTGATGGACATTGAAGTCCCCCACCCAGAGTACTTTCTGTGCTCTAGCCATCCTCAGTGCTTCCTCCAAGTGATGCTCAATATGGAGGAGCACTGATTCATCAACTGAGGGAGGACGGTATGTGGTAATCAGCAGGAGGTTTCCTTACCACGTTTGACCTGATGCCATGAGACTTCATGGGGGCTGGAGTCAATGTTGAGGAGTCACAGGGCAACTCCCTCCCGACTGTATACCACTGTGCCGGTGTGACAGGACATACCCAGGGACGGTGATGGTGATGTCTGGGGCATTATCTGTGAGGTATGATTCCATGAGTATGACTAGTATGTTGCTTGACTAGTCTGAGACAGCTCTCCCCGGATGTTAGTCAGGAGGACTTTGCAGAGTCAACAGGGCTGAGTGTACTGTTGTCATTTCCGGTGCCTAGATGGATGCTAGGATGCTGTCCGGTTTCATTCCTTTTTATTGAATTTTTAGCAGTTTGATACAACTGGGTGGCTTGCTAGGCAATTTCAGAGGGGCAGTTAAGAGTGAACCACATTACTGTGGATCTGGAGTCACATGTAGGGCTGATCAGGTGAGGACAGCAGATTTCCTTCTCTGAAGGAACTCAGTGAACCAGCTGGGTTTTTACAACAATCAACAATGGTTTCAGGGTCATCATTGAACTTTTAATTTTAGATTTTCATTGAATTCAAATTCCACCATCTGCTGTGACAGGCTTCAAACCCAACGTTACTGGATTACTAGTCCAGTGACAATACCACAATCATATCACCTCCCCTATCTTCCTATCTCTTTAGTTGAATGGATTCAGATAAGCTCTTTCCTCTATTATGAAAATCACAAAGAAGTGTGGCAAAATCTAAAATTAAAGCTAAGCCTTATAGGGGGCTAACCAGGAAGTATTCATTCACATGGAGGGTAGCAGACATTTGGGATTCTCTCCCCCAAAAAAGTTGCGGATTCTGGGGGCAGGGACTGGGACAAGGAGTGATGGGTGTTGGTGAGGGGGAATTGGAGCCTTCAAGACTGGGAAAATGTGAATTTGTCCACTTTGGCAGGACGATAGAAAAGCAACATATTATTTAAATGGAGAGAGATTGCAAAACTTTAGGTACAGAGGGATCTGAGTGTCCTGTTCCATGAATCACAAAAAAGTTAGATTGTAGGTAAAGCAAGTGATTAGGAAGGCAAATGGAGTGTTGTTGTTTATTGCAAGGGGAATTGAGCATAAAAGTAGGGAAATACAGCTGTACAGGGCCTCAGTGAGACCACACCTGGAGTATTGTGTACAGTTTTAGTGTCCTTACTTAAAAAAAGAATATAACTGTAGAAGAAGCAATTCAGGGAAGGTTCACACGACTGATTCCTGGGATGAAGGGTTTATCTGATGAGGAAAGGTTAAGCAGGTTGGGCCTATATTCATGGAGTTTAGAAGAATGAGAGGTGATCTTATTGAAACTTATAAGATCCTGGGAGGCTTTGACAGTGCGGATGCTGAGAGGATGTTTTCCCTTCTGGGGGAACCTAGAACTAGGGGAACAGTTTAAAAATAAAGGGTCACCTGTTTAAGATGGAGATGAGGATGAATTTCTTCTCTCTGAGGGTTATTGGTCTTTGGAATTCTCTTCCTCAGAGAGCAGTGGAGGCTGGGTCATTAAATATACTCAAGGCTGAGTTAGATGGATTTTTGATCAATAAGGGATTCAAGGGTTATGGGGAACAGACAGGAAAGTGGAGTTGAGGCCACAATCGGATCAGCCATGATCTTACCAAATGATGGCACAGGCTCGAGGGGCCGAATGGCCTACTCCAGTTCCCAATTCTTTTGGTCTTGTGCAATTTTCCCAGTGGGGCCAGTGGGTGATTGTCCCAGTGGGGCCAGTGGGTGATTTTTCCAGTGGGGCACTGGGTGATTTTCCCAGTGGATGATTTTCCCAGCGGGCCGGTGGGTGATTTTCCCAGTGGGGCCAGTGGGTGATTTTCCCAGTGGGGACAGTGGGTGATTGTCCCAGTGGGGCCAGTGGGTGATGTTCCCAGTGGGGCCAGTGGGTGATTGTCCCAGTGGGGCCAGTGGGTGATTTTCCCAGTGGATGATTTTCCCAGAGGGCCAGTGGGTGATTTTCCCAATGGGGCAGGGAGGGTGATCATTCCAGTGGCTCCCTCATTTTTAAAGAAATTTTTAAAAAGAATATACAATGATTATTCACACTTCAAAAACTATGTCATGGGCTACAGAAACTGCAGCGTGAACTGGGTGTTGACAGGAAGAGGTGAATGAAGCGACAACAAAAACAGAATTACCTGGAAAAACTCAGCAGGTCTGGCAGCATCGGCGGAGAAGAAAAGAGTTGACGTTTCAAGTCCTCATGACCCTTCAGCAGAACTATTTGTTTTTATATTTATGAATGAAGCGATGTTGCCTGCTCAGCAACCAGTTCCATTTTAAAAGTACAAGGAGAGCAGTAAAGGAAGCCTGCCCTGTTTGACACCAACGCACCAGCTGTGAGCGTGTCCTTCATATTCCGAGTCTTCGCAAATCCACCTCTAACCATATATCGACAATCTCTGCGTGTGATTGGCTCTGGCTTCTTTTTCTCTGCTACAAGTGTCTAACCGCGATTGGACTCTTTGCTTAATATCCCTATGATTTTCCCCCAAGGTTTCGCTCACAGCAGAGCCCCAGTTATTAATCTTCAATTCCTGGAGTCTCTGGCCCATTGGAAAACTTTGCAGTAATACCGCTGAATCAGTTCCAGTTATTAGCACAGCAAGAAGCAGGATTACAGGCAGCAAAAGCTCCAGGGACAGTCATGGTCTATCTCGATTGTATACACAGAATGCATAGGATTGTGTTCATGTCTGTGTATATTTGAACAAACACACACACATATGCTTGGGTGACCAGCTCCCCAGGAACTTAATCTCCTGGATGTTGCTGAGCACAAAACCCACAGGAGAAATCATGAGACATTTCAAATTTTGTTTCAACTCTTTTGCTTATTACTTATAAAAATATTGACGATGTGGTGGTGGTGGGGGTGGGGTGGGGGGAGGGGGGTGGGATGCGTGTGTGCGGTGGGGAAGGGGTAAAGGCTGCTTGACAGGGTGGGATGGTTAAAGGCCAGTGGGTGGCATAATGAAACCTCCCAAGCATATGTCCAGCCAGAATGAGCGGCTGGAGCCTCAGTTTTTACAACGTTCTGCTGTGTTAGTGTGCAGGCTGTGGTTTGATGGCTTTTCACTACCTTTTTTGACTTTACCACCTTTAAAACAAAATTTTGGGGGCAATGTCATTAATTATTGCTGAAGAAAAGAGACATGCCGGAGCTTTACGTCGTGCACTCATCAGGACACTCGCAAGAATACCTACATAAGGGGGAAAACAACAAGTTATACTGTATATGAAGAGAGCGCCGATTGGTTGGCAAGTGGTGTTGCCACAGAGAATGCACCACTGATGAAGGCTGACAGTTAACTGCCAAGCATTGTTTGAAATTTAAACCAGGCAAATTGGCCCTGATTTGTCAAGGCATGGCCCTGAGGAATGAACCAGCAAATGGCTGTCACTTAATTTTGTTTAGCTGAAACAGGCACAATGTGTGTACATGTTCATTTCGTCTGCAACGAACAGGGCCCTGTGTATTTATATATGTAGCCTTCAGAACGTAAAGAGAGATTTTTTCCCGCCTGTGGAACATACCTTATTAATGTGGAATCGGAAGGCCTACAGCCTAGAACAAAAAAAACCTTCACAATTATAGAGGAAGAAAGACAGACAGAGGCATTACATCCTGCATCCCAAGGGACTAATTAAATTCTAACCGGTTTAACTCAGCACCATTCCCTCATAAACAATTAAAAACTGACTAACTTCGTCCTGTACCATTCTCTTGCTTAGAAGCACTGGAGAAGGTGCAAAAAAAGATTTACAGGGATGGTACCAGAACTGAGCGGTTGTACCTATCAGGGAAGATTGAAGAGGGTGGGGCTCCTTTCTCTAGAGAAGAGGAAAGGTCATGAGGGCAGACATAGAGAAAACGTTTCCTGGGAGACAAAAAATAAGGGTCATAAATATATAAGACAATCACTTCTGAAGCCAATAATGAATTCAGGGGAACAAGTAAAGCTGGAAAACCTCAGAGAGGAACAGAATTAACATTTCAGGTCAGTGACCTTCCATCAGAGATGGGAAAAGATTGGGAGCAGACTATTTGACCCCCACTGGTTGATGTCAGCTCTTGTGTTCCACATACAACTTCTCCTGCTCTTCCTCATTTAACCCCATCAGCATATCGTTCTATTCCTTTATCCTCACATGTTTATCCAGCTTCCCCTGAAATGAAGCTCTGTTCCCCTCAGTTGCTCCTTACGATATCGAGGGCGGGATTTTCCGCTCCCACCTGCAGCTGGGATCGTCCGGTCCCGCAGAAAGTCAATGGACTTTAGGCTGGGCAGCCGAGTCCATAAGACATAGGAGCAGAAATTAGGCCATTCGGTCCATCCAGTCTGCTCTGCCATTCAATCATGGCTGATAAGTTTCTCAACCCCATTCTCCCGCCTTCTCCTGCACTGGGTCCCACCACAACGGGGCCAGAAAATCTCAGCCCAAGTCTCACATTCTCACCACTCTCTGGGTAAAGACGTTTCTCCGGGAATTCATCGACACAAAAACAATATACTGCGGATGCTTGGAAATGTGCAATGAGCTGGGAAAAACTCAGCCAGCCTGGCTGCATCTGTGGAGAGAAACGCCGTTAGCGTTTCAGGTCGATGCCCTTTTGTCAGAGTTTTGATGAAAGGTCACATTAACTCTGTCTTTCTCTCTCCACAGGTGCTGTCTTGACCTGCTGAGAGTTTCCAACATTTTCTGCTTTTAATTCATTCCGGTTGTTTTGATTTGGAGGTGGAAGCCGTTTACTGATTTACGCCAGGAATTTGCAATCAGTGGATCCCCAAGCTCTTTGTGTTACTGGGCTGGTCAAACCAAAGGGACCTTAAACAGCCACAGAGGTCAGAGTGTCAGGCGATCTTACCTGAATAAGAGAGACATTATCCAGAGTGAGGCGAAAGAGGTAGTTTCTGTAAAAGGACAGACACATATAAACATGCTAATATTAAAAATCAAACAAGATCTCAATGATTACCTGTCACTACAGCTTTCCATGAATTCAACCTGAAAAACTCCACAACTAATAGAGATAAACCTGCTTCACATTTCTGGGAAAATCCAAAAGCATGCAAGAGGATGATTAAAATGCAAATTCCTAGGTGCATGTTACATGGAGAAAGATTTGGCACAGACTAAGCAGGACATATCCTTGGCATTACAGAGACAGAGGGAGGGAGCAAGAGAGAGGATAGAATGGACAGATGAAGAAATGCAAGAAAATAGCAAGAAAGCAAAGGGAAAGGGAAGAGAGAGTGCTAAGCAAAAGAAAGAGAGAGAGATAAGGCGAAAGTAGAATGAACAGAAACAAATGCGTAAAAAGGAGCTGAGAGAGAAAGAGAGGAGAGGGGAAAAAAGCAGGAAAAGGAGGAAGGAGAAATGGAAGAGAGAAAAGAAGGTGATTGAAAGATGAGGGGGAAAAAGAGAAGAGAGAAAGAGAACCAAGAATAAAAGCAAGGAGAGAAAAATGAGAACAGGAATTAAAGAGATGGAAGTGAAAGGAGAAAAACAGAGTTAGATAGAAAGAGAGCATCAGAGACAGAGATGGAGAGCATGGGAGAACGAGGGAGAGAGAAAGAGAGAACAAGGGGGAGAAAAAGAGAAAACAAAGAGGGAGAAGGGAGGAAGGAGCTAAAGAAAAGGGAGATCAAAAGGGTAAACTAACTTGTCAGAAAATGGGGACAGACATGTTAAAACTGCATCAGGTAAACTAGGCCATCTGACAGTCAGTCCCTCAGGAATTTCACACTTTGTGCACAGCTGTAGAAAAACAGAATGATCAGAAAACGAGAGACAGCATCTGACTGATAGTCAATCTGATTAGATTGACATGCAATTGGCCGCTTACTGCCTTAGAGCAAAAATGTCATGTTATTTTAATCATGGTTCTTAATGAAAGGGAAACTGATCAGGGAAAGTGTGTTTTTCATTTAAATGCCTCCCTCCATTTTGTCTAATTTTTAAAAACTCAACATCTTTCTCATACGGACAGAAACATGTACAGAAGTGGGGTTGGGCGATCTACAATCACTGCATTCTTGATGTCCATTTCCTTACAGTGGTTTACGGGGAGTTGATGGGCAAGACAGGAACTTTAGAAAATCTTGCTGGCTCATATTCAATATATATCAAAGTTTGAAAGACTTTCTGGTCTTAAATGTTTGAGGGAAACTCTGTGGCCATTCGGAAACCTCGACTGAACGCTCGGAATTCCCTTTCTACTGATTGGTTCAAAATATAGTTGGTAGGTAGTCGAACAAATTTTTTTCTATTGCGGAACATGGCCCAGACCTTCCTGTCGCTTGCCACCCTGCTCTCATGCCCACATGTCCGTCCTTGGCCTGCTACATTGTTCCAGTGAAGCTCAACGCAAACTGGAGGAACAGCACCTCATTTTCCGACTAGGCACTTTACAGCCTTCCGGACTCAACACTGAATTCAACAACTTCAGATCATGAACTCTCTCCTCCACCCTCACCCCCCTTTTTCAATCTAGTTTTTATTTATTTTTTCAAATTGTATTTATTTATTCTTATCCATTCTTTTATCCTTACCCCTCCCCACAGGGCCATCTGTCACTTGTTTCTGTGTTGTGCTTTCACAAAACGCTGATCCTCGTTCTGTTCTTTACACATTCTGCTAGCTTACCTTTATGCCACGATCAGCCCCTCCTTTAGTCTTTAACACTACCATTAACACTCCATTTGTCTTATGTCCATGACATCTTTGTCAATCTCTCCTGAGCTCCCACCTATCCCTGACCTTCTGTTTGCTCCACCCCTTATTAAACAGCATAAGATCCACCACATTGCTACTTCTCCTTAGCTCTAAAGAAGGGTCAGACGGATTCAAAATGTTAACTCTGTTTCCCTCTCCACAGATGCTGCCAGACCTGCTGAGTTTTTTCCAGGGTTTTCTGTTTTCATTTCAGGTTCCCAGCATCTGCAGTATTTTGCTTTTATCCTTTCTATATCGGTTTGTCACTGGAATCTCATCACTGTTTTCCTTCACATTGTGGACAATCGGCATTCCAAACAGATCACTATATGGTACTTGAAAGGTGATCATCATATCTTCGTCTACATTTCCACTGGGGTAGTGCACACAATTCTGGTCTCCATGTTGTTAAAGAGAATAGAGGCACTGGAGAAGGTGCAACAAGGATTTACAAGGCTGAGACTGTAACTGAAAGGCTTCGGGAAAGATTGACCTGGTCTTTATGAAATGGTTCGATAGGGTAGATGTAGAGAAGATGTTTCCATTTGTGGAGGAGTCCAGAATTAGGGACCATAACGATAGGTTAGTCACCAATGAATCGAATAGGAAATTCAGGAGAAAATTCAGGGAGTGGTTAGAATGTGGGACTTGCTACCACAAGGATCTACTGAGGTGAATAGCACAGATATATTTAAGAGAAAGCTGACGACATGAGAGACACAGAAATAGAAGCTGATAGGGTTGAATGAAGAAGGGCGGGAAGAGGTTCCTAAGGGACATAAACACATGAGGAGGGGAGATGATGGTGTCACTGGACTAATAATCTATTGGCTCAGGCCAATGTTCTGGGGATATGGGTTCAAATCCCAGCATAGCAGTAGGTGGAATCTGAATTCAATTTTAATCTGGAATTGAAAACTAGTTTTAGTCACGGTGACCATGACAACTATCACCAACTGTCGTAAAAACACATCCGGTTCACTAATATCCTTTAGGGAAGGAAATCTGCCTTCCTTATCACCCGGTCTGGTCACCGGACTCACAGCAATGTGGCTGACTCTTAACTGCCCTCTGCATTAGCCTAGCCAGCCACCCAATTCAAGGGCCTTTAGAGATGGGCAACAAACGCTGGCCTTGCCAACAACGCCCCACGAAAGAATAAATAATAAAAACATACAAATGAAACATCGACATGGACTTAAAACGAAAGCAGAAAAGGCTGGAAATACTCAGCAGGTCAGGAAGCAACTGCGGAGAGCGAGACGGAGTTAATGGGCAGGATTTTTACCATGCGGGGTGGGCACAGCGGGTAGAAACCGACCGTCACCCGCGATCGGGCCCAATTAAAGGGCAGCCAGCGTGAATCGAGTGCTGAAAGGCTCAGCACTGCCTGGGTTGGGGGGGTGGGGGTTGGGGTTGGGGTGGGGGGTGGGGGGTGGGGTGGGGGGGGTGGTGGTGGGGTGGGGGGCGATGGGGGGGTGGTGGTGGTGGTGGGTGGTGAAGTCAGCGCATGAGCACCGTCCGCCCTCAATGAAAGCTCCCTGAAGGTATAGAGCCGCCACGGGGGCTTTTGACACGAATGGAAGGAAGAGGAAAAAAACACGTGCCCCCTCGTGTGACTCTGTCACCAGGAGCAGGGACAGATTAAAAATGAGTTTTAAAAGTTTATATATATATATTTTTTTTTTAGTCAATGGCTGAAGCCTCATCCCTCCCGTGGATGAGGTTTTGCAAAAAAGGCAAAGGCCGCTTGGCCTATTTGCCCAGCCACCAACCGTAAGGTTGGGCAGGCAGCGAAAAATTCAGCTCTATTCATTGATTAAGGGCCTTATTAGGCCTCTTCACTGTCGGCGGGCGCGCTGCCACCTCTCGCCCGCTCGAGTGCGCGATGATGTTGGGACGCTCGCCACCCACCCCCCCCCCACACCCCCCCACCCCGCCAGCGCCACGGGGCACTATTTTTGTCCCGTTCGCCCGCCCGGCCGGCAAGGGAGAAATTCTGCCCGACGTTTCGGGCCGACGACCCTTCCTCAGGACTGAGGGAAGACAGAAATGTAATAGGTTTTGAACAAGTGAAAAGGTGGAGCGGGGAGGAAGAAGAATAGGGAAGATCTGTGAAAGGCAGGAGAGGTTCAACGATAAACGGTTTCTTGGCACAAAAACCAAAGGTAACGAACGGGTAAAATAAAAAATAAACAAAAGGTGTGCCCGGATGAGGCGGCGGGGGGGTGGAATTTTACGCAGGTGGAATATTAGCGTCCCGCCAAAGTCAATGGGCTTTTGAATGGCTCACTGCATTTCATGGCCCTGCACCCCCATGTGAAGGGGCGGTAAAATTCCACCCAATGTGTGAACGGCTGGACAGCAGTCGTCTGAATGCAAAGTAAAGGGATTAAGAAAGATACGAGAAAAAAACTGAACCAGCAAAATAAAGAGAGAAACAGAATGCGGCCGGAGACTATGATCTAAAATTGTTGAACTCAAAGCTGAGCCCCAAGGTTGTGGAGTGCCCAAGTCGAAAGGTGAGGGTGCTGTTCCTCGTGTTTACGTTGAGCTTCACTGTAGCAGGCCAAGGAGAGAGAGGTCAGAGTGGGTGCAAACGGCCTGTGTCTGTGCTGCACATTCTATGCCCTGTCTTGTCAGGAGTAGCTCCAGGTGGCTCCAAATTGTTCCCGAGCGAGTCCGTGTCATTCGGGAAGGCTTCACCTGATTGCAATGGGATTGTAAAGTTAGGCCATTTGGCGAGCTAATGAGGAGCCAAGCATTCCTAGGGTAACACACAGGAGTAGAGGGTGCTGCATCTCCTTAAACAAATCGGCAGAATTATCAATGCTCCTCGGGTAAGTGGTGATCCTTCTTTAAAAAAAAAAATTAAACCCAGGTGTAGGAAGAAGCAGGATATCTGAAATTTGAAAAGATCGGGAGAGAAAGCAAGGGGGGACAGTAGCATGATGATGTCGATGGCAGGTTCTTCACAGGCAAAGATCGTGGGCAACAGTCACATAGCGGTTATGTTACTGAGCTAATAAACCCGATATTCGACTAATGACCTGGAGACGTGGGTTCATAATGTCACCACAAGAGCAAGTGAATTTAAATGCAGTTAATTAAATAAATCTGGAATAGTATTAGTAATGGTGACCATGAAACTGCCAGTTTGTCTTAAACAACTGGTTAGGACAATGCTAGAGGGACCTAGAAGAAAGCAAATTTCAACAAATCAATCACAATAGACATTGTTTTACTTTACCTGGCTCCAATGATCAGCTGATTCCTGTTGAGATCAATTGCCAACTGGGAGTAATCATACACTCCTGGGTAGCTAAAATTCAACACCCAGGGCCTCAAATCTGTGGAGAGAGAGAGAGAAAAGAGAAAAGCAGGAATGTTATCGAAGTAAAACCTGAACAACAATAAAAACTTGCATCTATATAGCACCTTTGAAGTCAGGAGTGTTATCAAACAAGTTTTGACCACATTGGGAGCTATTAGGTCAGCAGACTAAAGGCTTGGTCAATGTGGTAGATTTTAAGGGGTGTCTTAAAGAGGCAGTGAGGGGTAGAGAGGTGGGGAGGTTTAGGGAGGAATATGCAGAGTTTGCCAGCTGAAGGCACGGTCGCCAATGGTGGAGAGATTAAAATTGGAGACACGCAAGAGGTCAGGATTGGAGAAGCATTGATAACCCAGAGAGTTGTAGGGCTGGAGGAGCTCACAGAAATGGGAAGGTGCGAGACCAATGGGTAGTTAGCCATTGGCCTACTGCACATGCCAAATCTGACAAATGGTTTAACACCACAGTAATGTCATAAGGCAAATTCTGTCACCACTGAAACTCTTATTTTGTTTGTGTAAGTGTGAAACAAGAGGAGAAGAGATGTGCAGAATTATATTTTGTTCAACTTTAAAGGGTCCTCTTTGTACTGGCATATCTGCTTTGGAAGTCATGAGTAAGGTGGGACATGCCACCCATGCCTAATTGAGTACAAAACCAATAATGCTCAAGAATCTCGACCCCATGTGGGACAAAGCAGCTGCAGCTTCCTCATCTAGCGCCCTAACCCTCCACCCCCTCCATCACTCGTACACCATCTCTGCAATGTGTGTGCAAGATGCACTGCAGCAAATTTCCATGGTTTCTTCAACAGCCTCTTCCAAACCTGCAACCGCTGCCACCTAGAAGGACAAGGGCAGCAGATACATGGGAACACCACCGCCTGCAAGTTCCCCTCCAATCCACTCACCATCCTGACTAGGCACTAAATCATCGTTTCTCCACTGTCGCTGGGTCAAAATCCTGGAACTCCCTCCCTAACAGCACAGTGGTTGTGCCTACACCATATGGACTGCAGCGGTTCAAGAAGGCAGCTCACCCCCACCTTCTCCAGGGTAATTAGGGATGGGCAATAAATGCTGGCCTAGCCAGCGATGCCCACACACACTGCGTGTTTACATATCTTCTGCAGGGCTCACCAATGTTGATAGCAGAAGTGCAAAATTTTATTTGTTCCCACCTAACCCTCCCCCCCCCCCACCCTAGTGCAAAGGTACTGAGCCCAAATGGTTCCAATGGGAGAGTTAGCAGTAGCATGGGAACAATAGTTTCCCTCATTGTTGAAACAACCATGAGGTGTAAGGGTCACATGGTTTGGGTAGACAGCGGTGTAGTGGCAATGTCACCAGATTAGTACTTCCAACAGGCCCAGGTTACACCACTGGGATAAGGGTTCAAATCTCACCATTGCAGCTGCTGGAATTTAAATCCAATTAATAAACGGAAAGCTTGTATCAGTTAGGGTGAACATGAAACTACCATTGTTATCTTTAAAAAAAAATCTGGTTCACTAGTGTCCTTTAGGGAAGGAAATCTGCCGTTCTTACCTGGTCTGGCCTACATGTGACTCCAGACCCACAGCGATGTGGCTGACTCCTAACTGCCCCCTGAAATGGCCTAGCGAGACCACTCAGTTCAGTGGTAATTAGGGATGGGCAACAAATTCTGGCTTCGCCAACGACTCCCGCATCCCATGAAAGAGTATTTTTAAAAAAAAGGTCTCTTCATGCAACCCTTGCTGAAAATTCTCGTCAGGAGTGACAGGGTAGATGCTGAGAGGCTATTTCCCTGAACTGGAAAGTTCAGAACGAGGGGTCACAGTCTCAGGATAAGAGACCCAGCCATTTAGGACTGAGATGAGGAGAAACGTCTTTGCTCAGAGGACCATGAGTCTTTGGAATTCTCTACCCTGGTGGGCTGTGGGTGCCCAGTCGTTGAGGAGACTCAAGACAGGGATCGATAGATTTTTGGACTCTGAGGGAGTCAAGGGATATGGGGAATCAGGCAGCAAAATGGAGTTGAGGCAGAAGATCAGCCATGATATTGCTAAAAGGCAGAGCGGGCTCAGGAGGTCGTGTGGCCTACTCCTGCTCCTATTTCTTATGTTCCATTGTCAGCCGAATGATTAAATCTTGTCCCTCCTATCTAATAGACCTTCTTACAACATTACAACTGGGATATTGGGCCAGTTTAATGGAGAGTAACAAATATAGCCATTCCTCATTGTTGAAGGCTGAGCTGTGGATCAGCATGAGACATTGTGCATTATTTCTCATCCTGTTAGCACATCTCCTTTATATACAAACTAAATCTAACCCACATTCACATTTTATCCTCATTACAATGCAGTGCCTGTAACCCACTGTCATTTACAGACTCCATTACCATATTTTCATGCAACACTTTTCTCTTTTATTAACTCAATTATTAATTCATGCTGATTTAATTGAGGTATTTAATTAGAGGGTCGGCAGAGTGAAACTATTTCCTGTGGTGAGGGAACCCAGAACAAGGGAGCATAATCTCAAAATTAAAGGCAGTTCTTCAGGAATGAAGCACTTTTTCCCACAAAGAGCCGTGGAAGTCTGGAACTCCGTGTGCCCAAAGCACTCGCAATGCTGGATGTCAGTTGAAACTTTTGGGACTAAGATGGACAAATTTTTGTTGGTTCAGAGCCTATGCAACAAAGGTGGATAAATTGACTTGAGGTCCAAATCAGCCACAATCTAATTAAATGGGAGAACAAGCTACTCTTGTTCCTGAGGGAGCCTGCATTTATATAGCACCTCACCACATCCTCACGCACTACCCAACCTGCTATTAAATGGCAGGCTGTGAACGGTTTGTGGTCCACTAATTGACTTATCTCCACCTTTGCTGGTATTTAATTAACGCTGGTGTAGCGACATCTAATTCTCAAATGTACCAGCCTCTTTGGAAAGCAAGTCTCTCATTTAAGAATGTTCAGGAGAAACTTCACTACAGTTTTGATCCACTTATCCCCAGTTGCATTGTAGTTTTTCTTTATTCATTTCTGGGATGTGGGTGTCGCTGGCTGGGCCAGCATTTATTGTCCCATCCCTAATGGCCCTTGAGAAGGTGGTGGAGAGCTGCCTTCTTGAACCGCAGCAGTCCATGTGGTGTAGGTACACCCACAGTGCTGTTAGGGAGGGAGTTCCAGGATTTTGACCCAGCGACAGTGAGGAAGGGTGATATAGTTCAAAGTGTGGCTTGAAGGGGGAGCTTGCAAATGGTGGTGTTCCCATGGGTCTGCTGCCCTTGTCGTTCTAGGTGGTAGTGCTCGAGGCTTTGGAAGGTGCTGTCGAAGGAGCCTTGGCGAGTTTCTGCAATGCATCTTGTGGATGGTACACACACTGTTGTTGCTTCTGCGCACCGAACACTAGATGCCCTGAGGTGGAGGGCAACCAGCTGTTTGTACAACCGAGCAGGCAGTGGTGACTGGAGCCGCTTGTGAGTTGGCCTCTCCGACGGACGGCAGTGACTGGGTTGGAGTCTCCTTCTGATGATGCAGCAGCTTTCACGGTCCTTTCGAGGGGCGCAGGCTTAGAGATGAACACGATAAAGATCTCTAAAATAATGAAAAGGACTGGATAGCATTCCTCTTGATCGATTATTCCACTTTGACAGATGGGGGAAGGTCACGAGACACGAGTTTAAACTCTGTAAGAGGACCGGATGTCGACAGTTCTCCCAGCGAGTAGCGTCTCTGCAATAAGTTGCTGGCTGATCTCTGGCTCCTGATTCTCTGCACTGCCTTCAGGAAGGTGCTGGAGTGGTTTCTATCTGGGGCAGTGATCACATTGTAAAGAAGGTAACATGGCTTTATAGATCACACATGGTCCTTGTGATCCCCTGGGCTGGTTTCCATTACCTGTGGGGGCTGGAGAGGAGTTTTCCAGAGTATATTTTTCCCTATTACCCAGGCCGTTTCCTCTGTTTTTCTTTTGCCTCAGGAGACTGCATTGGATGAGGGCATGTGTGTGCGTGTGTGCGCGCATGCCTGAGATTGTGTGAAAGTATGTGTATATGTGTAAGAAATTGTATGTGTGAATGTGTGTGTGTGTGCCTCATTGTGTGTGAATGCGTGTGCGTGAATGTGTGTGTCTGGGTGTGTGTGAAAGCATGTGTCTGAGTGTGTGTCTGAGTGTGTATGACAGAGAGTGTGTGTGTGAGAGAATATGTGCGTGTGTGTGAACGTGTGAATGTGTGTGTGTCTGTGTGTGTGAATATGTGTACGTGTGTGTGTGTGTGTGTGTGTGAATATGTGTGTGCGTGTGTGAAAGCATGTGTCTGAGTGTGTGTCTGAGTGTGTATGACAGAGAGTGTGTGTGTGTGAATGTATATATATGTGTGTGTGTGTCAGTACATGTGTGTATATGTGTGTGTGAGTGTTTGTGAGTGGCATGTGTGTGTATGTGTGTGAGAGAGTGCATGAGTGTGTGAGTGGGTGTGTGTGATGTGTGTAATGTTTGTGTGTGTGCAATGTGTGTGTGTGTGTGTGTGTGTGTGTGTGGCTGTCTGTGTGTCTACGTGTGTGTGCATGTGTGTGGGGCAGTGTAAGTATGTGTGTGTGTGGGGCTGTGTAAATAAGTGTGTGTGTGTGTGTATACGTGCATGTATGTGCGCGCGCAAGTCGCTCTGTGTGTGTGTGTGTATGTGTGTGGCTGTGTGTGAGTTGGTGTGTGCAGTGTATATGTGAGTCAGAGTGTGTGTGTCTGAGTGTGTTTCAATGTGTGTATGTGTGTGAGTATATGTGTATTTGTGTGTGTGAGAGAGTGTATGTGTGGTTTGTGTGTGTCTGTGCGCGTGTGTGTGTGTGTGTGGAGGAGGGTTCTGTGTATGTGTGTGTTTGTCTGTCTATGTGTCTGTGTTTGCGCGCTTGTGTGTGTGTGTGGGGGGGGATCTGTGTGTGTCTGTCTGTTTATGTGTCTGTGTGTGCACGCGTGTATGTGTGTGGGGGGGCTCTGTGTGTGTGTGTCTGTCTGTGTGTGCGTGTGTGTGTCTGTGTGTGTGTGAATCTGTGTGTATGTGCGTGTGTTGTGTGTGTGTGTTGCGTGTGTCTGTGTGCGTTGTGTGTGTCTGTGTGTGTGTGTTGTGTATGTCTGTGTGTGTGTCGTGTGTGTGGAGAGACGTCTAGTCATCATGTCCAGTCATCATGAATGCAGAGCAATCAATTTTCACATGTGCATACAGTCATTCTTTTTGTTGTGAGATTTATTGAATTTACCAACACAACTGGTCATGTCCAGGATCTGAATTTCAACCTCTGGGTTATCAGTCCAGTACCACGACTCCTACATCAGCTAACTTACACAAGTCTTCCTCAGTCAGGGAGGTCATATTTAATTTGACCAAATCCAAACGTTTTAAAGAGCTTCTTTTTAATGCAGGGTGTCCAGGTGATTATGAGGGATATCGAGAAATGAGCCACAGATCCCATCTCAAATGCAGCAAGTGTGTTATAAGCTTGAATGGACCAGCTGGTCTCATATGGTTTAAAAAGTATATCAGATCCTGGTTCTGAAGTACGAGACTGTAAATTGAGCAGAACTAAACCAGCAAAAATGCTGTGTGTTAGGTAGTAAAATAAGGAGCTTTTCCAGATATTGTACTGTCAGCAATACATCTTTGGCCAAAAGCCTCAAGCTATTTCCTTGAAGTTAAAAAAAATGGAAGCATTAGACAGGCTCTTGTTTTAACATCCCCTCAGCAATCCACACCTCTGACAGTTCAGCTCTCCCTTGAACTGGGAGCTTAGATTTTAAGAGCTTAGGAAACAGGAGTAGGAGTAGGCTATTTGGTCCCTTGAGCTTGCTCCTCCAGCCAATGGGATTGTGGCTGGTCTCCTCCCTCAATTCCACTTTCACACACTACCCTCATACCCCATAATTCCAGGCTATTGGGTTGGATGATCAGCCAAGATCATAATGAATGGCGGAGCAGTCTCGAAGGGCCGAATGGCGCACTCCTGCTCCTATTTTCTATGTTTCTACGTAATCCCCTTAGTGTGGGAAAAACCTGTTGATTTCGGTTTTAAATTTACATATATATATATATATATTCATACAAATACACGAACTAGGAGCAGAAGTAGACCATTCAGCCCCTCGAGCCTGCTCCGCCATTCAATAAGTTCATGGCTGATCTGATTGTGGCTTCAACGCCACATTCCGCCTACCCCCCCCCCACCCCCAACCCAATAGCCTTTGACCCCCTTGCTAGTCAAGAATCTATGTACCTCGGCCTTAAAAACATTCACTGACCCAGCCTCTGCTGCTCTCTGGGGAAGAGAGTTCCGGAGATTCCTGACCCTCAGAGAGAGGGAAAATTCTTCTCGCCTCCATTGTATTTTTTTAAGCTGCGATCATCGGTTAGGTTGGGACAGGTTTCGCGATCAAGTCTCTGTCGTGGGGCTTGAAGCCCACACCTCCCTGACACAGAGGCGAGAGTGCTCCCCACACCGAACCACCGCTGACGGCTGAGCAGTACAAACTGGTCCCGTCACACCGCCTCCTTTAAGTCTCGGCAATCGCTGCCACAGCGTAATCTGTTGGCACTGTCCGGCCACGAGATGGCGTCAGGCGAGCGTCCCAAAGCGATCGCGCACTTGCGCGTTATCTCGAGCGGCCGACAATTCAGCAGGCAGCTTAAGCCCATCGAGGAGGCAATCGAAAGCGATTTTTTTTTTGGTGACCCGTCCACTTTTACGGTTGGCGGACGGGCCGATCGGCCAGGCGGCCTTTGCACTTTTACTCAAACCTCGACCCAGGGCCGCGTGAAACCTCCGTGGGGGAAATAAAATAATAAGAGATACCTGGAGACTGTTTGTTTTAATGAGGTTTGCTTTCAGGTGCTGGATTGTGCTGCGTGGACATATGTTGCAGCATTTTGGTTGTTTTGTTTATTCTGTGGAGGTCCGCAGCTCACAGAATCACACAGTGCAGAAGAGGCCCTTCGGCCCATCGAGTCTGCACTGACCCGTGAGAAACACCTGACCTACCTCCCTAATCCCATTTACCAGCACTTGTTCCATAGCCTTGAATGTTATGAAGTGCCGAGTGCTCATCCAGGTACTTTTTAAAGGATGTGAGGCAACCCGCCTCCACCACCCTCCCAGGCAGTGCATTCCAGACCGTCACCACCCTCTGGGTAAAAAAGTTCTCCCTCACATCCCCCCCACTAAACCTCCTGCCCCTCACCTTGAACTTGTGTCCCCTCGTGACTGACCCTTCAACTAAGAGGAACAGCTGCCCCCGCTCCACCCTGTCCATGCTGTCCGCCTTCAGGGAGCTCAGTGAAAGTGCTCACCGGCACCCGCCCAATTCCCACCCCCACTGGCAGCGCTGAGCCCTTTCTCAGCGCGTGTTCCACACTGACTGGCCGTTAATTGAACGGCCAGCGTGAAATCGCGGGTCAGGAGCCTGATCGAGGTCGGGGCCTGTTTGCTGTCCACTCCCAGGCCGGCCTATCGCCCATGCCCAACGAGCGAAAAATTCAGGCCTCGGTCTATCGGAACAACAACGGAATGACCTGTTTGAACTGAGTGTCATTTTATTTACAGAGAATCGAGGAGTCACGATGGCACAGGAGGAGGCCATTCAGCCCACTGATCCACACCAGCCCTCTGTACGACAATCCAGTTAGTCCTGTTCCCCCGCTCTAAAGCTGTAGCCCAGCAAGTTTATTTCCCTCCGGTGCACATGCATCCTCGGAATCATCCTCATAGGCAGCAAGTTTCAGGTCATTACCACTCGCTGGGTAAAAAAGTTCTTCCTCACATCCCCCCCTGTACCTCTTACCAAAAAACCTTAAATCTGTGTCCCCTGGCCCTTGAACCGTCAGCTAATGGGAACAGCTTTTCTTTGTCCATCTTTTCTAAGCCTGTCATAATTTTGTACACCTCTATTAAATCTGCCCTCAATCCCCTTTGTGTTAATGTTGAATTTGTGCTGTAATAGGCTACAGACTTTAAATTGGTAATTAGATCACAGCTGTCCCCAGTTGGGGAAAGATTAGGGAATCTTTGCAAGAATATATAAAGCAGTTCACTCTGAGTGTCGGGGAGGGAGTGAGAGAGTGAGAGTGAGAGTGAGAGTGAGAGTGACTTTCTTTTGCTGCCTTGGAAAGGAACCTGTTTTAAGGTTCAGGCTAGCTTCAGATTCATTCTTCCTCCACATACAAGGATTGGAATGGCCACTTGGCTCCAAGGAGAACAATCCCAGCTTCTTCAACCTTTTCTATTCAAAGAAAATCTATCTTATAGATTGTTTCATAATATTTGTGCTTTTCTCAATGTACAATCTTTCTGTATTGTAAAGCAGTCCTAAATGCTCTCCGGTCCCAGGCAATCACTCATTAGGAGCTTTGGGGGTGGCAATGGGTGGCACTGTGGTACTGTCACTAACTAGCAGCCCAGAGACCCAGGGTAAGGCTCTGGGTTCAAATCCCACCACGGCAGATGATGAAATTTGGTTTCAAATTTTAAAATCTGGAATTAAAGTCTGATGATGACCACGAAACCATCGCCAATTGTTGTAAAAAACCCCATCTGGTTCACTAATGCCCTTTAGGGAAGGAAATCTACCATCCTTACCTGGTCTGGCCTACGTGTGACTCCAGACCCACATTGTTAAATGCCCACATCCCGTGAGTTAATTTTTAAAACATATGGATTCGTTTTCTCTAGATCGGTGCTTCATTTTTGATGAGCGCAGACTTGATTATTCTCCACCTGGCCGAGGTGGGTGAAGCAGTGCCGTTTGCTCTGCTGACTCTGGCTTGATGGTTTTACTTTAGGGGTCCCAGGTCCGTGATGATTTGAAAAGTTTTTGTTTCTCGCTTGCCATCCTCGTGGCCTGTTTCGTGGCTGCAGTTTCCTTATCTGCAGTTTGCTGGCCACAATTTCCTGGCGGTAGTTGCTCTCTTGCACCCAGTGCCCCATTGCAGTGCCGATGGCAGAACGTCTCACCAAGCAACGAGTGCAGATCTCAGGGAGGATCCGCGCTCCGCGAGTTCCTTTTCCAATTAGCCTCAGCTTGAATCCCCATCGAAGCATCCGATTCGGTCCAGATCGGATCTGCTTCAGTGTTTGTTGTCGTAACCCCCCATTCAAATCTCTGCACGCCTCCAATTCTGCCCCCTTACGCACTGCCAAGGACCTCCAGCCCAGCACTGGCGGCCATGCCTTCAACTGGCTAGTCCTAAGCCCTGGAATTCCCTCCCTAAACCTCTCCGTCTCTCTAGTCTTCTTTTAAGACCCCCACACCCAGCACTGACCTCGCTGACTGAGCGTTTGGTTAGCTGTCTGATATCTCCTCACGTAGCTTGCTGTCAAATCTTGTTTGATAAACATTCCTGCGAAGTGCCCTTGGGATGTTTTACCATGTTAACGGGACCTATACGAAAACAAGCTGCTGTTACTTAGTAAGGCATCGCACTCCCTCAAGCCTATAGTGAACTTCACTGGAAATTGGCTTCATCCAAGATTCTACCTCTATCTGACTGTCAAACCCTTTATGTGTTGTTGGCTTTGGGCAGTCAGTGAGGCAACACTATAGTCAGAGCCCCCTTGATGGTTGTAGAGCCTGCCAACATGTACTACACTGCTGACATTAACAATCTCATTGAAACGTATATAACTCTGACAGGGCTGGACAGACTGGAAGCAGCGATGATGTTTCCTCTGGCTGAGGGAGTCTAGAACCAGGGGGTCACAGTCTCAGGGCACTGGGTAGACCATTTAGGCCTCAGATGAGGAGAAATTTCTTCACTCAGAAGGGTGGTGAACCTGTGGCATTCTCGACCACAGAGGGCCGCGGAGGCCAAGTCACTGAATATGTTCAAGAAGGAAACAGATTTCTGGATTGTAAAGGTGTGAAGGGGTGTGGGGAGAGAGCGGGAGTACAGCGTCGAGGTAGAGGATCAGCCATGATCATACCGAACGGCGGAGCAGGTTCGAAGGGCTGAATGGCCTACTCCTGCTCCTATGTTTAATGTTCTATGACTCTGAGGTAAAAAAGTGAAGGGCAAGAACCCTTCCGAAAAGAGGAGGAGAGTAAAGAAAAAAAAGAATGGATTACACTTTCTTTTATTATCCCCTGCAATCCTTTGGTTTTCATTGCCCCAAAGAGATTAATGGCGAAAACCTTCCAGGAACGGCACTCCGTCAATTTGCTACTGAACTGCACCACAGTGATGATCACACCCTGAAGAAGTAAACAGCCTGGCTGATTAATTACAGCCTTCAGCAGAGATATTTATTAGACCCTCATCTCCTGCATTCCCTGATCCAAATTAAGCAATGTAATGAAATCTCCTCAGTTTAATGCATCTGTGCCAGTGCGGTGCGGCTGTAAGTGCACAGATCAGAACCAACAAGTCAGCACATTGAACAGCGACTGATACAGCGCTGGAAAATTAGTGATAGATAGAGGATAGCCCAAAGGCAAATGTAATTTGTCACAGGAGATAAATAAATAGAAGTATAGAGCACAAAAGGAGAAAAAAAAGCAACTTATACTAAATCTTGAATATTGCTGAAAAGAGAGTCATGCTGCCGAAGATTTTCGTCTTGCACTCATCAGGACAAACGCAAGAATGCCAAATTTCAAACGATCACAACATTTTATATTACGTGAGAAAAAAGGTGCTGATTGGTTGGAAAGTTATCTCTGATCAGCCAAGGCGTGGCTACAGACAACATAACACAGAATAATAGGCACCCCTCCCCCACCCCCAAATTCCCAAGGAACAAGTTTAAGCTTTGTGCCGTTTTTGAATTACCTGTGACCTTCGGGTGCCTATAATTCCCCATTGATTTCTCCATGGAAATGCCTCAGCCAGAGTTGACTTGCCAACCAATCAGCATCCTTTGTTCCTGTAGTATAAGTTGTTATGAGCATTTGAAATTTGGTATTCTTGCATTTGTCCAGGTGAGTGTAAGATGAAAAGCTTCAACAACATGTCCCTACTTTCCGCTTTATCATCCTGATTATTATCTGCTGCCCTTGTCCTTTTAGATGGTAGAGGTCTTGGCTTTTGAAAGCTGTTGTTGAAGCAAGTAGGAATAATACAGGAGTGTGTCTTGTTTTGAAGAGGCTGATACTTAGTACCTCCTCTCCCAAACCTGTGACCTACCCTGTAGCGCCCCTCATGATTCAGGACATTCCAAAGCACTTTACGAACAATTAAGTACTTTTTAATCTGTACTTACTGTTGTAATGTAGGGAACGCTGCAGCAAATTTACACATGGCAAGCTCCCACAAACAGCAGTGTGATCATCCATTTTAGTCACGTTCACTGAGGGAAATATACTGGCCAGGACATCAGGGAGAACTCCCCTGTTCTTCTTCAAAATGATGCCATGGGATCTTTTACAACCACCCGGAAAGAGTAGATAAGGCCTCGGTTTAATTGTCAGCCTAGATTTTGTGCTCAAGTCCCTGGTGTTGGTTTGAATCCATGATTTGACTCTGCCACTCCACTGAGCCAGAGCTAACACATCCATACCTACTCATACACACTCATATCCCACGCACACTTTAATGAGATTGCTTTCACGGGCCACAGGAAAAACTGTGATACAATTGAACTTCAGAATTCATTTTTTTAAAGGTTAACATTTGGATAAGAAAAATGTCATGAAAGCACATTTAATCCCTTCTGGTTTAATGCTGAGCCATACTCCTCTTACATGATGCTCTTCATACCACTCCCACCATCAGGGACTGACCGACATTACAGCAGTGACTACACTTCAACAGTGCTTGATTGACTGCAAAGCAGTTTGGGATCTCCTGGGGTTGTGAAAGGCGTTGTACAAACGCACGAGTTGAGTTTGCTTTCTGCAGCTGCCAGTTCGTCACTTCAGCATTAGCGTCATTCACCTCAATAGGTTCCAAGGGCAGTATCTATCATGGTATTGCCTGATGTTCGCCAGAGCTCGAATTGGCAGAGAATGAAAATTTGACGCACTAGCCCCGACCATCCACTGGATTCCTAGTGACCACACGGTCCCTGTCCTGGAGGGGGAAATCTGAAAGCGTTTTAATCAATTAGGATTCAATAGGAAAGGATTTGATCCATTAGAATTCTGTGCCATGAACCATAGTTTTATCAGCTGAATGGAGCACCGAATGTACCCAACATCAAAACTTATCTCGCCAAGGCTTCTGCTGATGCTTGTGGCATTCATTGCAGGAGCAATAACACAAAATGAATACATACTACTAAAGCAGAATATGGGAAACATATACTTAGAACTCTTTTGCTTATGCTAGTTATAGACAAAACACTTATGGTCTCTACCCTTAAAATAGTCAACATAAGCCAATGGCCCTGGGTCCATGCTATCTTGTTGTGGCTAAATGCCTTCAAGCGTAAAACCAGAATGTTAAAACATTGATAAAAGGTTAACCTCAAACTCCAATTTACATTTGACCTTCACTTTGGAAAACTACGGTCAAAGATTAGTGTTCATAAGGCACTTCATAGCTCCCAGGAGCATCTCAAAGTGAACTTTGCACACAGTAAGTTACATAAAAACAGTCACCACAGTTCCAGCGTGGCAGCCATTTTGTACACAGCCAGGTCCCTTAACCAATGATGCAGTAAATGATCAGATAATCTGTTCATATCGGTGTTGGTTGAGGAGTACAGATCGGCCAGGATGCCGGGTGATACTCCTTTTCTCTTTTTCAAATAAGAACGTGGGATTTTCAACACCCTTGGGGCAGTGGTGGGGGGTGGGGGAGGTGGGGGGTGGTGGTATCGCGGGTGGAGGGTGGCAGACAGGACCTCAGGTTTAACACCTCAAAGATGGCATCTCCAACAGTGCAGCACTCCTTCAGTACTGCACTGAGGTGTCAGCCTAGCTCAAGTGCATAATAACAAAGTGGGGCTTGAAGCCATGGAATTATACTGCAGAGGCAAGATAACTGCCACTGAACAAAGGCTGTTCCAATGGTGTGGAATACCAACACATACTTCCATAGCATCACAAAGTCATGCTCCATTGGTGACACCCAAGAGTGTACCGTGCAACAGCACCATTCAGAGTCTCAGATGACACTGAGGATCATTTGGAGACGTCTCATGTGGGACTGCCACTGACCAGCTTGTTCTTCCTTGCCTTTTCGATTCTCTCCATTCCTCTGCTGAAGGCACTGACTTACTCTACAGATCCATGGACCTCTGGCACCTTGCCCCAGTGGTGGGAAAATGTGAAATTGTCCAATTTGGCAGGAAGAGTAAACGAGAAGCATATTATCTAAATGGTGAGAAACTGTAGAGCTCTGGGGTGCAGAGGGATCTGGGTGTCCTAGTGCATGAATCGCAAAAGGTTAGTATGCAGGTACAGCAAGTAACTAAGAAAGCTAATAGAATGTTGTCAATTATTGCGAAGGGAATTGAATAGGTTATGCTTCTAGACAGGGCACTAGTGAGTACCGTGGAGTATTGGTCTCCTTATTTAAGGAAGGATGTAAATGTGTTGGAAGCAGTTCAGAGAAGGTTTACCAGACTAATACCTGGAATGGGAGGATTGTGTTATGAGGAAAGGTTGGATGGATTAGGCTTGTGTACGCTGGAGTTTAGAAGAGTAAGAGGTGACTTGACTGAAACATGTAAGATCCTGAGGGGTCTTGACAGGGTGGATGTGGAGAGGATGTTTCCTCTTGTGGAAAAATCTAGAACTAGGGGTCACTGTTTAAAAATAAATTCCCCCTTATTAAAACAGAGATGAGGCAAATTTTTTGCACTTAGAGAATCGTGAGTCTTTGGAACTCTCTTCCTGAAAAGGTGGTGGAAGCAGGGTCTTTGAATATTTTTAAAGCAGAGGTGGATAGATTATTGGTAAGCAAGGGGGTGATAGGTTATTGGGAGTAAGTGGGATGCAGATTTCAGGTTACTATCAGATCAGCCATGGTCTTATTAAATGGCAGAGCAGGCTCGAGGGGCTGAATGGCCTACTCCTGCTCTAAGCTCATATGGTCATCCTTCACACGTAAGCTTAGACAGTGCGTACCTAGTACATTTCGCCAAGGTGTGATTCATCACAGTTGCCATTCCTCTCATCCAACTATCAGGAATCACTTCAGACTTTACTTTCAATAGGCATTTTACAAAGTACCACATAACAGGTAGGTAATTAGCTGGAGTCCATGCGGGACTGTAGGCATCTCTCCCCATTAGAGAGGGGAATTGGTTAGATAGCTTGAGAGGCACCAATCCACATTAAGCATGAGGCAGGCAAGGAGAAAGGTCCCTCAGCCAGGGCAGGAATTGAACCCACACAGTCGATATTATTCTGAACCACACACTAGCCGTCTGAGCTAACCAGCCATACATATAATCGGCTTGTTAGCAAAATAAAAGTCCATGGGATTAAAGGGAGCGTGGCAGTGTGCATATAAATTTGACTAAGGGACAGAAAACAGACAGGAGCGGAATATAGTGTGGCATTCCCCAGGAGTCAGCGTTAGGCCCACTGCTCTTGTTGATACATCCTAATGGCTTGGGTATACTGGGCATCAGTTTAATGTTTGCAGATGATACGTAACCCTGGATATATGGTAAACAATGAGGCGGATAGGAAGAGGCTTCAGAAGGGCAAAGGACAGGCGGAATGAGATGAAATTTAATACAGAGAAGTTTGAAGTGAAACATTTTGTGGGAAGAATGAAGGAGAGGCAATATAAAGGGCACAATTTGAAGGGTGCAAGGACAGAGAGACCTGAGAGGGTATATGGATAAATCTTTGAAAGTGAGGGTGTGGGGATAGTGGTGGTGGTATAGTGGTATTGTCACTGGACTGGACAGGGTAATGCTAAGGCAGATCGTGGAATTTGAGTTCAATAAAATAAAAATCTGAAATTAAAAGTCTGATAATGACCATGGAACAGTTGTTGGTTTTTGTTGCAAAAACCCATCTTGATCACTATTCTGCTGTCCTTTCCTTACCTTGTCCTTACATGTGACTCCAGACCCACAGGTTGACTCTTAAAGTGCCCCTGAACAAGGGCAATTAGGGATGGGCAATAAATGCTGGCCTAGCCAGCGATGCTCACATCCCATAAATAAAAAAGGGACAGGTTTATGTGGTCCTTGAATTTCTGGTTAGAGGTAGAGGACAAAATCAAGACCACCAGAACATGCAAAATAGGAGAGCATTTGGGGAGGGAATTGAATTCAAAAATAAGGAGTTTATGCTTCAGTTGTACAGGACACCCTGAGACAGTATTTGGTCTCCTTATTTAAAGAAAGATGTAAATGCATTAGAAGCAGTTCAGAGAAGGTTTACCAGACTAGTATCTGGAATTGGGTGGGTTGTCTTATGAGGAAAGGTTGGACAGGTTAGGCTTGTACCCGCTGGAGTTTAGAAGAGTAAGAGGTGACTTGATTGAAACATGTAAGACCCTGAAGGGTCTTGAGAGGGTGGATGTGGAGAGGTTGTTTCCTTTTGTAGGAGAATCTAGAACAAGGGATCACTGTTTAAATATAACGGGTCGCCCATTTAAGACAGAACTGATGAGAAATTTTTTTCTCTCAAAAGATCGTGAGTCTTTGGAAGTCCCTTCCTCAAAAGGCAATGGAAGCAGAGACTTTGAATTTTTCAAGGCAGAGGTAGATAGATTCTTAATAAACAAGGGGGTGAAAGATTATTGGGGTGAGGCAGGAGATCAGCCATGATCTTACTGAATGGAGGAGCTGTCTCGCAGGGCCAAGTGACTTACTCCTGCTCCTAACTCGTATGTTCATTTGGCCCCTTGGCTCTGCTCCGCCATTCAATAAAAGTATGGCTGATCTGATCCCGGTCTCAACTCCAGCCTCCTGCCAGTTCCCCGTAACCCTTGACTCCCCTGTCTATCTCAGCCATGAATATGTTATGCTAAACTGTTACAAAACCCTGGTTAGACCTCAGCTGGAGGATTGCAGGGCACCGCACTTGAAGTAGGAGATCAGTCAAGGCCTTGGAGAGGCCACAGGAGAGATTCACTAGAACGATACAGGGCTGTAGGACTTCAGTAATGTGGAGACTGGAGAAGGTTAAGAGGGGATTTGATAGAAGTATTCAAAAGCATGATACAATAATTCAAGTAATTGATTAAACTGCTTCCACTGGCAGACTAGAAAGCACTGATTTAAGATGATTGACAAAAGAACCACAGGTAACATGAGGAAACATTCTTTACACAGCGAGTTGGCGTGATTTGGAATGCTCTGAAAGGATGGCGGAAGCAGATTCAGAAGTAACATTCAAAAAAGAGAACTGAAGAACTACTTGCAGGGAAAAAATACAGGGCTATGAGGCAAAATTAATTGGGCAGCTCCACCAAAGACATGATGGGCTAAATGGCCTCCTTCTGTGCCATATTTTTCTATGGTTCTATAATGTCGATCAGGAGTTGGAACAATGGCCAATTCGTTTGCCTTTTTTTTTTAGACTGGAGGTAACGGGGCCCCCCAACAGGGATCAGTGGACCCTCGGCACAGATAGAGATTGAAGCTGCATCACTCCTGGGGCAGAATTTTACACCAGCGAGATTTTATATGCCCTGCCGAAGTCACCGGAGTTTAACATGGTCTCGCCGCATTTCATGGTCCCACCCCAGCCACAACAGGACCATAAAATCCCGGCCCTGGTCCTTGCAAGTCAGTACCACATGGAGCTATTCATTGACCATCCATGGAGTTTAACCAGCAGCTTTACGGCCTAAACTGAAGGCAGAGGGGAGCAAGGGCAATGAAGGATGGCCAGTAAGTGCTGGCCTAGCCAGTGACGCCCACATCCCGTAAATGCATTTTTAAAAAAGGTGCCATGATTTTATGGAACGGCGGAGCAGGCTGGAGAGGTGCCCCTCTGCGAAAGGAATTCCCTTTAACCATTCAAACTGCAAGCTAATTCAATATAACACTCAGGTTCCCTTTAGCTAGTAAGCTGCAAAAGGCTTTCCAAAAAATATTTACAGTGCTTTAAAGAAACCAAAATTTAAATGCTCGCTTAATTAGGATAATGAAGGCAAATGAGAGTTTTTAAACAAGGTTAATGAATGAGCACAGGAGGCAGCTAATTAAAGCAAACACTTGGAACTATCTACTCCAGGGAAGCCTTGCCTGATCCCTCATTCATAAAGAAAAGGAAGACTTGCTATTATGTAGTGCCTTTCATGTTGCAAAGTAGGAAACATCGCAGCCAATGTGCACAGCAAGCTCCCACAAAACAGCAATTAAATAATAACCAGATAATTAGTTTTAGGTGTTGGTTGAAGGTTAAATATTGGGTGGGACATTTGGAAAACTTCACTGCTCTTCTTTTGAAACATGCTCCCCTGAGGAGGCAGACTGGCTCTCAGTTTAACATCTCATCTGAAAGGCAGCACTGCCAACAGTGCAGCACTCCTTCAGTGTTTCACTGAAATATCAACCTAGGTTACAGGCTCAAGACCCTGGAGTGAGATTTGAACCCAAAACCTTCCAACACAGAAGCAAGGGTGCTACCACTGAGCTGAAACAACTTTCGCTCATATTACTATGAAGTCCCCAGTACTGATTTGTCTTAGAGACACTGATAAATATTTGAAATGATAATTCTGTGAAGACTCAATCTGTGGCCACTACCCCCAGCTCCTGTACAAGGCATTTCATGTTTTGTAAACCCAATCAACTTCTTCTTCCCAATCCTCTGTAAAGCAGTGGTCATCTCTCACATGTGAGCTAAGACAATGAGTATTCACACATCACTGGGACGGACATGTGAATAAAGGGTGTCATGGCCAAGTCCCATCTTGTCCACACATACAGTTTCCAGCAAGGGTTAGATGATATCCAGGCTGATCCCGGTGGCTTCCCTCACCCCTCTGTAGCACCCCTATTGCCACAACAGCTGAGATCAACTAACTCAGCCTAGTCCAGAAATTTAACCAGTTATGATCCTTGGAGAGACCCCCAAGCTGTAGGTAAGATCCAGTTAGAGACCAATAAAATTCTGTTTAAAGTAGTCAAAATTTGAGATTTCAGACACTTGCTCAGTGAATAAAAGCCACAAGATTCCACAGGTTTTGGACAAACAAAAATAAACTTTACAAGGTCAGAAGGATAAAACAATTAACATTATCTATCTTAACTCTAACATTCAGGGTAAATATGAGATCCATATGAATTAATAAGCTAACAGTGGTCAAACACATCATAATAAATGGCAGATGCGACCAAGACAGAGTCCACGGATTTCTCAACAACACCCTGATGTCAGTAACACTGTGAGTCAACCAATCTCATCACCTTTGAAGACCTAACCTGGGAATTCTCTCCAAAAGTCACTCCAACTTGGACGGCATCAACAACAGCCCATTTCACAGGGTTTCAATCTCATCTCCTGAGATTCTGTTCCCCTGGATTCCTGGGCCTACACTCAAACACCAACTCACAAATACAACTTCAGCTCTGCGGCTGCGCCAACCAGAACTTTATTGATCCAAAGGGGTATCTTTACGTCAACTGCCCACAGCACAGAGTCACCAATCTTTGGCTGCCTTCTTGGATCTCCAGGGCTTCTCCTCAGCCCTCTTCACTTAACGTTGGCTTCCCCAAGCCCTTTTCCTTTTTGGAGCTTGTCTCCCTGCTCCTTTCCTTTTCACTGAACTGGGACCTTTTCCTGTCTGTGTGCCATCTCTGGAACTCTTCTTTTGGGACCTCTCTCTGTCCCCTCTCCCTGCCTGGGACTCTTCTTCCCGATGGCGCTCCACTCCCGGTCGCCTGACCTGAGTTCTCAAGCCGTTTTTCTTCCATGCGCTGGTACACTGGGCCCGTCCTTGCCCAAAGAGCTGACACTGCTGAACTGCGCGAGCGCAGCCCGCTCCTGGTCTGCACACATGCAGAAAGTCCAAGGCTTGTCGGGAGTTGAAGTTCCCATTCTCTCCTCTCAACACCAAGGTAGGTTTGACTTTTATAACAAACCTAAGAACTCTCCTACTCTGTAGGCCTAACTTACCATCACACACTTACCAACAACCACAAGGTGCTTCACAGACAAGTTAGCAAACAAAATTTAACACCGGGGGTGGGGGGGGGGGGGGGGTAGTGGGTGCCATAGTGGTGATGTCACCGGACCCAAATTAATGCTCTGATTTCAAATCCCACCACAGTAGCTTGTGTCATTTAAATTCAGTTAATAAAATCTAACTAGTTTCAGTAATGGTGACCGTGAAATATCAATTGTTGTAAAAACCCACCTGGTTCATTAATTTCCTTCAGGGGGAAGGAAATCTGCCATCCTTACCTAGTCAGGCTGACATATGATGACAATATGGTTGACTCTTAACTGCTCTCTGAAATGGCCAAGCAAGCCACTCAGTTCAAGGGCAGTTAGGGATGGGCAACAAATGCTGGCCTTGCCAGTGGTGCCCACATTCCATGCAAGAACTTTTTAAAGAGGCTATTAGGACAGATGACCAAAGGTTTAGGTTTTGAGGAGATTATTAAAAGAGGAATTCTAGAGCTTAGGGCCCAAGCTGCTAAAGGCATGGTCACTAATGCTGGAGTAAAGGAAAGTTGGGATGTGCAAGAGGCCAGAGTTGGGGGATGAGCCGATATCTAGGAATTTTGTAGGGCTGGAGGAGGTCACAGAGATAGGGACAGGGAGAGGCCATGGAGGGTTATGAACACAGAGCCGAGAATTTTAAAATCGGGGCATGGCTGGACCAGGAGCTGATGTAGGTCAGTGAACACAGGGGTGATGGATGAACGGATGCAAGTTAGAAAACTTACGGTGGGGTTTTGGATGAGCTGAAGTTTGCAAAGAGTGCAAGGTGGGATCTGGGTCAGGAGAGCATTGGAATAGCCAATCAACTCCTCCTGGCAATTTGAGAATGGACAATAAACCTATCCTTGCCAGCATCCACCCTCCCACCCCCATCCCAAGAATAAATTGTTACACAAAGGACAGTAAATTTATTAATCAAGCCACAAACAAGAGATCACAGAGGTCCTGTATCCACCTTGGTACTTTATAAGTGGAAAGAGAATTGTAAAGTTCAAATGGTACAGCTAATTTATAACAGGACCAAGGCCTTCCCCATCAAATTCTAACCTCTGCTGTCATTAGTTTTATTGGACCCTCAGGCTGTGGGAATCTCAGTCTGGTATCTGTCAATGGCACGGTTTTAAATTAAACGAATGGAAACTCAATGCCAAGTCTTCACTTTCTGCTTTTATCGTGCGGGGTGAGGGGTTTGTAATTCTGATGGATTCTCGGGTTACCGTGGCAACGGTTAAAAGCAGGCTGCCAACTCTCAGTCAGCACCTTTGGGCTATCACAAAGAAACAATGTCTTCTTAATGTCTCGGCCCATCAGCTGCCAATCCCCAGCACATTAACAGCGTTAAATTCCCTTCTTCCTTTGTACGATCAACCACATGAATGGTTGGGACACGCAACTCATTTGGCCCAGAAAATAATATCTACCTCACAACAGGCTTAGTTCTGGGTACTTTCATGTTGTGTCAAATATTAAGAGTACCGTGTTCGATTCAGGACACCCACCCCTCAGGAAAGAAATATTGGCCTCGGTGGGGGGTTCAGCACAGGTTCACCAGAATGATGCGGGGGGTTAAATGGGTTGCTCAGATTAGGTTTGTAGTTCTTTGTGTAGAGAAGATGATGTTGCGATCTAATTGAGGTGCTTAAGATGATTAAAAGAGTTGATAGGCTGGGTAGAGAGAGAGAGAGAGCGAGTATTTCCTCTGCTGAGGGAAGTCCAGAACAAAGGGGAGATATAAGCTTAAAATTAGAGCTTGACCAATGAGGGTCAGGAAGTGCGTCTTCACACTGTACACCAGTAATAGACAACCGGATGATGCGCTGAGAAAATAAAATTAAAAACGTACGTTGACAGCTAGTGCCAGATCTGAAAACCAGTGACTATTTTTTCCAGCACTAAGTTTTAGTAAACACCATCACTAAGAGAACTCAGTGAGGAAAGTCAAATTGTCGTCACGATGACAAAGCCCCACCCTATAAAAACCTGCTTATGTCTTCTAAGGGATGTTACCATGGCAACAGCATGCTTTTATCTAGGCTGAAAACAATATATTTTGACTCCTCTTCAATAACCTGAAACCAATCTTTACTTCACCCTGTTGTCGTGAAGCTGTGTATAAAATTCTTCTGAATGGAACTAATCCCCGCATCAAGTTCTGAAGCAGTTATGAAAGTCAAACCCCATGTTCCTGATTAGATGGAAATTGTCACTGTTTTACAGCCTGTGAAGAATTTAAAGGAGTTGAAACCTTTCTCAGAAAGGTCAGATTTGTGACCTCTAGCTTACTTACTTTTTATCTCTTCCCTTCAAGCCCTGAACCCCACTCTTACACATCACTGTCAGTGTGTTAGAGTTGGACAGTCAGACGAACAGATAGTATTATAGAAAGTTCGCAGGACGAAATGATAAAAGATGAAAAACTTGCGTTGATGTTGCACCTTTCACAACCTCCTTGTCCTCCCTTGTATTCCAGCCAATGCGTTACTTCTGAAGTGTCGTGACTGTTGCAAATAGCAGCCAATTTGCACACAGCAAGCTCCCAAAGACAGCAATGTTATAATGCCCAGGTAATTCAGGCTGAGGGATAATTCACCCTCTCTTCTTCGAAATAGTGCCACGTGATCTTTTATGTCCATCTGGGAGGGCAAATGGGGCCTGGGTTTACTGTCTCATTTAATGTCTCACTCCCTCAGTGCTGCACGGGAATGTCAGCCTAGGTTATCTGCTTAAGTCTCTGTAGTGCACCCACAACCCCCTGGCTCCATGTGAGTATTCACCAAGAAACATGGGATAGGAAGAAAATAGCAGACTTGTCAAATTAGTGCTTTGTATCCATTTTCACGACAGAGGAAGGGGATAAACATAAAACAGTGTCACAAGAGAGCCTAATAATTTAATATGCGTAAGAATGGTGATGGAGAAAATAATGGGACATAAGACAGACAAAACTCCAGGACCCAGTGGTTTCCACATCATGATATTTTAACAAGTGGATGATGAAATTTCAGGTACATTTGTCGCAATTTTCCAAAGTTCTCTAGATTCAGGAATCGTGCACTAGTACTGGAAAACCACAAATGTGACTCAGTTATTTAACAAGGGGATAATGAAGGACCAAGAAACCAGTTAACTAGAGAGCGATGATTTTAACATCAATTTTTTGAGAGGTTTGCTGGTTTTTGTCACCAGAGCCCGAGTGACTGGGCAAGTATTGAGTTGATCAGGGAGAGTCAGCATGGGTTTATAAAGATAGGTCATGCCCGAATAATCAGGTTGCATTATTGAGGAGGTCACTAGTATGGTAGATAAGGGACTGCCTAGAGATGCTGGCACTCAGAGGGCATCCAATAAGGTTCCACACAAGAGATTATTGGGCTAGGTGACCACTTTGTGTAACATCTTCGGTCTGTCCACAAGCATGACCCAGACCTTCCTGTCGCTTGCCATTTCAACACTCCACCCTGCTCTCATGCCCACATGTCTGTCCTTGGCCTGCTGCAATGTTCCAGTGGAGCTCAACGCAAAGTGGAGGAACAGCACCTCATCTTCCGACTAGGCACTTTACAGCCTTCCGGACTGAATATTGAGTTCAACAATTTCAGATCATGAACTCTTTCCTCCATCCTCACCCACTTTTTGATCCCCATTTTTCAAATATTTATTTTTTTATATATATATGTATATTTTTTCCCACCTATTTCTATTATTATTTTTTAATTTATTTCCATTAATTGTTTTATCCCCACCTATTAGCTTATTTCGATCTTTTCTCCCACACCGTCCCCTCCCCTCACCCCCACTAGGGCCATTTGTCACTTGCTCATCCTGCTTTCTACTCTTAATGTCACCATTAGCACCTCCTTTAGCCAGTACCACCGCCATCAACACCCCTTTGACCTTTTGCTTGTGACATCTTTTGCAGTCTCTCCTTTGTCTACACCTCTCACTGGTCTTCTATCCAACTTCACCCCCCCCCCTTAAACAGTATATATTTCACCACATTTCTACTTTTCTTTAGTTCTGAAGAAGAGTCACACGGACTCGAAACGTTAACTCTGTCTTCCTCTCCAGAGATGCTGTCAGACCTGCTGAGTTTTCCCAGCAACTTCTGTTTTTGTTTCAGATTTCCAGCGTCTGCAGTATTTTGCTTTGATCTATATGTAGATTATTGGACAGGTTGGACAGGCGAGGCTTGTATCCGCTGGTGTTTAGAAGAGTTAGAAGCGACTTGTTTGAAACATATAAGACCCTGTGGGGGGGGTCTTGGCAGAATCGATGTGGAGAGGATGTTTCCCCTTGTGGGAGAACCTAGAACTAGGGGTCACTGTTTAAAAGTAAGGGGCTTTCCATTTAAGGCCAAGATGGGGAGAGTTTTTTCTCTCAGAGGGTTGTGAGTGTTTAGAGCTCACTCTCAAAAGGCAGTGGAAGCAGAGCCTTTGAATATTTTTAAGGCCGAGGCAGATGGATTCTTGGTAAGCAAGGGGGTAAAAGGTTATCGGAGGTAGGCAGGAATGTGAAGTTGAGGTTAAAATCATATCAGCCAGGATCTCATTGAATGGCAGAGCAGGCTCAAGGGGCTGAGTGGCCTCTCCTGCTCCTAATTCACACGTTTGCACGTCCGGGTATGTTTGTATTCACAACAATGAGATGCACAGAACTGGAGGTACTGAGGGAGTGCTGCGCAGTCAGAGATGCTGTGGAACAAAAGACAAAGTGAGTGGTAATGGTTGTAGCAAAGAAACAAAGCATTTGTCCAGATGGGCGTGAATGGCAGAATAATGAACAGCTCTGTCCAAAAGCAGAAACATGAGAAACAAGGTTCAGGTTGGCACCTGGTTAAAAAAAAATCAAAATGGAGGACAGCGTTCACAGTCTGAACGTCAATGTTGGGTGCAGAGGGCTATAAAGTACCTAGTCGGAAGATGAGGTGCAGTTTCTTTAGCTTAGACTGAGCTTCACTGGAACGCTGCACCAAGCCGAGGTCACAAAAGTGAGCATGAGAGCAAGGTGTTGAGTTAAAATGTGAGGCAACTAGAAACTCAGGTGAGATGTTAAACGAAAGCCCCATCTTCTCTCTGACGGAGGATGTAAAAGATCCTGAAAGCCCACGGTTTGATTGTGAAATAGAGCAAGAGGCTGCTCTCCAGTACACTGTCTGATATTTATCCTTCAACCAAAGTTGCTAAAACAGATGGCTGGATCATTATCATATTGCAGGAGCTTGCTGTGCGCAAATTGGCCACCAAGTTACAACACTGGTTAACAAATCAAAAGTTATTTTTTGGCTGTAAAGCACTTTGGGATGTTCAGAGGTTGCAAAATTTGCTATGTAAATTTTTTTTAAGATAATCAGTCAAGCTCAAAACATGGCTCATTTATACTTACTAGAAGCATCATACATTCAAATAGTTCCCTGCAAACAAAAGGAATATGTTCAAGCTTTACACCTTTTTTGAATTACCCGGGAGCTTAGGCAGCCTATAGTTCGCCATTTCTTTCTCCATGACAACGCCTCAGCCCATCAGAGCTGACTTGCCAGCCAATCAGCAACCTTTTCTCCTGTAGTATAAATTGTTGCGAGCGTTTGAAATTTGGCATTCTTGCATTTGGCCAGATGAGTGCAAGACAAAAAGCCACAGCTTCATGTCTCTCTTTTCAGCATTTTTTTTCAAAGTGCAGCTTTATGAGAATAAACAGAAAATGCAAAAACCGGGTGAAAAAAGTAGAAATATGCTCTGCTTTTGCCAGCAATGGCAACCACTCATCTTAACAGGCAGAGAAATCTCCAAAAGACAGTAGCCGTAACCTCTTTTGATTCTAATTTCTTACCATTAAAATGCACGATTGGATGGTCCTTCTTGTCACACTGAAGCTCATTCTCTCGAAGGCGTTCTGAACTCTGGGAGGCCGTGAGGTTGCACCTGATGATAAGTAGAACACACGGGACAGACAGACAGCAGGCCACCAACCGTGATGCACCCATGGTGTCTGCTAAACGTCTTGGCTACCAGGGTGGTGGGACTTGGGAGACGTGCCTGAAAGGAAACAGATTGGTTTTATTTGCAAGGTGTGTTAGCTGGTTAGCGAGTCCCATTAACACTACATCCATTCACCATCTTTACCCAGGGAGAGGTGAGAATGTGGAACCCATGACCACAGGGAGTTGTTGAAGCGGATAGAATAGGTGCACCCAAGGAGAGGCTAGATAGGTCTATCTGAAGGGAATAAAAGGTTATGCTGATAGAGTTAGATATGGAAGGATGGGAAAAGACTCGAACAGAGCATAAATGCCAGCATGTGCTCGATAGACCAACTGACCTGTTTCAGTGCTGTACATTCTATGAGAAGCTCAATGGGGGATTGAGGAATAGTGCCTGATCTAAATACTTTACTGCCTTGCAACGTCAACATTGAGCTCAACAATCTCAGACCATAATCACCACTGCTATTTGTATATGTTGGTAATGGTTCTGGGGGTTTCCATTTACACCTCCTCTAGACCTATCTTTTGCTTCTCTTGTTGTCCCATTACCCTAGCCCAGCCCCTCGCTTGTCTTGCGCCATCATCCCTTTTGTCATTTAACCACTCCACACACACGCGCAGGAAAATGGTGCAAGACCAGCAGAGAGTTTTCCACGTTTCCTGTTTTAATAAGTTCCAAGCTTGTTGTGGGAGTTGCCCCATTCGGAGAGAGAAGCAGCACCTTTTACTCCATGGCTAAGGAGTTAGCGATTTGTGAAAGCCTAGTCCTATTGGAGTGAGATAAGATCCTTTACCACTTGCATGGGGAAAGGACTTCGTTTGCGGTGGTCCTTGACTCTAGCAGTTTACCCTTCCTCCCACCTCTCTCCCCGTGGAGATGCGTGTGTTGGGGTTAGGGTAAAAAGCTACTGTTGCAAAAAAATAAAATGGGAAAGTCACTTCCTAACGTCTGCACCTTATCTTGCGATGCCCCACCTCGTCCATTCCCACACTGATGGTGGTACCAGGCTCCAGCTGTATTGGTGGTTGTTTGCTGCACCATTAATCGGCCGGGACATTCCTATTAGAATGCACTAACCTGCTAGATGCACAACACAATGTGCAACCCCATGGGGTCAGGGGGTAAATATGAACATATGAGATAGAAGCAGAAGTAGGCCATTCGGCCCCTCAAGCCTGCTCTGCCATTCAATAAGATCTTGGCTGATCTTCTTGTGTTCCGAGCTCCACATTCCCATCTACACCCCCCCACCCCCACCCACCCCCCCACTCCACCAACAACCTTTGATTCCGCTGCCTAACAAGAATCTATCTATCTCTGCCTCAAAAATATTCAGTGACCCCCACCTCCACCACCTTAGAGAATTCCAAAGTCACACAACCCTCTGATAGGAAACATTTCTCCTCATCTCTCTCCTATAAGGACAACCATTAATTTTAATACAGTGCCCCCCCGCCCCCCCTCACCCGCCCCCCAGTTCTGGACTCAACTACAAGAAGAAACATTCTTTCCACATCCACCTTGTCAAGATCATTCAGGATCTCGCATACTTCATTCAAATCACCCCTAACTCTTTAAACTCCAGTGGAAACAAGCTCAGCCTGTCCAACCTTTCCTCATAAGACAACCCGCAGGAGCTCTGAAGAAGGGTCATACGGACTCGAAAGGTCGACTCTGTTTTTCTCTCCACAGATGCTGTCAGACCTGAGTTTTTCCAGCATTTGCTGTTTTTCTATCAATCTAGTAAACCTCCTCTGAACCGTATCTAACGCATTTACATCCTTCCTTGGGTAAGGAGACCAAAACCAGTTTTTGATTGTCACAAATATGCAAGTACTACGGCAGCATACATGCTACTGTTGCTTAAGGAAGTGGTTAAACCACTAATTGAAACTTTCCCAAGTACAAGGCGTCAATGTGCCTACTAAACCATTCTCCAACTCTGAAGGGATGGTGGGGGGGTTGGGACGGAGGTGCTGAACTGGGGAGAGGATCTTTACATAAGACAAACCTAGGACAGATCAGACAGACGGGGTTTCGACAGCCTCGTCATAGAAACGCTTTGCTTTCTTTAAAAAAAAAATCAATGCAAAAACGCACAGCCTCTAATAGTAGCACATCTGCATTGCAAACACAGGCGGCTTTATCTCAGCAGTAACACAGCCCTAATGTCAGACAATCCACACACATTACGCATGGTGAATTAATGCTGCATCTAAAGCCAATGCGTTGTGTATTAATAGGTCCCCAATGTGCATTCCGGCAGAGTCAAAGAGTGCTTCAGTAAAGTTAATCAAAGAGGTTTCTAACGGTTCCCTGACACTGCTACAGGTTTGGGTTAGAATTTGTAACAAAGTTAAAATTTGTGCAGCTTTTCATTTTTTTTTAAAAATCACACAAACTTCGAAATGAGGTGCCCTTCCTTTGTCGAAAGGGTTTATCTCAACAACTCGTATTTATTTATACGGCGCCTGTGAAGTAGTAAAACAGCTTCACACTGAGGGGTGTAATTTGTTAATAATTGACAACAAGCCAAAGAGCGAGATATTAGGACAGGTGACACAAAGCTTGGTCAAAGACACAGCTTCTAAGAAGGGTCTTAACAGAAGAGAAGGAGATGGAGAGGCAGAGAGATCTAGGAAATAAATTTTTGAGCTTAGGGTTCGGACAGCAGAAGGCAAGGCTGCCAATGCTGGGATATTGGAAGCGGAAGTGGGGACAAGGGGCCAGAGTTGGAGGAACACAGAGTTCTCAGGGAGTTGTCGGATATGGTAAACAAGAGAGTTGGCTGGGTTTTCCTCCATAGGACAGGAATCTGTTCTCTGGAGAACTTCCAGGTGCCGACCCTGTACCAGATCAGAAGCAGATCCCCAGTGCAATTCTTCAGTGTCAGGTTAGTTAATGGCTAGAGGGCACACCCACCATCCGACCAAGGACTGAGGGCAGGGTACCGTGGCTCCTGAGAGAAGCCAACGGGAGGCAGCATCTCAGCTGAGGGCTGCCGATGTTTGTATGCAGGAGAGAGAGAGCGAGAGAGGGGGAGAGGGAGAGAGAGAGAAAGAGAGAGAGAGAGAGAGGATGTTTCCATCTTGAGGTAGGTGGGCAGGCGTTCCGTCCCGACTCAGCCTTTGTTAAAATGGCTCCGGGGGCAGAACATTCCCGACACGCCGGCCAGCGGCGGGAAATTTCCGGCTGGCCCGCCTCCAAATCCTCACCCATCGGCCTTTAAAAATCCAGCCCAGGGAGCGGCGAGCCAGTCTCGGGATTTGAACCCAAAGGCGAGAATTGTTAAATCAAAGCCATGAGTGGGCCAGCAGCCATTGTAGGTCAGCCAGTACTGAGGCAATGGGCAACGGGCACTTGGTGCAAGACAGGATCTGGACAGAACATTCTGGATGAACTCTGTGTTTCTGTGGCGGGGAGGGTGGGGAGGGGGGGTGGAAGATTTTAAGGCTGTCAAGAGAATAGTGGATCCTCAAGTTTAACAGAAGGATGGGTGAGGACTGGAATCTGCTTATTCCTCCACACTCCTCCCGCCACCCACCCCCCCCCCCCCCCCCCCCCACCCCCACCATCCAGCAAATGAGCATATTGCAGCTGATCTTCCCACCAAGAAGTCTCGCTCAATCTCAACTAGTTGCCAAGACATAGGAAAATGTTAGGGGTCTTCAATTTTCCTTTCAGCGAAGAATCGCAAGCCTTAGCCCACCAAACATTGGGTAAAAGAGTGTAATGCTCCAAGTACACAGAGGCTAAAGGCACTGACCAGCACTGAACTGTTATTTTATCAAGAAAGGCCAACTTTCAATCTTGATCTGTACTCAGCTGCAAGGGCTGGGGGGGAAGGGGGCAAGCGGTGAGGGGCGTATTGGTTGGGATATTACAATCGGCTGAGGGTGGAGAATTAGCTAAGATTCCCCAATCCTGATTGTGAGTCAGTGATTCCCACTAACATGTGCACATGTGGAAAGTGGTGGTCAGACTGGGTGTCGATTAGTAGTAATTTGATACAACTGAGTGGCTTGTAAGACAATTCATGGAGCAATTAACATTCACATTGCTGAAAAGAGAGACATGTTGCTGAAGCTTTTCATCTTGCATTCATCAGGACAAATGCCAAATTAAAAACGATCACAACTATTTATGCTACAGGAGAAAAGGGTGCTGATTGATTGACAAATCGAGCCTCATTGGCTGAGGCATTGCCATGGAGAAAGCAATGGGGAACTATAGGCTCCCCAAGCTCCTGGGTGATTCAAAAAAAGGGCAAGGCTTGAACATATTCCTTTTGCTCGCAGGGAATGGGTCACTGCGAATGAATGTACATCACTTCTAGCAAGTGTAAATGAGTCGCGTTATGGGCTCGACTGATTATCTTAAATTGGTTGTTAGTGTAGTTATGAGCGCACTCAGGATTGTTCAGCAAGTGCTGCCCAATCACGGAATCGGGCGTTTTGTTCTGTGTCTTGCAAGTGTGAGCTGCTTGAGTACAGTCTGTATTCACCTATTACATTCAGCATTCAACACCATTGCTGTGGGACTGGTGTCACGTATAGGCCTGAACTAGTAAGGATGGCAGCTTTCCTTCCCTCAAGTGAACCAGTTGGATTTTTTTATGGCAACCTGACAGCTTCAGGGTCACTTGTCCTGATATACGGATTTTACATCCAGTTAACTTTTGAAAAACCGACTTGAGATTCTCAACATGCCATGGTGGGATATGAAGTTACTTTTTCGGGACCATTACAGCTGTAATGTAACGGCTACACTACAGTTCCCTTAACTCCGGAAACTTGGTTCACTTATTTGTTTTAAAAGTTTCCTGGGTTTTCTTTCTCCATCAGCTGGGAATTCTGGAACTTGATCCTTCTCAATCTCTAGCAAATCCTAGGATTTGAAGAACCCGTGAGGGGGAGAGTACATATTAAAGCGAGCACAGCCCTCTGCTCGTGCAGAGATTCTGGCTTCTGACTTTTTATTAGATTTCTGTCGATTAATCTAGCTTCAACGCTGATAGTGAGAGAGAGAACCGGCTCCTCTACTGACTCAAGCCAATCTATAAAACTGTATCAGACAAGCTTTGGTTAGCAGGGAGCAATGTTTCATACAAACAAACAAACATACAAAATAGGTGCAGGGGTAGGCCATTCAGCCCCTCGAGCCTGCTCTGCTATTCAATAAGATCATGGCTGATCAGTATGTGTTTCGAATTCCACATTGTCAATCTCCCCCACCCACTATAACCTTTGATTCCCTTGCCTAACAAGAATCTATCCACCTCCGCCTTAAAAATATTCAATGGCCCCACCTCCACTGCCTTTTGAGGCAGAGGATTCCAAAGTCACACAACCCTCTGAGAGAAAAAGTTTCTCCTCATCTCTGTACTAAAAAGGCAACTCCTAATTTTAAACCAGTGCCCCTTAGTTCTGGACTCACCCACAAGAGGGAACATCCTTTCCATGTCCACCTTGACAAGGCCATTCAGGATCTTATATACTTCAATCAAATCACCCCTCACTCTTCTAAACTACAACGGAAACAAGCCCAGTCTGTTCAACCTTTCCTCATAAGACAACCCACTCATTCCAGGTATCAATCCAATAAACCTCCTCTGAACTGCCTCCAATGCATTTACGCCCTGCCTTAAAAAAGGAGACCAAAACTGCACACAGTATTCGAGGTGCGGTCTCACCCCTCCCTCTCTGCACCACACCCACCCACTTACACCCACTCTTCTATCTTGATGGTAATCACCCTCACTTGAAAATATGGCAGTTTCAGCCCTTCAACACCTCATAGGACCAATCATTCCCTTTCTCAAATGCAGATAGTTTCAGCAGTCGAGTTGACCAATGTGGCGGGGGGGGGGGGGGGGGGGGGGGGGAGGGGGGGGGGATCGCAGCCGAGCCATATCATCAGAAAAAGAGGTTATTCTGCTCCTTATGCCCGTCCCATTCAATCTGATCTTGACTGATCTGCATCTTAACTCCATCTACCCAACTTGCTTGAGAAATACCTAATCCCCTTCCCTAAACAAAAATCACTCAATCTCCGTTTTGAAATTTTCAACTTGCTTCCTTACAACAACTGATGATAGCTCCATGGTCATCATTACCACAGTCAGCTTTCAACCCTAGATTTATTAGTTAAATTTTTAAATTCCACCCAGCTGCCATGGTGGGACTTAAACCCATGCCCTAGGGCCTGGAGTCTCTGGATTACTAGCTCAGTGACATTACCACCAGACCACTGTCTCCCCCTAATTAGATCACTTCTTAATCTTCCATGGTGGTGGTGTGTTCCAGTTCACTCAGAGTCAGAATTGCTGTGGTAACATACACTCTTACATGTAGGTATTAGTCTGGAGCTATGGACAGTGATGGTGGAGGCGCTAATGTTCTTTCCATCAGATGGCTGACCAGGAATCTCTCCCACTCTTACCATCCGCCATTGGCCCTGCGTTGGAAGGATTTGCAGGTTGATACTCAACTTGTTTGGCTGCGTTATGAACACACCTTCCTTGACCATCAAGTCCTGGGGTAGGACTCAAACTTAGAACTTCTAGCTCAGAGGCAGGGATACTTACTCACTGTGTCAGAAGATCCCCATTAATCTTATATATTCAAAGGAATATAAGCCTTGCCTGTGCAACCGCAGCTTGGAAATGTTCAACTGATGTAACCTCAACAACCTATCTGAGATTTTTCTCACATACAAATGTTTTCTGGCAGAAGTCATTAGATAGGATCAGAAGTGGGAGCTCTGGTTGGTTTCCTCCCTCTAGCACAAAGATACAGAGTTAGGTCAACTGTTGGGCCCTTTTGATGCCCTGGCAGAGTTGAACTATCTCATCACAGGCCACTGGTTTACAGGACAAATAGATACGGTTTACCCCAGAGAACTACCCCCACTGAGGGCAAATGCAGCCATGAAGTTTCTATTGATCTCTTGTTTCAGATTTTGTGAAGATTAATTGTATATTAATGTTTCCTGACCAAGGCTCAGGTATCAGATGCCTATGCACCATAGAATCATAGAAGCACAGGAGGAGGCCATTTGGCCCATTGTACCTCTACTAGTTCTTTGAAGAAGCTGCCCAATTCATTCTACTCTGCTGCTCTTTTCCTACAGTCCTGTGTTTTGTTTCTTTTCAAGTATTTATCCTTTTCCTTATGAAGTTATCATTGAATTTCCATCCATCACCCTTTCAGAGAGAACAGTCAAGACAACCTATAAGAAACCAATCAAATTCTAACAGGACTAGACAGGGTGGATGCAGGAAGGATGTTCCTGATGGTGGGGGAGTCCAGAACCAGGGGTCACAGTCTGAGGATATGGGGTAGACCATTTAGCACTGAGATGAGGAGAAATTTCTTCACCCAGAGAGTGGTGAGCCTGTGGAATTCGTTACCACAGAAAGTAGTTGAGGCCAAAACATTGTATGTTTTCAAGAAGGAGTTGGATATAACTCTTGGGGCGAAAGGGATTAAAGGATGTGGGGAGAAAGCAGGAGTAGACTATTGAGTTTGATGATCAGCCATGATCATAATGAATGGCGGAGCAGGCTCGAAGGGCCGAGTGGCCTACTCCTGCTCCTAGTTTCTATGTTTCTATGTAACTCTCTGTGCAAAAAAAAAAAGCCTCCTCATGCCCCCTTTTGGTTCTTTTGGTAATTATCTTAAATCTGTATCCTCTGGTGGCTCACCCTCCCACCAGTGGCAGCTTTCTCACTGTCCATTCAACCAAAACCACTCATGATTTTGGAGACCTTTCTGAAATCTCCCCTTCACCTTCTCTGCTGGAAGGAGAACAATCCCAGACTCTCCGGTCTCTGCACATGAACTGAAGTCCCCCAGCCCTGGGTGCATTCTATCAAATCTCTTCTGGATCTTGACATTCTTATGCTGCAAGTTTACAAACACCATTTTGCACGCTGACTCTTTATTCCATCCTAGTTCCAAACATTTGCAAATTAGAAACACCGTGCAGGTCTTTTGCACCAGTACAGGGGGGGTGAGGGTGAAATCAAGGAGGCATGTAATTTCACACTGCCGCCGAAGAGGGTGTTGATAACCATGGATTCCCATTCAATTTGTCCAAGGTTATGCCTGGTAAAGTATCGCAATGGTTTGCCATTGCCTTCTGCAGTTATGGCTGACCAGGAGACTCCCCTACTCCAAGGCTTGAGCGCAAAAATCAAGGCTGATACTCCAGTGCAGTGCAGCACTGAGGGAATACCTCCTGTCAAAGGTACAGCCTTTTGGGTGAGATGTTAAACTGAGGGCCCACCTGCCTGCTCAGGCAGATGTAAACAATACCGCGGCATTATTTCACCCATGTGTCCTTGGAGAAGGAATATGTGGTGTCCGCCGATATGCTCGAGGCATTCAGCAACCAGTGGGCACCACAGGGGCTGGGGTGCATCATCAGCCCTGGGAACGTTACTTTAATTTAATTTGATAAGTTTCCTTTAAAGTTTTGATTTTTACTACAGTGCCCCTTTAAGGGGCTGTGAATTAGTCAATTTGGTCATTAATATGTATGTTTATTTTATTGGTATACTCAAAAGAGTATAAAACGAGACTGCTGAGACGCTGGCTCTAGGAAGCAGATCGATGAAATGCTGCATTCTGTAAATAAACCAACTATCAAGAAAAGGGTTTGCATCTAGTTTCATATTTCACCACCTGGCTTGGGATCCTTTTATCAACTGAGCCATTTTCTAGACACTGGTTCATTGGGTGAGAAACTGACTACCCACCCACCAGCCTCAGGTAGCTTATTAGGATTCCTTAAAGGCCAATTACTAGTCAGTCAGCCCATGGGTCCCTGTAGGGTCAGGAGTGCAGCAGTCCAGGGGACCAGCGCTCCAGCCAAAGACTTGGAAACCCCACCCCACTACCAGGCCACAGCGACAGCAGCAGGCTGCCCTGCGGGAGGGGGTTTCCTGTCTACAACACCGGCCGGCCATCTTTTTACCATTTTTAAAGTTGTTTGAGTGGGTGTGGCTCATGATGGAGGCACCCCCTCTCTCCCTTACCTGAACCGCAGGCTGCATCTCCTTCCATCCTGGAGAGCCTCCCATGGGAGTCCCAACCCAAAGCCCAAAATCCTGCCCACTGCTTGGGTATTGGCTGCTGCGAGGCAACTCCTCTAAATGTGCATATGCAAATTACAGTGGGGAAAGCAAGTTCCAATGATGACTAATATGCACAAACTTGTTTTTCCAATAGAACAGCACTGCACGAGGCCATTCAGCCCATTGGACCTATGCTGACTCTTTGAGAGCTCTATCCAATTCCTTCCAATCCTCCCTGTTCTTTCCCCATAGCCCTCCAAGGGTTTCATATTTTTTTTAACCAGGGAGCCCAGTTCCCTTTTGAACCTTACTGCTGATGCTGCTTCCAAAACCCCTTTCAAAGACGCACCTCCAACCAACAAACAGCGGTCCAGAGGGCAGCAGATTGTAGACACATTTTGCATTGAAGAACTGGCTCCACAGTATAAGGCGGAGCGTCAAAAAGTGGGCAGTCTGCCACAAGCCTCCCCTATAGGACACCGAGAGGCACAAAGGTTCCATTAATAGGTTGGGAGCCATTGAAATAAAACTGTGACATGACACGGTGCATGGAGCTGCCAGGAAAGAGACGTGTAACCAATAATTGCTGCCAGACTTAGTGCACCCTGTGGGCACAGATAGGAAAACATCCATCGGGAAGGGAGATGGAAACACAGGCTCCACAGGAAAAGCCTCAAACTATCAGCCAATTTCCCAACATCCAGTGGGAGGGAAACTTGACATGCACAGCCAACTGGCTGTAAAACAGTCAGCCCAATAAACAAGTTAATGGCTTAAGACACGGGGAGCAGGAGGTCTTAGGTCACTCCCTGTGCCTGTGCCAACACAGCTAATTTCAGGCAAGTTGGTAGCGTGAGATAATGTTTGCCAGCCTGAGAGGTGGGCAGTGGGTGAGGGTGATGTCAGCGGGCTCTCCTGCCATAAACAATAAAACAGCCAGTGGCGTCTCACGGAATGGGGATCCTAGATTGCGATGTCCTGACTAATATTTATCCTTGGACCAACACCAGATGATCTGGTCATTGGTGAGAAGATGTTTCCCCTGGTGAGAGGTCTAGATCTATGGGGACACTGTTTAAAAATTAGGGTCTCCCATTTAAGACGGAGATGAGAAGAATTTTTCTTCTTTCGGAGAGTCAATAGTCTATGGAATTCTCTTCCCAGACAGCAGTGGAAGCTGGTTCATTGAATATGTTAAATATATATATATTGAATATTTGTGGGAGCTTGCTGTGCGCAAATTGGCTGCTGCGTCTCACAACCTTACAATGGTGATTGCTCTTGAAAAATACTTAATTAATTGCAAAGTGCTTTGGGATGGTGTGAAAGGCACCACAGAAATGTAAGTTATGGGTGGTTTCCAATCTGAGCAAATGTAGCACAATGGTTTTGTGATTGTCATCAGACTTTTCATTCCAGATTTGTGTTGGATTCAAATTTCACCATCTGCTGCAGTGGGATTTGAACCTGTCTCCCCAGAGCATTACCCCTCAGTCTCTAGAATTCTCACCCAGTGACAATACCGCTATGCCAGCCCCTCCCCCATCTATTATTAATCGACAGTTTCTCTCAGGTCCCAAGATGAGCCAGGCCTCACTGGTGATTATATCAGACCCGCACTGGAGGCAGAGAAAATGACAAAAGTGAGAACGGTTGACCCACTCCCATCAGGCCTACTCAGCCTGGATTGAAGTTTGCAACACGATGTTGAGATTTAATTAAACTTTGGAAAGATGGGAAAAGTTCATTCCCATTCTGAGGTGGTTGGGCCAGGAACCTTACAGATGGCTCATCAACTTTCTGACACCATGACCTTGATTTTACCACCCCATCCAACCACTAGCGAACCCGCTACCCAATCGTTCAAAATGGCAACAACTTGTCTATTAAGCTGCTTCACGGCTTTGAGTCCAAACACATTAATGGTGAGGCAGAGAGGAAACAAGAGGGAGGAGACCCTGTACCCGGGATCCCACTACCTCATGGGATGCCCTGCCCCACGTATCCAAAGATCTGCGGATCGATAATCAGCCAGTTCAGTCCCATGAAGGCACATTGCAGAAACTCCTGATGAATGAAGGGACAGCCACCACTGACGCCCGGCGGGCTGGACTGTCGGCATAGGCCCCAGGCTGCGGCCCCTTGCTCTTAGCCCCACCCTCCCACCCACCTGCCAATCAGGCTGTCCATCTGGCTCATTGCCAGCCAGGAGGCGGCTCTATAATATGCAAATGAGGCTCTGCCATCAAGACCGGCAGGGGCTCCAGATACTCAAACTTACCTTCCCCTTTCCCTGACCTCCTCTGCAGCATGGGATGTCCCACGCTCATGAAAGGCGCTGTATAAATGCAAGTCTTATGTCCTATTTTGCTTCCCTGCAAATATTGGAGGTTATGTTTCCTGCACTGTCCCTCGATCCACCAGCCTGGTTGGCTGTTACATCCTTTGGAATAGTGACACCAGGTGAGATATGCACAAAAGCCAACTCCACCGGACTTTGGGTACTGAGACACCGGGAGTCGATTCCTTCACAGGGGGCGTCATGGTGAAACCTAATTCTCACACCTAGGTTCGTAAATGTTTTGCAGCTGGGTTTACTAGAGTGTTAACTCTGGCTTGCCCTCCAATTCGTAGCCTGCTAAGGAACGGGAAGAGGTCATTCAGACCCTCGAGCCTGTTCCACGCTTCAAGTAGATCATGGCTATCAGTGTCTTAACTCCATTCCCACGCTTCAGTCCTGTGACCCTTAATACCTTTACCGAGCAAAAACCTGTCAAATCTCAGTTCGAAAATTTTGAATGGAAGTCCGAGGACTGGGGCCCCATCTACTCTCTCAGGCGGAAGTAAAGGTCCCATAGCATTATTTAACAGAAGACCGGGGGAGTTATTCCCAGTGTCCTGGGCCAATACTTATCCCTCAATCAACAGCACAAAAACAGATTATGTGGTGATTATCGGATTGCTGTTGCTGGGAGCTTGCTGTACGCGCATTGGCTGCTGTCTATCCTACAGCACAACAGCAGTGACTACACATCAAAATTACTTCACTGGCTGTGAGGTGCTTTCGAATATCCCATGGTCGTGAAAGGCGCAATATAAGTGCAAGTTTATGGCACTATTTGTATCAACAACAACTTGCATTTAAACACTGCCCCTAAAGTAGTAAAACATCCCAAGGCGGTTCACAAGAGCATTATCAGACAGAGGAACTGACATCGAAACAAAGAAGGAGATTTTAGGACAGATGGTTAAAAACTTGGTTAGAGAAGTAAGTTTTAAGCCGAGTCTTAAAGGAGGAAAGGTGGAGAGACGGAGCTGTTTTGGAAGCGAATCCTCAAATTGAAGACCTAAACAGTTAAAGGCAAGGCTGTCAATGAAGGGGTGGTGGGAGTGGGGAATGGCCAAGAGGGCAGAGCTGGAGGAATGCAGAGTACTCAGAGCAACTTCACTAGCGCAAAGGGCTGCCAACTGTGATTTAATAAATTCCTGGAGGTTTCATCACATGACTTCCCCCCATGCTCCGGTCACTAATCAGCCAACACACCCATCCTTGTGACACACGGCCTTCCTACACTAACTGGAAAGCAAAAGGACTCATTACCCATTCGGATGATGCTTCAACCATCAGCCAAACAGCCTGTTTTTTTTCCCACTTATATCTGGTAAAGAGAAACGTTCAAAGAAAATGACCAAACAATGCTTTTTAATTGCCCTGATGATTTTTCTCCAGGGCCGCACACATCAGTGCCTTGGAGATTGACTTTCAACTCCTGGAGGCTCCAGGGAGGGTTGGCAACCCTACTAACGCAGAGCAACCAGAATAGATCGATTTCCCAGGCCCCTGAACACGATCGGACAGTACCATCTGTGTCCTTATTCATTCCTCTTACCTCACTCTGGCCAAAATACAAGGGAAGACTCAAACGGAACAGCAACATAATAAGTGCTGCACAGATAAGGGGGCAGGGATAGTGTGATGTTCCTGTTGAGAAAATGACTGGGAGTTATTTATCAGTTTGTAATCACGTCCTGCGAGGGTCACAGTTAGATTCAGTCGGGGGAGACAGGAAGCTCGAGCCTTCTTGCACACTTTAACTGGAAGCATTTATGAACCCGTATCCGGGTCGCATCTTGACATAAGCTTAAAGGCCAGATGAAATTTCACTCCAAGTGGCATCACACATGAGCATAAATGCTATCCCTTCCACGGGTGTGAATCCTTTACCCCTGATTTTCCCAAAAAAAAAGTTCCTTCCTGGGATACAGCTCCACAGATACTGAGCACCTTTGTACCTCCATCCAGGTGGTTGGCCTGCAGACCAGAGCCTACCCAGTTGATGGGATACCTAATCATCTAGTGTTGCCAATCCTCTAGAATTGTCCTGGAGTCTCCAGGAACGAAAGATTCATCCCCTGGTCACAGCTGCCGGCAGAAATCTTAAGGGTATTTGAAAGAAAATGTTTTTCGTTTCAGTTTCATTCAACTCTTCTGTTTGTTAACTATGAAATATTGAAGCTGAGGGGTGGGTGGGGTGAGAAAATAGCTGTTTGACTGAATTGGATGGTTGGAATTTGGAAGTCATGTGATGGAAGGTGTCCACACAACCGCAGTTGGCAATCCTACAACCATCTCAACTTAGACCAACTTTATCGATACACAAGCTCCATTTGGTAGCAGTCAACGAGTCAATGGGAGAAGGAACCTGGCATATATTGGCCCCACACCTTTTCACTGATCGTGGGATGTGGGCTTTGCTGGCAAGACCAGCACTGGTGGTGAGCTGCCTCCTTAAGTACAAGTGAGCATCTCGTGAGGCCATTTCAGAGCGAAGTTAAGAGTCAACCAGGAATCTGGGGTCACGTATAGACCAAACCAGTTGAATCAGATAGGTTTTTATGTCATTAACAAAAACGAAATGCTGGAAAAACTCAGCAGGTCTGGCAGCATCCGTGGAAAGAGAAACAGAGTTAATGTTTCGAGTCTGTGTGACCCTTCTTGGAGTCATACGGACTCAAAACGTTAACTCTGTTTCTCACTCCATAGGTGTTGCTAGGCCTGCTGAGTTTTTCCAGCATGTTCTGTTTTTATTTCACATTTCCAGCATCCGCAGTATTTTGCTTTTAGGTTTTTATGACAATCCAGTGCTTTTTAAAACAAATTCCAGTATTATTTAATTTAATTTAAATTCTTCAGCTTCCGAAGTGGGATTTGAACTCACATTGCTAGATCATTAGCCCAAGCCTCTATAATTACTAGTTCCGGTCACAAATCAACTATGCCACCACATCCTGGCGATACTAGTCAACAAAACTGGGATCATCCGCTTTGGATTTGTCAAGCGTCTGCAAGTTATGATCTGGAATGTGTTGCCTGAAATGATGATGGAAGCAGATTCAAAAATAGTTTTCAGAAGGGATTCGGGGAAATACTCGAAAGGGAAAAAATTGAAAGCCAATGGGGAAAAGTCTGGCGGGGGGGGTGGTGGGGGGGAGGAGGAGGTAATAAAGCATTTTTTAAAAATTATTCTTTCATGGGATGTGGCCAGCGTTTGTTGCCCATCCCTAACTGCCCCCTTGAACTGAATGGCTTGCAAGGTCATTTCAGAGGGCATTGCTGTAGATCTGGAGTCACATGTAGACCAGACCAGGTAGGGATGACAGATTTCCTTCCCTGAAGGACATTATGTGAGGTGAAGTGGAGTGCTATGTACCTTTAAGAGAATGTAGTTAGTTGACCATGTGACTGTATTGACCAATCGCTACACAGCAGGGGCTTCTTGTGTAACTCTAAGTCTAGAGCTGGAGGTGATTGAAGAAGCACACATGGTGTTAGTGCTCAGTTCTTAGTTCCAATAAACTATCAGTGTTTGCACAGTTAATCAGTCTCTCTGCCTGTAATGTGTTAATATCAAGGGTGCCGCTAGCGTTCGCCAGACTAAGCGAACCTGATAACCAAAAACATAAAACTGGTGATGAGGATAAACCAGATTAATAGACGGCAATCAAGAAAGCCGCGGTAAGCCAGCTATGTTACTTCGCCACTACCTTGAAAGCTGTTTTAAAACGGAGTCTGCTTAGTCATCGAGTATGCCACGGTTTGGGCATCTTGAACCATGCGATCCTGTTTCCGATGACTGGTCTCATTACATCGAAAGCCTAGCATTCTTCTTTACCGCTAACGACATCGCGGAGGAGGACAAGAAGAGGGCGATTCTTTTGTCCACATGCGGGACCAAAACGTACGGGCTGGTCCACAGCCTCACGTCACCTAACGCCCCCGATACAGAGGCTTTCGACAAGTTAGTAAATGTTGTGAAAAGCCACTTGAAGCCAAAGCCCTCAGTCGCTGTGCAATGTTTTAAATTCAATTCGAGGAATAGGCTTCCAGGGGAGATGGTCCGAGATTTTTCAAGTCAGAACACGAAACTTACAGGAATTGTTACAAAAGTACGCTTCCATTTTCAGTGACAAGCAAGGAAGGATTCGTGGGCTACAGCCAAAATCCATATAGACTCTAACGCAACCCCCAGATTTATTGTGCCAGGCCAGTCCCTTGTGCTGTGCAGGACAAGATCGAGACCGAGATGAACTGGCTGGAAAAACTGGATATCTTACAACAGGTACAACCTTCCGAGAGGGCAGCACCTTATAGTACCCGTGCTGAAGCCAGACCAAAGTGTTTGTTTATGCGGTGACTATAAGTTATCTGTAAACAGAATGGCCAAACTTGATAGACACCCGATACCGAAGATCAATGAATTATATTCAAAATTGGCAGGGGGCATCACATATTCAAAACTCAACATGAGCCATGCCGACCAGCAGGTAGAGTTGGAAGAAGGCTCTAGGTAATTCGTGACCATCAATACACTTTGAGGATTGTATCAATATAATCGACTACCCTTTGGGGTCTCATTGGCATGTGCTATTTTCCAAAGTACCATGGAAAATCTGCTTCAGGGACTGCCCCATGTTGACGTTTATCTAGATGATGTCTTAGTCACTGTACGAACTGATGAAGAACACTTAGTTAATTTGGAGAAGGTGCTGAAACACTTCTCACAAGCAGGGGCTGCGTTTGAAGCGAGGAAAATGTCTTTTCCAAGCCAAAGAGGTAGTTTACTTGGGCCATAAGGTCAACAAGCAGGGCCTACATCCTGTGGAAGAAAAGGTCAAGGCTATTTGTGAGGCATTTGCACTGAGGAACACTAGAGAGATAAAGGTCTTCTTAAGGCATGATAAACTACTATGGGTGATTTCTCCCTAATCCACCAACTGTACTGGCATATGGTTGCTTATGTTATATACATTGCTTAAGAAAAACCATAAATGGATTTGGCAAGCTCCGCACCAGGATGTGTTTCTGAAGGTAAAGCAATTAAGATCATCGGCCCTACTGATTCACTTTGACCCAAAGAAAGAATTGATTTTAATTTACGATGCATCACCTTATGGAGTAGGAGCTATCCTTTCACATTGGATGGCTCCACACAACCCATTGGTTATATATCTCGCACACTCAGTGCTGCAGAGTGACAATATTCTCAAATTGAGAAGGAGACTTGTCTGTTGTAGTTGGTGTTCAGAAATTCCATCAATAACTCCACGGTCGCTATTTTCACATCGTATCCAACCACAAACCTCTGCTGGGATTATTTGGAGAGGATAAGGCGATACCCCCCATCGCGTCTGCCCACATCCAGAGGTGGGCACCGATATTGGCCACTTAGGAATACACTTTTATTCACCAATCAGGAAGCCAGATCACACAAGCTGACGCGCTGAACCACCTCCCCCTGCCAGATAACAATGTGAAGGTTCCGATTCCACAGGAACTTGTCTTAGTACTAAATTTTTAGGTTCCTCCCCTGTCCAAGTCAAACAAATCCGTGAGTGGACAAACCGAGATCCACTTTTATCTCATGTCCGGGAGCAGGTCTTGAATGGATGGTCAGGTGAGCCAAAGTCAGATGACACGAAGCCCTATTTCAATCACAGATATGAGCTCACCTGCCAGGACAGAAAATTGCTCTGGGAAGCAAGGGTTATAGAGCTCCCGAGAGGGCAAAGGTCATTACTGGCCAAATTACATAGCGCTCACCCTGGCATTAGTAGGATGAAGATGCCTGTGCGCAGCTAATTGTGGTGGCCAGGGAAGGACACAGACATCGAAACCCTAGACAAAAGTTGTCTTCAATGCCAGCAGGTACAAAAGCTACCCCCTTAGCTCCATTGCACCCCTGGGAGTGGCCAGGACGTCCATCGGTGCCCTTCTTGGACACGATGCTCCTTTTACTAACAGACGTCCACTCCAAGTGGATGGATGTCTGTGAAGTCCGGTCACCCATGTCTGCTGCCACCATAGACCATTTACTTCAGAGTTTTGCAGTGTACGGGACTGCATTTACCAGCGGGGAGTTCCACAGGTTTATAACCCACAGTGGAATAACTCATATCAAAACTTCGCCTTACCCACCCCGCCTCTAATGGTTTGGCTGAGCAGGCGGACCAAGCTTTTAAGTCCGGGATGAAAAAGCTGGACGGGGCTTCCATCTGCGCTAGATTGTCACAGTTCCTGTTCACACACTGGACCATGCCATACATGACCACTGGTATTGCCCCCGCTGAATTACTAATGAAGAGATGTCTCCTCACCCGTCCAAATCTTATCAGGCCAAATTTAGGGGGGAGGGTGGAGAGAAGCCAAGAGGCCCAGAAGGTTAGACATGATGGCCATAATCATGAAAGAAATTTCACGGTGGGAGACACAATTCTTACAAAGAACTTTGAAGTTGGGCCCAATTGGCTATTAGGTGACGTGAGTGCCATGACAGGACCTCTCTCCTATAATGTGTTGGGAAACGGCCTAATAATTATACGACACATGGATCATCTCCAGAGAAGAGACACAGTCCCAAAAGAGAGAATGCCGTCATCATATGCATTTGAGGCTGCACTGCACGTGGAAGAAATATCACATGATTTGGAAGTACTGGTGGGGCCTGTTGGACCCAAGATGGTTGAAGACACAAACTTGCCCACTTCCACCGAAGAGCCTGGTGGACAGTTGATCCCTGAGGAGGGGGTCTCGGAAAAACCAGCCGAGGCTGTTGAGCTCCAACGCTCGACACATCCAAGGAAGCCTCCTGAGAGACATGTAAATAGTTATTCAGCTAAATAATTGGGATATTGTGATGCTTGTCAATTGTACTTTCAAGTAAAGGGGGAGGGATGTGGTAAAGTGGAGTGCTATGTAGCTTTAAGAGAACGTAGTTAGTTGACCATGTGACTATACTGACCAATCGCTAGACAGCGCGGGCTTCTTGGGTAACTGTAGGTCTAGAGCTGGAGGTGATTGAAGAAGCAGACATGGTGTTAGTGCTCTGTTCTTAGTTCCAATAAATTACCAGCGTTTGTTCAGTTAATCAGTCTCTCTGCCTGTAATTTTTCAAGCACCAACTAATGTGTTAATATCAAGGGCGCTGCTAGTGTTTGCTGGACAAAGCGAACCTGATAACCAAAAACATAAAATTATGACAATCAAAGAATATTGTCATAGTCACCTGAGACTAGCTTTATTAACTGAATTCAAATTCCACCAGCTGCTATGGTCTGATTTGAACACATGTCCCCATAGCATTAGCCTGGGTCACTGGATTACTACTCCAGCAGCATTACCAACATACCACCATCTCCCCGTAGTATAATGTAGGCTTTATTAATAGGACATAGCATACAAGGACAAAGAGGCTATGTTAAACTTGTATAAGACACTAGGCAATACTCCTCGGCTGGAGTATTGCATCCAGGTCTGGGCACCACACTTTAGGTAATATGTGAGGGTATTGGAGAGAGCGCAGGAAAAATTCATGAGAATGGTTCCAGGGATGAGGAACTTCAGGTACAAAGATAGATTGACAAAGTTGGGTCAGTTTTCCTTAGAGGAGAGAAGGTTGACGGGAGATCTGACGGAGCTATTCAAAATCATGAGGGGTCTGGACAGAGTAGATAGGGAGAAACTGTTTCCACTCGTGAAAGGATCGGGAACGAGAGGGCACAGATTTAAAGTAGTTGGCAAAAGGAGCAACAGAGACAGGAGGATAAACCTTTTCCCTGCAGCAAGTGGCTGGGTTCTGAAAGGCACTGCCTGAGAGTGTGCTGGAGGCAGGTTCAATCGAGGCATTCCAAAGGAATTTGGACTGTTATCTGAAAAGGAAGAGCTTGCAGGGTTACAGGGAGAAGGCAGCAGATGGCACCAGCAGAATTGCTCATTTGGAGACACAATGGGCCGAATGGCCTCCTTCTGCGTTGTAACAATTCTGTGTTTCGGTATCTTTCTGTGAACTGCTCAGTGAGTGGGGGAAACAAAAAAAAATTCTGCAACTTGTTTCAAAATATTACCCATTTTTAAACATTTTTTACGTGCCCCTTTTAGATGCCCCCAGTTACACATTCCTGTTCCCCATCTATTGGCCGTGAAGGAGAGAATTCTGCCAATTAGAGATTCTGGTAAGAAACCAATGCCTGATTTATCGAAGAAATCTCAGCATCCCAGGCGAGAAAGAAAGAACACATCTACATTTATACAGCTAAAAGCAAAAAACTGCGGACGCTGGAAATCTGATATAAAACCAAAAATACCTGGAAAAACTCAGCAGGTCTGACAGCATCTGCGGAGAGAAACACAGTTAATGTTTCGAGTCCGTATGACTCTTCATCAGAACTAAGGAAAAATAGAAATGAGGTGGAATATAAGCTGGTTTAAGGGGGGTAGGAGCTGGATAGAGGGCCAGTGATAGGTGGAGGCAAAGAAGATATTGCCAAAGATGTCATAGACAAAAGGACAAAAGGGTGTTGACGGTGGTGATATTATCTAAGGAATGTTCTAAGGAATGTGCTAATGGTGCCATTAAGGGTAGAAAGCAGGACAAGCCCTAGTGGGGGTGAGGTGGAGGGAAGAGATCGAAATGGGCTAAAACGTGGAGATAAAACAATGGATGGAAACACATTTAAAAATAATGGCAATAGGTGGGAAAAGAAAAATCTATATAAATTATTGGAAAAAAGGAGGATCGGAAAGGGGGTGGGGATGGAGGAGAGAGTTCATGATCTAAAATTGTTGAACTCAATGTTAAGTCCAGAAGGCTGTAAAGTGCCTGGTTGGAAGATGAAGTGCTGTTCCTCCAGTTGAGCTTCACTGGAACAATGCAGCAAGCCAAGGACGGACATTTGGGCATGAGAGCAGGGTGGAGTGTTGAAATGGCAAGTGACAGGGAGGTCTGGGTAATGCTTGCGGACAGACCGAAGGTGTTCTGCAAAGCAGTCACCAAGTCTGCGTTTGGTCTCTCCAATGTAGAGGAGACCACATTGGGAGCAGTGAATTCAGTAGACTAAATTGAGGGAAGTGCAAGTGAAATGCTGCTTCACTTGAAAGGAGTGTTTGGGTCCTTGGACGGTGAGGAGAGGGGAAGTAAAGGGCAGGTGTTGCACCTTCTGTGGTTGCATGTGAAGGTGCTGTGGGAGGGGGTTGAGGTGTAGGAGATGATGGAGGAATGGACCAGGGTGTTCCGGAGGGAATGGTCTCTACCGAATAATGCCAGGGTGGGTGAAGGGAAGATGTGTTTGGTGGTGGCATCATGCTGGAGTTGGCGGAAATGGCGGAGGATGATCCTTTGAATGCGGAGGCTGGTGGGGTGATAAGTGAGGACAAGGGGGACCCTATCATGGTTCTGGGAGGGAGAGGAAGGTGTGAGGGCGGATGCGTGGGAGACGGGCCAAAGACGGTTGAGGGCCCTGTCAACCACCGTGGGTGGAAAACCTCAGTTAAGGAAGAAGGAAGACATGTCAGAGAAACTGTTTTTGAAAGTGGCATCATCAGAACAGATGCAATGGAGGTGAAGGAACTGAGAGAATGGGATGGAGTCCTTACAGGAAGCAGGGTGTGAGGAGCTGTAGTCGAGGTAGCTGTGGGAGTCGGTGAGCTTGTAATAACATTTATATAGCGTCTTTCGTGACCTGAAGATGTCCCAAAATGCTTTATATCCAAGTACTTTAGGAGTATAGTCAGACAATTCACACATAGCGAGTGCCCACAACCAAAAATGTGCACCAGGCTCTTCGGTGGAAGTGGGCAAGTTTGTGTCCTCGATCCTCTTGGGTCCAACAGGCCCCACCAGTACTTCCACATCATGTGACATTTCTTCCATGTGCGGTGCAGACTCAGACACAAATGATGACGGCATTCCCTCTTGTGGGACTGTCTCTCTCCTCCGGAGATGATCCACGTGTTGTCTAATTATTTGGCCGTTTACTGACACATTATAGGAGAGAGGTCCTGTCACGTCACTCACTTCGCCTAATAGCCAATTGGGCCCATCTTCAAAGTTCTTCGCGTGAATTGTGTCTCCCACCGTGAAATTTCTTTCATGATTATGGCCATCATGTCTAACCTTCTGGGCCTCTTGACTTCTCTCCACCCTCCCCCCTAAATTCGGCCTGATAAGAGTTAGATGGGTGCAGAGACGTCTCTTCATCAGTAATTCAGTGGGGGCAATACCAGTGGTCGTGTGTGGCGTGGTCCGGTATGTGAACAGGAACCGTGACAATCTGGTGCTGATGGAATCCCCGTCCAGCTTTTTCATCCCGGACTTAAACGTTTGGACCAGATAATCTGTTTTTAATTGTGTTGGTTGGGGGATAAATATTGGCCAGTTATGACACCAGGCAGAACCCCAATGCTTTTCTTCAAAATAGCGCTCTGCACTCTTTACATCCACCTGAGAGGGAAGGCAGGATCTTTCTTCAGTGGCGCTTAAACCCACAATCTTCAGATGGGGAGGAACTGCTCCCACTGGTGGAAAGATCAAGAACCAGAGGACACCGATTGGCAAAAGGAACAATGGTGACATGAGGAATAACTTCTTCACGCAGTGAGTGGTTAGGATCTGGAATGCGCTGCCTGACAGTGTGGCGGAGGCTGATTCAATCGTGGATTTCAAGAGGGAGCTGGATCAATACACAAGGAGGAAAGAGTTACGGGGCTATGGGGAAAAGGGCAGGGGTTGGAATGGCACTAGGTGAGTTGGTCTGGCAGAGAGCCGACACAGACAAGTCGGGCCAAACGGCCTCCTTCTCTGCTGGAACCAATCTATGATTCAGAGGTAGAACGCTACCTACCGAGCTACCACTGATGCCTCATCAATATCAAAGTAATTCCTGAGGGTCATTATTCATGTTAAGTGGGGGAAACAAGCTGCCCTGAACCCAAACAGCAGCACCCAGACTAACATTAACATAAGAACGGAAGAAATAGAAGGAGTAGGCCATTCAGCCCTTCAAGCCCACTCTGCCAGTCAATGAGATCATGGATGATCTTCCACTTCAACACCATTTCCCTGCACTATCCCCATATCCCTTGATGTTTTTAATATGTGAAAATCTATTGATCTCAGTCACGAACATAGTCAACAGTGGGGCCTCCAGAGCCCAGCAAAGAATTCCAAAGATTCACCACCCTCTGAATGAAGAAATTCCTCCTCATCTCAGTCCTAAATGGCCTGCCCCTTACTTTGAGATGGTGTCTCCTGGTTCTAGACCCCCCCAGCCAGAGGAAACATCTTTCCTGCACCTACCCTGTCGAGCTCTGTAAGAATTTTGCATGTTTGAATGAGATCACCTCTCATTCTTCTAAACTCTGTTGTGAGAACAATTGCAGTCTTTCCACATGATTGAAGTTCCTCATCCATGGTACCCTTCTATATGCTCTCACAGGCCTTAACATCCTTCTTAGAGTGTGATATCGATACACCAGCTGGTGTGTAACCAGTGCTTTATAAAGATTTATTACTAGCCTCAACGCTGAAGTTTCTTCTGAATTTTCTACTGAATTTATTCGGAATTATCTTACATTTATGGCCTCCAGTTTTGGTCTCTACACCCCAACCTATCCGGTTCACTAGTGTCCTCTAGGGATGGAAATCTGCCTAACAAGCTACTCAGCTCAAGGGCAATTAGGATGGGCAACAAATGCTGACCTTACCAGCATCGCCCGCATCCTGTGAAAGAATAAAGAAATAATATCCTTTGACACCAGGGTGGCCAGCACCCAGAACCACCGAAACCTGGCACCTTCACAATGCGATGACATCAACACGTATGCAGGTGAGGTCAGCACGGATCCAGTGACATCATCACATTCTGGGATTCTGTGACATTGGAGGGACAACAAGGAGCCGGGTGGGAAAGAAGGTATCGAAACCAACCTCCGCCTCCTGTCGCCATCGCGTTGAGACTGCTGCAGACTGGTGGGGGGGGGAGGAACAAGCGCAGGCTCCTGCTGGTGCTTTACCAGCGCACCAAGAGTCGAAATATTGCGTGTAAAGCTGGCCGACTAAAAACCGGACTGTCTGGTACTAAACCGATGGCTGGCCACCCTTATTGACACCATTGCCCAACTAAAATCTAGCGAACTCATTGAAAGTTCCAATTGTTGCGCAGTGTCCACAGCCTTTTGGGCCAAGTTAATTCTAGATTTCCAGCACCCATTGTGTGAAATTGTGCTTTCGGATTTCACTCCTAACTGGGCCTCAATCTGATGTAAGATTTTGCCCCCTTATTCCTGATTCCTCCCACCAGGGGAAATCGCTTCTCCTTTTCTACTCTATCAAATCCTTCTAACATTTAAAATACCTTGATCAGATCACCCCTCAATCTTCTCAATTTAAAGAGCACACAAGCATAGTCTATCCAACTTAACAACTTAACCGTTTTAGCACCGGCATCATCCTGGTGAATCTGCGCTGCATCCCCTCCAGAGCTAATATATCCTTGCCCAGAACTGAACATAGTTGCCCCAAAGGAGGCCTCCATGTGGGCATTGGACGAGGATAGGTTGAGGCTGGGGTTGCGATGCTTTTTGTGCCCAAAGAGCCTGCCAACAGTAAGTGAAGAACAGCCACACAGCTGAGGGTACCCAGAGGGTGACAGCGAGCACAGGCAGGAGCAGACTGGCCGCACTAGTTAGCAGTCACTATGTACAGAAGGCAGGGGAGAGGGTATGGAGAAGGATCAAGACAGTGAGAGAAATTCTAACTCATGTAAAAGGACCGCGATACCTTCACAGGCTTTGAGATAGATGTAGGGCTGTGCAAACCAATTCGTTAAACAGACAAATCCACCATTCAGCAGCTACAGGCCAACAATTCTTCCAGCATCCTTGAACATTCAGTATAACTACCATACAGCTAGCGCTATTAAAATTTTACTGTGAGGTTTAAGAAATTCGAAACCCTTATCAGGTTCCATAATCTGACTCTCTCACACCGGCCCCCTAATTTCACAGCCTTGGATACATATTTTAAAAGTGTTCAGGAAAAAATTATAAGCCTTAATCTTGATGTAAAGAGTCTGTTGTTTGCACTTCAAGTACTAAAGGTAGCACAATTTTCCAATCGTAACGTCTCTCTCTCTCTGTAAACACAGGCTTGAATTTTTGTTGCCATGGCCGGAGTGCAGACTCGGGTCGTTTCCCGGCTCCGCAAACCCAACCCGAGAGAAAGTGCCCTGGAAGTTGGAATTTTCTTTCCAGGGTGGCGGGGTTCCTTGGGAGTCAGGCCGGGCAACCCCCGGAAAGTGTGCAGAGGAGGCCGGGTAGGGAGGGAGGCAGGCTGGGTGTGAGGCCTGCCTCGGTGCACCGGCACTGCGTCAAAGATTTTATTTAAAAAGCAGCATTAAAACAAAAAGCAGCCCTCAGCCCTCCTCACCCCCTCAAACTCTCCCCATGCCCCATCCACGGCCCCTCAAGCCATCCATGCCAACTTATGCCCCTCTGCCCATCCCCATGGCCCTTTATAGCCTCTATGCCAACTTAGCACTAACTCATGCCAAACCATGCCCCCACCCACCGCCTTTTACCCTTACACCTACCAAACTCACCCAGAATCTGCTCTGCCATGGGCTGACCTCAGGAGCCCTGATGAGATTAAATAATATGAAGTTCTAAGTTGTAGACTGCTTAAAAAAAAACTCTCAGTCAAAAAACCCATTCACTGCATTTACATTTCTTCAATGACATAATCCCTTATAAGAACAATCATTTAATTTGTGTCCATTATGCCTACTAAAAACAAACATTGCAACTCATAGTCCCATTTCAAGAGTCTATAACCATTTGGAGCTGTCAATCATTCTGTGAAATGGCAGGCACCCTACTGAGGCAATGGAAGGCTGTGAAACCAGTAATGCAGCACTAATCCAGTAGTGGCAGCACTCAGGCTTATGTCAAAGTGAAATAGCAAGCATTTTTTTTTAAACATTGCAGCCAATTTATTTCCACAGATTTAATGGACAGGCTTTTTAAATGCCTTGACAGTTTGACAGTTCATTTTGACACTTCTGACAGCTGCCTTTGATACTTTTGACAGTTCCAATGAGCTTGACAGTTAATGAGTTTATGTACTTTTTACACACATTCATACCTAATTTTAACAATCCCAAGGGGCACCTTACCTCTCCTAAAGGTCACATGACCTCCCCCAAAGATGACCTGGGACAAAAAGGGGATTCTGCCTCTCCAAATGAGTCTGTAAAGTTCAGACCTGCTCCTCCCATGTGCACACGATGTGTTTCACACTCCTGGGTCACCAAATTTAGACATCAGTGGAGGCAGCTGCCTATATAAATCAGCAGCTGCCTTCATGAAACACACATCCACAAATCCTGACCCACCTCCATTTCCAACCCCATGAAAATGGTAGGTGCCACGTTCGGAGGCGAGACTTCTGGATTTTGGCCTCTTCCGCCATTTTTGCCACGACAAAGAAGCCCACTACCATGGTGAAAATCCAGGCCACAGTGTCAACATTAACGTCTCTTAAAACTAAGAGCTGGGATGGTGAGATAAGGGGGTGAGGGAGGGGGTGAGATGTGAGATACGCTGGCGGTGGGGATGCATGGTTGAGAGGGAGGTGGGGCAAGCAGGTGCCACACAGTGGTCACAAATATCGAAGCCCCTGCCTTTCAATTTCTTAAACTCCTGACAGAAGCCCTGACTCCCAATGTTTTTAGTGGAGGTCAGATTTTACAGAGTGTGTGTGCGTCAGTGCTGTCACTTACTATCGCATGGTGAATAAAGGAAGCAGCTGAGATATTGAACGTCATAAAAGGTGCCCTCTCCACGGCTTTCTGTGCACCACCGCCTGCCGGCTAAACGAGCTCTTAACCAACAACAACAAGCATTTTTATAGCCTAGCATTTGTATACATGGACTGCAGAGGTTCAAGAAGGCGGCTCACAACCACCTTCCCAAGGGCAATTAGGGGTGGGCAGTAAGTGCTGGCCCAGCCAGCGAAGCTCACATCCCATGGACGAATATGAAAAAAAGTCACTTTAAGGTCATAAAATATTTCAAAGGCACATCACAGGAGTGATTATTAAACAAAATCGCACACTGAGGCAGACAAGGAGATATTAGGGCAAATGATCAAAAAATGAGTAAAAGAGGTTGGTTTTAATGAGCGTATTATAAGAGGAGAGAGAGGTGGAGAGGTTTACGGACGGAATTCCAGACCTTAGGGCCCAGGCAGCTGGAGGCACGGGCATCAATGGTGGAGTGATGGAAATTGGGATATGCAAGAGGCCAGAATTGGTGGAGCGCAGAGATTCTTTCCTCCTTTTTCTCCCCCACTGGTATGAACAATCTTTTCCTCAGTTGCTGACTTGTTCAGGTATGTATCATCTCACAACTCAGCAGCTCTTCCTTACCTCATCCATGAGGCCAATTCTCAACAAGTGAGACTACACAGGTTGAGATCATGGTGATCGGCCTCAGTCTCATTGGACCCAGGGATGGGGCAGAAAAATCAACCAGGGTGGCCCAGTGACTCTTCGGTTTGGCGGCAGTACCTTCTTTGGTTGAATAATTAACCAGGAATCTTTGGAATTCTCTACCCCAGAGGGTTGTGGATGCTCAAGTGTGTTCAAGACAGAAATCGATAGCTTTCTGGATACTGACACCAAGGGGATATGGGGACAGTGGGGAAAAATGGCGTAGAGGGAGATGATCTGTTTGAACTGCCAAGCAGGCTCGACAGGCCGGATAGTCTACTGCTGCTCCTATTTCCCCTGTTCCTATAAAGGTAGACACTCACAACCTGGAGAGGGGGTCATTCGAGTGAAGTAGCAGAAGCTGGTTGACAGTCAATGAAATCCTATCCAAAGACAAGAGTTGACCATTTCGTAAGGTGTTGGGGGGGGCGGGGGGGGGAGACAGAAATTGACAGGGGAAGCACAAGAAGGAGACACCCATGAGGCCTCATGCAGGACCACAGTGAGCACAGCCCTTGCACGGGAGTATAAGATGACATCTCAGGGACACACTCCATTTGGTCAAACATTATTGTTAGATTGCACAAGGTCCATGACAGTGGCACTGGCACCCATTCATTCAGCTAAACTGTTAAATAGAAATCTCTCAGCAGCTAACCTTAATGCCTCTTGAATTCTCGCAGAATTTCATACAGGCTATAGTTCAGGAACAGGCCAATTTTTTTATTCATTCATTCATGGGATGTGGGCATCGCTGGTTGGCTTATTGCCCTTGTTCAAAGGGCACTTAAGAGTCAACCAATGGGTCTGGAGTCACATGTAGGCCAGACCAGGTAAGGACAGCAGATTTCCTTCCCTAAAGGACATTAGTGACCCAGATGGGTTTTTACAACAATCAGCAATGGTTTTGTGGTCATCATCAGACTTTTAATTCCAGATTTTTATTGAGTCAGAGTCACGGAATTTTAATGGCACAGAAGGAGGCCATTCGGCCCATTGTGTTTGCACTGGCTCTCCAACCGAGAATTACGACCTCGCGCCATTGCCCTGCCTTTTCTCCGTATCCCCCTATTGAATTCAAATTTCAACATCTGTTGTAGTGTCAGACCAGGACCCTGAGCCTTACCCTGGGTCCCTGGAACACAAGCCCAGTGACTAATGCCAGTTCCTCCCCAGATAAGAGGCCTTTACAATTTTTAAATGGGTTGGACAGGGGTAGATGTGGAGAGAATGGTTCCACTTGTGAAAGAATCAAAAACTAGGGTTCATAAACACAAGATAATCCAAAAGGGAAATAATGATTTTTTTTTTTTACTTAGCAGTTAGAATGTTGAACTCGCTATCACAGGAAGTGGTTGAGGCAAATAGCTTAATAATTTTGAAAGGAAATTAGAGAAGTGGTGATGTGTTATAGTTCACTCAGGGGGTTGGAATTGGCAACATGTACTATTACATGCATGTCGTAGTCTGGAGCTATGGAGAGTGATGGTAGAGGCTCCTATGTTCCTTCCACCACATGGCTGACCAGGAATCTCTCCTGCTCTTACTGCTTGCCATTGGCCTGTGGTGGAGGGATCTGCAGGTTGAAGCTCAACCTGTTTGGCCGCGTTATGACCACAGCTTCCTTGGCCATCAAGTCCTGGGGTAGGACTCAAACTTGGAGTTTCTGGCTCTGAGGCATTATATACTGCGCCACATGACCTCCCTCACTAGACTAGTACAAGAGCGAAAAACAAATAGAACAATAAGCTGAAATGCTAAAATGAAGGAAGATAAGATGGATGGAAGGACGTGGGTGCGGAGTTTAAATAATAGCACAGATTAGTTGGGCTGAATGGTCTGTATGTGTATTATACATTCTATGTAATTCTGGTCAGCCCGAGCCCCTTCAACCTCTAAACTCCAGGACAACAGTCACTGAACTTCAAAACATACTTCATTGGCCATTTTGGGACATCCTGATGTTGTGAAAGGTCCTAAATAAATGCAACTTCTCTATTCTCTCTAATTACCCTTTCCCACCCTGCTCCCACGTTTCTCTATCCCCTCATGTCTGCATCAAGCCCTTACCAACCCTTAAAATGTGCCAATGCTATCTGCCTCAACCACTCTGAGTGGAAGTGAGTTGCAACCAGCCAAGGGAAAGGCGAGAGATTAGTGCCAAGTGCATGGGCATTAACTCGATACAAAAGCGACTTAAAGCCCTTCCCCACCCACCCCCCTACCCTCCCACCCCACCCCCCCACCCCCCTCCCCTCCCCAACACCCCTCCCCCCCTCACCCCACCCCGAGTCAAACTCAACTCTTACTCAATTCGGAAAAAGGCCTGCAGAAAGTGACAAGCTCAAACTAGCAGCCCAGTGTCTACACTAAGTCGTTGAATCACTCAGGCTCCAGGCCTGCAATGTTATAACACCCACCCCCTCTGCCACCCCCAAGTGCTGTGTTGTTGTGTTAATGTCACTGAAGATCAGTCAGACTTGGTATTAATGAATAATCGAGCCACAACACACACATACGCTCACACACACAAGAAAAAAAACACTGAGTCGACATCCCAATTTATGTACTTGACTCAAGATCTGGCACAAGAATTTGGACTGTTTGAGACAAGATTAAAATGGAAGGCACGGGGGGGGGGGGGGGCGCAAAAAGAACAAAGTGGTTTGAGGAAAAAGAGCTATGTTGGGCAAGCAGGCACACAAACTTCTATTCAGAATATCCAAAGGCTTCACAGTTCTCATATAACCATAGCTTAAAAAATGGGTCATAGCTCAACACCAGGGGCACCAACTTCCCCACTGGTTGTCCAGGTCTAGTTGTTGTGGAACTGTAACCCATGGTGTGAAGGGACACAGATTTTGGTGCAAGGGAGGCAGATTGTTTTCCCCCCGCCACATGCTGTCTTTAGGGGCTGCATGACCGTACAAGGGGAGAGCCATACACACAGGGGTACCTCTGACTGATGAGCAAGGATCGGTGCGGGTCCCAAGCTATGTGGCCACACATGGTTCCCACCATCGTCCTCGCAGCAGCAAAGTCTATCGATCGTTTGTAAAGGTGTTTTAAAACAATCCAAGAATCATTCGGCAGTTCAGGCAAAAGAGGAAGGTTTGGGGGGAGGCGGGTGGCTGCAGAAACAGAGAGAACAGAGAGCGGAGGTCAAGCAGCTTGGACTTCAATTCAATTTGATCGCTGGGTGAACTGCACCAACCTGAACACGTCGTTCAGAAATCAGGGCATGGCAGAGCCTTTACACTTTGGCATGGAATTGGATCGAATTCTATACCCTCGCCATGAGTCAGGAGGTCGTTGCTTGAAGTCCCACTACAAAAGGCTCCAACTCAAAAATCTAGGCCGACAACTCCACAGTGTCAGGGCTGAGGGAGTGCCACACTGTCAGAGGTGTCGCCTTTTGGATGCAACGCTAACCCAAGGCGTGGATGAGGAAGATCCCATGGCAATATTCAAAGAAGCACAGGAGAGTTCTCTCCTGGGTTCCTTTTCCAGGAAGCCAGGTGATGTAAGATATAACTGGAGCCTAATCTTTGCAATCTCCGGGCAGAATTTTACACTCACCCACCTGTGCACTTAAGGGCCACTTCCTGCCCGGTCTCAATTTCGAGGCTGGTGGGAGGAGTTAAGGGACAGTGGGGAAACTCATCAGGACACCCTCGGGTGGGAAGCAGGGAACGCTTCCTTCAAGGGCCTTCTTTCCACATCAGGTGCCACCCCCACAAAGGTCTGCACCCTGCAGGTGCTCCCTTCCCACCCCGACACCCCCACCTCCGCCTCCAGCCTCTCCGTCAAGACCCCTACCCCTTCTCGGGTCTCACTTCCCCTCCCCATCATGAGACCACCACCATGCACCCCCCCCACCCCCACCCCCCCCTCCCCCCCAACCCTGACCCACGCGCCTACCTGGTCCTGGATTCTGGGACTAGTTGCAGTCCCGGTCCTGGCCACCGCTGTGAGTGGTGCTGCTGGGAGGACAGAGCTGTCAGCCGGGACTTTGTTGTCAGGATGACCAATAGCTGTGGGGCTGCTGTGATCGCTGGGAGTGCACGCGCTGCTGACTCTTCGGTTGCTAGGCAGGAAACCCCACCATCAGAAAAATCCTGCCCTTTGTAAACTTTTATTTACAGAGATAAACACGTATCTCCAAAGTGAACAACCACGGTTTCAGTCTGTTCCTATTTATCGGAGCCCAAGTGAATCCCTAGTTAATGCCCCACCACCTAAATACAATTAAGTGCTCAATTGCTATACAATTAACACTGATGTCCTAGCCAATATTTATTCCTTAACTTCCAATACAAAAACAAGACATGTGGTCATTTATCTCATTGCTGCTAGTGGAAGCTTATTGTGTATACATTGGCTGCCACGTTTCCTACCTTACACCAGTGAATGTTTCAGCAGCATTACATTGTCTGCAAAGATGCCTGCGGAGTGTCCTGATGTCTCGAAAGGCGATATTTAAATGCAAGTTCTTCCCTTCTGCATAAGTATTTGCTGTTTGAAGTGATTTCCCTGCATCAGAGGGTTCTGTGTGCCAAGAGGGAATGGGAAGGGAGATAATTATGATTCTTAGCTGGTGCCACTGAGATGCTGCGATCCAGTTTGGGTATATTTAGCAAGAGTTAACCGTGATCCAAATATAGAAGCTAACAAATTTGAATCTTCTGCAGAGGAGATGAGGTGAAATTTGACTATTTATTTCACTTTTAAAAGCAAAATAAAAACTACATTCGCGGCACCAACAGAAATTCCGCAAGTGACTGTTTTGAAAGCTTATATGAAGAGTTACTTTCATGGCTCACTGGGTATATGCCTCATACCGTAAAGATCGGGTTAACAGATGAAGAACGACTATTCCTCAGGAATAATGACAGCCTCCAGCTCCTCTGGCTATCCCTACATTCCTCAGTGCACAAGAGGTGCTTCATGATGGCCTCAAGATCACAAAAATATCACCAGTTTGACCTTTTACTTTGCACTTCGTCCCTTCTTTTTTAGTTATAGAGTCATAGAGGTCTACAGCACTGAAAAAGGCCCTTCGGCCCATCAAGTCTGCCCTGATCAAACAAGTACCTAACTGTTCTAATCCCATTTTCCAGCACTAGGCCCATAACCTTGTATGCCACATCATCGCAAGTGCACATCGAAGTATTTGAATCGGCTTGCTCTTGAGTTAGCAACAATCTGCCTTTATATAGCATCTTTAACTTCCCAAGGGACTTCACATCAATGATTATCAAGCAAAGTTTAACACCGAATCACACAGGGAGATATTAGGACAGGTGACCAAAAGCCTGATCAAAGAGGTGGGCCTTAAGGAGCTTCTTAAAGGGGGAGAGAGAGAGGTGGAGAGGCAGAGAGATCTACGGAGGGAATTCCAGAGCTCAGGGCCAAGACAGCTGGAGGCAAAGCTGTCGGTGATGGAGTAAAGATAAATGGGGACGTGCGAGACGCCCGAATTGAAGGAGCTCAGAGGGTCGTAGGACTCGTGGGGATAAGAGAACGGGAGGGGCAAGGCCATGGGGATTTTTGATAATAAAGTGGAGAAGTTTACTGGACCAGAAGCCAGGGGAGGTCAGTGAGCACAGTGGGTGACGGGCGAAAGAAACTTGATGCGAGTTCAGAGACGAGCAGCAGAGTGCCGGATGAACTCAAGTTTATGGAGGGTGCAGGGTGAAAGGCTGGCCAGGAGACCTTCGGAAAAAGTTGATTCTAGAGATAACGAAGGCTTCCTTCACCATGTGAGCCAGTCATTTTAGCACAAAAGGAGGGAATACTGTGAATTCCCTTTCACGTTACAACTCCAGATCATAAGCTGCGTAAAACTATTCTGCTTATACCTCCCCTACCTCTTTAACAAATCATCTTCACTGGTTGCCAAACCTCCTGCCAATGAAAGCAGTATCTCTGCCTGAGAGTGTGGTGGAGGCAGCTTCGATCGAGGCTTCCACAAGGGAATTAGACTGTTAGCTAAAAAGGAAGAGTGTGCAGGGTTACAGGAAAAAGGCAGGAGAATGGCACAGAGGGAATTGCTTATGCGGAGAGCCAGTGCAAGCACGATGGGCCGAATGGCCTCAGTCTGCTCTGTAACATTTCTGTGACTCTGGGGGACTTGGGGCAGGCAAAGAGGCAACAGTTCCAATTCAATAAGTCTCAAGCTTTAGAAATGTTTGATACAATGCCAGGATCCATTAAGATGTCAGCACAAGTCTTCATTCAGTACACACAGCTTTTATTTTCAGAAATGGAAACCATCCCCTCCTTTAAAGATTTCTTCTAAGGAACATTGTGCAACGAAAGAATGTTCCAGAACGCCCAAGATACGGAACTGGTAAGCCTCTGGTTGCAATAGATGAACAGCTATTGCGTCTCGAGCGTGTAGCGAGTCTGGATTTCCAAGTTAAACTGGAGAGTGAGCCAATTTTCAATTATCCATATTGTTTGACAGTAACTCCCCCTTCACCCAACACACACACTCTCAGAGAGAATAAAATCCAATTGAGATATTTTTCCTGGCACAAAACCTGCACAATTGCCAGGAGCATTTGGAAGGATAATCGGAGTGAATGAAGTAGTACAGGAACCAGCTTAGTGAAAAGAAACACTTGTGGCATTTCACAATATTCGTGCTCAATTCTGACTTGCACTTCAGCAAATATTTGGACCCTGTGAAGATGGATTTTGGAGACAAAACAGGGATAGATCTTGAACTTTGTGAGATGGTGTAGAATGGGCAATAACAACTTGGCAACCCATTTTGCACTTCATCCCTTCTTTTTTAGTTATAGAGTCATAGAGGTCTACAGCACTGAAAAAGGCCCTTCGGCCCATCAAGTCTGCCCCGATCAAACAAGTACCTAACTGTTTTAATCCCATTTTCCAGCACTAGGCCCACAGCCTTGTATGCCATGGCATCGCAAGTGCACACCCAAATACTTCTTAAATGTTATGAGGGTTTCTGCCTCTACCACCCTTTCAGGCAGTGAGTTCCAGATTCCCACCATCCTCTGGGTGAAAAAATTCTTCCTCATATCCCCTCTAAACCTCCTGCCCCTTTACCTTAAATCTATGCCTCTTGGTTATTGATCCCTCCACCAAGGGGAAAAGTTCCTTCCTGCCTACCCTATCTATGCCCCTCAATTTTATACACCTCAATCATGTCCCCCCTCAATCTCCTCTGCTCCAAGGAAAATAACCCCAGTCTATCCGATCTCTCCTCATAACTAAAACTCTCCAGTCCAGGCAACATCCTGGTAAATCTCCTCTGCACTCTCTCTAGTGCAATCACATCCTTCCTATAATGTGGATTCTAAAACTGCACGCAATACTCTAGCTGTGGCCTAACCAGCGTTTTCTACAGTTCCAGCATAACCTTCCTGCTCTTATATTCTATGCCTTGGCTAATAAAGGCAAGTATCCCATATGCCTACTTAACCACCTTATCTACCTGTCCCGCTACCTTAAGGGACCAGTGGGCATGTACACCAAGGTCCCTCTGATCCTTGGTACTTCCCAGGGTCCTACCATTCACCGTGCATTCCCGTGCCTTGTTTGTCCTGCTCAAGTGCATCACCTCACACTTATCCGGATTAAATTCCATTTGCCAGTGATCAGCCCATCTATATGTCTATATCCTCCTGTAATCTAAGGCTATCCTCCTCATTATTTACCACCTCAGCAATTTTCATGTCATCCGTGAACTTACTGATCAACCCTCCTACATTCAAGTCTAACTCATTTATATATACCACAAACAGCAAGGGGCCCAACACCGATCCCTGTGGAACCCCATTGGACACAGGCATCCAGTCACAAAACACCCCTCAACCATCATCCTCTGCTTCCTGCTACTCAGCCAATTCTGGATCCAATTTGCCAAATTGCCTTGGATCCCATGGGCTCTTACCTTCGTTATCAGTCTCTCATGCAGGACCTTATCAAAAGCCTTGCTGAAGTCCAAGTAGACTTCCTCAAATGCATTGCCCTCATCTACACACCTGGTCACCTCTTCAAAAAATTCAGTCAAATTGGTCAGACATGACCTCCCCTTAACAAAACCATGCTGACTGTCCTTGATTAATCCCTGCCTGTGTAGATTAATTCTGTCCCTCAGAATTGCTTCCAATAGTTTCCCCGCCACTGAGGTTAGACTGACTGGCCTGTAGTTCCATGGTTTAGCCCTTCCTCCCTTCTTGAATAACGGTATCAAGTTGGCTGTCCTCCAGTCCTGTGGCCAGAGAGGTATTGAAAATTATTGCCAGCGCCCCTGCTATCTCCTCCCTTGCCTCACTCAACAGCCTGGGTGGGATACATTTCATCCAGGCCTGGAGATTTATCTACTTTCAAGCCTGCCAGACCACTTAGAACCTCCTCCCTTTCTCTGCTAATTTCTTTAATCATATCACAGTCCTTCTGCCTGATTTCCATCCCATGTTGTCCATCTCACTAGTGAACACCGACACAAAGTATTCATTTAAAATTCTACCTACATCCACCGGCTCCACACACAAATTACCACTATGGTCCTTAATGGGCCCTAGTTATCCTCTTACTATTAATGTACTTGTAAAATAACTTTGGATTTTCCTTTATTTTGCCTGCCAATGTTTTTTCGTGCCCCCTTTTTGCACTCCTGATTTCCTTTTTAAGTTACCCCCTACATATTCTGGAATCCTCTAGGGTTTCCGCTGTTTTGAGTCCTCGGTATCTGTCATAAGCCTCCCTTTTTCTCTTCATCCAATCCTGTATGTCCCTCAACATCCAGGGTTCCCTGGATTGTTGGTCCTACCCTTTATCTTTACTGGAATATGTTGGCCCTGTACTCTCCCTATTTCCTTCTTGAATGAGTCCCACTGCTCTAACACAGATTTACTTAAAAGTAGCTGCTCCCAGTCCACTCTGGCTAAATCATATCTGATCTTATTAAAATCGGCCTTCCCCCAATTTAGAACTCTGATTTCAGGCCCATCCTTGTCCTTTTACATAACAACCTTGAATCCAACGGAGTTATGATCACTATCTACAAAATGCTCCCCCACTGATACCTCTACCACTTGCCCAGCTCCATTCCCTAAAATTAAGTCCAGGATCTTCTCTTGTAGGTTCTACATACTGGCTTAAAAAGGTCTCCTGGATGTATTTTAAGAATTCCACTCCCTCTAAACCTATCATGCTATGACTAACCCAGTTAATGTTGGGGAAGTTGAAATTCCTCACTATTACCACCCTAATATTTTTACACTTCTCTGAAATTTGCCTACATATCTGCTCTTCTATTTCTCTCTGACTGTTTGGGGGCCTATAGTACACTCCCAGCAATGTGATTGCTCCATTTTTGTTTTTAAGTTCTACCCATATGGCTTCATTTGCAGAGCCTTCGAAGATGTCAACCCTCCTTACAACTGTAATTGATTCCTTGATCAATATTGCGATACCCCCTTCCTCTTTTATCTCCTTCCCTGTCTCGCCTGAAGACCCTATACCCTGGAATATTGAGCTGCCAATCCTGCCCCTCTCTCAACCATGTCTCTGTGACAGCAATGACATCATACTTCCATGTGTTAATTTATGCCCTCAACTCATCTGCCTTATTCGTCAAGACTCCTTGCATTAAAATAAATACCATCCAACCTTGCCAAACTCCCTTGTGCCCTAACTGGCCTATAATTTTTATGCCTTCCAGACTCACTTGCTCTCTCTTCTAATTTTGGTTGTGAATCTCCCCCTGCTGAACCTCCTCTCAGGATCCCATCCCCCTGCCAAGTTAGTTTAACCCCTCCCCAACAGCAGTAGCAAACCTCCCTGCAAGGATGTTGGTCCCATTCCACTTCAGGTGCAACCCATTCACCTTGTACAGGTCCCACCACCCCCAGAAATGGTCCCAATGTCCCAGATATCTAAAGCCCTCCCTCCTGCACCATCTCTCCAGCCACACATTCATCTGGACTAACCTCCTATTTCTATACTCACTAGCACGTGTCACCAGAAGTAATCTAGAGATTACTACCTTTGAGGTCCTGTTTTTTAATCTGTTTCCTAGCTCCCTAAATTCTGCTTGCAGGACCTCATCCCTCTTTCTACCTATGTTGTTGGTCCCAGTATGTACCACGATCTCTGTCTGTTTGCCCTCCCTCTTTAGAATGCCCTGCAGCCGTTCAGTGACATCCTTGACCCTAGCACCAGGGAGGCAACATCCAGGAGTCACACCTATAGCCGCAGAAATGCCTGTTTGTTCTCCTTACTATCGAGTCTCCTACCACTATTGCTCTTCCCCTCTTTTTCCTCTCCTTCTGTGCAGCTGAGTCACTCACAACGCCATGAGCGTGGCTGCACTCCCCGGAGGAACCATCACTCACCGTTTTCCAACACAGAAAAATGGTTTTCGAGTGAGATGCACCCTGGGGATTTCCTGACTCCCTGCCTGACACCTTTCTTCTGACTGATGGTCACCCATTCCCTCTCTGTCTGCACTTCCGTAAGCTGTGGGGTGACCACGTCTAAAAACGTGCTATCTATGAAACTCTCAGCCTCACGGATACACCTCAGAGCCTCCAGCTGCTGCTGACGCTCCAAAACCCGGAGCTCAATTAGCTGCAGCCGGTGGCACTTCCTGCACATGTGGTTGGTCAGAGCAAGGAGCATCTAGGACTTCCCACGTGTTGCAGGCGGTACATAACACGGGACTGAGCTGCCCTGCCATGCCTCTAGTTGGAAAAAACCCTTACTTTAAGTTAAATACAGTAAAAACAAACATTAAATTATTTATGTACTTTAAGTAAAAACTAGTACTCTTACCTTTCCTTAGCTTAATCTATTTTAAACTGAAGAAAAACTAGAGAAAAAACTGGAGGAAAACACTTACCCACTACTTACCAATCAGCTCTCACCTTCGTGCTGATGTCACTTTTTGAAGCTTCCCCACACTTGCGCTGGTTCTGATCTCTCTGCCGCTCTCTCACGCTGTCTTGTGATGCCACTCTTTGCTATTTTCAACAAGAACTGACTGCAGGACACTGTTCCCAGAATGCTTCACCGCGATGCTGACTGCAAGACACTCTTCCCAGACTGCTTCACTGTGATGCTGACTGCAGGCACTCTTTCCAGACTGCTTCATCGCGATGCTGACTGCAGGACACTCTTCCCAGACTCAAAATCGGCCTTCCCCAAATTTCGGACTCTAATTTCTGGCCCATCCTTGTCCTTTTCCATAACAACCTAGAATCTTTCATTGACTTCAATCAAGCCTGGGCTTTGCTTGCCAATTATTTGCCCAAGTGGCTCTCTTCTGCCAGGTGGGAGCACTTGGCAATGACGAGATTGGTTCAACTGGGATGTCGCCCATTGACCAACAGCCAACTGATACTTACCCTATGTGAGGAGAAGCCGCTTGGGAAGATACTCCAGGGCAAACAGGCACCGATGTAACTGCATGCCTGGACCTCTTCAAGAGAGGAGGGAAAAACAACTGGGGTAAGGAAATTGTAAATAAGTACACTTCAATTATGCTGCATCATCGTGCACAGCATTGAAAATGTGAGGGGCAGAAACCGTAGCCCATCTGACAGTTTGTTACCTAACCCGGACTCAAGCCTAAGTCCACTTGCACTAAACCTTGGGACTTCCCGGGTTTCAACAGTAGGGGGAGATGGTGACATGGTGGTAATGTCACTGAATGAGTAATCCAGGAGCCCAGGTTACCGCTCAGGGGGCATTAGGTTCAAATCTCACCACTGCAGCTGGTGGAGTTTATACTCAATTAATTAACAAATCTGGAGCTGAAAAGCTGGTCCCAGTAATGGCTACCTGTTGTAAAGATCCATCTGGTTCATTAATGTCCTTTAGGAATCTGCTGTCCTTACCCGGTCTGGCCTACATGTGACTCCAGATCCACAGTAATGTGGTTGACTCTTAACTGCCCCTCTGAAATGGCCCAGCAAGACACGCAGTTCAAGGGCAATTAGGGACGTGCAACAAATGCTGGCTTTATCGGCAATGCCCACATCCCATGAAAGGAATGAAGGAGCAGTGACTGTGCTTCATTATCATCTATGACTCAGTGGTAGCGCTCTGGCCAATGAGTGAGAAGGTCATGAGTTCGAGTCTCCCTCCAGAGGCTTGGGCACACAATCCAGGCAGACACTCCCACTGCAGTACTGAGGGAGTGCAGCAGTGTTGGAGGTGCTGCCTTTCAGATGAGACGTGAAAGCAAGGCCCCTGCCTGCCCTCTCAGGTGGATGTAAAGGATCTTGTGGCATTTTTAGAAGGAGCAGGGCTGTTCTCCGAGCAACCTGCCAAACTTTATTCCTCCCAAACAAAACCAGGAAATGCTGGAAAAACTCAGCAGGTCGGACAGCATCTGTGGAGAGAAAAGCAGAATTAACGTTTCGGGTCCGTATGATATGGACTTAAAAGGTTAACTCTGCCTTTCTCTCCACAGATGCTGTCGGACCTGCTGAGTTTGTTTTTGTTTAAGATTCCCAGCAACCGCAGTATTTTGCTTTTATTCCTCCCGACATCATCGTGACAACAAATGATCTGGTCGTCTTCTCATTGCTGTTTTTGGGAGCTTGCTGTGCACAAATTGGTTGCCATGTTTCACACATGACCACAGTGCCCACATTTCGAAAGTATCCCGTTGGCTGTGAGCGCTTTGCAAAACCCCGAGATCGCGAAAAAAGAACTCCATGTCTTTCAGACACGATGTTAAACCGAGGACCCGTCTGCCCGCCGGTGGGTGGGTGAGATCGGTTGGGGCTATTTCGGAGAGGAGCAGGGGAGTGCTCCCTGGTGTCCTGACCAATATTCATCCCCCAGTCAACATCACAAAAGCAGGTTGTCTGGTCATGAACACACGGCTGTTTATGGGGGTTTGCTGTACACAAAGTGGCTGCCGAGTTTATTTTTATTCGTTCGTTGGATGTGGGCGTCGCTGGCTGGATCAGCATTTATTACCCACCCCTAATTGCCCCTTTGCTCAGAGTCGACCACATTGCTGGTGAGTCTGGAGTCAGATTTCCTTCGTTAAAGGACATTAATGAACCGGGTGGGGTTTTTTACAACAGTCAGCAATGGTTTTGTGATCATCATCAGACTTTTAATCCCAAATTTTTATTGTGTCTCTGACGTGACAACAGTGACTACACTTCAAAAGCACTTTTAAAGCACTTTGAGATGTCCGTTGGGCCTGAATAACATTACATAACTGCAAGCCTTTCTTTTTTATTGGAGTTAGGGTGGCGGGGTGGGGATGAAGGAGAGATGCAGAGCTATAAGAGACCTTGCTACTCTCTGCCATCCAATTGAGATATAGGAGAAGCCTTGGTTAAAGGTGCTGTACAAATGCAAGTCGTTGCTACTTTTGATGCCTGGTAGCAGGATTCAATTCTTTCCCCTCCTCTCTAAGTTAGGGGAACGCAGTTGGGACATTACAATACTCTACACCCTGCCCTAATGAGCTAGAAAGAAGTGGGATTTTGTTTTGCAGATTTCCAAGTGTTTGCATCACCACTCAGAAGTCCAGGATTAATCTTTGTGTCCTCGTCTAATTATGAATGAGTTTCATTCTTCTCACTGTCTGCTGAAACTCTCCCTATTCAGTGCTGAGCGTGTCCCTCAGTGGTAGTGTAAAGAATCAGAAACTAGCAGTATACCGATGCCCATTAACCCCTTCACAACTGCAACAGCGCTTAAGGAATCGGATCTGAATACCAGAACCAAATACAATCCATCTAATTGAGGGGAGAATAAAATGGATTCAGAGATAGACACAGTTTCGGCACAAGTGGTTGTTTTTACTGTTGTTGAATTTAGAAACATTTTGCTTTTTATACTGACTCAAGGTACCAGACAGGTTCCTACTTGAAACAGATAACTTTATTTCAGAGCTCTTTTAGAAGCTACATGTTTGAACCAGGTCCACGCCTAGAAGGCCCCAACCCCCACGGATTACCCGCGCTTACAGCTCATTCGTCAAGAACAATCACATGACCCCTAATAGCTAGCAGGAAAGGTTTACACCTTCAATCACTTCACTTTTCAATGTCCTTCCCTCAAGATGCCATCTCTGGCTGGAGTCATATTCCATATTTTGGAAAGTATATAGGAATAGGATGTCGGAATATTCCAGAAATAAGAGATTATAACTATCAGGAAAGACTGCCAGGCCAGTGCTCTTTTCTCCAAGGTGAGTGAAGACTGAGGTAAAGACCTGATGGAGGTCTTTAAAATTAAGAAGGGGTTTGATAAGGTTAATGTAGAGAAAATGTTACCACTGGTGAGACGGACCAAAACTAGAAGGTCCAAGGTATATAATAATTGCCAATAAATCCGATAAGGAGTTCAAAACAACTTCTTTACCAAGGAAGCAGTGGGAATGCGGACCTCACAACAACAATAGTATAGCTGGATTGAAGGGGAGGCTAGATTAGCAGATGAGAGAGAAAGGAATAGAGGAATATGTTGATCAGGTTAGATGAGGTATACTTGGAGAAGGTCAATGTGCAGCATTAGCACCGGCATAGACCTGTTGGGCTGAATGGTCTGTTTCTGTGCTACGTACAAACATACGAACAGGCAATGACCATCCCCAATAAGAGAGAATCTAACCATCGCCCCTTGACATTCAATGGCATTACCATCACTGAATCCACCACTATCAACATCCTGGGGGTTACCATTGACCAGAAACTGAACTGGACTAGCCATATAAATACTATGGCCACAAGAGCAGGTCAGAGACTAGGAATCCTGTGATGAGTAACTCACCTCCTGACTCCCCAAAGCCTGTCCACCATCTACAAGGCACAAGTCAGGAGTGTGATCAATACTCCCCACTTGACTGGATGAGTGCAGCTCCCACAACACTCAAGAAGCTCAACACCTTCCAGGACAAAGCAACCTACTTGATTGGCATCCCACCCATAAATATTCACTCCCTCAACCACCGACGAACAGTGGCAGCAGTGTATGCCATCTACAAGATGCACTGCAGCAACTCATCAAGGCTCCTTCGGCAGCACTTTCCAAACCCATGACCACTACCATATAGAAGGACAAGGGTGGCAGACACATGGGAACACCACCACATGGGAAGTTCCCCTCCAAGCCACACACTATCCTGATTTAGAAATGTATCGCCGTTCCTTCAGTGTCGTTGGGTCAAAATCCTGGAAGCCCCCCTCCCTAACAGCACTGTGGGTGTACCTGCACCACGTGGACTGCAGCGGTTCAAGAAGGCAGCTCACCACCACCTTCTCAAGGGGCAATTAGGGGTGGGCAATAAGTGCTAGCTTGGCCAACGACGCCCACATCTCGTAAATGAATTTTAAAAATGAACATACGAAATAGGAGCAGAAGTAGGCCATTCGGCCTCTTGAGCCTAAGATCATGACTGATCTGTATGTGTTTCGAGTTCCACATTCCCATCTAACCCCAATAACCAATTCCCTTGCCTAACATGAATCTATCTACCTCTACCTTAAAATTATTCAACGACCCCACCACCACCACCTTCTGTGACAGAGTTCCAAAGTCGCACAACCCTCAGAGAAAAAATTTCTCCTCATCTCTGTCCTAAGACAGTGGCGCCTAATTTTAAAACAGAGCCCCCTGGTTCTGGACTCACCCACAAGAGGAAACATCCCTTCCACGTCCACCCTGTCAAGGCCGTTCAGGATCTCATATATTTCAATCAAATCACCCCTCACTCTTTTAAACTCCAGTGGAAACAAGCCCAGTCTATCCAACCTTTCCTCATAAGACAACCCACTCATTCCAGGTATAAATCTAGTAAACCTCCTCTGAACCGCCTCCAAGGCACTTACATCCTTCCTTAGAATCCTGTGTAGTTCTGTGACTGCCTGCAACCCTCCAGGCTCCTGTGTGAACCTAGGCAAGGAGCATCAATACCACATCTGAACCCAATCCTGTCCTCACCTGATGTCCACACACTTTAAATATTATCCCCAGCGATCGGGAGTTGGGCATCCCACTTAAATGTTTTCCCTCCTTAAATTGGGAGGAGGGAGCACTCAGGCAGATAGAGGCATTAGACTGAGATCAATCAGGTCAGCGCACAGCAAGGAATTTGGCCCAAGACCCTGTGATCCATTCAGTTTGCAGCCACACCAGGTTCCAGTGTGTGGGTGAAGATGGTGGCACAGTCACTGGACTAGTAATCCAGATGCCCAGGCTAATACTCTGGAGACAGGGGTTCAAATCCCACCACAGCGGCCGGTGGAATTTGAATTCAATTAATAATTCTGGAATTCAAAGCTAGTCTCAGTAATGGTGACCATGAAGCTGTCATCAATTGCGGTAAAAACCCCACCTGGTTCACTAATATCCTTTAGGGAAGGAAATCTGCCATCCTTAACCCTGTCTGGCCTACATTGTGACCCCAACCCAAAGCAATATCGTTGACTCTTGACTGCGCTCTCAAATGGCCTTGCAAGCCACTCCATTCAAGAGCAATTAGGGATGGGCAACAAATACCAAGACTTAGCAGTGATTTCACACCCCATGAAAGAGGAAATAAAATCTCCAATTCTTTGGAAGGAAGCCACATTTCTCACTCTTTTTGAAAAATTCTTACCCTCTCCGACTGTCTTGCTCACCATTCCTAGGCAACTCAAGAGTGGTGTGTACACCTCAAGTGTTTCGAGTACGTTCCATTCCTGAAAAGACAATGCCTGCAATCCTGGCTGTTGTTCTAATCTAGCAACTCCCTTGTGTGACCCTGGCATAAATTTGGAACCCACACTGCTCCCAGGGATGTGTGTTGGGGATGTTCTTGCCTCTACCTAGTTCTACTTTACCATTCTCTTCAGGAGTTATGGAAGGCATAGGACGAGCAGAACCAGCAAACCACCAGCAAGGATTCCACTCTCCACCGTCCCCTGCCGAGTGGGGTATGTGCAAAGAACTCCAAGCCCTCGACCTCTACCACCTAGAACAAGGGTTGCCAAACAGCTGTGGGTCGTGCCTCAAGTGGATTCGGAGAAACAGGGAATGAGGTCATGAGCTCCCCCTCCTCCAAGACCATGCCCCGCTCCAGCACTGAGGCCCAGGCAGCATTCAGTCCTGCACTTGCTCTGCTCGTCTCTCGGTCTCTCTCACCAGGTCATAGGCTCCTGCCCGTGGCCACTTCACCTGAGCATAGTTCAGCCCGTTGAATGATGCCTCCGCTGCGGAGCTGTGGCTTGTCTAAGCCCAACTTCACATTACCCTGGCACTGCAGAATGACCTGGGCCCCAACATCAGCCAACTCAAGACCCTCATGCTCTACTTCCACTGTTTCCTGACTAAGGTCCATGAGCTGGAGTGGTTCAGATGAAGTAATAGGCTGGTGAGTACATAAAATAACAACATTTTTACAAAGCACTTTAAAAACACAAATTTTCAGATTTATATGATATTATATGTTGATCTACAACATACAAACTTAAATAGTTCTAGCCTGAATGTTACCATGCTGCTTTATTACTGCTTTGTTTTTGTTGGCATCTGGGGTTGCATCGATTTTCGAGTGTTAAAATGGGCTCGCATTGGAAAATAGTTTGTGAAGCACTGGCAACAGCTGCAGATAGATGGCAACACTACCACCTACAAGTTTCCTTACAAATCACACACAATCCTGACTTGCGACTCTATTGCCATTCCTTTACTGTCGTGGGTTCAAATTCCCGGAACTCCCTGCATAACAGCACTGTGGCTATACCTACAACTTGCAGTGGTTCAAGAAGGCGGCTCTCCACCACCTTCTCAAGGGCAATCGGGAATTGGGCAATAAATGCTGGCCCAGCCAGCGAAGCCCACATCTCGTGAACGAATGAAGAAAAGCTGGATTAAGCTCAAATCAACCACGTTCAATTCTTCATCGATTACTGTCACTCACTCTGAGGGGGAGAAATAAGTACAGAGGCCGTCAAAGCCCATTAGTCTGCCCTGTACCATCCGCGAGCAGATTTGGGAGAGGGAAAGCAAAGAGAGAGACGTAAAAACGTAACAAAGTCCTGGATAACAAGCATATCACAACCTCAACTGTCAATCCTCTCACCCAATGCACTGGTCGCTTCCTCTTTTACCCTCAACATATCTGGCGCTGACCAATCATTTCATTAGTTACAGTGGGATGGTTAACATACCACATCATACCTTCCAAAGTCTTCGCACACAGCTTTGTTCTTCCTCCTTAAGTCACTTTCTACTTTCTGTGAATACTCTCTATGTCTGATTTGCCAAGTTTCTGCCCCTGAGAACCCCCCACCCCCCACCCCACGCTCTTTTACAAATGAATAGGAGCAATGTGACCAGTGGAAAAGCCAACTAATTTTCCATGCCTTACCCACAATGGGGCATGCTAAATTGGGATGACTAATGATGGTGCACAGATTGATGAACCCAAGACAGGACTTACTAATCTGCTGAAATGAAAAGGGTTTTAAACAACTCTTACCGCAGCTGCATCACAAGTGTGTTGTACCTCTTGTCTGCACGCTCCCGTATGACCTGTAATACAAAGTGGGAAAATTCCTTTTGGTAAAATGGCACCATCAGTTTGAATCAGATCAGAAGAGAGTCATAAAGTCATCACAGCACAGAAGGAGGCCATTCAGCTCATCGATTTCAGGCCAGCTCTCCGTGGGGGGGATTCAGTCAGTCTCATTGATCCACTCTATCCCTGTAGCCCTGCAAGTTTATTTCCCTCAAGTGCCTATCCAATTTCCTTTTGAAATCATTGATCATCTTGGCCGCCCTCCTAGGCAGCAAGTTCCAGGTCATTACTACTCGCAGCATAAAAAGGTTCTTGCTCACATTACCCTGTATCTCTTGCCCAAAACCTTACATCTGTGTCCCCTAATCTTTGTACCTTCAGCTAATGGGAAATAGCTTTTCTTTGTCTACCTTATCTAAACCTGTCATAATCTTGTGCACCTCTATCAAATCTCCCCTCCATCTCCTTTGCTCCAAGCTTCCCCCACCTAACCTTGTAGCTAAAATTCCTTATCCCTGTAAACTGGGATATCCAATGAAAGGGAACTTCCACCGTCGGCAATAAAGGATCGAGCCAATAGTAACAATTCAGCGGCAAGCTTGGAATTGGCTTTAACAGAGATGTAGCAATATCAACTGAGTAAACTGGCCTCCATCCTTCTCTGAAGGCATCACTTCGAGCACTGAGCTATCTCCTTATCCCACCTGAGTGAGCATATTCACGAGGGTCGGCGGTGACAGCAGGAAGAAGGAAGGAAGCTCCTCTCATGCCTTAGCACATTCCAAAGTGCTTTGCAGTCAATGCAATGCTTTTTCTGAAGCGTACTGATTGTTATAATGAAGGGGCAGCCAATTTGTGCACACAAAGCTGCCACAAGCAGCAATATGCTATCTCCCAGAAGGCATTCAATTGGGCTTTTCAAGACAGCCTGGCTGTTTAAATGGTCATCCTTTTCCCCCTGAAATCAGTACACCAATTCATTTTGCTGAATTTTTGTTCCACAATTTGCCAATGGTGGGACTGTGACCTCACCAGCCCTAGGATGCCAATCCAGTTGTGTAACCATCTGATTATCCTAACCTCATGACTTGTTACAATGCAACGTCCCGTAACCCATCCTGTGATGCTCTATACCCGGCGTAGTACAGCTTGATAGGCCCAAGGACCACACGTTTGCATAAGAAGTCCCGAGCGCAGTGGAAAATGAATATGCCTGAGCAGAACAATCACCAGCCCAAAACATTGCAACGAAATTGGGGCAATTTACTTGGCGCTTCTCCTGCAGCCTTTTCAGTTGATCAAAGAGTTACCCTAACTACCGGCGATACAAGTGCCACCTTCAAATATTCAGTCAAATCTGGAGATGTGAACAAGACCATTTCATACAAAAGATACTGATGCATCAGTGCCCTCCACAGCGGGTTTTCAAAAGGTACTCCTTTCACAGGTCTTCTCACTCTGTGTCTAACCACCCTGGGCATTTATTCTCCATTATAGGCAGAGTCAGATAATATTGTGATACGCCTTAGATCGAGTTCAGTGTTAAATAGCACCACTGAAGACGACAGCAACCCAGGAGGAAACCGATTTATTCCTTTTGTTCTTTTCATTGCCAACATAGGAGAGGGTTGTGGAAGGGAGAAACTGGAGAAACTCAGGTGGCGGTGGGAGAGGGGGGAGGTGCTGAAGGGGTGAAGGGAGTGGGTGAAGCACAATCAAGGACCCTGAAACCCACAGAAGGGGAAGCAAAGCGTGTCATAGAATAAACTGATGGTGACATTCTGTCAAACCTCAGAAAATTATCCCATGGGTGATCATTGTTCCCCATCTCACTCTCCACAGATGTACTAGGATGGTTCCAGGGACAGGGGAATTAGTTACAGACATACGAATTAGGAGCAGGAGTAGGCCATTCGGCCCCTCGAGCCTGCTCTGCCATTTGATAAGATCATGGCTGATCTGATTGTGGCCTCAAGGCCTCTTTCCTGCTTGCCCCTCCTGACACCCCTTGATTCCTTAAGATAAAAGCAAAATACTGCAGATGCTGGAAATCTGAAACAAAAACAAAAATTGCTGGAAAAACCCAGCAGGTCTGACAGCATCTGTGGAGAGGAAGACAGGGTTAACGTTTTGAGTCCGTATGACTCTTCATCAGAAGATTTCGATCCCTTTGATTCCTTTGTCAGTCAAGCATCTATCTACCTCTACCTTAAAAATATCCAGTAACCCTGCCTCTATCCCGCTCTGGGGAAAGACAGTTCCAATGATTCACGATCCTCTGGGAGGAAACATTTCTTCTCATCTCTGACTTAAATGGGTAGCCCCTTATTTTTAAACTGTGTCCCCCCAGTTCTGGTCTCTCCCACAAGGGGAAACACCCTTTCAGTATCCCACCCAGCCCTGTCAAGTCCCCTCAGGATCCTATGTTTCAAAAACACGAATAGACTGGAAAAGCTGAGGTTGCTGTCCGAAGAGCACAGGAGGCCAAGAGGAGGTTTGATACAGCTGTTTCTAAACCAGAAAAAGTTTAGATCAAGTAAATAAAGAGACACTGTTCCCAGGGTCGATAACCAGGTGGTACAGTTTGCAGATGACTGACTAAAGAAAACATGAGGAATAACATTTTTACACAAGCAGTGATCAGGGTTTGAATCGTACTGTCTGACTGGGTGGTGGAAACTGATTCAACAGTAACCTCCAGAAGGGAATTGGATAAATATTTGGAAGAGAATAAAAGAAATGGCAAGGTAATAAGGAAGGAGCAGGGGAGTGGAACCAACTGGGCTGTTCTTCAAATGGTCCAGCACAAACCTGATGGGCCAAATGGCCTGCTTCTATGCTGTACTGTTCTATGAAAAGCCCTTAAAAAAGCACATCTTTGGTATGACAGCAAGACAGCTAAACCAGACAAACAAAATTAATCTCCCTCACATTGAAAACCTCTGGGTTTGTGTGACCAGCAGATGGCTAAATCACCCAATCCACACGCTAGCACTCTGTGACCAGCATTAGGTAGCTAGGAAGTGAAGGCTCAGAATGCACCCACTCCTGTAATTTGCGTGCAATTATTTAATGCTTTCTTTCAGCCTCCCCCCTCCCCAGCTCCCTCTCAGGAATTCCTGTGCTTCAGAGCCTGAATCACAGATCTTGGATGAAAGAAGTTTCACAGTGTTCATAGGTTTAAATTGAAATAATAATGAGCTGATTGTTATCTTCAATTGGCATTAACCCAATCTGTGAACAGCATAATTGCAACCTGCAGCTGCAACCAAAGCTCTGGCAGCGCTACCTCTCTCAGCTGTTTATTTGAAGGACAATCTAACGTTTCATTCTTCCCCTCCTCTCTTGAACATGCTTGGGTATGGTTCCCTCGGACGCTGTGGCCTTCCAGGAGAAGCGGGCTATTCCTCTATGGGTGCCTCACAGTCAGGTTAAAACCCTTGCTGTCTGCAGTGGCCAGCTGGATGGGAAGCTTGGATGATTTTCCCCTTCCTGCTTTGTTCATTGAAATTGGATAAATCACCACAGAATGGGCAATGGCTAAGAGGGACGAACACAGACTTCATCTTGGTGAGTTTATTGCCCGAAGGCAGGTCCAAACCATAGCGCCACAACCTCCACCACAGGTCGGGCAAGGAGGCAAGTCCCGAATCCACTCCAGCCGGAGTGGGGAATCGAACACCATGCTGTTGGCAATCATCTGATCCACACCGGATGTCTGGCTAACAGAGGCAACCTGCCCCCGAGGAGTTTGCGTTGCTGTGGTAACGCACACTTTTTACATGCATGGTGTAGTCCGGAGCTAAGGACAGTGATGATAGAGGCTCCAACGTTCTATCCATCACATGGCCGACCAGGAATCCCTCCCGCTCTTACAGCCTTGGCGTGTGTTGGAAGGATTTACAATTTGATAACAAGCCTGTTTGGCCCTGTTATGAACACACCTTCCTTGGCCATCTAGTCCTAGGGTGGGACTTGAACCCAGAGCTCTTGGCTCAGTGGCAGGGACACACTACCCAGAGCACCACAAGACCTCCGAACGCAGAATAGACTGGGTCAAAAGTATGAGATTAGCCCAAATCAGCAGAGGCTGAGAATTATACCGTTTTTTTTTTAAATTCACTCATGTGATGAGAGCATCACTACCAGGGCAGCATTTATAGCCCACCCCTTACTGGCGTTGAGGGAGGGTATAGTGAGCTGCCTTCTTAAACAGTTGCAGTCTGTCTGGTGCAGGTACATCCATGGTACTGCTTCTCTGCCTCTCACTTCTTTTTTAAGATCCTCCTTAAAATTTGACCAAGTCTTCGGGCACAAAGGTCTCTTTCTTTGACTCAGTGCCAAGATTTGTCTGGTAATGCTCCCGTGAAGCCTGTTGGGACATTTTACTATGTCAAAGGCGCAATATAAATGCAAGCTGTTGGGCGTGGAATCTTCAACTTAATTTGTTTCTGTTGCATGGAATTCCAAAAGAAACCATCTTTCCCATTCACTTCCACTCCATAAAAATGCCGATCCAAGTGGGTGCCCTTTCATCTGGCTAATGACTTCATAAACAAGAGTGGACTGACTGCCAGATTCACCAGCATATTCTGGAAACTAATCCTTCTTAAGTATTTTCTTTTGGTTTTACTTATATTACATTTTTGAATGAACAGTTAAATCGACTCTAATTATTGCTATCAACATATATTAAAAAGAAAGTTGTTGCTTGGTAGCTTGTTTCACAAGGGGAAGTTTACTGGGTTTGTAAATAAATTGAAGCTGATCAGGCATGTATTGTGGATGTCTAAATGTTCCCACTTGAAGTGAAGTGCAATTACAGCGTAAAGGTTTCCCCGTGCTTCAGAAAGGTTGCCTGTTGCAGTGTTAACTTAATCACGGCAAACAAAATGGTCGACAGGCTCCCTCTCGAGTCTCCTGAGGCTGCTGCTGCTCCAAGCTGCCCCAGGAAATTAGTCAGGCCCAGGCAGCCTCATTCCCTCTTCATCACACAAGACATTCATCATCAGAAGGAATAAGGAGGTGTGTGCGTCCAGAACAAGGCCGAGGGGGCAAACGAGGCCTACTGCTTTCAATGGATTCCGGAACCTCAGTGAAGTATAGGCCTCTCAGTCCATTTTGCCTCTGCTGATACTAGCCCTACACCACAGCTGTCAAATCCTATTTCATGGAATCACACAACACAGGAGGTCATTTGGCATGTGCCAAGCCAGCTCTTGAAATCTTTCCCCCCCAAAATTACTTCATCCATGAAATATATAGATGTACATTATATGACCATACAAAGTTGACATTACTTAAGGTGCAAAACCAAATGAGTTTCTTCCAATACTGCATGTCACTCAATACATTTACAAGTGTAGTTAATGTTTACAATATGCATTACATGTTAAACATTCAGCCTGAGTGGTTTTACCCAGTTTCCAGCCTCTCAGTAAACCATGGCTGAAGAGCCTCAGATATTGGCCTTTCCCTCATTATGCTCTTGGGGTGGCTGCACAAGCTTTAGTGCATCCCCTCAGCATGTAGTCCTGGACCTTGGAATGTGCCAGTCTGCAACACCCAGTCAGGGGCAACTCTTTGCAATTTTCGGGCAGACCAAAGAGTGCCTTACCAAGTTGATGGTCCTCTAGCCACAGATGATGTTCATCCTGTGCGCCCCGTGAACAGCTCGTAGAGCACATAGTCCTTGCGCCACAGAGCTGCTCGGGATGAACCTCGACAAAAAAACCACTGCATCTCTCTCCAGACCTTCTTTGCAAAGGCACATTAAAAGGTTACCCAATTTGTCCCAATCCCCTGTTGCTCTTTTCCCATAGCCTTAGAAATATTTTTCATTTCCAAGTGTTGAAATTCACTTTTGAAAATTACTATCTAAACTGCTTCCCCCATCCCTATCAGGCAGTTTATTCCAGATCATCATAACTCACAGGGTAAAATAATGCCTCCTCATCTTCCTCCACATTTGTCCTTTTCCCCCTAAAGATTCATCTAATTCACTCTTAAATCTTACAATCGATTTGATTTCAATGGTTAATTATGGCAATGCAATCTATGCTTCAAGAATGCCTTACATCAGTGACATTCCTTCCAGCTTTCCACTTTATGGTCCTCATCTATCAAATCATGAATTCTGTCTAAATCATTTCCTCGCCCGACGATGAGCTCTGTATAAATACCCCTTGATTTCCCCAAAGCTAATCTTAAGCTAGAGTTCTGAATATTTGCTCAGAGCTATGCCTCCTCTGTGTAATCTTAGCTTCCAGGTAACACTTAACATCTCTCCACTTACCCTGCTGCCCTACTCAATATACTTAAACCATCGCATCCCTTCATTGATTTGATCAGATCAGTCTACGTCTACCCTCAATAACTTTGAATTCTGTTCCTGGCAGATAATGATTCAGCACCATTTCCTTCTCAAGGCATCAATCTGTTGCTTTTGATCTAAAATTGGGTGGGAAGGACGCAATGTACAAGTGTTGACAAACGCTAAATAAATTGTGGAATTCCCCCACCGTCAACATCCTGGTGGGAGGGTCACCATTGACCAGAAACTTAACTGGACCAGCCAGTTGAGTACTGCTGAAAAAAAGAGACATGCTGTCAAAGCTTCTCAGCTTGCACACTTCAGGACAGATGCAAGAATACTAAGTCTCAAGGGGAACAACAATTTATACTACATGAGAAAAGGGATGCATCTCTCATGCAGGGTAAATTGTCATTTTCTATGAAATTTGGCATTCTTGCATCTGTCCTGATGAGTGCAAGGTGAAAAGCTTTGGCAGCGTGTCTCTTTTTTCAACAATGCTCAAGTTCTGTACTACCAAACAACTGTTCGGACCAGCCATATAAATACTGCGGCTAAAGTGCAGGTCGGAGGCTGGGAATTCAGCGGCGAGTAACTCACTGCCTGACTCCCCAAAGCCTGTCCACCATCTACAAGGCATAAGTCAGGAATGTGATGGAATACTCCCCACTTGCCTGGACGAATGCAGTTCTAACAACACTCAAGAAGCTCGCCACCATCCAGGACAATGCAGCCCGCTAGATTGGCATCCCACCCACCACACTTTCACTCCCTCCATCTCCGACGCACAGTGGCAGCAGTGTGTACCATCAGAAGATGCACTGCAGGAATTCACCAAGGCTCCTTCAGCAGTATCTTCCAAACCTGCGGTCTCTACCACCTTTTTAGAACAAGGGCAGCAGACACATGGGAATACCGCCACATGCAAGCTCCCCTCCAAGCCACACACCATCCTGACTTGGAAATATATCGCTGTTCCTTCACTGTCGCTGGATCAAAATCCTGGAACTCCCGCTACAACATCAGATGAACTACAGCGGTTTAAGAAGTCGACTCACCACCATCTTCTCAAGAGCAATTAAGGATGGGAAATAAATGCTGGCCTTGCCAGCGATGCCCACATCCCATAAATAAATACAAAAATCACAAAAATGAAAGTACTTTTACAAATGGAGTTGTGCCAGGGAATGACGAGGAGGTAAAGCTGGAACTTTTGATTGGAATTCTTCTCCAGATGTGTATTCAGGAAAAGCCAATCCTTCAGATTTTCATATCCTCAGGAGAGAAGAAGCTTTGTATTGCCCCCTTTTCTCCCCCAGCCATCTTCCAGCCCCTCCCCTCCCCATCAGCATATTCAGATAATGCCAATGTGATTAAATTATAAAGTAATACAGAAGTTATAGAACAGAATCAGACCATTCAGCCCAGCTGGTCAATGCCAGTGTCTGAGCTCCACACGAGCCTCCTCCCAACACTCTTCATCTCATCCAGCAACATATCCTTCTATTCCTTTCTTCCTCAATTGTTTATCTAGCTTCCTCTTGAATACATCTTTGCTATTTGCCACAACTACTCAAGGAAGCCGAGGTGATCAGTGATTTCAAAAGAAAGCTGCAAAGGTAATTGAGGAAAATAAATTTCGCAAGGCTACAAGATAGGGCAGGGAATGGGACTTCCTGGATTGATCTACAGAGTTGGTATGGATTTGATGGGCTGAATGGCCTCCTTCTGCGTTGTAATGATTATATGTGGTAGCGACTTCCGATTTCTCACCAATCTCCAGGTAAAGAAATTTCTACTGAATTCCTTACTGAATTTGTTAGTGACTACCTCACACTTATGCACCTAGATCTGGTCTCACCCACAAGCAGAACTATTTTCTCTACGTCTGCTCTATCTTCACAATCTTAAATTACCTTGATCAGGTCACCCTGCCAGCCTTCCCTTTTCTAGAGAAAATTAGTCCGACTATCCCCCCACGGATGACCCTTTCCTGTAGCCGTTCCTATCCTGATAGTCCTAGACCTCACTTTCTCTGGGGCAAAAGTGCTGTGGTCTGAACACAATGTGAATTGTAAGCCATCTCTCTATCTCTCTCTGTCTCAGCGTCTCCCTCCCACCACAGTCAGTGCCATCACGATCCGGGGTTTGCTTAGGGCAGAGCATTGGGCTACTTTCCAAGCTGTGTGACATTCCACCGTTGCTCAGGGCAACAATTGGGAGAATGGATGTCTAACCTTGGGCTCCATTCATCTTGGCCCTCCAACAATGAGGGACAAGAGTGAGAGAGAGAGACAGAGAGAGAGAGACCGGCAGAGACAGAAACTACTGGCAATATTCTTTACTTGGATGTATGGCCAAGCCATCTGCAGCACTCATAAACTACTGTAGGTTGTTCATTATTCAACTTGAGTACAACTGATAGAACAGTGTTGAGGTATTGCCAAGGACTATACATCTCTGCCTAATCAAACCCTCAAAAAAAAACCCTCAGCTGGAATAAGATTTAGCTGAACCATCTGAAGCCTGCAAACTCTTAACGTACTTCCCCTGCGGAATAAACAATAATGAATTGATTAATTACTTAGAAAATGCATAGCTTATGGTAGCAATAGCAATGGCTAGGTCACTTGCAAATTGTCTTCTTTGACTTCCGCTTTATTATTGATTTCTGCCACCTCCCCCCCACCCCCACCGAAGCCCCCCAACTCCTTCTCCTCTTAAAGGTAAACCCACAGCACTTTGTTCACTATAGTGTCTGTAACGACAAACAATGGACATCACTCTCGCATCAGGGAAGGAAGGTCGTGGGTTCACAAACTGCTCCCCAGCACGTAATCAAGGCTGACACTCCAGTGTCAGTACTGAGCGAGTGCAGCACTGTCAGAGATGCTGACTTTTGGATGAGATGTTAAGCTGAAACCCGGTCTGTCCTCTCAGGTGGGCGTAAAAGATGACCTGCACTCTGTTTAAGAGGAACAGCAGAGTTGTTCCGGTGCCCTGGCCAATATTTGTCCCTCAAACAACATCAGAAAATCAGATTATCTGGTCAGTATCGCCTTGCTGTTTGTGGGTGCTTGATGTGCACAAATCCGCTGACACATTTCCTACATTAAAACAGTGACTACACTTCAAAAGTTCCTAATTGGCTGTAAAATGCTTTGGGATGTCCTAAGGTCATGAATGGTGCTATATAAATGCAAGTCTTTCCTTCTATGTTTGTGCTTTAACAGGAATGCAGGGACGGTACACAGGAGCACTGCATCTCCTTGGTCCCCAAGAATTCTTCATCCAACGTCACCTGCTGTGGCCAGATACCTTGCTGATATTCATCTTCTAAATTAGCACCTGAAGGTAAGGTGGATTGGGGAAGAGTACCAAAATCTAGATTGACCCTCCAGTGGGTTACCGAGGAAGTGCTGTACTGTCCGAGGTGCTATGTTTTGGATGTGACAGTATACTGAGCCTGTCCTCTCAGGTGGGTGTAAAAGATCCCCTGCACTCTGTTGTGAAGACAGTGCCTGTTGGTTAACGATGGCCCAGGACACTGGCAAGAACTTCCCTCGCTCTTCTTCCAAATACTGTCTTCTCCACCCGGGAAGGCGGATGGGGCCTCTGTGTATTGCGACGTCCTAAAGACTGCACCTCCCACAGTGCAGCACCCCCTCAGTAATCCACAGGAGGGTCGGCGTGGATTTTGTTTTCAGGAGTGGGACTTGAACCCACAGTCTTCAGATTCAGAGACAAGAACACTATCCCGTTCTGCTTTGGTTGTGTCAGCGTCACAGATGAACATCTGTATTCCACCAACCTTTATGGATATGGTTAACAATGTGATAATGATCAGGTAACCTGTTTTTGTGGTGTTGTGATATTGAACAGAACTCCACTGCTCTTCTTCAAAATTGTGCCACGGGATCTTTACATCTACCTGAGCAGGCAGATGGGACTTCAGTTTAATATCTCATCCGAAAGGCAGCACCTCTAACAGTGCAGTGCTCCAGCAGCACTGGAGTATCTCTGGCTGGGGTCACATGTCAGCCAGACCAGATAAGGATGGCAGATTTCCTTCCCTAAAGGGCATCAGTGAACCAGATGGGTTTTTACAACAATCGACAATGGTTGCATGGTCATCATTAGACTTTTAATTCCAGGTTTTTATTGAATTCAAATTTCACCATCCTGCTATGGTGGGATTCAAACCCAGGTCCCCTGAAACATGACCCTGAGTCTCTGGAATACTAGTCCAGTGACAATACCACTACGCCATCACTTGAACCCAGAATCTTGCAATTCAGAGGCAAGATGCTATACAACTGAGCTACAGCTGACTCACTGATGATATGCATGACTCAGCAAATTATATGGCACAGAAGGGAGGCTATGCAGCCCATAATGCCTGTGCCAAACCTAGGTAAGAGCTACCCAGTTAGTCCAGTTCCCTCGCTCTTTTTCCTTAGCCCTGTAGTCTATTTTTTTTTCCTTTTCAACTCTGTATATCATATTTCATTTGCTGTAATAATGTGCTCACAATAAATTCAGTTGCGGGTGTAAAGGCCAAGAGATGGTGAGCAGAAGTGATAGGACTGTCATTCAGATCAGTGGCTCGAACATCAGGTGTAAATGATAACCAGGAGCCTGAACATTTTGCGAATGCCAGCGCAGATTGAATTACAGCCCAAAGCACATGGCAACTGTTACCTCTTGCAAAATACGGACCGTCACTTGTGTTTTAAAGGCTTTTAACCACAATGTATGCAAAAAGCTGATAGAGGTGACGGCAATAACTCATTCGTGCAACCACACTTAGTACACCGTGCACTGTCCTGGTCGCCACAGTACATAAAGGATAATGCAGCTATCGAAAGGATACAGAAGCGGACAACCATAATGATTGAGGGGATGAAGAGATTGAATTATGATGAGCGATTACCTAAATTGGGTGAAGAGAGAAGGTTGAGAGGTGATATGATTGTTGCTTTTTAAGACTCTAAAGCCACGAGATGATGCTGGACTATGATCAGCTCTTTCACCTTGCCAGGCGGAACTGGAGGACACAGCCTGCGACTGGAAGAGGGATAAATTCAAAATTAACCTACAGAAACAATGGTTGGCGATACTCTGGCCCCATCATGGCCGGACCCACCGTGGGAGGTTTGGCAGCCCAGCCAGACGTCCGTTGACTTTTGGTGAGACTGGACAATCCTGGCGGTGGGGCAGAGCTGGAAAATACCCCCCCCCACCCCGCCCCCCAATATCTTAGTGAGTGATGGGGAGGACTCCCTAGGAAGATGGTGGAAGTGGTTTGTATTACCTCATCCAAATGCAGTAGATCTCTTTCAGAATATAACATTTTGGGATACAGTACGTGAATAATTTTGAGACATAAGGTGTGGTGAGCGTAGCGTCCTTGGAAAGAACGGGGGATTTTGGACACAAGCCAACAGAGAGAAGTGTCCTGTCCTATCGATCTGGATTTCAGGCCTCAGGCTCCAGAGTGGAAAACATGTTGTTTTAAGCTGCCAAGCCCCTGAGTTATTCCCTTTTGCGTTCAGTGAGATAATTTTCATGGGTGTGCAGCCTTGTTAAAAAATAAATACGAATTTGGAGGACCAATGGGCACCAGATGATACCTGTTGTATCAGGCACAGTAGCGTAGTGGTTATCTTGTTGGCTGTGTACTGCAGGAAGGCGGGCTAATATTGACGATAAGTTCAAAGCTCATCTTGGCAGCTGGGGAATTTAAATTTATTTAGTTAAATAAATGTGGAATTAAAAAGCTAAGGTCAGTCATGGTGACTGTGAAACTATTGGATTGTTGTAAAAACCTGTCTGGTTCACTAATGTGCTTTAGGGAAGGAAATCTGCCACCCTCACCTGGTCTGGCCTACACGTGACTCCGGACCCACAGCAATGTGGTCGACTCTCAACTGTCCTCTGAAATGGTCAAGCAAGCCATTCAGTTCTATTCAAGAAGGTGGCTCACTACCACCTTTTCCAATGGCAATAGAAAAGCACTATAAACGCTGGCCTTGCCAGCAATACGTACATCCCATCAATATATAAATAAAAAACAGCAACAGACATCCAGTCTGAAGCCAAAGCCCTGGTCATCCAACCCCAACAAGAGACGGGGTGGATGGGGGGGAGGGGGGAGAGTTTCTTATTTGATGTTATCTTCTGTGTTAGATTTCACCTGTGGAATGTGCTTTGGGGAATTGGGAAGGACAGTTCTTCCTGCTGTTGTTTAGTTGGTGAATAAATCTCACGTCAGAACACCAAGGACCGTCAACTTGAGAAAAATGCAAGTTGACGTGGATTCATTTAGCACACTGGTTTCCCCAATGCAAACAACTGTCTATAAAAGCAAAGAGCTTTAGACAGCCAGCACAGACATAACGGACCAAATGGCCTCCGTCTGTGCTGTAACCATTTTGTGATTCCATTCTGAGATTAAGGCTTTTCACAGACTACAGGATAGCTAACTTGATAACATACTGCCTTCAATTCAATTTGTTATCTTGCCACCCACGCCAACAGTCTCAAGAAGAGCTCTTGTCCCACTTGCCCACCGCCCCCACCCTGTACTCACTCACTTATAAGCTGGTTCCTGGTCCGTCAATGCCTTCGTTTCAAAGTTCTCATCTTCATGTTCAAATCACTCTGTGGCTTCACCCTTCTCTACCTCCTGTAACCTCGAGCAGTCCTACAACCCAGTAAACACTTTGTGATCCTCTTGATTGCTCACTTCTTTTGGTCTACCATTGTGCCTAGGTGCTAGGCTCTGGAAACATCAGAAGCAAAGCCCTCACATGACAACCAAATGATGTCTTTGGACTGCCACTTATTTCTCCTTATTCAGTTTACCAAAACTAAGCTCATTGTAAACACAGAATGATACACACGTATTTACACCTATGCAAGTATGAGACAAGGACGTTCCAAATGAAATTTAATTCTTGCCACCTCCAAATTCTTTTGCTCTCAAATTAAGACAATCAGGGCACTTGCTAGGAACAGAAACAGAAAATGCTGGAAAAAACTCAGCAAGTCTGTCAGCATCTGTGGAGAGAGGAACAGAGTGAACGTTTTGAGTCTGTATGACCCTTCTTCAGAGCAGTGAGGGATGGTGTGGTTGGGGGGTGGACGGGGAACTGAGCAAAAATGGAGAAACACACAATGAAGAGTATCTAGTAGGACCTTCTAGATTCTTAGCAGAAATGCTATTTTTTTATTCATTCACTGGCTAGGCCAGCATTTATTGCCCATCCCTAATTTCCCTTGTTCAGAGGGCATTTTTTAAGAGTCAACCCACATTGCCTTGGGTCTGGAGTCACATGTCAGCCAGACCAGGTAAGGACAGCTGATTTCCTTCCCTAAAGGACATGAGTGAACCAGATGGGTTTTTACACAATCAGCAATGGTTTCATGGTCATCATCAGACTTTATTTTTATTAAATTCAAATCCCACTATCTGCTGTGCCAGGATTTGAATCTAGGTCCTGCAGAGCCTTACACTAGGTCTCGAATATTGATCCAGTGACAATACCACTATGTCCCACCTCCCCAACTGTACATGGTCACCTTGTCCAAGTCACTATTTTTTTATATGAAACTCTGTTTAGTTGCCATTAGCCCGCTAGTCAAACAGTCATGGTGGGCATTACCACAGATCCTAATCCTCTCATCGAAATGCTTTGACATGCTTTCCAAGAAAAAAAACACATAAAATCAAATATAGGAACTTTGGCTGATTATCTCCCCTATTGCTACCTGGAAGCAGTCTGATCCCAACCCAACCCAGGACACAAAGACTTACTGTTCTATCCAACAACCACCCCAGCTAAGATCAGCTGCCACAGAATTGTCCAGGTATTGGGATTGGGACACCCATGGTAGGCATGACTCAGTATCCCATCGGACTTTGCATTAACCACTAAATGGTGAAGTAACCATTGGAACCATCAGTTTGTTTTGACTAGCTACCCAACAAGTGGGGTACATCTTGTCATCTGCACCAAGCACATGCATTGTGAACTCCCCCCAATCTCTTTGATCCATTCCTATATCTGATAGATCATTCCAACCCTTTGGAAGAAGCATTTATTACCCTCACCTCCACTTTAAATTTACTTTTCACTAATCTTTTGTCCTATTAGCCTATTTAACCTTCATTCAATATACGAATTTTCCTGTCATCTTTACCACCAATTATATCCTACTTCATGCTGTAGGACTAGACTCGGGGGAGGTAGTGGTATAGTGAGGATGTCACTGGATGAGTAATCCAGAGGCTAAGGCTAATTCTCTGGGGAATGGGCTCAAATCTCACCATATCAGCTGGTGGAATTTAAATTCAATTGATAAATCTGGAGTTGAAAGACAGTCTCAATAATGGTGACTAATAAAACTATTATTGATTGTTGTAAAAACCCATCTGGCTCACTAATGCCCTTTAAGAAGGAAATCTGCCAACCTTACCTGGTCTGGCCAACATGTGACTCCAGACCGACAGAAATACGGTTGACCCTTAACTGCCCTCTGAAATGGCCTAGCAAGCCACTCAGTGCAAGGGCAATTAGGGATGGGCAATGAATGCTGGCCCTGTCAGCAATGCCCATATCCCATGAAAGAATAAAAATGCTCCTTCCTTGTTGGGTAGGAAACATACTGCTCAAGAAAATTTTCCTGAACGTACTTCAGAAATTCCTCACCTTCTCTGAATTTAATAGAATCATTGCCCCACTCAATGTTGAGGTATTTAAAGTTTCCCATTATCACAAATCTATAACCCTTGAACCTCTGAGTAGTATCCTTGCAAATTTGCTTCTCTTTTTCCTCCCCACTATTTGGTGGCCTATAAAATACACCAAGCAGCATAACAGCTCCACTGTGTTTCTTAACTCCAACCGAATAGATTTACTTTCCACTAATCATTTGTCGGTACTAAAACTAGTTCATCTTCATCCAATATTCTAGACTGCCATTCATCGATGCCATTTAATACTTCCTAAACCGCACTGACGTTAGCTTTGAATCTTTCATCTCTCTCGACAATCCTTGCTTGTGCCTCATGCCTTTACATGAAGGTTAACACTAAAATGGGGCAACACAGAAGTAAAGGCTCTGCAGCTTTTCAAGGACACACTTTGGTCGCCTGAAATCCTGCAAACGGTTGCTGCAGCGACAGAGAAGAGAGGAAAAAAAACTAGGAAACAAAAATAAAGTCCCATTAGGACTTGGAGGCCTTTCCTGAGATGTTTGCCAACTACTAGGATCAGCTCTTTTTTCTTAATTACGACAGCATTTGGTAGAAAGTGCTGCCAAAAAGCTTGACGTGATCACCCTCCCCCCCACTCCATCACAAGCACCAAATCCGCATTGGGAGGTGATGCATGAAGGGGGAGAAAAGGTGACAGATAGATCCTGAGAGGAGCCATCTGCCCCGTGGAAGTGGAGTCCAAGGGAGGGGGATCTTGGCCCCTCAGTGGGCCTGCAGGAATAAGACTGACACAATAGCGTCACAAAACAGCAAGGCTATTGGCACCACTAGAAAAATCTTTACAGCTGACTGCATCCTGCAACATGAAGAGAGGCTACTGTTTGATGGAAATAAGAATGTATAAGAACATAAGAAAGAGGAGCTGCAGTGGGCCATTTGGCTTCTCGAGCTTGCTCCACCATTCAATAAGATCATGGCTGATCTCCTACCTCAACTCCACCTTCCCGCTCTATCCCCATATCCCTTAATTCCCTTGGTATCCAAAAATCTGTCAACCTCTGTCTTGAATATATATTCAAATGACTGAGCATCCATTACCCTCTGGGGTAGAGAATTCCAAAGATTCACAACCCTCTGGGTGAAGAAACTTCCCCTCATCCCAGACCTAAATGGCTGACCCCTTATTTTGAGACTGTGACCCTGCGTTCTATATTGCCCAGCCAGGGGAAACAAATTTTTTCAGCATCTAACCTACCATGTTTCATTGAGATCGCCACTCATTCTTCTGAATTCCAGGGAACATAGATCCATTCAACTCAATATCTCCTCAGAGGTCAATCCCCTCAGGAACCAGTCCAGTGAGCTTTTGCTCCAACCTTAAGTAAGGAGACCAAACCTGTCCACAGTACCCCGAGGTGTGGCCTCACCAATGCTCTGCTATTTCCAGAAGAGATCATCCGATGAGAAGCCAGGTCCATCAAGTACAAATGGATGAGAGCACTTTCTGCCTTCAATGGGCATTTTCCACTTTCCCAGCCCATCCCCTCCTTGCCTTTGCTGCAATGTTATTGTTTAATGGTCAATGGTCCTCCACCAGCCAACCCCCAGGTAAGATTAACTAGCGCAGTACTGTCTGGGGATTGGAACCGGGGCTTTTGTGGTCAGTTTTGACTCAGTACCCACAGCAAAGCATCCACTTACCCATTAAGTAATCGTAACTGTTAACAGATTTCATCCAATAATAGGGATAATCTTCAATCGTATTGCCAGGCTTCCTGGACTACAGCATCCATCACAGCTGAGTCCATTTCTATCCTCGCTGAAAGGCTGCGCACACGTGTTTCCACTAGTTGTCGCTGGATTCACATCAGAAGCAGGAGCTGTCCTAATTTTTTTCTCCCCTCCCCTTGGAAACCCAAAACCACTGAGGTCAATTACAGCACCTGGGCTAAGGTCAACTAATTCAATACAAACCAGTGATTGGACCTCACTGGTGTGCGGGTGGCTCAGCTGAGCGTTCAGATAGGCTCTTAAAACTATGACCAAGAGGAGGCCATTCAGCCCCTCGGACTCAATCTGCTATTCCGACAGATTATGCCTGACCCGTACCCCAACTCCATTTACCCACCTTAGCTCCATATCTCTTGATACACTCACCCAACAAAAACCCTGTCGATCTCAAACTTGAAAGCTCCAATTGGCCCCATGTATCCCAGAGCCTTTTGTGGAGAGGCAGTTCCAGATTTTATACATTTATTTGTGTGAAAAACGTTTCCCGATTTCACGTAATTTTGAGGTGATGTTTCTGCATACCCTATCAAATCCTGGTAACATTTTAAAGACCTCGATCAGATCACCCATCAGCAGTGGCGTCATGGGAAATTTTGAGGTGCAGGAGCTCTAAGAAAATGTGTTGGCCATATCATTTCTAAATCTACTGTCGCATTGCCTCCCTATGTGTTAATCATTTGAGTCCGCAAAAATCAGTAAACTATGCTTTTTAAGTGAAAAGTATTAATCCCAGTAGGCGGTAGGCATTTTATTTTGAATCGTGAGGTATTTTGAATCATTAGTCTTTAGCACAGCTGGAATTTCATTCTGCAACATTTTACAGATCGAGTATGTGTCACCCAAAACCCTCGGGGCCAATCCCGTTTCGGATTTCAGATAATTTTGGTTTTCAGATCCGGCCCATAGGACTAGGCCTACTTACAATGCAATAGCCGGAACCTAGGCTGGCTATAGTGTAAAGTCAATAAAATGGCTAGAAAATTAAGATGTATCACTGAATAATAAACACAGGGCACCTGTAATAAGTTCCCACCCGTGGCACCATCTTCGATTCTGCATGTAGGAGAGGGTTCAGAGTGTCGATGTGCTCTGCTGGGAGGCATTCTCGAACAGTCCTTCCAGCTTCACTAACACTGGGTTTTGTTTCATAAGTTTGTCTTTTATTTCATAGATTATTTATTGCTCACTCTTAAAGACACGTTGCTTGAGTGTATCTATCAACCCGTCACGCGTCTTAATAATATAGTCCATGGGCACTTTCTCTACCAGATTCACTAGGTCATCCTCGACATCACTGTTTTTAATCATTTACATTTCATGGACTGAAAATTGCCTTGGCCCATCGGCTGATGACAAATAATGACATTACTTTGATGATGGGTGGAGGGGTGGTTGGGGATGAGTTAGTGGAAGCAAACAGCAACAACATTGGAGTTTGGCAAGGGGGATGTGCTTAACAATTGTCCAGGAGCAACATGATTTTACAATTATCTTCAAGTCCAGCTGCCCAACAATGCAACATGTGCCTCTGCTACAAAGTGGTTGTGAAATCAATCAGAAAACATGTCTCTGGGTTCCCAGTCTCTCTTATTGGCACACCAGTGAACAGGTAATGTCCAAATAGCCTTGAAGCTCCTGGAGCATTTGCTTTTCCCAATTGCAGCCAATTTATGTTTGTGTGTGCCAGCCGCAATTGCACAACCAAGAACAGCCAACCTATCCTTAGCACCCTTAACACCCGTTGGCGCACTCTACTCATCTGCATGCACACTCAAGTTTCACTTTCCAAGTGCACTTTCAGAGCTTCGGCCATGACAAGTAGAATTCCACTGCTCCAAAGGCACGCGGTAAGGAGTCACCAAACTTCAAACTACCTTTTCAGATCTTCACAGCTTCTTTCAAGCCCACTTTGCTTCAAGTCTGCTCCCCTTGCAGCTCTTTCTTTAACTTAGAGCTTTCTTTAACTTTATTTCTGGAAGTTCTGGGACCTTTCTCCTGTCCCCCTTATTGTATCCTTCACAGTGGGCCACCTCTTCCATAATGATGCTCCTGCTCAGGTCACCTGACCTGTAGTTTTGTGCCGTTTGACTCCTTTTCTTCCACATGTGCAGAAGGAACCAGCCGAAGGAGCAATAGAAGACCAAACTGCACACGTGTCGGCCAGTTCCCAGCCGATGCATTTAAGGCAAAAGGCCTCAAAGAGGCTGCAGCCTGCCGGGAGCTGTAGTTCCACGGCAGCCGGGGCAAGTTCCTTGGGCCCGGTGGGGGAGCCGGGTCCTCGGGGTGAGTTGCAGGGGCTGCTCCAGCAGCATGACACCACTGCCCATCTGAACTCCAGGGAATACGAAGCTAGCTTATGCAAACCATCATCACAATTTAATCCTCTGATTAGCCCAGGTATCACCCTGGTGAATCCGGAATGGGGTTCTGGTGAGCTCTATCCATAATGTCAAGGTTCGGTTTTTATCTCCACGTGCAAGAGCCAAAGGGCGGTGCAGTTTTCGGAACAAACTGCTCCTCAAAAAAAAAATACACAGACCCACGTATGTAAGTCTGGGCTGCCTAACTTATTGTGACTACATGACCCTGTATCACAAAGCTTTGGCCTTGAGGAAGACACATTGAGTCTCCACCTCTGCTAACACTGCACCTTGACAACTCGGAACTCTGAGTCACTGCCCGTAAGGTATCTCGATTACTTTAGTCTTTATAACTTCTGGATGTGTTCGGATTTGGAATTTGCCTTGGCTCAATACTTAGGGCTGTTCTTGCATTTGGACAACTGACACTCAAGCATTTCTCATGAGCCACTTTACTGTTTCAGCCACTTTGTGGCACCAAGTGACCTAAAGAGTTGGATCTGTAGGCGACTGGCTTTGAAACCAATCTGAACAGTGTAAATAGGGAGAAACTGTTCCCAGTGGTGCAATGGGCACCAGAGGACAACGACTTAAAGGGACTGGCAAAAGAACCAGAGGTCACATGAGGGAAAGCCTTTTTTTACACAGCGTGTGGCTAGGATCTGAACCGCATTGCCTGAGAGTGCGTTGGAGGCAGAATCAACCATGGCTTTCAAAAGGGAATCAGAGGATTATTCGAAGAGAAAAAAATTGCAGGGGAAAAGGTGGGGGACGTGGGATTAGTGGAGATGCTCTTGCGGAGCCGGCAGGGACACAATGGGCTGAATGGCCGCCTTGAGTATCATAACATCAATCACCAAGTTATGGGATCTTCCTGTTTCAGGGCTGCAGAATGCTCCATTCTGCTGATTCTTGTCTCCCGTGCATCATTCCTGGCATGCCAGCAATGTGGTTGGCTCTTTGCTGTCCTCTGACCAAGGACAGTTTAGGGATGGGCAATAAACGCTGACCTAGCCAGAGATGCCCTCGTCCCACAAACAAATTTTTAAAAAGCCTCCACATTCTGTTTGAGTCCCCCTCACCCATTTTAAAACACTCCTGAAAAACCACCTCTTTGACCAACATTTTGGCCGCCCAATGACTCGCCACTCATTTTTATCTGATGACGCTTCTGTGAAAATCGTTGGAATTTTTTCCTCCATTAAAGGAACTGCATAAAAGCAAGTTGTTGTTGGGCGTACAGCACTTCAGAGCTCTCAAGTCTGAGGTGGATAAGATTTTTACTGGGTAAGGTAAGGGATATGGAGCAGAGGTGGGTAAATGGGGGCGAAGTACAGATCAGTCCTGATCTAATTGAAAGTTGAGAGGCTGAGTGGCCTCCTCCTAGAACCATAGAAAAGTTACAGCATAGGCTATTCAGCCCATCGTATATGCGCCAGCCAAAAAATAGAAAATAAAAAAACCAGAAGCTCATTTTAATCCCACCTTCCAGAACCCTGTCCGTAACCTTGCAGGTTACAGCACTTTAGGTGCAGATCCAGGTGCCTTTTAAATGAGTTGAGGGTTTCTGCCTCCACCACCAAACCAGGCAGTGAATTCCAAACACCCTCTGGGTGAAGACAACTTTCCTTATGTCCCCTCTAATCTTCCACCAATCACCTTAAATCTGTGCCCCCTGGTAATTGACCTCTCTGCTAAGGGAAAACAGGGTCTCTCTATCTACCCTATCTAGGCCCCTCGTAATCTTGTACACCTTAGTCAAGTCACACCTCAGCCTCCTCAGTTCTAAGGAAAACAAACGCTGGCCTATCCAATCTTGCCTTATAGCTGCAATTTTCAAGCCCTGGCAACATTCTTGTAAATCTCCTCTGTACTCTCTCCAGAGCAACAATTTTTTTCCTGTAATGTGATGACCAGAACTATACACAAACTTCCAGCTGTGGCCTAACTAGCATTTTATCCAGTTCCAGTTCCAGAGTCATACGGACTCGAAACGTTAGCTCTGATGCTGCCAGGTCTGCTGTGTTTTCCCAGTATCTTTTGTTTTTATTTCGGATTTCCAGCATCCGTGGTATTTTGCTTTCATCCATCACTACGTCCCTGCTTTTGTATCCCACACCTCGTCCAATAAAGGAACATTTTAAGGAGCTCAACTGAAAGCACAGCTGATCTACCGGGGCTGGGGGGGGGGTTTCCAAAAAATGACATAAAGATAGAAAATGCTGGAAACACTGAGCAGGTCAAGGAGCATCTGTGAATAGAGAAAAGCTGAATTCCTCAGTTCTGAAGAAAGGTCGCAGACCTGAAATGTTGACTCTGCTTCTCCTCACAGTTACCACCTGACCTGCTGAGCATTTTCTGCTTTTATTTCAGACGTCCAGCATCCGCATTATTTTGCTTTTGTCCAAGAAATGATTCCTGGTTTGGGGTTTTTTTTTATTCATTCACGGAATGTGGGCATCGCTGGCTGGGCCAGCATTTATTGCCCATCCCTAATTGCCCCTGAGAAGGTGGTGGTGAGCTGCCTTCTTGAACTGCTGCAGTCTATGTGGTGTAGGTACACCCACAGTGCTATTAGGAAGGGAGTTCCAGGATTTTGACCCAGCAACAGTGAAGGAACGGCGATATATTTCCAAGTCAGGATGGTGAGTGACTTGGAGGGGAACTTCCAGGTGGTGGTGTTCCATCTATATGCTGCCCTTGTCCTTCTAGATGGTAGAGGTCATGGGTTTGGAAGGTGCTGTCCAAAGGGCCTTGGTGAATTCCTGCAGTGCATCTTGTAGATGGTACACACTGCTGCTACTGTGTGTCGGTGGTGGAGGGAGCATTGAATTAGTTGATGTTGCCAAGAAAGGCAATATTATAATTTAGTATAAAAAGTCTGCCTATTCCAGTGGCTCAGACCGCTCCTCAAAGTAACTCATTGAATGTGAGGTGATCTGAAAGATAATGAGCTGTTGTATAAATTTTTTTTGTCTCTTTTCGTCAATGCTACTAGTTTTGGGCACAATGTTGCCGAGTTTCACCCAACTCTCCTTTGATCAAAGCAAACATAACAGAGGGATCCTCGAAAAGACAGGACCATTTTCAAATTTTGAATTTACTTTAAAATTCTAAGAACCATCCCAAATCCAGAAAAGTAGGACCTAAAATCTATGTATAGAGACGGTAATGAATATTTGGAGTTAACATAGGACTCTGATACAGGCAAAAAGGGACCAAGGCTGGGATTTTCCAGCCCCCCCAAAATTCCCACCCAAAGTCAACAGACCTTTGGCTGGTCCGTCAAATTTTCCCTTGTCACCCACGATCATTCTGCCATAGGCAAAATCAGAAAATCCCGGTCGACATGCTGATGGATGTTAACGCTATAAAGTGGAATATAGCTTCGTACAGAGATATTTTTATATAGTAACTGACTCCTCTTGCATCAACGTACTCAGAAATACCGGTACATACCCAGCAATTAACTTACATTATATAGCGCTTTTGACCGAGTAAAAACATCCGCTTTACAGTTCCACCCTCAGACCTAGTTTCTTTCACGGAGCCACATACAGAGATTTTACTTCAGGTGAGCGAAAGCTTGGTCAAAGAGACAGATTTCAAGGACCGGCTTAGAAGAGAGGAGAGAGGTTAAAAAAAAGGCAGGGACGTTTAGGAGAGGGGGTTCTGGTGCTTGGGGCTGAGGCAGGTCCCGGCATGGGCACCAGTGGGTGGGATAAAGAAAATGGGCCATGCTCGGATGCCCAAAAACACAGAGATCCTGGAGGGATCCTGTAGGGCTGGAGGGAGTTTCAGAGGTAGGGGTGGGGTGGAGGGCTTGAGAGAATTTTAAAATGGAAGCTTTGCTGTACCAGCATCCAACGTAGGTCAGCGAGCACAGGGGTGGAGTGTGTGAACAGACATTGGTGTAAATTCGGAGTGAGGCAGCAGTGTTTTGCATGAGCTAATTTTTACCGAAGGTTGAAGATGGGAGGCCAGCCTGAAGAGCTACAGGAATAGTCGCGTCTGCCAAAAGCAAAGGCATGGACCAGAGTTTCAGCAGCAGATTAACTGAGGAGTTATAATACAGAAGCAGGCCATTCTGCCCAACCAGCCTTTGCCAGCGTTGACCCCACATACGAGTAAACAACCCTGACCATGTTTAACCACCCAGTCTCCCATATCCCTTTATCGCCCTTTCCTTCACCCGCCTGCCTAGTCTAATCCTGAACGTTGTCACAGTATTCGTGTGAGCCCTTAACCCTGGAAATGAATTCCATGATCTTGCAGCTCACTTTGTAAACTAAGATTCTCCTGCAACCTATTCTAAATCCCCGCAATTTAATTTTGTATCTGTGGACCCTTGTTCTAGACCCCATTAACTGCCAAAGGAAATCTGCTTTCATCTAACCTAACCCATCCTTTTGTAACTTTAAGCTCTTCTGCCCACCGCCCCATAATCTGTGTTATTCTAATGATAAAAGAGTCATTTTCCAGTCTTTCTTTGAGAATTATATTTTCACACACCAGGCAGCATCCCAGTGGATCTGCATTGAAGCCTCCCTTAAACTTCACATCTCTTCTCTCATGTGCAGGCCAATGCTGCGCACAATGCTCTAATTGAGGTCTTCTTAGGGTTATTTATAGCCTTATCAATACTTCTTGGCTTTTATATTCTCCACGTCTTGTGATAAAACCGAGCATTTCATTAACTTTTTTCTACAGACTTATCAACCTGAGATGCTGCCTTTAATCTCCTATCATTTCCACCAAGAGTGTCGAAATGCAGCTTGTAAAGTCACCATGCAGCTCAGAGCTCTGACAATTCAACTCGGCACCAGTCAGGATAAAGAAGTCCGCTTGATTGGCACCCCATCCATCAGCTTAACCACTTACTACACCCATCATCAACGCAGTCGCTGCAGTGCAAACCATCCACAGGATGCAGCCACTGCACCCAATTGTCAAGCCTCCTTCGGCAGAGCCATCCAAACCTGTGACCTCTGACACCTAGAAGGATAAGGGCAGCAGTTGCATGGAAACACCATGATCTGCAAGGCCCCCTCCAAGTCACACACCAGCCTGACTTGGAACTATATCCCCTTTCCTTCACTGGCGCCACGTTGAACTCCTGGACCTCTCTATCTAACTGCACTGTGAGCATAACCACGCCACACTGACTGCAGGGGTTCAAGAAGAAGCCACCATTGGGTTCAAGTCCCATTCTAGGTCTTGAGCACAAAATTCGAGACTGACAGATGCTCCAGTTCAGTAGTGAAAGAGTGCCACACCCATGGGTGTATTGCCTTTCAGATGAGGCATTAAACCAAGGCCCTGTCCGCCTGCTCGGGTAGATTTCACAGAACCTTTACAGTGCAAAGGGAGTCCATTTGGCCCATCAAGTCTGCACTGGCTCTCTGAAAGAGCATTCTACCCAGTCCTGCTCCCCCACCTTATCCCTGTAACCATGCACGTTCTCTTTTTTCAGATAACAATCCAATTTCCTTTTGAATACCTTGATTGAATCTGCCCCCCACCACCCTCTCAGGAAGTTCGTTCCAGACTCCAACCACTCTCTGGGTGAAAACATTTTTTCTTCACATCGCTGTTGCACCTTTTGCCAAATCCCTTGAATCTTGAGTAATTCCCAGAGTCCTGACTAATATTTGTCCCTCAGTCAATATTGCAAAACACAGATTACCTGATCTTTCTCACACTGCTGTTGGTGGGAGCTTGTTATGCAGGCACTGGCTGCCATGTTTTCTACATTACAACAGTGACTGCACTTCAAAATTGGCTGCAAAGTGCTTTGAGGTGTCCAGTGGCCATTAAAGGTGCTATATAAATGCAAGTCATTTTTTTTATCATCCCACAACCAATCACAGACTGGACAGATCTTATGTTCTCCAATTGGATGACTCTTCAACAGCTTTTTTCCCCCAACCTCCAATACTTTTATGAGGAGTAAACAAAAGCGTTAAGAGAAAATTCATATAAACTACAATTCTTTTTTATTGCTGCTACGGTTTTTCAACCAGTTGTTGCTTGCAGCAGTGTCCTGGGGATGGGTATTTCATTCCTGGAGAGAGTTCAGCGAGAGGCCATGTGGTGAAATTTCCAGTAATACGTCCAACCAGAGTTGGCAACCAGAGCTTCTGATCCCGATCCAGTGACCCTCAACCTCACTCATCTCATCCCCCGTAAACTCTTATGGCCAAATGTCCGGGGAGGATGTGACTGGGCTGGCCTGTGATCAAATAAATGGCCTTCAATCATTAACTAGTCGAATGAGTGGATGATGGCCATTTGGATAAAGTAATTAAGCCAAAGAAACACTCAAGGCCTTGAGAAGAGAAACTCCAAAAAAGTAAAACAAGGTGACTTGAGGAAAATCATTTTTCTTAGACAGCGAGTTGTCAAACATCTGGAATCCATTGCCTGAAAGGCCGATGGAAACAGATTCAGTGATAACTTTCAAGAGGAAATTGGATGGACACTTGTAGGAGAAAAAAACATTAGTTGGCTATTGTAGTGTTCAATTCTTCTGTGTTTGATTATGTGAGTCTGTTTACTATTGATGCTCACTGTCCTTGATTGATTAAGCCCGGGTGTGCACTCGAGGAAGAGTAAACAAACTGTAGAAGCTAGAGCTGAAAACGTAGCGTACATAGAGTACAGCAACAGTTATCAGGAGAGGACTAATTGGATAGCTTTTTCAAGGAGCCAACACAGGGATAATGGGCCAAATGGCCTCCACCTGTACGGCAGTGGTAAGGCGATAGCAGAAAATGAATTTGACTGGCAAGATTACCTGCTCAAATATGTTATTCCTGCAAAGGTGGTGAGATTAGAGGGGTTATTTTTACATCTCAGGGGTCGACTTTTCCAGCTCACCCAGTTTCGCACCAGCTGCAACTTGAAGCGAAAAGGCTCCCAGCGTAAATAAGGAAGCGATTTTCTTAAAATGTAGAAGCTGAATTTATTGCCAAATTTAACCTACAAGCCCATAATTCTTTCATGGGATGTGGTCATCACCCAATGGCCAGCATTTGTTGCCCATCCCCAACTGAATTTGAACTGGTTTGTTCGGCCATTCCACTTAAGAGACAGCCACATTATTGTGGGTCTGGAGTCACCCGTAGGCCAGACCAGTTAAGCATGGCAGATTTCCTTCCCTAAAGGGCGGGTGGGTTTATACAACAATCAATGATTGTTGCCATGGCCACCATTACTGAGACCAACTTTATATTCCAGATTTATTAACTGAATTTAAATTTCGCCAGCTGCAGAGGTGAGATTTGAGCCAGTGTCACTAGAGTGTTAGCTTTGACCCACTGGATTACTAATCCAGCAACATTACCACGACACCACTGTCTACATCCCCCTACAGCCTACGTATGAGATTTACAAGGGGCATTCAGTCCAGACAGCCACTGACTGACCCGAAGGCGTCAAAGCCATTTTCCCCACCTCCTTCACTGGCGACTTTTCACCAGACAATTCAGGGATGCAGTGAGGGTTGCCAACTCTCTAGGATTTCCCTGGAGATTCCACATGCTAAAAAATTCATCTCCAGGATATAGCTGCGAGCAAAACCTGGGAGAATAATCATCGAGTTCATAAAAAAAAGAGTACTTTTTTAAAAAAAAGAATTCTCTTTGAACATTTTTCTTTATTAGCTGTGGAAATATTGGACTTGGAGGGGTGGGAAGGCTGCTTGACTGACAGTTGAGAAACACATAAACTTGAATATTGCTGAAAAGAGAGACATGTTGCCAAAGCTTTTCTTCTTGCGCTCATCAGGACAAACACAAGAATGCCAAATTTCAAACCATCACAACAATTTATACTAAAGGAGAAAAGGGTACTGATTGGTTGGCAAGTTGACTCTGATTGGCCCAGGTGTTGCCATGAAGAAAGCAACGGGGAACTATAGGCTCCCCAAGCACCTGGGTAATTCAAAAAAGGAACAAGGGTTGAAAGTATTCCTTTAGTTTGCAAAGAATGGGTCCCTGTATATGAATGTATGTAGCAAGCGTAAATGAGCCATGTTAGAAGCTCAACTGATTATCTTAAATTGGTTGTTAGTGTAGCTATTAGCGCACTCAGGGTTGATCAGCAAGTGCTGCCCAATCACAGAATCACATCTAACAGTATTTGTTACGTGGTGAATGAGGAGCCTTTTTTCTTTCCGATTGGAGCAGGAAGGCAGCGTTTTCATGAATGTGGAGACATTGGGCGACCACTGTCCAGAAGCATTGTTGGGTGGTTGGAAGTATGAGGCAGGTCATGTGATGACACCGCCAGGAATGGGCCCAACCAGAGTTGGCAACCCTAACTAAGACAGCAATGAAAAATAGCACAATGAGCACCCACTAAAGTAGATGCCCTGCAGCACAATTTGAGTGGCAGGGAACTGAGGCAGTGCAGCAGACATTTACAATTGTCAAAACAAAAACAGAATTACCTGGAAAAACTCAGCAGGTCTGGCAGCATCGGTGGAGAAGAAAAGAGTTGACGTTTCGAGTCCTCGTGGATCGGACGGCCCGCTCACATCTCCTACCCAAAATCCACAAACAGAACTGCCCCGGTAGACCGATCATCTCAGCTTGCTCCTGCCCCACAGAACTCATTTCTCATTATCTTGACTCCCTTCTCTCTCCCCTTGTCCAGTCCCTTCCCACCTACATTCGTGATTCCTCTGACACCTTACGTCACATCAACAATTTCCAGTTCCCTGGCCCCAACCGCTTCCTCTTCACCATGGACGTCCAATCCCTCTACACCTCCATCCCCCACCAGGATGGTCTGAGGGCCCTTAGCTTCTTCCTCGAACAGAGGCCCGAACAATCCCCATCCACCACTACTCTCCTCCGTCTGGCTGAACTTGTTCTCACACTGAACAATTTCTCCTTCAACTCCTCTCACTTCCTCCAAATAAAAGGCGTGGCTATGGGTACCCACATGGGCCCCAGCTTTGCCTGTCTCTTTATGGGGTATGTGGAACATTCCTTGTTCCAGTCCTACTCCGGCCCCTCAAAAACAGTTCCTCTGACATGTCCTCCTTCTTCCTTAACCGAGGTTTTCCACCCACGGTTGTTGACAGGGCCCTCAACCATGTCCGGCCCATCTCCCGCGCATCCGCCCTCACGCCTTCTCCAGAGAGATTAGAATGGGTGACAGGAGCAGAGAAATTGAGACGACTAAGGTCGCGCTGACAGTTCTCAATGAAAAGATCAAGAGAAGGTAAGAATCCAGAGGGAGGGGTCCAGGTGGAGGGAGAATATTGGAGGTGTGTAAAAGGACTATACCTTGAGTGCCCTACCATCCATTCTTAATTAGCACATTCATTTAGATAATATCACCAACTTCGACACCTATGTGTTCTTTTGTTCTGTTGTCTGTGACATCTTTTGATGATCCGCTTCTATCACTGCTTATTTGTCCCTACAACCACACCACCCCCCTCCACTTCTCTCCCCCCACCCAACCCCCCCAAACCAACCCCCCCCCCCCCCACCTTAAACCAGCTCATATTTCACCCCTTCCTGGGATTCACCTAGTTCTGTCGAAGGGTCATGAGGATTCGAAACGTCAACTCTTTTCTTCTCCGCCGATGCTGCCAGACCTGCTGAGTTTTTCCAGGTAATTCTGTTTTTGTTTTGGATTTCCAGCATCCGCAGTTTTTTGTTTTTGTTTTATATTTACAATTGTCATTTGGAATGGTCATCGCAACTCTGGATTAAAGGACAATTGAAATAGGATCTGTAGATCACCAGGCACCATGCCTAAGGTGCATCACAATCGCAACAACAATAACAATTTACAATGATATAAAGCCTTTTACATAGTGAGATGTCTGATGATGCTCCACAGGAGAGTTATCAGTCAAACAATTGACGCCTAAGCCACAGGAGGAGATGTAAAGGCTTGATCAAGATATCGGTTCTAAGTCCTATCAGAAAGGAGGGGAGAGAGAGAGAGGTAGAGAGGTGGAGAGGTTTAGGGAGGGAATACCAGAGTTTAGGGCCCAGGCAGCTGGAGACAAAGCAGCCAATGGTAGAACGATTAAAGTTGTGTATTGCGTAAGATGTCAGAATTGGAGGTCACAGAGATCTCAAAGGGTTGAAGGGGCTAAGGGAAATTCTATTGATGGGGATAGGTGAGGCCATGAAGGGTTTTGAAAAGATGGGCCAGCAAGCACAGAGGTGATGGGAGAAACGGGACTTGGTGTGAGGTAGACTCCAGGAGGCAGTGTTTTGGAGGAGCTGACGTTTATGGAAGGTACAAGTTGGCCAGGAATGCATTTGCAACATTCGCTCACAAAGTCTTCAACATTCCCTTTGGCAGCGAAAACGGAATTCAATCCGAATTAACTTCTGTGCACAGAAACGTTCCAGATGGAAGGTTCCAACAGAATTCAGTACAATATCCGGGGTTAACTAAAAAACCTGCTTCTGATTATTCTGTTCAATGGAGGAGGAATCCTCCAAGGACTCTCTGTCACTATCCCAGAGAATGTTTATTTGCAAAGGCAGAATCATGCCTCTTATTTTAATTGCATTATTCATCAACAGGCTGAAACAATAATCAGAACGCTGCAAGAGATTCTGAAAGCATCAGTTGTTGGCACCAATCAAACACTCGAATCTGCCCGTACAGTGACGGATTACTTGCACCTTTCTCTCGGATTGCATAAGTGGACCAGGCCAAGAAATAAAGTAGCCACTTCATCTCCCTCTGCCCTACAGCTGCAATCATCAATCCCCAACTCATTTTATATATTATAATACATTCTCATTTCTGTCGGTTCTCTCCGTAACATCTGCAGGAGATTTGCGGGGAAGTGCCAGGGGAATTGTTCTCAAACTCTCAGTCAGGGAAGTCAACCATCGGCTGTACTTTCACCCGTATATGGGGGCAAGTACCAAGGAAGGCAGGTGGAAAAATTAGCCCCCACCACCCCCAAGCCCCCCTCTCCACCGCCCCCGCCCCCCCCCCCCCCCCCCCCCCCCGCCAACAACCCCGGGTCATTTTCCTACATGTGGTGGATTAGTGGTGGACGGGCTACCCATTCACAAGTGGTGGGTAGCCAATGAAGGTAGGTTAATGACCAATGAAGGCCAAATGTAGAGGCTGATTGAAAGGTTCTGGTTGACCTACAAGGCTCCCTGAGATGCCGGGAACAGGCTAGCTGCCAGACAGCAGCCTCCTGAGTGGGCAGACAGCGGAAGGTGGGGGGTGGGTGGGTGGGTGGGTGTGGGGGGCAGCACTCCAGGCAGGTTTTGAGGCCCTCCCTGCCTGCCTGGCCACAGCTACAGTCGCAGGCTGCCCAGCGGAGGGGTTTTCCCTCCAAAATGGTGGCCTGGCTTCTGAGGCCACCTTTTAATGAAAAATGTTTGGAGAGAGGGTACCTCAAGATGGAGCGGCTCTCACTCTCTCTCTCATAAGAACATAAGAAATAGGAGCAGGAGTAGGCCATTCAGCCCATCAAGCCTGCCCCGCCATTCAATAAGATCATGGTTGATCTGCCCCAGGCCTCAACTCCTCTTTCGTGCCAGCTCCACATAGCCCTCAACTCCCCAATATTTCAAAAATCTATCTACCTTCTCTTTAAATACTTTCAGTGATCTAGCCTCCACAACTCTCTGGGGTAGAGAATTCCAGACATTCACTATCCTCTGAGAGAAGAAATTCCTTTGCATCTCAGTTTTAAATGAGTGTCCCCTTATTCTGTAACTATGTCCCCTAGTTCGAGATTCCCCCACTAGTGGGAACATCTTCCCAACATCTACCCTGTCAAACCCCCTCAGGATCTTGTAAGTTTCAAGAAGATCACCTCTCATTCTTCTAAACTCTAATGAGTAAAGGCCTAAGCTATTTAGCTGTTCTTGATAATTCAACCCCTTCATCCCAGGAGTCAGCCTCGTGAATCACTTTTGAACTGCCTCCAACGCCAAAACTGTACACAGTCCTCCAGGTACAGCCTCACCAACACCCTGTACAGTTGTAAAAAGACTTCCCAATTTTTAACCTCCAACCCCTTAGCAATACAGGCCAAAATTATATTTGCCTTCTTAATTACTTGCTGTACCTCCATGCTAACATTTTGTGTTTCATACACAACACCCAGATCCCTCGGTGCTGCACTTGTTTGGAGTCTCTCTCCATTTAAATAATAGTCTGCCTTTTGATCCTTCCTACCAAAGTGCACCGACCTCACACTTTCCTACATCAAACGCCATCTGCCAAGTTTTTGCCCACTCACTCAACCTATCTATATCCCCTTGCAGGTTCCTTATGTCCTCATCATAACATGCCTTCCCACCTATTTTATGTATCATCAACAAATTTGGATACATTACACTCTGCCTCCTCCTCCAAGCCATTAATATAGATAGTAAATAATTGAGACCCTAGGACTAATCCTTGTGACACTCCACTAGTTACAACTTTCCAACCTGAAAAAGACCTATTAATCCTGACTCACTGTCTTCTGTGTGTTAACCAATCCTCAATCCATGCTAATACATTACCCCCAATACCATGAGCTCTTATCTTGTGCAATAATCTTTTATGTGGCACCTTATCGAATGCCTTCTGTTTTAATTGCATTAAACTTTTCTAAATGTCCTGCTGCTTAAAACTTAAGACCATAAGACATAGGAGCAGAATTTAGGCCATTCGGCCCAAGAAGTCTGCTCCGCCATTCAATCATGGCTGATAAGTTTCTCAACCCCATTCTCCCGCCTTCTCCCCGTAACCTTTGATCCCCTTACCAATCAAGAACCTATCTATCTCGGTCTTAAATACACTCAATGACCTGGCCTCCACAGCCTTCTGTGGCAATGAATTCCATAGATTCACCACTCTCTGGCTAAAGAAGTTTCTCCTCATCTCTGTTCTGAAAGGTCTTCCCTTTACTCTGAGGCTGTGCCCTTGGGTTCTAGTCTCTCCTACTAATGGAAACATCTTCCCCACGTCCACTCTATCCAGGCCTTTCAGTATTCTGTAAGTTTCAATCAGATCCCCCCTCATCCTTCTAAACTCCATCGAGTATAGACCCAGAGTCCTCAAACGTTCCTCATATGTTAAGCCTTTCATTCCTGGGATTGTTCTCGTGAACCTCCTCTGGACCCTCTCCAGGGCCAGCACATCCTTCCTGAGATACGGGGCCCAAAATTGCTCACAATATTCTAAATGTGGTCTGACCAGAGCCTTATAAAGCCTCAGCAGCACATCCCTGCTTTTATATTCTAGTCCTCTCGAAATAAATGCCAACATTGCATTTGCCTTCCTAAGTGCCGACTCAACCTGTAAGTTAACCTTAAGGGAATCCTGGACTAGGACTCCCAAGTCCCTTTGCACTCCAGACTTCTGAATTCTCTCCTCATTTAGAAAATAGTCTGTGCCTCTACTCTTCCTACCAAAGTGCATGACTTCACACTTCCCCACATTGTATTCCATCCGTCACTTCTTTACCTATTCTCCTAACCTGTCCAAATCCTTCTGCAGCCTCCCCGCCTCCTCAATACTACCTGTCCCTCCACCTATCTTTGTATCATCTGCAAACTTAGCCAGGATGCCCTCAGTTCCTTCATCTAGATCATTAATGTATAAAGTGACCCCTGCGGAACTCCACTAGTCACCAGCCGCCATCCTGAGAAGGACCTCCTTATCCCCACTCTCTGCCTCCTGCCAGACAGCCAATCTTCTATCCATGCTAGTACCTTGCCTCTAACACCATGGGCTCTTATCTTACTGAGCAGCCTCCTGTGCGGCACCTTGTCAAAGGCCTTCTGGAAGTCCAAGTAGATAACATCCACTGGCTCTCCTTTGCCTAACTTACTCGTTACCTCCTCAAAGAATTCTAACAGATTTGTCAGACATGACCTCCCCTTGATGAAACCATGCTGACTTTGCCCGATTTTACCATGAACTTCCAAGTATTCTGAAATCTCATCCTTAATAATGGACTCTAAAATCTTACCAACGACCGAGGTCAGGCTAATCGGCCTGTAATTTCCCATAGATAAAAACAAAAAAACTGCGGATACTGGAAATCCAAAACAAAAACAGAATTACCTGGAAAAACTCAGCAGGTCTGGCAGCATCGGCGGAGAAGAAAAGAGTTGACGTTTCGAGTCCTCATGACCCTTCGACAGAACTTGAGTTCGAGTCCAGGAAAGAGCTGAAATATAAGCTGGTTTAAGGTGTGTGTGTGGGGGGCGGAGAGATAGAGAGACAGAGAGGTGGAGTGGGGGGTGTGGTTGTAGGGACAAACAAGTAGTGATAGAAGCAGATCATCAAAAGATGTCAACGACAATAGTACAATAGAACACATAGGTGTTAAAGTTAAAGTTGGTGATATTCTCTAAACGAATGTGCTAATTAAGAATGGATGGTAGGGCACTCAAGGTATAGCTCTAGTGGGGTTTTTTTTATAATGGAAATAGGTGGGAAAAGGAAAATCTTTATAATTTATTGGAAAAAAAAAGGAAGGGGGAAACAGAAAGGGGGTGGGGATGGGGGAGGGAGCTCACGACCTAAAGTTGTTGAATTCAATATTCAGTCCGGAAGGCTGTAAAGTCCCTAGTCGGAAGATGAGGTGTTGTTCCTCCAGTTTGCGTTGGGCTTCACTGGAACAATGCAGCAAGCCAAGGACAGACATGTGGGCAAGAGAGCAGGGTGGAGTGTTAAAATGGCAAGCGACAGGGAGGTTTGGGTCATTCTTGCGGACAGACCGCAGGTGTTCTGCAAAGCGGTCGCCCAGTTTACGTTCTCTATATTGGAGAGACCAAACGTAAACTGGGCGACCACTTTGCAGAACACCTGCGGTCTGTCCGCAAGAATGACCCAAACCTCCCTGTCGCTTGCCATTTTAACACTCCACCCTGCTCTCTTGCCCACATGTCTGTCCTTGGCTTGCTGCATTGTTCCAGTGAAGCCCAACGCAAACTGGAGGAACAACACCTCATCTTCCGACTAGGGACTTTACAGCCTTCTGGACTGAATATTGAATTCAACAACTTTAGGTCGTGAGCTCCCTCCCCCATCCCCACCCCCTTTCTGTTTCCCCCTTCCTTTTTTTTTTCCAATAAATTATAAAGATTTTCCTTTTCCCACCTATTTCCATTATAAAAAAAACCCCACTAGAGCTATACCTTGAGTGCCCTACCATCCATTCTTAATTAGCACATTCGTTTAGAGAATATCACCAACTTTAACTTTAACACCTATGTGTTCTATTGTACTATTGTCGTTGACATCTTTTGATGATCTGCTTCTATCACTGCTTTTTTGTCCCTACAACCACACTCCCCCACTCCACCTCTCTGTCTCTCTATCTCTCCGCCCCCCACACACACACCTTAAACCAGCTTATATTTCAGCTCTTTCCTGGACTCGAACTCAAGTTCTGTCGAAGGGTCATGAGGACTCGAAACGTCAACTCTTTTCTTCTCCGCCGATGCTGCCAGAGTTTTTCCAGGTAATTCTGTTTTTGTTCTGTAATTTCCCATCTTTTGCCTCACTCCCTTCTTAAACAGGGGGGTTACATTGGTGATTTTCCAGTCCTCTGGGCCCCTCCCTGACTCCAGTGATTCCTGAAAGATCACCACTAACGCCTCCACTATCTTTTCAGCTATCTCCTTCAGAACTCTGGGGTGTAATCCATCTGGTCCAGGTGATTTATCCATCTTTCAGTTTTCCTAGCACCTTCTCCTTGGTAATGGCCACCATACTCACCTCTGCTTTTTCCTTAATAATGGACTTCAGCATTTTCCCAATGACAGATGTTAGGCTGACTGGAATATAGTTTTCTGCTTTTTGTCTCCCTCTTTCCTTGGCCAGGGGCATAACATTAGCGGGTTTCCAATTCGCTGGGACCCTCCTGGAATCCACTGAGTTCCGGAATATTTCGACCGATGCCTCCACTATCTGTGCAGCCACTTCCTTTAAAACCCTTGGATGCAGGCCATCAAGTCTTGGCGACTTGCCTGCCTTTAGTCCCATTAGTTTCTCAAATCCTTGGTCCCTCATGATAGAGACTGTTACAAGATCTTTCCTCCCATTAGCTCCTTTCTTACCTGATATCTTTGGGATGTTTATAGTGTCCTCCACTGTGAAGACTGATGCAAAACATTGATTTAAATTATCTGCCATTTCCCTGTTCCCCATTATCAATTCCCCAGTTGCATCCTCCAAGGGTCCCATGCTCACTTTAGCTACTCTCTTTCTTTTTATATACCTGTAGAAGCTCTTGCTGTTTGTTTTTATATTTCTTGCCAATTTACTTTCATAATCAATTCTCTGCCTCTTTATTAGCTTTTTAGTCATCCGCAGCTGGATCCTAAAAAATTCCCAATCCTCTGGCCTACCACTAGTTTTCGCCGCTTTGTATGCCTTAGCTTTTGACTGAATACTTTCCTTGACCACGAGCAGTTCATCCTTCTCATCGAGTCCTTCTTTTTGACCGGGATAAATTTTTGCTGAGTGTTATGAAATATCTGCCTAAATGTCTGCCTTGCTCATCCACTGACCTTCCCCTTAGTCTATTTTCACAGCCTACCTTAGACAACTCTTTCTTCATAGCTCTGTAATTGCCCTTATGTGAGTTGAGGACACTGGTTTGAAATCCGAGTTGCTCGCCCCCAAACTTGAATTTGAAAGTCTACCATGTTGTGATCGCTGCCCCCTAGAGGATCCTTAACTACAAGATCTCTTATTAATCCAACTCATTACACATTACTAGATCTAAAATAGCCTTTTCCCGGGTAGGTTCTGTAATGTATTGCTCTAAGAGGCAATCCCTGATGCACTCTACAAATTCGTCTTCCATGTTACCCCTGCCAATCTGATTTGTCCAGTCAATATGTAGATTAAAATCACCTATGACAATTATAGCGCCCTTCTTAAATGCCTCTATTATTTCCTGATTTATACTTTGTCCTGCAGTGAGGAAACTCTTCGGCGGCTTATAGGCAACTCCCACCCATGACTTCTTCCCCTTGCTATTCCTTATTTCCACCCAAACTGATTCCACATCATGATCTATTGCACCTATAATCACTACTCACCACCACACTGATACCTTCTTTTATTAACAAAGCTACCCCACCTCTTTTTCCATTTTGCCTATTTTTCCGGAACGTCAAATAGCCTTGAATATCGAGTTCCCAGTCTTGGTCACCCTGCAACCACGTCTCTGTAATAACTATCAAGACGTACCCATTTATTTCTATTTGTGCTGTCAACTCATCTATCTTATTACAAATGCTGCGTGCATTCAGATAAAGAGCCTTAAGCTTTGACTTATTACCATTATTATTCATTCTGGGTCTAATTTCTGCTGCACTCTTCTGCTTATATTTCTGCCACTTCCTGTCACACTTTGATTATCGTTCACCTCTTCACTACCCTGCACCTCTGCTCTCTCAATTATTTTTGATTTACTAAACTTCCCTTCGATTGAACCCTCCCCCCCACTAATTAGTTTAAAGCCCTATCCACAACCTTGGTTATACGATTTGTCAGGACACTAGTCCCAGCATGATTCAAATGAAGCTCGACCCAACAGAGCAGCTCTCTCCTTCCCCAGTACTGGTGCCAGTGCCCCATGAATCAGAACCCATTTCTCCCACACCAATCTTTGAGCCACACATTTACCTCTCTAATCTTATTTATTCTACGTCAATTTTCACATGGCTCAAGTAGTAATCCGGACATTATTACCTTCATGGTTCAGCTTTTTAATTTAGCTCCGAGCTGCTCGTAGTCCCTCAACAGAACCCCTTTCCTAGTTCTACCAAGGTCATTGGTGCCGACATGGACTATGACCTCTGGATCCTCCCTCTCCCACTGGGGTATGAAACACAAGGAAATTCGGCTCAGGGTTTATGAGCCGGAGGCCGAGCTGCAGACGCTGTGACACATCAGGGAAGGGGGAAGTTACCTGGACAATTTATACCAGGAGGTGGTCACATCCTTTAGCATAGGGTCTTCTGATCTGGTCCACAGTCAGGGACAGGAGGGTGTGATTGTGGGTGAAGTGGGTATGGGGACCCAGAATGTAGAAGTGGAAGCCTTTGTAATTGTCTAATAGGTTTGAGGTCCTTGCAGCCTGTATGGATGAAAGCGGGGTCTGTAAGGTGGATGAGTGAACTGACCATGGCACCATGGTACAGAAAGCTATTCAAGTGGGGGGATTTAATAGGAATGTAATGGTAGCTGGGGATAGCATAGTTGGGGGGATAGACAAAGATCTCTGCAGCCAAGAGAGCCCAGAAGGCTGCACTGCCTGACCTGTACCAGGGTTTGGGACACCTGAGCTGAGCTGGAGAGGAACTTGCAGTGGTGGGGGGCAGGGTCCGGGGTGGGGGGTGGGGGGGGGGGGGGGGGGGGGGGGTGCGCAATCCAGTGGTCATGGTCCACATAGCTACCAACAACATAGGCAGATCTAGAAAAGAGCTTTTGCTGAGGGAGTACAACTAGCTAGGGACCAAATTAGAAAGCAGAACCTCAAAGGTAATAATTTCTGGATTACTACCTGAGCCATGAGCAAATTGGCACAGGCTAAATCAGGTTAGAGAGTTCAACGCGTGGCTCAAGGATTGGTGTGGGAGAAATGGGTTTCGATTCATGGGGCACTGGCACCAGTAGTGGGGGAAGTGGGAGGTGACCCTCTGACACAATTTACACCTGAACCGTGCTGGGCCCAGTGTTCTGGCAAGGTGTATATAGGGCGGTAGAGAGGGCTTTAAACTAAATAGTGGGGGGTGACGAATCAGGATTGCAAAAATGTGACAAATTAAATAGAGAAGACAAGGCAACGGAGCAAGGTCGGAAAAAGGGAAATGGAGATTAGAGCATGGCAGGAAGGGACAGAGTGTACAAACCTAAGAGTGCACCAACAGATAAGACCAAAGGTCACAAAAATAGTAAAAAGACAGAATGGAAAGCTTTTTATCTGAATGAACATAACATTCATAACAAAGCAGATGAATTGACAGCTCAAATAGTATCCGATAGCCATGACAGAGACATGGCCGCAAGACGACAAAGACTGGTGCCTGAATATTCAACAGCACACAACATTCAGAAAGGACAAGAAGCTAGGAAAAGGTGGAGGGTAGCTCTGTTAATTAAGGATGACATTGATACGACATAGAGAGAGATGGCCTTAGTTCTGGAGATGAAGATGTAGAATCAGTTTGGATGGAGATGAGAAATAGGAAAGGTACAAAGTCACTTGTGGGAGTGGTTTATAGGTCTCCAAACAGTAACCACACTATAGGACGGAGTATACAGGAAGAAATAATGGGGGCTTGTGAGAAAGATATGGAAATAATCGTGGGTGATTTTAATCTACTTATAGAAACAAAGAAACAAAGAAACTAGGAGCAGGAGTAGGCCATTCGGCCCTTTGAGCCTGCTCCGCCATTCAATATGATCATGGCTGATCATCCAACTCAATAGCCTGCTCCCGCTTTCTCCACATACCTTTTGATCTCTTTTGCCCCAAGAGCTATATCTAACTCCTTCTTGAAAGCATACAACGTTTTTGTCTCAACTACTTTGTGGTAGCAAATTCCACAGGCTCACCACTCTCTGGGTGAAGAAATTTCTCCTCATCTCAGTCCTAAATGGTCTACCCCATATCTTCAGACTGTGACCCCTGATTCTGGACTCCCCCACTATCGGGAACATCCTTCCTGCATCTACCCCGTCGAGTCCTGTTAGAATTTTATAGGTTTCTATGAGATCCCTCCTCATTCTTCTGAACTCCAACGAATATAATCCTAATCGACTCAATCTCTCCTCATATGTCAGTCCCGCCATCCCAGGAATCAGTTGGGTAAACCTTCGCTGCACTCTCTCTATAGCAAGAACATCCTTCCTCAGATAAGGAGACCAAATATTCCAGGTGTGCACACAATATTCCAGGTGTGGTCTCACCAAGGTTCTGTACAATTGCAGCAAGACATCCCTGCTCCTGTACTCGAATCCTCTTGCTATGAAGGCCAACATACCATTTGCCTTCTTTGCCACTTGCTGCACCTGCATGCTTACCTTCAGTGACTGGTGCACAAGGACACCCAGGTCTCATTGCACATTCCCCTCTCTCAATTTACAGCCATTCAGATAATAACCTGCCTTCCTGTTTTTGCTACCAAAATGGATAACCTCACATTTATCCACATTATACTGTATTTGCATTTGCCCACTCACTCAGCTTGTCCAAATCACACTGAAGCATCTCTGCATCCTCCTCACAGCTCACCTTCCCACCCAGCTTTGTGTCATCTGCAAATTTAGAGATATTACATTTAATTCCCTCATCTAGATCATTAATATATATTGTGAATAACTGGGGTCCCAGCACCGATCCCTGCGGTACCCCACTAGTCACTGCCTACCATTCGGAAAAAGGCCCATATTTCCTACTCTTTGTTTCCTGTCTGCCAACCAGTTTTCTATCCATCTCAATACACCACCCCCAATCCCATGCGCTTTAATGTTATACACCAATCTCTTATGTGGGACTTTGTCGAAAGCCTTCTGAAAGTCCAAATAAACCACATCCACTGGCTCCCCCTCATCAACTCTACTAGTTACATCCTCGAAAAATTCCAGTAGATTTGTCAAGCATGATTTCCCTTTCATAAATCCATGCTGACTCTGTCTGATCCTGCCACTGTTTTCCACGTGCTCAGCTATTAAATCTTTTATAATGGACTCTAGAATTTTCCCCACTATGGACGTCAGGCTGACTGGTCTATAATTCCCTGTTTTCTCTCTGCTTCCCATTTTAAATAGTGGGGTTACATTAGCTACCCTCCAATCTGTAGGAACTGTTCCAGAGTCTATAGAATCTCAGAAGATGACCACCAATGCATCCACTATTTCTAGGGCCACTTCCATAAGTACTCTGGGATGTAGATTATCAGGCCCTGGGGATTCATCGGCCTTCAATCCCATCAATTTCCCAACACTATTTCCCTACTAATACTGATTTCTTTCAGTTCCACCCTCTCACTAAACCCTATGTTCCCCAACATTTCTGGTATGTTATTTGTGTCCTCCTTTGTGAAGACAGAACCAAAGTATGTGTTTAGTTGATCAGCCATTTCTTTGTTCCCATTATAAATTCCCCTGTTTCTGACTGTAAGGGACCTACATTTGTCTTCACCAATCTTTTTCTCTTCACATACCTATAGAAACTTTTACAGTCAGTTTTTATGTTCCCTGCAAGCATACTTTCGTACTCTATTTTCCCCTTCTTAATCAATCCCTTGGTCCTCCTTTGCTGAATTCTAAACTGCTCCCAATCCTCAGGTCTGTTGTTTTTTCTGACCAATTTGTATGGTTCTTCCTCGGATCTAATACTATCTCTAATATCAATTGGACAAACCGGATTGGCAAAGGTAGCCTGGATGATGAGTTTATTGAATATTGCCAGGATAGTTTCTTGGAACGGCATATTCTAGAACCTCTTCGCATGGAGGGGGGTGCACATTTCAATTTTTTTCACACTCGGGGGTAGGGGGAGCTGAAGGACAAATTTCAGAAAGATTTGGTTTGGCACAACGTTAAACATGAATTTCAAAAAAGAAGCTGACATGTGAAAAGATACAACTTGCTGAGCAAAAAACATGTCACAACAATAAATTGATAAGTACAAAAATGAGCCATAAATAAAGACGACCATTAGAGCGTGAAAGGGTCTTAGTGTTTGTGTCCAGCTCACTCCCAGCCTCAGGGTGCTCACTCACTCACCCTCACCCACTGTGAGAGTGGGCGTGAGTGCCTTTTGGTAAGTGGGCGTCAGTGTGAATGAGAACCCGGAGACTGGGAGTGAGCCAAACACAGTCTCCACTCCCTTTCACCCCTATTTTATACACACACACACAAAAAAAACCCTCAGGAGATGAAAGGGAGGGAGGAATTTAAAACAATTACAATTGCCAGGGAAAGGTTACTGAGAAAATTATTAGAACTAAAAGTTGACATGTCCCCAGTTCCTAGTCACTTAAAAGAAATGGTTGCTGAGGTAGTAGATAGTAGATGCATTGGTTTTAATTATCCAAAATTCCCTAGATTCTGAAAAGGTCCCATCAGATTGGAAAATAGTGAATGCGATTCCTCTATTCAAGAAAGGAGAGAGACGGAAAGCAGGAATCTACCGCGCAATTAGTTTAACATCTGTCATAGGGAAAAGGCTGGAATCTATTATTAAGGAGCTTATAGTGGGGCACTTAATCAGGCAGAGTCAACATGGCTTTATGAAAGAGAAATCATGCTTGACTAATTTGTTGGAGTTCTTTGAGAAGGTAACAAGCAACATGGAGAATGGGGAACCTGTGGATGCGCTGCACTTAGATTTCCAGAAGGCATTGGCAAGATGCCACATCAAAGATTACTATGCAAAACAAGAGCTCATGGTGTAGGAGGTAACATATTAGCATGGACAGAGGATTGGTTAGCTAACAGGAAACAGAGAGTAGGCATAAATGGGTCATTTTCAGGCTGGCAAGATGTGATGAGTGGAGTGCCACAAGGATCAGTACTGGGGCCTCAACTATTTACAATTTATATCAATGACTTGGATGAAGGGACCAAATGTATAGCTGCTAAATTTGTTGATGACACAAGATAGGTAAGAGAGGAAGTTGTGAAGAGGATATAAGGTGTCTGCAAAGGGATATAGTTAACTAAAGTGAGTGAGCAAAATTTGGCAGATGGAATATAACGTAGGAAAACGTGAATATGTTCACTTTAGTAGGAAGAATAGAAAAGCAGCATGTTAGATAAATGGAGAGAGATTGCAGAGCTCTGTGGTAGAGAGGGATCAGGGTATCCTGGTACATGAATTACAAATGGTTGGTATGCAGGTACAAAGAGTGATTAGGAAGGCAAATGGAATGTTGTCATTTATTGCAAGGGGAATGGAACATAAAAGTAGGGATGTTTTGTTACTGTTCTATAGGGCATTGGTGAGACCACATCTGGAGCACTATCTACAGTTTTGCGCTCCATATTTAAGAAAGGATATAAATGTGTTTGAAGCAGTTCAGAGAAGGTTCACATGATTGATACTTGGGACGGTGGAGGGGGGGTTAAGTTATGAAGACGAGTTGAACAGGCTGGGCCTATATCCATTGGAGTTTAGAAGAATGAGAGGTGATCTTATTGAAACATATAAGATCCCAAGGGGACTTGGCAGGGTGGATGCTGAAAGGATGTTTCCTCTTGAGGGGGAGACTAGAACCAGGAGACACAGTTTAAAATTAAGGGGTCTCCCAGTTAAGATGAGCGTCGTGAGGGTTTGGAACTCTCTTCCCAAGAAAGTGGTGGAGGCGGAGTCATTGAATATTTTTAAGGCTAAGGTAGATAAATTCTTGACCAAGAAGGGAGTCAAAGGGTATCAGAGTAGGCGGGAATATGGAGTTGAGGCCACAATCTGATCAGCCATGATCTTATTGAATGGTGCAGCAGGCTTGAAGGGGACGAATGGCCTACTCCTGCTCCTAATTTGTAAGTTCATATCAATACCGTGGCAAGTAACTCACAAGTCAGCAGATAGACGGGAACACCACCACTTGGAAGTTCCCCTCTAAGCTACTCACCATCCTGACTTGGAAATATATCACCATTCCTTCACTGTTGCTGGGTCAAAATCCTGGAACACCCTTCCTAACAGCACTGTTGGGATACCTACACCTTCAGTGGTTAAAGAAGGCGCTCGCCATCTTCTCAAGGGCAATTAGGGATGGGTAATAGATGCTGGCCTTGCCAGTGACACTCACATACCAAAATAACATTTTTAAGCAAGCTGTTGTTCACCTGTCCTAATATCTCCTTATATGGTTATGTTTGATCACCGCTCCTGTGGAGCACCTTGGGAGGTCTTATTATGTTAAAGGTGCTATAGAAATGCAAGTTGTCCTTGATGGAAATACAAGAGAAGAAACTGAGACAGGATTTGCCGATTGGGTATTCATACCCACCATTCCTCCCATAGGACCATACCACTACCCCAGTGGTACCCCATACCCAGAGGTAACATAACCACATGGCTGCCATTCACAGCTTGACCAGTTGACTTTAGGTGAAGCTTCCACTCCCAGCTTTGAGCTGCTCCTAACGCACCAGAGACTTTATTCTTCTCAAAAGGGCCCCCCGAGTAGGAGAGTAGTCTTTTGGAACTTCATTGTAACCGTTTGAAATCATTTCAGTCGTTCACTTTGCTTTCAAATGTCCTCCAGGAGCAAAGAGATTTAAATAATATGACAGATATAAACTTTTCATCCCCCTTCTCCAACCCCTCCCCCACCCCCGAAAGACTAGCCCCTGCTGCTCCACGGTTGATGTGAATAGATGAATCAGGCCTGCATTCGGCCGTTTGTTTTCACACGTGGACCAAATCCCTGTAGTTGATGAACTGAAGAAGAGGCAGGAGACAGGACCTGGCTGCAGTCACCAGCCTCCATAGGTCACCTCCTAAAATCACAGAGTGATCCAACACAGAAGGAGGCCACCGTGCTCATATCAACTCTTGGGTGGAGCGATCCTATTAATCCCATAGGCCTGTAATTCACTGCGCCCCTTTCAAGTATTTCTCTAAGTTTCTATTGAAGCTGCTTCCACCGCCCTTTCAGGCAGCATGTTTCAGATCATAGCCGCTGGCTGCAAAAAAAGGACGTGTTTCCTCATGTTGCCATGGTTCCTTTGCCAGCAATCTTAAATCTGTGTCCTCCGGTTATCACTGGAAGTAGTTTCCCCTTAGTTATTCCGTCAAAGGCCATTCACAATATGAATGCAGAACCCATAGAATCCATTGATGGCCACATGGTAACAGTGCTGTGCATCATGTCTGGCCTATTTAGCATCATTGAGCTTGCCAGTTTGGGATCTTAAAATGTGCAACGGGTCTCTGTGCAATGGCAGGGCATTTTTGTTAGTCACTTGACAGCTCATACAGTCACGAAAGACAATAGAATCGTTTTAAGCAGCGGGTGAGATTTTATTGGGTTGCTTGCATCAGGGCTGTTGGGCCTAGGCGACACAAAATTCAAGCCTTGCAGCAATCAAAGAATTCCTCTCATTGTGTTTTTCTGTCTGGCGTAACTAGTTCCCCCCCACAACCCTGAAAGCAATGACCTGCCCTCATGTCCCTTGGTGAAGAAGCCATTCTTCACAGGTGAATCAGGCGGTGAGCGTGAGTGCAGTGTTTCACCTCGGAGGTCACTCCTAACCTTCGCCTCATTGGTATAACCCTTCGCTCTACACTTCCTAGCAAGGCTTCCTAGATAATGACCCCAGGGTAGAAGTCCAAACTGATTTTTCTCCCGACATTCCACCCATATCACCATTATAAATTTATACGAATCATAAATGAAGGGAGGGTGGGGAAGAATTTTTTTTATTCATTCGGGGGATAGGCCAGCATTTATTGCCCATCCCTAATTGCCCTTGTTCAGGTGGCATTTAAGAGGTCTGGAGTCACATGTAGCCCACACCCAGGTAAAGCCAGCAGATTTCCTTCCCTAAAGGGCATTAATGAGCCAAATAGGTTTTTACAACAATCAATAATGATTATCATTAGACTTTCAATTCCAGGTTTTTAATTGGATTTAAATTCCACCTTCTGCTGTGATGGGGTTCAAACCTGGGTCCCCACAGCACTACCCTAAGTCCCATGGATTACTAGTCCAGTGACAATACCACTACGCCATCACCTCCCCAGTGTTGGAAGTGGGGGTGGGAGGGAAAACATAATTAGATGGTTGCAATAAAAATAAGAGGCAAAGGCCAGAGGAATTCTTAACATCTTCTAAATGGAAAAGACGTCAAGGACTGAAGGAATGGCTTCTTCTATTTCCACTTCAAGATGACTGCAACTTGCAGGGGCTGGATTGACCATACGCCTGCTGCCCCTGTCCTTCTAGGTGGTGGCAGTCATGGGTTTGCGAGGTGCCGTCAAAGGAGCCTTGGAGTTTGCTTCAGTACATCTTGTAGACGCTACACACTGCAGCCACAGTGTGCCGGGGTGGAAGAGACGATCATCAAGCGGGCTGCTTTACCCATTACGGTGTCGAACTTCTTGAGCACTATTGGCTTCGTCTGAGTTAAAAAAAAAGTTCTTCTTGCTTTCCTGCTAAATGGCCTAACCCTAATTTTAAGATTAGGGTCTGGATTTTGCTGGATAAGCCCGAGTCAGGCAGTTGAAAATGGCAGCGGGATGTGGTGGGGGTTGGGGGGACCACTGATTCAAACTGCCATCCGATTTCGGCTGGCCGCCATTTTGAACGGGGCAGGAAACGTGTTGTGTTGCAAACCGTGCACAAAGTGACATCAGGTTCAACCTTTTAAATTCTTGCCTTGTCTTTGAATTTTCCTGAGTTCCGCACCCATCCAGGCAAGTGGAGAGTATTCCATCACACTGCTGACTCGTGCTTTGTTTTCCTACAGTGTGACAATGACTGCATTTCAAAAAATGTACTTTAGTAAAATTCTCTTATACATCCATAGAGGTCTACAGCACAGAAAAAGGCCCTTCGGCCCATCGATTCTGCGCCGGTCAAACAAGTACCTAACTATTCTAACCCCATTTTCCAGCACTAGGCCCACAGCCTTGTATGCCATGGCATCGCAAGTGCACATCCAAATTCTTCTTAAATGTTATGAGGGTTTCTGCCTCTACCACCCTTTCAGGCAGTGAGTTCCAGATTCCCACCACCCTCTGGGTGAAAAAATTCTTCCTCACATCCCCTCTAAACCTCCTGCCCATTACCTTAAATCTATGCCCCCTGGTTATTGATCCCTCCACCAAGGGGAAAAGTTCGTTCCTGCCTACCCTATCTATGTCCCTCAATTTTATAACACCTCAATCATGTCCCCTCTCAATCTCCTCTGCTCCAAGGAAAATAACCCCAGTCTATCCAATCTCTCCTCATAACTAAAACTCTCCAGCCCAGGCAACATCCTGGTAAATCTCCTCTGCACTCTCTCTAGTGCAATCACATCCTTCCTATAATGCAGATTCCGGAACTGCATGCAGTACTCTAGCTGTGGCCTAACCAGCATTTTATACAGTTCCAGCATAACCTCCCTGCTCTTATATTCTATGCCTCGGCTAATAAAACAAGTATCCCATATGCCTTCTTAACCACCTTATCTACCTGTCGCACTACCTTAAGGGACTGGTGGACATGCACACTAAGGTCCCTCTAATCCTCGGTACTTCCCAGGGTCCCACCATTCACCGTGCATTCCCGTGCCTTGTTTGTCTCGCCAAGTGCATCACCTCACACTTATCCCGATTAAATTCCATTTGCCACTGATCAGCCCATCTGACCAGCCCGTCTATCTCCTCCTGTAATCCAAGGCTATCTTCCTCAATATTTACCACCCCACCAATTTTCATGTCATCCACGAACTTATTGATCAACCCTCCTACATTCAAGTCTAAATAGTTTCTATATACCACAAACAGCAAGGGATCCAACACCGATCCCTGTGGAACCCCATTGGACACAGGCATCCAGTCACAAAAACACCCCTCGACCATTACCCTCTGCCTCCTGCCACTCAGCCAATTCTGGATCTAATTTGCCAAATTGCCTTGGGTCCCATGGGCTCTTACCTTCGTTATCAGTCTCCCAAGCAGGACCTTATCAAAAGCCTTGCTGAAGTCCAAGTAGACTATATCAAATGCATTGCCCTCATCTACACACCTGATCACCTCTTCGAAAAATTCAATCAAATTGGTAGGATATGGGCATCGCTGGCAAGGCCAGAATTGTTGCCCATCCCTAATTGCCCTTGAACTGAGTGATTTGCTAGACCATTTCAGAGGGCAGTTAAGAGTCAACCACATTGCTGTGGGTCTGGAGCTACATGTAGGCCAGACTGGGTAAAGACAGCAGATTTCCTTCCCTGAAGGACATTAGTGAACCAAATGGGTTTTCACAACAATCAATTTTTTTTTTTTTATTTATTACTGCCTTCAATTCCAGTTTGTTATTAACCAATTGAAATTATTAATTAGTTAATAGTTAATTTAATTCCACCAAGCAGTGTGAGGAGAGAGCAGGAGTACAGTGTTGAGATAGAGGATCAACCCTGATCATATTAAATGGTGGAGCAGGCTTGAAGGGCCCAATAAACTGCTCTTTGTGGTGGGATTTGAACCCCTTTCCCCAGGGCATAAGCCTGAGCCGGTAGATTATTCATTTAGTGATATTGCCACTACACCACCGTCTCTTTTCAATTAATTGGCTATCAAAGCACTTTGGGATATCCTGAGGGCGTGAAACGTGCAATATAAATGAAAGCCTTCCTTTCCTACTTCAAGATGACAGAGTGACTTTGGGGTGTCAGGTGCTGAGCCACTCACCACAGAACACCCAACCTCTGACCTGCTACATAAGCCACGGCATTTATGTTGCTGGTCGGGTGAATTTCTGGTCAATGGTGACTCTCAGAATGCTGACAGTGCTTTGATGTATAATAACGTTAATTGTAACACACATAAACAGGCCATTCAGCCCAACTGGTCTGTGCTGGTATTGATGCGCCACATAAGTTTCCTCCTATTCCAGCTGCCTCCTCTCAGTCTTTCAGTGTATCCATCTATTACTTTTTCTCTCACGTACTCGTCTATTTTCCTTTTGAAAGCATCAAAGCTATTTGCCTCAGCCACTTCCTGTGGTAGCGAGTTCTACACTCTAGCCACTCTCGAATAAAAAAACTTCTTATTGCCCTACTGAATTTATCAGGAACTATCTTATATTTATGGCCCCTGGTTTTTAATTCTCCCAGAAGTGGAAGCATTCACTCCACATCTACCCTGTCCAACCGATATTCATCACTTTTAATGGCCTCCGACGGATCACTTCTAAATGTGCTCTTTTCGAAAGCAAATTACTGAGAAAATATTTTCTCTGATGAAGGGACTCAGGACGGAGAGGAGATGGGGCCAGATTTTCATCACTGACTTGGGAAGCATAAGTCGGGCCATTTACTGACATTGCATCACTGAGTTCTAAATGAACTCGCACGTTCATGTTGTTCTTCCCCGCCACCAAACCCCGCCCCCCCCCGCCCCCCTCTCCACCCCCACCCCAGGGAGTCAGGGGTGGGCTGGAGATGGGGCTGCTGCCCCTCAAGGTAGGCCCAAGGTGGGGGGGATGCCAAGTCCGGCTGTGAAGAAGGCCTGCTTCCGTTCGTTGCGACACATCAGCCCAGTTCTGTGCGTGGCTGTTAGGTCCCCTGGTGCTCTCTCACCCATCTCACCCCTCCACCCATGCCCCCTCTATAAACCCTATGCGTACCCACACCCACCCTCCCAAACCCCCATGCATCCTCCCTATCCCCTTACCCAGTATTCACTATGGGCAGACCTCATGAGTTCTATAGCAACACTGGGAAAGCCTTTGAAATAAATAAATGAACAAATATACATTCAACATCACTTGAATAAAAATGTTCCTCTTGGAAGCTTATGAAACTGCCAATCTATAACACAGCTATTCAAATTCCCCTTGAAAAAATTACTCCTTTTAAGTGCTCATAAAATAAACAGCCTTTCAAAAAATCTCTTCAAAACACTCTAAACCTATTAACTGCTCATAAAACTGCCAATTAAGCAAAGCTCACAGTTCTCTTCGCAGCTGTGTAAACAACCCCTGCTGAGCTCAATCCATTAGTGGGGCATGGAACTCAGCCCAGCATTTATAATGAGATTCCATTGCACAACTGTATAATCATTATAACAGTTCCCAACTCCATAAAAGTCTTCCCCCAGTGCTCACAAGCTGACTGACCTGACATACTTCACACAGGTTTCAGGAACCCACTCGCCTCACTGAAGATCTCAAACTCGGGGAAATTCAAAGTTGAGGCAGGCATTTGAAAAATACATAATGAGCTGTAAAGCACTTTGGGATGTCCAGAGGTTGTGACAGGAGCTATATAAATGCAAGTTTATCCTTTTACATTTATATTAAGAGAATAAGCAGTGCGTATCCATGAAGGTATGCCAAGCAACGTAATGGCGTTTATGTCAGAGAAGCCGCCGTTTCTTCATTCTTCCAGTTTTAACATTGTGTTTAATCATTTGCAAAAAATGACAACTGTGACTTGAATTGATGGACAGTGCAACAGCCGTTGAACCTTCTGCTTCTCAGAGAATCAAGGAACATAGGGAAGGGGGAGCAGCAAAGTGGAGTTGAGGTAGAAGATCAGCCATGATTGTATTGAATGGGGCAGCAGGCTCGAGGGGCTGAGTGGTCTATACTCCTGCTGCTATTTCTCATGCTCCTCAGTCCAGGAGCTTCCCCCGGAGATCTTGCCTCTTATTGCTGAGCCAGGAGCTTTGTGTCAAGTGGCAGAGATTAGCATCCATTTTAAATTAAAATAAACACATGGTCCAGGACCTCAATTCCCTGCTCTAATAAACAAACTCCTGTTCAAACAGTCTTTGAGATGAGTGACCTGAAAACTTTAAAACCATCAAATGCTCTGGTCAGGGTCTCAGTCTAGTCTCAGTAGATTGTGTAAATGTTGGTTCCACTCTTAGCCAATGTGTGTAATTGAGGTTATGTTTCCTTTGTGAATCTCTTTCTCACCCCGAGTACATGTCGTGCATTAATTCAGTCACTATGATTTTTTTTTCTAAAGGTAGGTCCAAGCCCTCTGCAGGGGATTCTTTGACACCCCACCGATGGTTAGAGTGTGCATGTTGCTTGGATATCGAGATGAGCTGATGCCATTTTGTACATTTAGGACCCCCTTGAAGTTACCTAACTGCTCCCTCGGCAACAATGGAGGTGAATGAGGTAGCCTAGGCAATGCAGGGTTTTAAATTATAGAATCACACAGCACAGGACAAGGCCTTTCAGCCTTTCTTTGGCGGCTCCATCCAACTTGTCCCGTTCCTCTAGTCCTTCCGCCTTGCCCTGAATTTTTTTTTTTCTTCCAATATGGGATAGAAACCTATTTTTAGACATTTTTGAAACTCTGAGCCACAGACCGTTCTAAGAGCACACAGCATGTCACTTGCTCTCTGGTTTCTAGAAATTAGTTCTCAATCAATTCAGCCAGATTGACTGACCTCTAAATTTGACCTTGCTCACTAAGTGTTCTATACAGCTATGAGGTTGGAATACACAACAACAAAGATGCACTTTAAAGAATCGTTCATCTATTTGCTATTCCTCACATGAATTATAACTGAAAGCCTGCAAAAATCATAAATAAAACCTTAAATTCAGATGCTCCCATGAAGCAAGAAAACAAGATAATCCTGAAGTAATGGCCTCGGCTAGACTATCTGGCCAATTCTTCAAGGTAACCTCAGCACCTTACAGACTGTGAGCGTGCTGGAACTGTGTTAGAGAAAGAACATCTGAGTGAATGACAAAGAAGAGGAGAGTTAAGGAGAGCCAGTGGCCTCGTAGTAATGTCGCTGAACTGGCAACTTAGGGAAGGAAATCTGCTGTCCTGACTCAGCCTGGCCTACATATGACTCCAGACCCCCACAGCCATGTGGCTGACTGTTAATTGCCCTCTGAAATGGGCTAGCCAGCCACTCTGTTCAAGGGCAATTAGGGAGCTGCAATAAGCCTTGCCAGCAACATCCGCACCACATGAATGAAAAGATCCCAATTTCTTACCGACGGTAAGGGTTAGGGCTTCCTTTTCATGGGAGGCGCACCACAGCTACCACAGGGCAACATTTTGTTTCCCACTCCAGGACCGGGCCACTTGTACTCAGGCAAGAAATATCCACATGCCACCATAACAAACCCTGCTCCCAACCCCAACTAACCCTGGCAACGCCACCCCTTGCCTATCCCCTCACTCTCGGTCAGGATGAGCCCATTCTGTGGTAGTGTCCTGCCTGGACAGTACTGACACTTGATACTATCACTGTAGTTCATTCCCTGACACTTCGCAGAAGCGTGAGACAGTATGTAGGCACCCAGCCAAAGGAGAGGACAAGTGACCAAAAACTTGGTCAAGAGGTAGATTTCAAGGTGCATCTTGAAGAGGGTGTGAGAGGTGAAGAGGTTTAAGAAGGTGCAGCCAGCAAAGGTACTCCGAGATGCACAAGAGGCCAGATTTAGAGAGACCTCAGAGGACTTTAGTGCAGGAGGAGTTTACAGGGCTAGGGAGGACCAAGGCCATTGAACACAAGGAACAGAAAAATAATAGACAAACAATTCATTCGTTTGTTGTCTCCTTCCCAGAAGGTTGACTATCATGGTCTGTCTGTCCTGTGTTGTCCTTACACTTTCCAAAAAAGTCAACTACATCCAGTCTGTTATATGGATCATCCATTTTCTTCCCTGCTTCCCTCTCCCAGCTTTTTCCATTGGTCTTCCCTTCCAATAACTGTATCTGTCTACCGTCTACTCTAATGATGTGACCCGAGTATTATATTTTCTTCTCTTTGATGTTAGATACTCTTTTTTCCAGCTATTTCCAGCACTTACTCATTGGTCTTTCTGTCCATGTAGGATGTGCACAACATCCTCCTATATGTCCACATCTCGAATGCATTCAGCTTATCAAGTCTTTTGCTAACATTCTTTGATGTAAAGCACATATCCATCTGCTTTAAAAAAAAAATCATTAACTTCTGAGACCTGCAAACAGTAAAGGACGACTGAAATTCAGAAGAACTGTTAAATTGTAGCAAAATATAATTAAAAATCACTGTTGTAGTGTAGGGAGACACAGCAGGCAATTTGCACACAGCAAGCTCCCACAAACAGTGATGACATAAATGGCCGGACGTGCTTTTAGTGATGTTATTGAAGGATATACAATGTCCAGGATGATGGGGAGAACTCCCCTGCTCGTCTCCAAATCATAGCCATTGCTGCTTTCACATCCACCTGAGAGGAAAGACGAGGCCTCGATTTAACATCTCGTCCAAAAGATCAGCCATGATTGCACTGAATGGTGGGGATAGGCTTTGGGGGTGGGGGGGCCGAATGGCCGACTCCTGGTCCGATTTCTGATGTCTTTGTGTTCTTATGGCTATCCCCTGACACTCAAGTGTCAGCCTTATGTTAACCTGAGGGCTTCGATTTGGCTCCACACAGATTTACTCTGACTTGGGACATTTCACTCCCATTAACAGTGTCGTATATAAACTCAAGTTATTGTTGTTTGTTGAAATGAAGTGTCAGGGAATTAACTACAGTGATGGTACCAAGTGTCAGTACTGTCCAGGCAGGACACTACCACAGAATGGGCTCATCCTGACCGAGAGTGAGGGGACTGCTTTTTAAGGTGTCAAATCATCTATCTGGTTCAAACTATTATCCACAAATCACAGATTATTTGTCCTATGGTGGGGGGAGAGGGGCTTGCTTTGCCCATGACCATGCACGTTGAGGTGCGGCATTTTTCAACAGCACGGTGCTCCAGTCACACACTGCATGTGAGCTTTGTAATGACTGAATTTTAAAACTCAGGCTAAGACAATGCGATAAATCCACCAAAATATCAGGGGAAGGTTCACTTGCAGCTTTATTTCCCCTCTCTCCCTAACCCTGACCCTTTTCCTGACGCGCTGTGGATCACTGAGGCCTCAAGGCATCTGGTTACTGAAGAGTCGACAGTAATGGAAACAACGGTTTCCCACTCCTGTCAGCTTTCCTTGACTGAGTGTGTGGGTAGTTGTGTGGGTTGGTGTGTGGGTGCGTGTGTGGGCACGTGTGTGCGTTTGTGGAGGGTGGGTGGGTGTGTGGGTGCAGGTGTGGGTGGGTGTGTGGGCTGGTGGGTGCGTATATGAGCGGGCTGGTGGGTATGTGGGCGTGTATGGGGGCAGGTGTGTGGGTGCGTGTGTGGGTGGGTGGTTGTGTGGGCACGTGTGGGTGGATGGGTGTGTGGCCATGTGTGTGGGTGCGTGTGTGGGCACGTATGTGGGAGTGTGTGTGGCAATGTGTGGGCATGCATGAGGGTCAGTGCGTGGATGGGTAGATGTATGGGTGAGTGTGTGGGTGGATGTGTGGATGGGTGGGTGCGTATGTGGGTGATTGTGTGGGCTCATGTGTGGGTGGGAGTTTGGGTGTGTGTGTGGGTGCATGTCTTGGTGGGTCTGTGGGCAGGTGTGTGGGGGTGATTTGACCATGATTTAGTTAGGGTTCAAAGGTGGGGTATCTTTAAAACGAAGCAGGTTGCAGCTGCATCCTACTATCCCCTCTTCACCCACCCTGACACTTCCATGTTTCCCTTTCCCAATTCCCCCCTCCCAATATCCTTTCCCCTACACTCTTTCCCTCCACCTCCCTTCCCCTCCCTCTTCACTCCAATATGGTCTCCGGGCTTTTTAATCACTAGAAATGGCCCTGCGGCCCTAGGCAGCTGACAATGGTTTTAACATCCATTCTGATACCACGGCCTAACTTTTTACCTAGGCACTCGACAATTATACAGCATCCTCAGCTGCAGGCTTCAACCCCCCCCCCACCGCCACACATCCACCCCCCCCACACACACACACACACACATAAACACCACCCCCCCCCACCCCCCCCACCCCCAGGGTTGGATCCACCCCCTCCCCTCACAGAATTGTGTCCAATTCTGGCCAGCACACTTCAGGAAGGATGTGAGGGTCCTCAATGACAGGCTGCAGTGGGTGGTGGGGGTGGGGGGGGGAGGGGGGGGGGGGGAATTCACCAGAACGGTTCCAGGGACGAGGGATTTTAGCTACAAGGTTAAGTCGGAGAAGCCGGGGCTGTTCTCCTTGGAGCAAAGACGGTTTGGGGTGAGATTTGATAGGGGTGGACAAGGTTATGACAGGTTTAGGTGAGGTACACAAAGATAAGCTGTTCCTGTTAGCTGACGGCACGAGGATTAGATGACACAGATTTAAGGTTTTGGGCAAGAGATGCGGCAGGGTGGGGGTGGGGGTGGGGGTGGGGGTGGGGGTGGGGGGTTGGCAGTGAACTCTGCGAAAGAACTTTTTTACGCAGCAAGTTATAATGATCTGCAGCCTTCCACCCGTGAGGGTGGTGGAAGCAGTGATGATGAATCATTTCAATAGGAAATTGAATGGGCACTCGAGGCAAATAAACTTGCAGGGCTACAGGAATAGAGTAAGGGGAGTGCAGGCTGACTGGGTTGTTTAAAAAAAAAGGACATCTGCTGACTGTAGTAGTTTTCCTTTTGAAAAGATGCAGGTATTTTAGTTATAATTTGCTGGTTTGGTGGCCTGGGGAAACAGTGTCCCCATCAATAAATGCGGGGAGGGTGGTGGGGCAGGTGAGGAGCCAGTATGGTCTCGATGGGTCAAATGGCCTCCTTCTGTGTCGTAATAACTTTTTCAGGGATTTAACATAATCTGTCAACTGCAACTGACACAAAGCCTGACCAACTCAAGTATAGAAGAAAGACAATTTCTGGCGCGCGTTAATGATTCATTGGCCATAGGATGTTCGGCTACTGAATTCCACAAAGTAACAAGCTTCACGGTTTGGTCTGTGCCCTGTCGTTATAATGATATGTTGCCTTGGGCTTATTTACTCTATAAGACACAAGGCACCAATCACTCAAAAGAGATTGGGTAAACACATTATGGGTTTGTTTATTCAGACTAGGCACATGAGAACAATTATACTAAGGTACAAAGCTGGAAGGCTTCAAAGCTGTACATGTGTGCTCTGCTCCCCAAACAAAAGTGAAACTAAGACTGGATCACATGACATGCTTCCCTTCTTGTGATGTCATGCTGATATCCCTTAAAGGCATATTACAACAATCCCAAGTTACTTTGAATGCAAGAAGAAATTCGTTCCAGGCAGCCTTCACTGCCTCGCCGAACTTCACCGTTACACAAACCACAGTGAGGTCACCCAAAATTCGCACCATGTCCTGCTCACCCATCACACCCGGTTAAGCAACGACTCGGTTTTAAAATTCTCATCCTCATTTCCAAATCCTGCCGTACCACACCTGACAGTACCCCACAACCGCCCCCCCCCCAAACCCCCGCCCCCCCCACCGTCTACATCCCTCCCCCTCCCTATTCTCTGCAACCTCCTCCCGCCCACAACCCTCTGAGATCTTTGCGCCCCTCCAATTCTGACTTACTGAATGGCAACCATTAAGTCTCAGATGCCTTGGCCCTAAGCTCTGGAATTCCCTCCCTAAACTTCACTCTCCTCATTTAAGATGCTCTTTGAAGCATACCTCTTTGGCCAAGCTTTTGGTCCTCTGTCCTGACATCACCTTATCTAGCATGGTGCTGAATTTTATTTCATAATGCTCCTGTGAAATGCCTTGGGATGTCCTTTTGACATTAAAGGCATTGTATAAATACAGGTTGTTGCCATTGTAACGCTCTGTCAGTGCTGTACAGTTCAGTCATCATGATCTGATTGAATGGCATTGGAACAGGCCTGAGGCCTGTGAATGGGCCTACTCCTGTTCCAATGGTCCTACCTCCTCCAGAGGTGAATTCTTGATCAAATCTGAGCAATTTTGGTTTTCTTTTTATGGTGCTGCAGTAACAGTTCTTTAGAACACAAAGAGGCTAGTGTACCCAGTGAGAACCTGTCTCCCCTCTCAGGTGAACATAAAAAGATCCCATGGCACTATTTGAAGAAGAGCAGGTGAGCTCTCCCTGCTGTCCTGGCCAATATCTATACTTCAGCTATCATCATAAAAACAGATTATCTGGTCATTATCACGTTACTGTTTGTGGGAGCATCCTGTGCGTAAATTGGCTACCACGTTTTTTACATTACAACCAGCCTCTACACCTCGAAAGTATTTCACTGGCTGTAAAGCACTTTGGGATGTCCTGTGGTTGTGAAAGGCACTAAATAAATAAAAGTCTTTCTTTCAGTGTTTCTATTTCTCTTTTTTAACTATCCCACCGCTATCCCAGAGACAGTGCACCATCGCCTACTTTGACTCATAAAGATGCTGGTTTCCATCAGCAGCTGGATCAGCAAAAGGAGGGCTCTAACAACAACAACTTTCATTTATGGAGCACACTTAACATGGTAAAACGTCACAAGGTGCTTAACCAGAGCAACATTAAAAAAAAAAATACTTCTTGACATTGAGTTACGGAAGGAGATTTGGCTATATGCACATCAGAGAGGTAGACTTTTAAGGTGCATCTTTACATGAGCACACAAGGAATAGGAGCAGGAGTAGACCATATCGAGCCTGCTCCGCCATTCTATAGGATCATGGCTGATCTTGGGCTTCAACTCCATTTTTCCACCCACTCCCCATATCCCTTAATTCCCAAATCCTGTATATCCCAACCTTAAATGTATTCAACGATGGAGCATCCACAACTCTCGAGGGTAGAGAATTCCAAAGTTTCTCGCCCCTTTGAGCAAAGTACATTTTCATCTCAGTCCTGAGTTGCCCCGTATTGTGCCCTCGTGTTTTAGATTCCCTGACCAGCCGAAACAAAGGGCGGAATTGTCCCAGAATTGCACTAAGCGTGGTGGTGGGCGTTTAAAACCGTTTACCCGCCAGCCACAAAGACAGGTTTTCGTTCTGTGTCGTGCCCTTCCCGCCTCATTATTTATGCAGCCAACAGGAAACGCACCGTTTCACTGGCGAGCTGCCTCGGATTCGCTGTCCACGCCGTCACCTCACAGCTTCCTCGCGCCAGGCGACAAAATTTAAACTGCAGCCGCGCGCTCAGCTCTCAGTGCTTCCAGCCCAGGACAGCTGCTTGGGAAGACTTGGCCCCAAAAGGCAAGAAGGCTGCGGCCCAGCGCTTTTCTGTCGCTGGGATGCTTTTTGAGTGCCGCGGAAGCCGCCGCGATGCCCTCTACCCCCGTGATGCCCTCTACCCCCGCGATGCCCTCTACCCCCACGATGCCCTCTACCCCCGTGATGCCCTCTACCCCCGCGATGCCCTCTACCCCCGCGATGCCCTCTACCCCCATGATGCCCTCTACCCCCGCGATGCCCTCTACCCCCGTGATGCCCTCTACCCCCGCGATGCCCTCTACCCCCGCACTGGCCGCAGGAGGCCCATCAGTGACACCACTCATCCCAGGGACCAATTTAATAAACCTTCACTGTACCGCCTCCAATACACGTATATCCGTTCTTTAACGTGGAGACCAAAACTGCACAGTACTGCAGATGTGGTCTCACCAAAACCCTGTACAAATACTGTAGCAAGACTTCTTTATTCTAGTGCTCCAATCCCCTTACAATAGAGGCCAACATGCTATTTGCCTTTCTAATTCCTAAAGGGTGTCAAGGGTGCAGAGTGTACTCTGGTGGGGAACTTCAATCTCCATCACCAAGAGTGGCTCGGTAGCACCACTACTGACTGAGCTGGCCGAGTCCTAAAGGACATAGCTGCTAGACTGGGTCTGCGGCAGGTGGTGAGGGAACCAACAAGAGGGAAAAACATACTTGACCTCATTTTCACCAACCTGCCTGCTGCGGATGCATCTGTCCATGACAGTATCGGTAGGAGTGACCACTGCATCGTCCTTCAGGAGATGAAGTCCTGTCTTCACATTGAGGATATGTGTTATGTGGCACTACCACCATCTAAATAGGATAGATTTCGAACAGATCTAGCAACTCAGGACTGGGCATCCCTGAGGCGCTGTGGGCCTTCAGCAGCAGCAGAATTGTACTCAAACACAATCTGTAACCTTATGGCCCAGCATATTCCCACTCTACTGTTACCATCAAGCCAGGGGATCAACCCTGATTCAATGAAGAGTGCAAGAGGGCTTGCCAGGAGCAGCACCAGACATACCTAAAATTGAGGTGTCAACCTGGTGAAGCTACAACACAGGACTACCTGTGTGCTGACCAACTTAAGGAGCAGGTGATAGACAGAACTAAGTGATCCCACAACCAATCAGATTGGATCTAAGCTCTGTAGTCCTGCCACATCCAGTCGTGAATGGTGGTGGACAATTGAACAACTCACTGGAGGAGGAGGCTCCATGATTGTCGCCATCCTCAGTGATGGAGGAGCCCAGCACAGCAGTGCAAAAGATAAGGCTGAAGTATTTGCTACAATCTTCAGCCAGAAGTGCCAAGTGGATGATCCATCTGTACCTCCTTCAGCAGTCTGCAGTGTCATAGATGCCAGTCTTCAGCCAACTCGATTCACTCCACATGATATCAAGAAATAGCTGAAGGCACTGGAAAGTGCAAAGGCTATAGGCCCTGACAACATTCCGGCAATAGCACTGAAGACTTGTGCTTCAGAACTTGCCACACCCCTAGCCAAGCTGTTCCTGTACAGCTATGACACTGGCATCTACCCTGCTATGTGGAAAATTGCCCAGGTATGTCCTGTACACAACCCGGCCAATTACTGCCCCATCTGTCTATTCTCCATCATCAGTAAGTGATGGAAGGGGTCATGAACACTGCTATCAAATGGCACTTGCTTAGCAATAACCTGCCCATTGATGCTCAGTTTGGATTCTGCCAGGGTCACTCAGCTCCTGACCTCATTACAGCCTTGATTCAAATATGGACCAAAGAGCTGAGGGTGTCTGCCTTTGACATCAAGGCAGCATTTGACCAAATGTGGCATCAAGGAGGCCAAGCAAAACTGGAGTCAATGGGAATCGGGGGAAAACTCTCTGCTGGTTGGAGTCATATCTAGCACAAAGGAAGATGGTTGTGATGGTTGGAAGTCAGTCATCTCAGTTCCAGGACATCACTGCGATAGTTTCTCAGGGTAGTGTCCTTGGCCCAACTACCTTCAGCTGCTTCATCAATGACCTTCCTTCCATCATGAGGTCAGAAGTGGGGATGTTCGCTGATGATTACACAATATTCAGCACCATTCACAGCTCCTCAGGTACTGAAGCAGTCCATGTCCAAATGCAGCAAGACCTGGACAATATCTAGGTTTGGGCTGACAAATGGCAAGTAACATTCGCACCACAAAAGTGCCAGGCAATGACAATCTCCAACAAGAGAGAATCTAACCATCACCCCTTGACATTCAATGATATTATCATTGCTGAATCCCCCACTATTAACATCCTGGGGGTTACCATTGACCAGAAACTGAACTGGGCTAGCCATGTAAATACTGTGGCTACAAGAGCAGGTCAGAGACCAGGAATCGTGTGGCAAGTAACTCAATTCCTGACTCCCCAAAGCCTGTCCACATTTTGAATGCCTCTGTTAAATCTGCCCTTAATCTCTGCTCCAAGGAGAAGAATCTCGGCTTCTCCAGTCTCTCCACAGAACCACGTTCCTCCGGGGCCAAAAGCAAAGGGGTGGGAGGGGATACCAGGCCCAATTTTGCTGGCGGCAGCCAATCTTTTACCAACACCTGGTGTCACTGGAATTCCTAAGCCTGGTTGTGAAGAAGACACTGAGACTGGGATGCTTTGGTGGAGACTGTACTTCTGGTCACAGAGCTTTAACTCCAGGCACCCAGTGCTGGCTGACTCTTCTTTATATACACATCTAAATATGATTAACTAATCAACACCTGTTCACCCTATTCCCTTAAACTACTGGGTATTTAACACCCATCAACAGGGCCTCTTAGTTACTAAAACCCACTGGCAGCAGCCGCTGCTGTGGCCGCACCTGGAGGACGAGGATGCACCGATGGCTGGTGCCCTCAAAGTGGGTAAATGCGGTTTAGGTAGCCTGGGCCAGGCAGGCAGGCCCCAGAAGTTGGGAGTGGGAGGGTCCTGGCGAGCAGATGGTGAGATTGCTGCAGTGTGGCCATTGTTATTACACAGGAGGCCATTCGGCCCGTCATGTCTGCACTGGCTCTCCAATTCACCTAGTACCATTCTCCCTGTAACCCTGTGCAATCTTCCTTTTAAGATAATAATCCAATTCCCTCCTGAATGCTTCAATTGGCCCTGCCCCCACCACACTCTCAGGCAACGCATTCCAGATCTTAACCACTCGCTGCCTGACAAAGTTCTTCCTCGTGTCTCCATTGCTTCTTTTGCCAATTACCGTTAAGTCTGCGTGCTCTCCTTTCCGAGTCTTCCAGCAGTGGAAACAGCTTCTCCTTAGCTACTCTGTCCATGATTTTGAACACCTCTATCAAACCTCCTCTCAACCTTCGCTTCTTCAAGGAAAACAGTCCCAACTTCTCCAACCTGCCTTCATAACTGAAGTTCCTCATCCCTGGAACCATTCTCATGAATCTTTTCTGCACTCTCTCGAATGTCTTCACATCCTATATAAAGTGTGGCACCCAGAACTGGATGCAATACTCCAACTGAGGCTGAATCAGTGATCGATACAACTTTAACATAATTTCCTTGCTCTTATACTCTATGCCCCTATTAATAAAGCCTAGGTTACTGCACTTTATTAACCCCCATGCTCTCGACCTTTCACTTCTCTACTTTTACCAGCACCAGTCCAAACCACATGATATCTGAGAACTCGATCTCTCTGACCTGCTGTGAACTTTGGGCTATCTCAGGAAGCACTGGGGTTTGTAATCTCTGGGCGCTTGAACCTGTGTCCAGCGATTTTGAAGGAGCCAACCTCTGCATCGTCTGTGCCCTGATCCCATTTCTCTATGCACGGAGGCCCAGCACTCCCAGTGGCCTTGGCCATGTATTCGGCTACATCGAATAGGCACTGGGTAGCAGGTTCCTCCGTGTAAATTTGTTCTGTGAGCACTCATCGCCAAGTTGCCAAGCTGCAGTCAAATGCATGCGCCTGCAGAAACACTGAGCTTGTACAGAGAGAAAAGTGAGAGAGAGCGGGAGAGAAAAGAGAAAGAGGGAGGAGAGAAAAGATAGAGAGCGAGGAGAGAAAAGAGAGAGAGGGGGAGGAGAGAAAAGAGAGAGAGGGGGAGGAGAGAAAAGAGAGAGAGGGAGGAGAGAAAAGATAGAGTGCGAGGAGAGAAAAGAGAGAGGGAGGAGAAAAGGGAGGAGAGAAAAAACTGAGAGAGGGAGGAGAGACAATAGAGAGAGAGGGAGGAGAGAAAAGAGAGAGGGAAGAGAGGAAAGAGAGAGAGGGGGAGGAGAGGAAAGAGAGAGAGGGAGGAGAGAAAATAGGGAGAGAAAGAGAGAAGAGAAAATAGGGAGAGAAAGAGAGAGAAAGGAAGGGGGAGAGAAAAGAGAGAAGGGAGAGAAAAAGTGAATGAGAAAGAGAGAGAAAGGAGAGAGGAGAGCAAGAGAAAGAGAGGGGAGCAAGAAAGAGAGAGAAGAGAACAAAGATGAATGAGAGAAAAAGATTCCAGCTCATTACCACTCGCCACATAAAAGAGTTCTTCCTCACATCCCTGCATCCCTTCCCCAAAAACCTAAATCTGTGCCCCCTAGCCCTTGTACCATCAGGTCATGGAAACAGCTTTTCTTTGTCCAGCCTTTGTCATGCCTGACAAACCTCCTCTGCACCTCTCCAAGGCCCTCATGTACTTCCTAAAGTGTGGTCTGCAGAATTAGGCACAGTGCACCAGCTGAGGCCTAAGCCAGTGATTTACGAAGAGTTTGGAAGCGACACCGGCGTGGTAATTAAGCAGGCTTTGCGAATCGGGGACAAAAAAAAAGTGCCCTGTGATGGGCGAGCAAAGATTTCAACCAACTTTAGGATTCTGCGACCTGCGACTTTACGGTTATCATTAAACAGCAAGTCCGAGGGGGGAATTAGTCATCCTGCATAAATTACGTTGAAGTATTTATGAACACTTCAAAGGCTGAAACTGCAGCCAGCCAGTTTGCAGGACAAGTGCTGGGTGAAAGTCTGTTAATCAGTCACGCTGGGAGAGACAGCAAAGCTCCTCTATTGTGCGGTACCATTGTTAGTCGCTTCTCATACAGGGACCAAAAGAAAGTTAAAAAAAAGATGACCAAAGAATAACATGCCAGGAGCTGTTCTCACACTAGTGCGCTGCAAACGGAATGTGAGTCGATAACCCCCACATCAGCTCCACTCCAGACGGTCTAAGTGCCGGGCTGAACTAAAGATCCCCAGAAGAACGCAGGATTGTCCCAAGATACCGGCCTGGTGACACTTCCCGTGTTCCTTGTAAAGATGCCACGCTGTGTGGCAGCATTTGGCTGAGGGGAATTAATGGCTGGCAGTCAAACTTGAAAAGGGCAAATGCTTTGTGTGTCAGTGCGTGTGTGAGTGCATCTGTGAGTGCACGTGTATGTGAGCAGGTGTCTGAGTGTAAGTGTGTGTGAGCATGACTGAGTATGTGTGCACTGGAGCATGAGTGTGAACGTGAGTGTGTGTATGAATGTAGGTGAGCATGAGTGTGTGTGAATGTGGGTGTGTGAATGTGAGTGTGTATGAGAGTGCATCTGTGAGTGTAAGTGTGTGTGAATATGTGTGTACATATTATATATATATATATATATATATATATATAGGGCAATTAGGGATGGGCAATAAACGCTGGCCTAGCCAGCGACGCCTACATCCCATAAATGAATTTTTTTTAAGTCATATATGTGTGTGTGTGTATGTGTGTGTGTGTGCGCGCAAAATTTGTGTATATGTGTGTGCAAGTGTCTGCGCGCATGTGTACGCATGCATGTGTGTGTATATATATGGGGAGAATTTTTTCCCCTTAGGCGGGGTTGGGTGGAAGCGGGCGCGGGTATGCGAAAGAGCACAGAAATCTCCCTGGGCTCTTCGCCTGCCCGCCCATCCTTAAGGTTGGACGGGCAGCTCAGTTTATTGTTCAATTGATAGTTAACTGGCCTTAGTAGGCCTTTGACAGTTCGGCGGGCACACAGCTCCAGTGATGTCGGAACACACGCCCTACGGCCGTCACCGCGCGTCATTTTATGCCTCCCGCTCACCGAACCGAAGATTCTGCCGTGTGTGTGTGTGTATGTCTTTATATGTTTGTGTATATGTGTGTGTGTGTGTTTATATGTTTGTGTTTATGTGTGTGTGTGTGTGTGTGTGTGTGTGTGTGTGTGTGTGTGTATGCCTTTATATGTTTATGTATATGTGTATGTGTGTTTATACGTTTGTGTTTATATGTGTGTGTGTATATGTGTGTATATGTGTGTGTGTGTATATGTGTGTGTGTGTGTGTGTGTGTGTGTGTGTGTGTCCAGATCAATGGCTGGGATGAGCCTCACTCACAGGAAAATACCATCACTGTGTTCAGTACAATGAGGCGCTCTGCTCGAAAATAGAAAGCATGGAGAGGAATTCAAATTGAATCTAGTTCATGGCATCAGTGCAAAGACTGTAGAAGGAACCATTTCCTCCACCCCTTGAGAGTGACTCACAAATCATACTCGAGACCAACACACCAGTGACAAAGATACTGCCTTTACTTACAGTTCACAGACCATGATTAGGAACTATAAATATTTATACTGAAATAAATAGCAATCATATTGCTCGAAGCTGTACAGATCCTTTCAGCCCTCTCTTCCCCTTGACTTCACCGCAACCCTACATCACAATTGATCACATTCATGCATTGATTCTCAGGATGAAGGGGTTATCCTCTGAGGAGAGATTGTGTAGATTAGGTCTATATTCCCTGGAGTTTGACAGAGATCTCACTGAAACATAGACAATTCTTAAGAGTAGATGCTGGGAGGATGATTCCCCGGGTTGGGGAGTCAAGAACCAGGGGACACAGTCTCAGAATAGAGAGCTGGTCATTTAGGACTGAAATAAGGAGAAATTTCTTCACTCAAAGGGTTGTGGATCTTTGAAACTCTCTACCCCAAAGAGCTGAGGATGCTCAATCGTTGAGTATATTCAAGACAGAGATCAATAAATTTTTGGACACTCAGGGAATTAAGGGTTATGGGGAGAGGGCTGAAAAGTATAGCTGATGTAGGAAATCAGCCTTAACCTGACATGAATGGCGGAGCAGGCTCAAAGGGCCGTATGGTCCTACGCCAGCTCGTATTTCTTGTGTTCTTATCACAACAGTGACTGCAGCGGGTAAACACAATACCTGGAGGATGATTCATCAACACTGACCAAGGGAGGTCTTTGGCCCTTTACTGAGGCTGTTCAAGGATCTCAACCAGGGTGGCAGCATACCTCAACATGGAGAGAGTCAGGAAAAAAATATCAGAGAGAGCCTTCATTCCAGGCCACCTCTGTTAGAAAAGGATGATGTTGAAGGACAACCCTTCAAAATTGCTGCAACCCTGATTTCCTTTGCCTCATCATTGGTGGCCACATCTTCAGCTATCTAGCACTAAATTCTGGAATTGCCTCTGTACTTTTCTCCTCCTTTAAGGTGCTCCTTAAACCCTACCTCGGTCTCCTGTCCCAATATGTGGCTTTGTGTCAAATCTTGGCTGAAAATGCTCCAGTGAAAGTCCAGTACTGCACTGGGAGAGCTTGTACTCAGATCTCTGGAATGGAACTTGAACTCACAAACCTGCTGAGCCACAATGAAAATGGCAACATAAGAATTAGGAGCAGGAGTAGGCCATTCGGCCCCTCGAGCCTGCTCCACCATTCAATGAGATCATGGCTGAACTGATTGTGGCCTCAACTCTCCACTTTCCTGCCCGCAACCCCCCCAATCCTTGACTCCCTTGTCTATCAAAAGTCTGCCTGACTCAGTCTTGAATATATCCCATGACCCAGCCTCCTCTGCTCTCCGGGGCTGAGAATTCCACAGACTAACTATCTTCAGAGAAGAAATTTCTGCTCGTCCTGGTCTTAAATTGGGGGACCCCCTGTTTTGAAACTGTGCCTCCCCCTAGTTCTAGATTTCCCCATGAGAAGGCAACACCAGGCAGGATTTCCCAGTCCAGCCAGCGGCGGGCGTCATCGCAGGCAGGACGGGAACATTTGGAGAGCGGCCAAGGGTCAGTTGACTGCTGGCCGCTCTCCAAATTTTTCCGTCCCACCCTCAACGACGTCCGCCACTGACAGGAACAAAAAAACCCCAGCCACTCTCTCAGTATCTACCCTGTCAAGCCCCCTCAGAATTTTATACGTTTCAATAAGGTCGCCTCTCATTCTTCTAAACCCCAATGAGTACAGGTCAAACCTGCTCAACCTTTCTCCCCATGACAACCTTTTCAATCCAGGCATCAGCATAAGGTAAATGGTGGTTAATTGTCCCCACGAGTCAGTGAGAGGGTAAGAAGAGAAGCGAGTGGGAGAATAGAATGAGACTAGGTGGGTCTGGTGGAGAAAACACTTGATGGGCCAAATGGCCCGTTTTGGTGCTGCAGTCATAGACTGGAAACATTTACTTTGGAGCCCCCTATCCCAGCGATATGGGTAACAACTGCGAAGGAGGGGCTTTGAGAGGCGGGTGTGTCACAAACCCGGAGCCCAAGTCTTAATATTCAGCAGAGCTACTTGGAGTGGCTTGAAGAAGTTAACTGAACTGGCTCCTCTGAAAGAAGTCTTGTGGTGGTGGTGGGGGTGGGGAGGTAGCAGGAGTGGGGGGGGTGGTGGGGGTGGGGGATGGGGGTGGGGGAGGGAGACATGACTGCCTTTCCCCTGAAGTGCATTTTCACAGGCCACCATCCCTGAAGTCGATTACTGACTCCCTTCCCAATGCACCACCTCCCAAGATAACAACATCTTTGACATGCTAAGCACGTCACAGAAACCACCTTTCTCCTGTAAGCGTCCACACTTAATTAAATGATAAGACTCAGCTCTGTGCTGGTAATGTTAAGTGGGCTGTTTAAAAAAAAAAACGACACCTGGTAAATGTGGACAGCCCATCACGAGTCCACGTTTTCTGATGTTAGTCTGACATTGCTGAAAACGGGCAAGCAGGCTGGCCTGGCCTTTCCAACAGTTTCTCGACCCCATGGGGGACATGGGCTGTGCTGCTAGGCGAATCTGTTTCATCCCTGCCCTGCGAAAGTGCTGGGTTAAGGCTCCTTTGGAGCGATCCCGCTTCGGGATCAGGAGTTCGGGTTGAAGGCTCACGACAGGGACTTCAGCATCGACGCTCCCACTACCCTTACTGAGGGAGGTTCCGTCTTTTGGATGGGACATTAAACTGGGGCTGCCCACCTCCCCCTCGGCCTCCTCCCACCATCACCGCTTTGCCCCCTCAGGTGGATGTAAAAGATTCCATGGCATTATCTGATAAAGAGTAAGGGAATCCTCCCCAAGTCCTGGACTAACTTTTATCAAGATAACAGATGATCTGGTTAGTATCATGTTATTATATAATGGGAGCTTGCTGTGTACACTTTTGCTTTTTCATTTGTTCTTGGGATGTGAGCATTGTTTGCTAGGCCAGCATTTATTTCCCATTCCTAATTGTCCTCGGGAAGGTGGTGGGTGAGCTGCCTTCTTGAACCGCTGCAGTCCCTGTGGTGCAGGTACACTCACAGTGGCGTCAGGGAGGGAGTTCCAGTGACAGTGAAGGAACCACAACATATTTCCAAATCAGGATGGTGAGTGGCTTGGAAGGGAACTTGCAGATGGTAGTGTTCCCATGTGTCTGCTGCCCTTGTCCTTTTAAGTGGTAGAGGTCACAGGTTTGGAAAGTGCTGTCAAGGGACCCTTGGTGAGTTGCTGTAGTGCATCTTGTAAATGGTGCACGCTGCTGCCACTGTGCATCGTGGTGGAGGGAGTAAATATTTAAGGTGGTGGATGGGGTGCCAATCAAGCACACTGCCGTGTTTCCTACTTTACAACAGTGACTACGCTTCAAAAGTGCTTCATTGAGTGTAAAGCGCTCTGGGATGTCCTGAGGTTGTGAAATGTTATAAATGTAAGTTCTTTCTTGCAGTCCCGTGGTCACTCTTGGGCATAGTGCTCAAATGGCCACAAAATGGAGCCAACATAATTGAACCTGACCCTTCCCAATCCTTAGCCCAGGGCACTGAGGGCACCAACACCAACATGTTCCTTGCAGAGTAGCATATAGCAGCAAGGGTTCCAAACCATCAAAAGCAATAGATCAGCTACTGACATATTGTAACATGTCTAATATTCAAATGTGTTAGTATAAAATGGATGTAAAATTGAACAAGAGCCAACGCTTTTAAAATATGGTAATACACACAAACTGGAGTAATGTGATGGTCAGGGTATGATGTATCTTTCGATTGTATTCATGCCCAGTATTAAATCCTAATATCCATTACGCTTTCTGTAAATATACTTTATGTCGCACTTTAGTGGTTTTGGGGTGATATTTATAATGGTAATGTAAGCCTTTCACCAAATCTGTAAGTGATCTTGTTCTTTACTCACATCCTTAGTTTTTTTTTTAAGGTTTCTTTTCCTTAAATTGAAGGTATGATGATTGAAATTCTGCACTTTCACATCTAAAACCAGCAACATTGACGGAATTTTTAAAAAAAGAGGTTTTATACATCAGCTCATCCCATATTTCAGGTCCCTTCACATATTCGGTGAGTTGCTATGAAGAGCGGACACCTGAACCAATAGACCTGGCAGATTTATGATTGTTTAAAGTTTAATGTCCTACCCGAAACGTGGTAACAAGGACAACTCGCAATTAAGACAGCACCTGAATTGTTGTAAAACATCCCAAGGCACTTCACAGGCGCGATCATTAGATAAATTTTGACACTGAGCCAAAGAAGAAGACATTAAAAGGCAAGGCGGCCAGAAAACATAGATCTCTGAGCAGCATCTTAAAGGGGGACATAGAGGTGGAGAGGCAAAGAGGCTTCTGAAGAATAGCCCAAAGCTCAGGAGCTAGACAGCTGAACTCAGGTGCACGGACAGTGGGCAGGAAAGCACCTGAGGCCAGAATTGGAGGAAGGCAGAGATCTCAGAGGATGGTAAGTTTGGTGGAGGTCACAGAGACAGGGAGGAATGAGGCCACTGAACAGCAGGGCGAGAATTTTATATTTGAATCGCCCATAGACTGGGAAACAAAGTAGGTCAGGGGTGAACACAAGAACCTAAGAAATAGGAGGAGGAAGGCCATTTTGGACTTCAAGCCTGCCCCGCCATCCAATAGGATCGCAGCTGGTTTAACCGTGGCCTGAACCCCACTTCCTCGCCTGCTCCCCATAACCCTCAAGTAAAAGCAAAATACTGCAGAGGCTGGAAATCTGAAATAAAAACAGGAAACGCTGGGAAAACTCAGCAGGTCCGGCAGCATCTGTGGAGATACAGAGTTAACGTTTCGAGTCCGTATGACTCTTCATACAGTTTTGAAACATTAACTCGGTTTGTCTTTCCACAGACGCTGCCAGACCTGCTGGATTTTTCCAGCATTTTCTGTTTTTGCTCCATAACCCCTAACTCCCTTGTCAATCAAAAATCTGTCTAAATCAGTCTTGAATTTTTTTTTTAATTCATTCACGGGATGTGGGCTTCGCTGGCTGGGCCAGCATTTATTGCCCATCCCTAACTGCCCTTGAGAAGGTGGTGGTGAGCTGCCTTCTCCGACTGCTGCAGTCCATGTGCTGTAGGTACACCCACAATGCTGTTAGGAAGGGAGTTCCAGGATCTTGACCCAGTGACAGTGGAAGAACAGCGATATATTTTCAAGTCAGGCTAAGTGTTGGCTTGGAGGGGAACTTCCAGGTGGTGGTGTTCCTGTGCATCTGCTGCCCTTGTCCTTCTAGAGGTAGCGGTCGTGGGTTTGGAAGGTTTGGAGGCTTGGTGAGTTCCTGCAGTGCATCTTGTAGATGGTACACACTGCTGCCACTGTGCGTCGGTGGTGGAGGGAGTGAATGTTTGTGGGTGAGGAGTCAATCAAGTGGGCTGCTTTGTCCTGGATGGTGTTGAGCTTCTTGAGTGTTGTTGGAGCTGCACTCATCCAGGCAAGTGGGGAGTATTCGAGCACAATATATTCAATGACCCAACCTCCACAGCTCTCTGTGGATGAGAATTCCACAAACTAATGACCCTCCTTTCTCCACATCTCCATCTTAGGTGGGAGACCCCTTATTTTAAAACCGTGACTCCCTAGTTCTAGCTCACCTCCACGAGGGGAAACATCTACTCAGCATCCACCCTGTCAAGCAGCCCCCACCCCCCGAATCTTTGTTTCAATAAGATCACCTCTCATTCTTCTAAATTCCAATGAGTATAGGCCCATCCTGCTCAGCCTTGCCTCATAGGGTGAACCCTCATCCCTGGAATCAGCCGGTGGGTGAATGGGATTGTGGTGCAAGTTTGGGTACAGGCAGACATTTTTAAAATTCATTTGTGGGATGTGGGCATCTCTGGCTAGGCCAGCATTGCCATTCCTAAGTGCCCTTATTCAGAGGGCATTTAGGAGTCAATGTGAGTCTGGAGTCACATGTAGACCAGACCAGGTTTCCTTCCCTAAATGAACCAGATGGGTTTTTATGACAATCAATTCATCATCAGACTTTTAATTCCAGGTTTTTATTGAATTCAAATTCCACTATCTGCCATGGTGGGATTCAAACCCAGGTCTCTGATTACTACTCCACTGACAATACCACTATGCCACTGTCTCCCCAAGGAGGAGGGCAAGTTCGTGAAGAGTGTTTCTGTGAAAGTTTAAGCAGTCTGTGCTCAGCACCTGCCTGGATTACATACTGGAGAGGGGGGGGAGCGGGGGGGCTTGAATACACAATTCTCCTGGCTCAGAGGAAAGTGAGCTACCAACCGAGCAGAGCTCAATGGTACTAAGGGTTATAAAAGTGAAGGATTCAAAAAAACAAATGATTAAGCCAGGGTCAGTTTACTGTTCCCGATAATGTCTCCAGAATTTATTTAGAAAACACTTGGCAGCTCTGTCCTTGATGGTTTTAAACTCTTTCAACAACTTCCCTTACCAGTAGCATGGATACACTCCTCCCACCGCCCATCCAGCAAATACCCTTGAAAATGCTGACATACAGGTGCCCAGCTGAGTTGCCAGCCTTCTTGTGTGAGCTGAAGCTGTGAATATAGAAGTACTTTTTGACCCTTTTATTAATTGATTTGTTCATGGGATTTGAGCAACCCTGCAAGGCAGGAGCTGTTGCCCATCCCCGATTGCTCTGTGGGCACCTAAAGTCAACCACGGAGGGTGGGAGGAGAGTCACATAAAGGCTGGATCCATGTCTAGCATGACAGTTTCCCTCCCCCACTGAATGTCACTGAGTCCCTGCAACAATCCGAGAGCTTTCTTGCTTACCGGGAATGCACTGCCCTGAAGCAATGGTGGAAGCAAGCTCATAAAGGGTATAGACATGTCAAGGAAAATTTACAGTACAACTGGGGAAAGGCAGATGGAGTGGGGCTAATTGGAGAGCAGTTTCAAAGACGCAGCACAGGAACAATGAGATGAATGGCTTCCCTCTGTACCGTATCATTCTATTTTCCTGGCGTCAGCCCACAAACTACCTATAGGATCACAGAATTCTTACAGTGCAGAAGGAGGCCATTCAGCCCATCATGGTCTGTGCCAGCTATCTGCAAGAGCATCTCAGCTTGTCCCACTCCGCCCCCCATTCTTTCCCCTGCAAATCTTTTCTCTTCAGATAATTATCCAATTTCCTTTTGAAAGCCATGATTGAATTTGCCTCCACCACAATCTCAGGCAGCGCATTCCTGGTCTTAGTCATTCACTACACAAGAAAAATGTTTTTCTTCATATCGCCACTTCCCCTTTTACCGATCACCTTAAATCAATGTGCCCTGGTTCCCGACTCTTCTATCAATGGGAATGGTTTCTCCCCATCTACTCTGTACAGATCCCTCATGATTTTGAACATCTCCACCTTCCCTTAATCTTCAGTTCTGTAAGGAAAACAACCCCTTGGATGGGCTGGGGTTGTTCTCTTTGGAACAGAGGAGGCTGTGGGGAGATTTGATTGAGACGTACAAAGTTGTGAGGGGCCTGGCTAGACTGGATGGGAAGAGCCTATTCCCCTTAGCAGCGATGTCAGTGACCACAGGACATAGATTTAAAGTGATTGGTAGAAGGGTTAGAGGGGAGATGAGGAAAACGTTTTTCATCCAGAGAGTGGTAAGGGTCTGGAACTCACTGCCTGAAAGGGCAGTAGAGACAGAAACCCTCAACTGATTTAAAAGATGTCTGGATATGCACCTCAAGTGCCGTAACCTGCAGGTGCTGCAAAGTGGGACTAGGCTGGGTGGCTCTTTTCTTTGCCAGTGAAGACATGATGGGCCAAATGGCCTCTTTCCGCACCGTAAACTTTCTATGATTCTACGAATCTCTAATCTATCCACATAACTGAAGTCCCTCATCCCTGGAACCATTCTCGTAAATCTTTTCTGCACCCTCGCTAATGGCTTGACATTCTTCCTAAATTGGGGTCCCCAGGACTTGACTTGATGCTCCACGACCCAGTTTATTGAAGCAAAAGCAGAAAACACTGGAAAAACTCAGCAGGCCTAACAGCATCTGTGAAGGGAGAAAATAAAAAAGAGTTAACGTTTCCAGTCTGTATGACTCTTCTTCAGAGCTAACAGACCATCGTGACCATGCCCTAACAGACACTGAGCCAAAAGAAGAGACTTTAAGACAGGTGACCAAAAGCTTGGCAAAAAAGAGATTAAGGAGCGTCTCAAAGGGAGAGAGAGAAGTGGGGAGGTTTAGGGAAGATATTGTAGTGCCTAGGGCCTGGACAGCTGAAGGCATGGCTGCCAACAGTGGAACAACAAAAGGATGGTGGAATGCACAAGAACCCAGAATTGGATGAATGCAGAGATCTTGGACAGTTGTAGAGCTGGTGAAAGTTGCAGAGATTGGGAGGGACGAAGGATAACAACTTAAATTTGAGGCGTTGCCAGGCCAGGAGCCTACTGTACGTCAGTGAGCACAGCGGCGATAGGCGGACAAGACTCGGTGTGAGTTAGGATACAGGCAGCAGATGTTTGGATGAGCTCAAGGTTATGAGGTCGGAAGGCTGGCCAGCAGGTGAGTGTTGGAATGCTTGAGTTCTGAGGCAACAAAAGCAAAGGTGAAGGTTTCAGCATCAGCCCAGCTAAGGTAGGGGTCAAGACAGGTGTCATTTTGTGGAGACACCGACTGGGGATCAAAGCTAGGACTTCTGTGTTCTTCAAGGGGTAAGACTTCACTGGATGATACTAATTCATTGGAGGGCTGGAATAGTCAAGGGGGAAAGGTAGGGAGACATACTCAAATGAGTTTCATACAGATCGGACAACAATTCACCTGAGAGTTTCTTCATTGCTCATTGCCCAAGTTAGGGGGAGGCAGTGGAGTAATGGTATTGTCACTGGACTAGTGATCCAGAGACCCAGGGTAACAATCTGGGGACTTGGGTTCAAATTCCTATCATGGCAGATAGTGGAATTTGAATTCAATTAAAATCTGCAATTAAAAGTCTAATGATAACCATGAAACCATTGTTGTAAAAACACATCTGGTTGACTAATGCCCTTTATGGAAGGAAATCTGCTGTCCTTACCTGGTCTGGCCTACTTGTGACTCCAGATCCACAGCGATGCCCTCTGAAATGGCCTAGCAAGCCACTCAGTTGCGGCAAGCCCCTAAAAAAGCCTAAAAGGAATGAAAACATACACCACAGGGACTGCAGCTGTTCACGAAGACAGCTCACCACCACCTTCTCAAGGGCGAGCAGGGACAGGGAATAAATGCTGGACTCGCCAGCGACGCCCCACATCCCAGTTAGGGTTGCCAACTCCAGTTGGGCACAATCCTGGAGGTTTAGCCTCCTCTTGTTTCCAACGCCCTCCCCTCCTCTATTGGTCACCTGTCAGAAAATCAAACGCCTCTTCGTTATACGATTGGATGATTCGTGACCAAGAGTCAAACGTTCTTCTCCACCCCCACCACCCCCCCCCCATACATCCAATATACATATAACTAGCGTTCAAAGAAGTTTCTTTTAATCCTGTGTGTTTTTTTTCTCTCTCTTGGGTTTGCTGGCAGCGGTGTCCTGAAGATTAATCTTTAATCCCTGGAAACTCCAGGGCAACTCCGGAGGGTTGGCAACCGCTACCTCAAGTTTGTAGCTGACGACTGTCTCTCCATTCGGTGGTAAATGGGTTCACTACGTGGTTCACCCGGCATCTCCCAGTAATAGGGTAATACATCACACAAGCAACAACCCATGCTGCTGCTTTTTTTTTACAAACTGTCTGGGAGAGCTCTGGGAATGTAAACAGAGCAGCAGCAAAGAGGTCACCAAGGCAGTTAAATCTCTCGGGGGCTGCAATGGGGAAACAAGGGATGGATAATTAATAACCTTTCAAACGCTGCCTGGTCCCAGTCAATGGGAAGTGCACGAACCAGCAAACCGGCAGATGCCAGCTGGTGAGGCGCGCTCCCAAGTTTGTGCTGAAATATCCTCCCCTGGCTGGCAAAAAATGGCGAAAGCTAATAGCACACATTTTTATTTTTAAAAACAAAAGAAAAAAGATACCTACGAGTGGCCGGGAGGGGAGAAAAAGAGAGTTGGGGAGTCCCTTACCCCCACCCCCAGGGTAACTCAGCTCCGCTGCTGACACTGGCCTTTGTGTGAGCGAGCGTCAGTGGAAAGGTTAATGGCCTTTAGTGTACATGACAGGCTTACCCAGGGCTAAAATCCCACTCTGCGTATTGTCCTGTGGGAAGCAAAACCCGTCAAGTTCCCAACCACGGCATCAAGCGGGGTGGGGGTGGCGGGATGAACTTTGTTGCAAAAGGCAAGATGAGAAATGAACTGAAGCCACCGCCATTCCTCTCCGAGCAAAGAGAGATGCTCAAGAGCTGTGATTCGAGGAGCGGATTAGAAGCCATTGAGGCAGAGTAACAGGGGATGTCAAACTAACTCCAAAAGATGGTAACTCTTATATAACTCCCATGAAATGCTAAAGAGACATAGCATGATGGCAAAAGGAGAGGGAAAGTTACTGTAGGCTCCTACAGGAGTGAGTGAGTGAGTGAGAAAGGTCGAGGAGGGGGATAGGCTCAGTGCTCCACTGGCTGTTCCCAGGGACGCACAGTGAGGCAAATATCAACTACTTCTGGACCATCAGCGCTCTTTGGTCCACCCAAAACTTGCTTCTCTTGCAGTGCAAAGAGCTGTGAATGACCAGTTGTTGCAGACTGGCACATTCCAAGGTCCAGGACTGCATGCTGAGGGACGCACTAAACTTTTGGGGCAGCCGCTACCACAGAGGCTCGATGAGGGAGAGGCCATTACCCAAGGCCCTCCCCTCATAGTGTACAGAGGGGCTCGAAATGGTGTAAAACCCCTTGGGCTGTATGCACCAGAGCATGACATATAATGTAAATGGACATTGTAAATATAACCTAAGAATACAAGTGTACTGAGGCACCTCGTGCGCTATATTGAAAGAAACTGATCTATATTGCAATTTGTGTAATGTCAAGTTTGAACTGTTATATTAAGGTGCCTTTACAAATTTTGTGAATGAAGAATGTTTCTTGTAAAAAAAAACTCAACAGGCGGAGGCCATTCAGCCCCTCAAGCCTACTTTACTATTCAATTGGTCCACAGCTGATCTGCACCTCAACTCCATTTACTCCCCCTTTGCTCCCTTGATAGCCCCACCTATCCAACATAAATTTGCCAATCTCAGCCCTGAAAGTGCCAAGGAACTTGCAGAGCTCTATAGACTTTTAAGGGAGAGAGTTCCAAATTCCCACAACCCTTTGTATAGAGAAGTGCTTCCAGATTTGGGGCTGAATTTTAGGCCGCGGTGGGGGTGGACACAGGGGTGGGTAGGTACAGATTTTCATGCCCCCCCCCCCCACCACCAACATTCTCGCCCCCCCCCCACCCCCTCCAGCATGCCAGTTCCCATTCTCCATCCTGCCCAGGGCCATTTTTCTGGAGGCGGGTGGGGCTGGGGGAAGGGCAGGGGGAGGGGGACAATTGGAAGATAGCTGATTCAGCTAATTAAAGTTGAATCGTTTTCCGAAGAAGAGCCATACCGGACTCAAAACATTAAACCCATTTCTCTCTCTCCACGGATGCTGCCAAACCTGTTGAGCTTTCCCAGCGTTTTCTGTTTTTATTTCAATGAATTAAAGGCCTATTGTTGGAGTCCACCTGGAAGTTTTAGGCAGCCTCTAGGTCCCTGGAGGTGTCAGGGAACAGTGTAGCTGTCTTAGAGGCCCCTCCCCACATGCCAGGCTACCCTGTTGGGGGGCTCCTCATCCACCACAGGTGGACAGGCTGCTTGATCTATCTCTTAAATTTGAAGAAGCTGGAGAGAGGGAGCCTCCAACCCAGTAGCTTTCACGGTTACAGAAAATGCTGGAAAAACTCAGCAGGTCTGGCAGCATCGGTGGGGAGAGAGAAACAGAGGTAACGTTTCTTCAGAGCTAAAGAGAAGGAGAATGCGATGGATCTTATACTGTTTAAGAGGGATCGCAGCAGACAGAGTGAGATAGAAGGTCGTGGACAGGTTGGGAGCTAAGGGGAGAGTGACAAAGATGTCACGGACACAAGATGTCGTGCAGAGTTAATGGTAGAGGTAAAGAGTGAAGAAGGTGGCATAAAGGTAAGGCAGCAGAGAGTGCTAATAGTAGAACAAAGGTCAGCACTCTTGTCAAAGCAAAACATAAAAACATGTGGCAGATGTCCCTAGTGGGGGGAGGGGAGATTTGGGGGAAAAGGATTTAAAAAATGAACAAATCAGTAAAAGAATAAAATTTAAACATAAATAAATAAAAATAGATAAATAAAAATTGGATTAAAAAGAGGGTCAAGAGGGATGAGAGAGTTCATGGTCTAAGGTTGTTGAACTCAATGTTAAGTCCGGGAGGCTGTAAAGTGCCTAGTCGGAAGATGAGGTGCTGTTCCTTCAGTTTGCGTTGAGCTTCAATGGAACATTGCAGCAGGCCAAGGACGGACATGTGGGCATGAGAGCAGGGTGGTGTGTTGAAATGGCAAGCGACAGGAAGGTTTGGGTCATGCTTGCAGACTGAGCTAAGGTGTTCCGCACCAGACTCAAAATGTTATCTCTGTTTCTCTCTCCACAGATGCTGCCTGACCTGAGTTTTTCCAGCATTTTCTGTTTTTATTTCAGATTTCCAGCATCTGCAGTATTTTGCTTTTAACTTTCATGGTTATATTGTTTCCTGGTGTTAGCAGCACAAAAGACCACGTCTACTGAATTCAGTCTCATCCCTTTCTGTGGTGAGATCTTTTATAAAATACAAAGGTGAGTTCTTTGGTGTAAACCCCAAAAAATGCTGGTTTAGGCAATCACGAGTTCATTTATCCTCTCACTGGTGGAATTCTCAATTTCAGGTCAAAGAAAGGAAATCATTTAATCCAAGTTTTTCTTTTATTCATTCTTCAGATGTGGGCATCACAGGCAAGGTCAGCATTTATTGCCCATCCCTGAGTGCCCTTCAGAAGACGGTGGTGAGCCATCTTCTTGAAACATTGCAGTCCACCTGATATAAATGCACCACAATAGCAGTTTAATACAACAGAATGGCTTGTTGCACCATTTCAGGGAGCAGTTAAGAGTTAACCACATTGCTATGTGGCCTAGAGTCACATGTAGGCCAGACCAGGTGAGGATGGCAGATTTCCTTCCCTAAGGGGCATTAGTGAATTGGACAACAATCAATGCTAAGTTTCATGGTGACCATTACTGAGACTAGCTTTATATTCCAATATTGGATATAACTTCCACCAGCTGCTGTGGTGGGAATTGAACCAGCACCCCCATTCACCTGGGCCTACTGAATTACAATCCTGTGACATTACCACTGTGCCACCATCTCCCACCTTGTCAATGTCTGTAGCGGGCTGCTGTTTCCAATCATCCAGTGGATTGCTGTGACCAATGGACAGACTGGCTAGAGGGTGAGAAATCTGAATCTGCTAAATCTAGCTGCAAATAGTAGTCGAAATGAGAGCGGGTCAGCAAATTGCGGCAATAGGTCTGACCTGACTCAATCAAAGCATGCGCCCCCCCCCCCCCCCCCCCCCCCCCATATCCACTACCCCCACCCGCAACCCCAACCCATTAACCCCTGGTAGAGCCAAGTCCACACTGACCGGGTGAAGGCAATCATCTCAAATTCCATTGCACCCCTAACAGCAACACTGGCAGAGCAGTTGTGCCACCTAAGGTGCCCTGTGTCATTGAATCATAGAAATTTACAGCACAGAAGGAGTCATTCAGCCCATCGTGTCTGCACCGGCCAATGCACTGCCTGGAAGGATAGTGGAAGCAGATCCAATAGTAACTTTCAAAAGGGAATTGGATAAATACTGAAAAGGAAAAAGCACTGTAGGGCTATGGGGACAGAGCAGGGAAGCACAACTCATTGGGTAGTCCTTACAAGCTGTAGGCACAGGCTCAATGTCAAATGTGGCAGATGCATTACTTGTACCTACAAAAAACAATATGACACACAGATCATTTTGTAAATCTGTGGTTGAGTGGAAGGGCTCTTTGGCAGCACCTGACGCCTCACAGCTGTCTAAAAGTAGCAATTTGCGGCCAATCAGTGCAAAACCCACCATTAAATGGATCTGGACTCTGGCATTTAGTTTGGAATGGTGCACTTAACTGAGTAGCTCGTCACAATTTAAGTCACTCAAGTGGGTAGCTGCCCAAGCACTGTTCTGAATAATTATTTATATTATTTTATTACTTTAAATCTTAAAGTGCTGCTTTCAAAAGAAGGACAGATTTTATTGAACTGCTGTCTCCACATTGCCAAGGTCACTGCTTAGGAACTGGATCTCCAAATAACTAGACACTCTATTGAAGCCAACCATATTGTTTTTAAATCCTACGCATCAAGACTTACAAAGTTATTGTGTACAATGGGATTCACTTGCAGCGAAAGATAAACAATTTCACTAATTCCTTCAGTTTAATAGCCCTTAGTTATGCTGCTATATAAAACACATAAAGAAGCAATTAAACAGGAGCGGCAACATTTTTGCCAATCTCCCAAAGGAGAAACTTCACAAGAACAATTCTGGTTACAAATTAGGTATCCATCTATCCAACAATGTTTGTCATTATCTGTAAATGAGATCTTTTCCGAGCTATCCCATTGCCGCAACCCAACACAGAGGCCCAAACTCTCATACAGAGAGACAAAACAAAGATAAAAGCAGAAAGTGCTGGAAAAACTCAGCAGGACCTGTGGAGGGAGAAACGGAGTTAACCTTTCGAGTCAGATAGGGCTGTTCTTTGGAACTGCAAAGGGGGCATTGTGTGGTAGAAACCAGTCATTTAAATTTCATGGAGCAACTTTCACAATGTCCCAAATTAATATTGTTATTTTTTATTTATTCACAGGTCGCGGGCATCACTGGTGAGTCCAGCAATTGCTGCCCATCCTTAATTTTCCTTGAGAAGATGGTGGTAAGCTGCCATGAACTGAATTGCTGCAGACAATTTTGGTGGTTTTGGTATAACTGAGTGCTTTCCTAGTCCGTTTCAGAGGGCAGTGAAGAGTCAGCTACACTGCGGGTCTGGAGTCACATACAGGCCAATCCAGGTAAGAATGGCAGATTTCTTTCCCTGAAGGATATTAAAAGCCCATGTGGTTTACCAATGACAGTCCAGTAGTTTCATGGTCTCCCTTGCCAATGCTAGCTTTTTATTCAAGATTTATTTAGTTATTATTCCAATGTTGATTAACTGATTTTAAATTCCCCAACTGCCATGGTGGGAATTTGAGCTCGTGTTTCCAGGTCATTAGCCTGGGTCTCTGGATTCTCTTGGCAGTCTTCCGTCTCATGAGACGATGGTTTATGGTGTGGTGGTCAACTCTGTGTTAACCGTCACCTGGTGTGGCTCAGAAGCCCCACTCTGGCATGGCAACCGCTGCTGGATTTGCCACAGATGAAGACAGTGGGGCTGGGAAGGTGCACAGTTTGCTGGCCCCTGTTTTCTCTGGGCCCTCTTCTCGGCCAGCTGAGCTTTTAGTTTCTGCTCACCTCTCCCGATGCCCTTCCAAACAGTCAACCTCCAGGGGTCACAGCGTCAGCAACTGACTCTCAGTTGTTAGCGTCAATGTCCACCATCGTCACGTCTCATTTGCAGGTGTCCTTGTAGCGAACGAATGGACGTCCAGCAGGTCGTGAAGCTGTGGCCAGTTCACTGTACAGAAAGTCTAGGTACGTGGTCATCATCCATCCGAAGAGCTTGGCCAAGACAGTGCAGATGTTATTGGTGTTTAGCAATGAGTGTGTGCTGGGTCTGTATCCATCCTCATGAACTCATCAAGCACAGGAAACTAGCACTCCTGCAGCACCTGGCCCTCGGGATTAGCAGTTTATTAAACTAACCACTATGCTACTGCACCTGACGAATTTACAACCAATGAAATGCTTTTTAAAAGTATGCTCACTGTTGTAATGGAGAGGTGTCAAAATAAAGAGGGATGGACAATTCCACCCAGAGTATCTAGTGACATCACTGTGTCAGCCAATGAGTTAAAGATGTGGAACGACTTACACAGTGAGTCTTTCATAGCAAACAGTCTACAGAGTCTATTTTTTTAAAGTGTCTCTGTGAACTACAGCAACCAGAACTCATGACAGAAACCACAACAACATCTCCTGATAAAAGCCGGATGATTTCTCCAGTTAAATGCAGGAGTGGAGGATAGTTACACACAGATTATGTTCATACAATCCACCCATCACCTCCAGGCATGATTGACGGGGCAATTAACCACTCACCTCCAATTCAGGGTAGAATACTATTGTCACTAAATGCAGCTGCCAATCCCTTTCCTGATCCCCACCACCCTCCACCTCCAATGGTTGTATCCATTATTCAACTAATTTGATTGGAAGGGCTAATGATCAATAAAGGGAGAGCAGTGATAGAGCCCCCAACAATTTCACCCATCATTAAATGCCATTCATCTGCATGGAAAGAAAACCTACAATGCTATCAGATCTCAGGTAAAGATATTAACCTTTGTAGAAACAGTTACATACTCAAACGCCCTTGTGTGATCTGAGATTTTGAAACGCAAGTTCACGCTTTAAAATGTAAAGTCATGTCTCACCCCTGGAAACGTTGAGGATTGGGTCTATAAACAGCTCCATGAAAGACCGACAGGTGTCAGCTCCTCAGGTATGCGCAATTCAATTTTTAACAAAACGTTTCCCCATGGGCTATGCTATGATCATTACAGTTTCCATTTCTCCAGCCTCAAAGTACACACATATGCACACACATATCTAATAACTATATATACACACATACAAGCAAAGTATAACCTACATGTAGCTGGGGAGACGGTGGTGTGGTGGTAATGTTGTTGGACTAGTAATCCAGAGGCCTAGGCTAATGCTTTAGGAACAGGGGTTAAATCCCACCATGGCAACTGGTAGAATTTAAATTGAATCTGATTTAAATCTGGAATTAAAAGCTAGTCCCCAGTAATGGTGACCGTGAAAACATCATCAATTGTCATAAAAACCCACCCAGTTTAGTAATGCCCTTTAGGGAAGGAAGTCTGCTGTTCTTACCTGGTCTGGCCTACATGTGACTCCAGACCCACAGCCCATGTGGTTGACCCTTAAGTGCCCCCTGAAATGGCCTAGCAAGCCACTCAGTTCAAGGGCAGTTAGGGGCGGGCAGCTATGCTGGCCTTGCCAGTGATGCTGACGTATCATGAAAAAAATAAAAAAAGGAAGATGCAACTCAGAAATTGCTGAGAACATGAAGCAGATCAGTCAGAACCTGTGCAGTGAAAACTGTTCAAAGCTTCAGTTTTAACCTTTCATCAGAACCAAAATATCACTTTGATAGATTCAGAAGAACAGAACAAAGCAGCGGTGGTGGGGAGAGGTGGTGGCGAGAAACAAGTTCTTTTCCTTTCTCCCCCAGCTGGAATGTTTTCTTATCCTTCTGGTAGGAACAAGAGAACAGGAGAAGGCCATTCAGCCCGTTAGATTATGCTTGACCTGTACCTCAGCCCCATTTACCCACCTTTGCTGTACATCCCTTAATACGCTTGTCTAACAAAAATCTATCCATCTCAGACTTGAAAATTCCACAGCATCATCTACAGCATTTTGGGGAAGTGAATTCCATGTTCCTACCATGCTTTATGGTTTCATTCTAATTTTAGATTATGGGCAGGGCTTTCCAGCCGCTTCCGCCACCACAGGGCCAGAAAATCCCCGGCAATGTCTCCTCATTTTGGATTCTCCCACCAGAGAAAACGGTTTCTCTGCAACTGTCCTATCAAATGCTTTTAACATTTTATACGCCTCCATCAGATCAGCCCTCAATCTTCTCATCTTCATCGGAGGTCAGGAACATTAACATGACGTCTATCTTCACAGCTACTTCTGACATCATCGTTGTAGGTCTCAGCTTAGGTTATCCTTGGACCAACCCTCAGAATGCTCTGTTGTCATGTGACCTTACATCACTGATGATGTACACGGTCCATTATCATATTTAACATTAAACCTTTACACCACATCTCCCCCCACCAAGTCCCCAGCTCTTTTCAATGCATTATTTATATTATCCTATAATATTGACTGCCTTGAAGTGTGTCCTTGCTTTTAAATCACAGACACTTAGTGGTTCACTGCAGGGTTACGTTTGAAATTGGGAAGGCTGAGTGGCAAAGTGTCCACTCTGGCCCAGTCAGTAACGCTCTCGCCTCGTGGATTCAAGCCCAACCCCAGGACCTGAACACAAAAATTTAGGTAGACACTCCAGTGCAGGGCTAAGGAAATACAAAAAGTAAGAGGTGACTTGATTGAAACCAGAGCTTTAGCCTAGGCCTCTGGATTACTAGTCCAGTCATTTTCACATTGCTGTTTGTGGGAGTTTACTGTTTGTAAATTGGCTGCCTGACTACACTTCAAAAGTAATCGCTTTGGAAAGTGCTTTGGTATGTCCTGTGGTTGTGAAAGGTAAAATATAAATGTAAGTCTTTCTTCCTCGCTTCTTTAAAAGATTGAATAAAAATTCACAATCAATAAAACAACAACTTGCATTTAGATAGCACCTTTAATGTATAAAACTCCCCAAGGCGCTTCACAGGAACGGATATCAAACGAAGTTTAACACCGAGCCACTGGAGGAGAGATTAGGATAGATGAGCAAAAGTGATCAAAGACGTAGGTTTCAAGTAGTATCTGAGGTAGAGAGGCAGAGAGGTTTGGAGAGGGGATTCCTGAGCTTAGGGCCCAGGTAACTGAAGGCACAGCCGCCAATGGGAGAGCGATTAAAGTTGGGGATGCACAAAGAGACTAGAATTGGAGAAGCACAGGGATCTTGGTGGTTTGTGGGGCTGGAGTAGGTTTAGGGTTGCCAACTGTGATTAAATGTAATCCTGGAGGTTTCATCACATGAATTGCTTCCATGCTCCAGCCATTAGTTGACCAACACATCCATCTTTGTTTTGTCTTCCTACGCCAATTAAAAAGCAAAAAGACTCATTAGCCAATTAGATGATTCTTGACTTGTCAACCCAGCAGCCTTTGGTTCCCCTATTTTTAATATTTTTATAACTAGTGAAGAGAAACGTTCAAAGGAAACTAAACAAAAACTATCTTTTTTTAAACGTCCCAACAGTTTTTCTCCAGGGTTGCACACAGCAGCGTCCTGGAGATTTATCTTCAATTCTGGAGGCTCCAGGTCAATCCCGGAGGCAACCCTGAGTGGGTGACAGAGATACCCTCCCATCAGTGGGATCTACCCATCCCGCCGAACCCAAAGGACTTTTGAATGGTTCGCTGAGCTTTCCGGCCCTGCTCCCATGGCGACGGGAGCCGGAAAACTCCGCCCAGGGCGCGGGGAGGTCACGAAGGCAATTGAAAACAAGGGTGAGAATTCTGAAAATCTTAACAACAGAATCGTGCAGAGAGTCAGCACAGGCGCGACGGGCCGAAGGACCTCATCCGTGTTGTAACCGTTCTCTGATTCTAGGATTATGGCTGGCAAGAGGAGCAGTACAAAGTCCCACAATGCCTCGTTCTCCTCTTCCCCAACTCCTTACGAGCAAGCGAATAAATTAGTGATTCTTTCTCTGTACTTTAACAGCCCCCTGGGGAAACCACAATGTGCAAACACTGCTGACTTTCTTCAGAAGGTGCGACTCGCTGGACAGTGAAGGCTATTATTCAAAGTTTACTCTTCGCACTACAGCATTACCCTGGAAAATCAGGACAGATAAACTGAAAGTAGCTTGAAAGTAAAAGTGTAAGTTCTAACCACTGTGCTTGGAATGATTTGTGGCTTCAATGTTCTGTTCTGTTGAAGGGTCATGAGGATTCGAAACGTCAACTCTTTTCTTCTCCGCCGATGCTGCCAGACCTGCTGAGTTTTTCCAGATAATTCTGTTTGTGTTTATGATTTTATGCCCCATTCTCCTCCCCCAACAGTCAGGCTCTGGGACAAACAGGTTTCTAATTCGGCAAGCTAGTGGGAATGTGGCTCGCTCAGTTGCCAAGCAAACAAGCCTTGAGAGATTATTCGAGGGAGTTTGAGCAGTCTCTGCAGGATGCAGCTCTCAATTATACTCCCTTCCATTATTGGAAGGCATCAGGAAGGACAGCGGAACATTTTAATGGGTCAGAAAGGAGCTGGTAAAATAATTTGTCGCATTGATTTACAAAGGGAAGCTTCAATGATGTGAGGGATCATTCAGCTGCTTGCTCAGTTCACAGTCTGCATCTTAAGCCTCACATACCATTTAACGATAACAAGTTATTAAGTAAAAACCTGTCATTCAGGACTCACCCTGCTGTACCCTGCTCCAAATTTGTTCTTTACCAGCACCTCAGAACCTTCTTTGAGTTATCTTTCGGGTGAGACATTAAACCGAGGCCCTGTCTGCCTGCTCAGGTGGACATAAAAGATCTCACGGTGCTGGTTCAAAGAGTATTTCTCCCCTGTCTCTGCCCAATATTCATCCCTCCCTAAAAACATATCCTTTTTCTTTCATGGGGCGTGGGCATTGCTGGCAAAGCCAACATTTGTTGCCCACCCTTAAATGACCCCGAACTGAATGTTTCAGAGGGCACTTAAGAGTCATAAAACCATAAGACACAGGAGCAGAAATTAGACCATTTGGCCCATCAAGTCTGCTCCGCCATTCAATCATAGCTGATAAGTATCTCAACCCCATCTCCCGCCTTCTCCCTGTAACCTTTGATCCCCTTACCAATCAAGAACCTATCTATCTCAGTCTTACATACACTTAATGACCTGGCCTCCAGAGCCTTCAGTGGCAATGAATTCCATTGAAATGAGTCAACCACATTGCTGTGGGTCTGGAGTCACATGTAGGCCAGACCAGGTAAGGATGGCAGATTTCCTTCCCTGAAGGGCAGTAGTAAACCAGGTGGGTCTTTACGACAATCAATGATAGTTTCATGGTCACCATTTATATTCCTGAATTATTAATTGAATTTAAATTCCACCAACTGCCATGGTGGGATTTGAACCCATGTCCCCAGAGCGTTAGTCTGGGCATCATCATTGGATTACTAGTTCAGTTACATTACCACTGCACCACCATCTCCCCCCATATAATAGTTATCTCGTTGTGCAAATTGGTTGCCGTGTTGCCCTATAATACAACAATAGCTAAACTTTACCATGTACCCCATTGGCTGTGAAGCTTATTGGGACATTGTGAGGTTGTAAAAGGCCTGGTATAAATGCAAGCCCTTTCAAGTCTTGCAGTTTATTTCCTCCTGCAATCTACCATGTTTCAGAACCCAAGTTTCAGATGACTTTGATTCTTGATTAGTCATGTCTTTTCTTTGACTTTTTTCAACCTTTACTCTTATTCTGTTCAAAAATCACGATTCTTCAGCTGGAGCCTTCCGTTTCTTTTTTTTAAACTAAAACAGGAACCGAGTCCACACTAAGGTTTATTGCAGCAATAACACTCCTTTCAAAGTCAGGCACCAAACATTTACTGCCTTTCGAGTGACCAGGATTTTTTAATTCATTTGTGGGATGTGGGGATCACTGGGAAAGCCAGCATTTATTGTCCATCTCCAATTGCCCTTTGGTAGGGAGTGATGAGGTCTCTTCTTGACAACTGAGTGGCCATTTCAGGGAGCAGTTAAGACAAACCACATAGGATCTGGAGTCACATATGAGCCAAACTGGGTAAGGATGGAAGATTTCCTTCCCTAAAGGGCGTTAGCGAACCAACTGGACTTTTACAACAAAGCAGTAATACATGGGCTCCATTCTCTCTCTCTTCAGGTACCATGCCAAAGAGTGCATTAGCGACCACAGATCTCCATGTTAATCTTGCTCTGGAGGCATGGGTCGTCTTCGTTGGTGGTACATTCATCCATTTTGCGAGGCTCTTTAGAAAGATTGTTCTTTGTCTACCTTGATCTCTTCTACTATCGATCTTCGCCACCAGCAGCAGACTTTCTAAATCATGATTTTTTTTTTTGACATGCCCAGGAAATTCTGCCGGTGTCTTCCTGATCTTGGTCAGCAGAGTTGTTTTGGTCTCAGATTCTACTAGCCTCTTCACTGGTGGTGTGACTTGTCCAAGATATCTTCATTATCCACCCCAAAAACCACAACTCGACAGCATCAATTCTTCTCTGCATGACTTCAATGATTGTCCTACACTCGCTTCCTTATGTCAGAATTGGTGTAATGTAGTATTCCAGGAATCTCAGCTTTGTTTTCATGGTTAATTTTGAGTCGATCATAACCATTTCCAATTTTTGAATTGCATCTTTGGCCATTCCAATCCTTCGTCTTATTTCTTTGTCACGCTTTCCATCTGACATTAATACGTTTCCTAGGTAACAAGATTTGTCTACCTGTATGACCTTTTCTTAGTCTCCATTACAGATCTATTTATCAGCTGAATTTAAATTCCCCACCTGCTGTGGCAAGATTTCAATTCATGCCTCCAGATTATTAGTTCAAGCCTCTGGGTCATTGCCCCTGCAACATAACCAGGATGTGACTGCTCTGCCTAACGCTCTGCTTCAAAATTGATCTGGGTCTTCATGTTCACCTTTTCTGGCTTTAAGGTGATGTTTTGGTAAAGTGCTTCCTCCAGATCATTTTCTTTTTAAGCTGATGGGCTTCTCTGTTTGCTGATAGAAGCACAGAACAGAATAGAACAGCACCGAAGGAGGCCATTCATCCCATCAAGTCTTTTCTGCCTCTTTGACAAACTCATTTGTACTTCTTTGCACTAAACGCACCTTTGACAGCCCTTTCCAAACACATGACCTCTACCACCTACAAAGGACAAGGGTAGTGGGTGTATGGGAACACCACCACCTGCAAGTTCCCCTCCAAGATACACGCTATCCTGACTTGGAAAAATATCGCCATTCTTTCACTGTCGCTGGGTTAAAATTTTGGAAATTCCTTCCCAACACCCTTGTGGATGTACTTACACCAAATGGACTGCAGCGGTTCAAGAAGGGGGTGTCACCAGCACCTTCTCAAGAGTAATTAGGGATCATAAGATCCTAAGCAATAGGAGCAGGAGTAGGCCATTTGGCCCATCGAGCCTGCTCTGCCATTCAGTAAGATCACAACTGATCTGATTGTGGCCTTAACTGCATTTTCTTGCCTGTCCCAGTAACTCCTGACAATCAAAAATCTGTCAAACTCAACCCAACCTCAAGTGCTCGTTGGGGGAGAGAATTCCAAAGATTAATGACCCTCCGAGAGAACAAATTCCTCCTCATTTCCATCTTGAATGGGAGACCCCTTATTTTTAATCTATGCCCGCTAGTCCTAGATGGCTCCATGGTGCGGTCTCACCAATGCCCTGTACAGTTGTAGCAAAACTTTTACACTCCATCCCCCTTGCGATAAAAGCTAACATTTAATTTGCCTTCCTAATTACTTGCTGTATCGGCATGCTAATTTTTTGTGATTCATGTACAAGGGCTTCCAGGACCCCCTTTTACCTCAGCACTCTGCAGTCTCTCTCCGTTTATACAATATTCTGCTATTTCATTCCTCCTGCCAAAATGGACAACCTCACATTTTCCCACATTATACTCCATCTGCCAAATTTATGCGCACTCACTCGGCCTTTCTCCATCATTTTGCAGTCTCTTTGCCCTTCACAACTTGCCCTCCTATCTTTCTTTGCATCATGAGCAAACTTGGCCACAATGCAGTCAGGCCCTTCATGCAAGTCATTACTATCAACTGTAAATAGGTGAGGCACCGGCACTGATCCATCCCTGTGGCATTCCACTGGTTACAGTTTGCCAACCTGAAAATAACCCATTTATGCCAACTCTCCATTTCCTGGTAGTTAGCAAGTCCTCTATCCATGCTAACATTATCACTCCCAACACCATGAGTCCTTAACTTGTGCAGTATCCTTTGATGTGGCAGCATGTGTTGGCTCAATCTGATTGTATTTATGATTTTCTAAATGTGCTGCTACTAACTCGTTAATAATAGATGCCAGCATTTTCTCAATGACCGATGTTAGACTAACTGGCCTATAGTTTCCTGCTTTCTGACTCCCTCCTTCCTTGAATAGTGATGTCACATCTGCAGTTTTCAAATCCGCTGGGATCTTCCCAGGATCTAAGGAATTCTGGAAGATTACAACCAGTGTTGTAATCTGCAGCCACTTCTTTTCAGACCATGAGCAACAAATTCTGGCCTTGCCGGTGAGACCCATATTTTGCGAATCAATGAAAAAAAGTGAGATTGAGCCTGCAATAGATATCACTATTTTGTTACCCTTGCCAGATAAGTTCCATGCAGGGAATGTTTAGAAGTCAGCCTCCACCACAGCTTATTCCTCAGACGAGATTTTGATTTAGATCTTAAAAGATCAATGTAAGCATTGGTAATTGATGTATAGTATACAAGCATTAACTATTAGTCAGGTTTCATTCCTTGTGAAATGCATCTGATGAGCATTGAATCCCAACAACTTGCATTTATTATCATGACATAACAGAGTAAAACATTCAAGGCAATTCACAGGAGCAATATTTGACACTGAGCCAAATGACCAGACATCAACTCTGAGGAAGAGCTATACGGACTCGAAACATTAACTCTGTTTCTCTCTCTACAGATGCTGCCAGGCCTGCTGAGTTTTACCAGCATTTTCTGTTTTCATTTATGACCAGACATCAAGACAGGTAACCAAATGCTTGATCAAGGAGTTAGGTTTTAAAGAGCTTTTCAAAGGAGGAGAGAGCAGCAGAGAGGTTTAATAAGGGAATTCCAGTTTAGGGCCTAGATAGATGAGGCACAGGCGCAAATGGTTGATCGCTTAAAATTGATGCACAAAAGGGATAAGAGGAGCACAGAGTTGTCGGAGGGTTGTAGGGCTGAAGGAGGCTACAGAGATAGGGAGGATTGAGGCCTTGGAGGGATTTGAAGAGAAGGGAGTGATTGCCAGAAAAGGAGCCAAAGTAAGTCAGCAAGCGTAAGGAATGATAGACAGGACTTGGTGCGAGTTAGGATATGGGCAGCAGAGTTTTTGCTTTCACAGATTTTATTGTATGGAGTACAGCTGGAGAGTGAATGGCCAGTTTATTAGAGGGACACAATAGACAGACAACCCATCATCAGAAACTGACTGTTTCAGCTTTAGAGGGCTGAGACTGTATCAGTTCATGGAATTTGGAAAGTTTGGCTTAAAAATATGGAAACGGGAGAGGGGTGGGGGGGGGGGGGGGGGGGGGGGGGGGGGGGGCCGCAATGTTCCAAATTGTAACCTGCACAGCGTAAACCAGACAAATGAGGATTCAAATCAAATAGGCCCATTTAAATCTAAAACATGCAATAGTGGAAATGCCCAGCAGATCAGTCAGTATTTGTGAAGTGAAGGGACAAGCAAATGCTTTGGATGCAAATTAGGGAAAGCCCTGTGTGGGCTGATTTGAGATGGACAAATCTCATTTCAATACAGTGGCATAAAGAAAGAACAGAGCCGTGGGGCTAATTGGAAAGCTCTTTCAAAGAGCAAAATGGCCTCCTTCTGTGCTGTATGATTCTAAAGATATCTCCATAATCGAAATTTATCTTTAAAAGAAAGAGACAGACCAGTGGACACAGTAATCAGGGCAATCTATGCTCAAGCACTGATTTGTGATATCTTTTCAGATTATAAAACTGAACAGATTGGGCCATCTCTTTCCCTAGAAAAGAGAAGACTGAGGGGAGACCAAATAAAAGGTCTTTAAAATCACGATGAAGTTTGGTAGGATTGACTTAGAGAAGAAATTTCCTTTTGTGGGGGGTGACCGGAGCTAGGGGGCCATAAATATATGATGGTTGCTAATATATCCAGTAGGGAATTCAGGAGAAACTTCTTTACCCAGAGAGTGCTGAGAACTTGGAACTTGGAATGGTTGAGGCAAATAGCACATGCTCTTTTCAGGGGAGGTCAGATAAGCACATGGGAACGTAGGAGCAAGAGCAGGCCACTCGGCCCATCGAGCCTGCTCCGCCATTCAATGGCTAATCAACTACCTCAATGTCACGTAGGAACATGAGGGTGAAAGGGATACGTGATGCAATTAGATGAAATAGGGTCAGAGGAGGAACATAAGTACCTCATTAGCAAAGGCCTCATAAGCACCTCATACAAAAAAGTGCTGTAAATTCTACGTAAAATGTCAAACCTGCTCTGTCAGAGTCACACTAGGTCCACTCTACCAAACCCTTTCATGATTTTAAAGACCTCTATTATGTCACCCTTCAGCCTTCTCTTTTCTAGAGAAAAGAAACCTAGCCTGTTCAGTGTTATGATCTGAAAAGATATTACAAGTGCTTGAACACAGAGTGCACCCGATTGTTGTACCCACTCGTCTGTCTCTTTCTTTTAAAGACAATTTTATGTTTAGATATGCTTATGTTTAGAGGTATCTTTAGAATCATACAGCACAGACAGAGGCCACTTGGCCCCTTGTGCTGGTTTGGGTCCTTTGAAAGAGCTGTCCAATTAGTCCCACTCCGTGTCTGCTGTCATGACTGCAAAATGGTAATACGGTAAACACTTTCACTAACCTGTTCCATATTAAACATTTAACTGATTAAGGTCAGAGCAACCACCCCCTCAGAGTTAACCTGGATTGGGTTTTAAAGTGCAGAGTCCAACACAGAGGCTTTTCCATGGGATAGGCTCAGTTCTTACTGAGCTGCAGTTTTCACTGGTACACCACCTCAATGCCACTATAACAGTCATTGTGCCAGGGACGGAGGCACGGGGTTGGGGGGGGGGGGGGGTGCATTAGGCTTCATGAATCTCCAAAATAAGCCTTTGCTCCACTTTGACATAATTACAGAGAAAGTAGGTAAATTACAAACCCATAAACTTGAGACTCCTCTGTCCCAGCAACTGAACAGCGCCCTCTTTGGCCAGAGGACCCATGTACAGGTTTCAAAAGGGGGCAGGCAACTTGGGCTGAGTTTTCCCAGTCCAGTAGTAGCGGGCTTGGAAGCAAGGTGTGAGAAGGGAAAAAAAGAGGGAAATCGTGTTGGGAAGGCTCCCAGGCAGAGCCTTTTGAAACCTGTACATGGGTCCTCTGGCCAAAGAGGATGCTGTTCAGTTGCTGGGTGGAGGAGTCTCAAGATAGCTGAAGAGATAGTAGAGGCGTTAGTGGTGATCTTTCAGGAATCACTCGGGTCAGGGAGAATCCCAGAGGACTGGAAAATCGCTAATGTAACCCCCCCCCACCCCCCCGACTGTTTAAAAAGGGAGTGAGGCAAAAAACGGGAAATTACAGGCCGATTAGCCTGACCTCGGTCGTTGGTAAGATTTTAGAGTCCATTATTAAGGATGAGATTTCAGAATACTTGGAAGTGCGTGGTAAAATCAGGCAAAGTCAGCATGGTTTCAACAAGAGGAGGTCATGCCTGACAAATCTGTTAGAATTCTTTGAGGAGGTAACAAGTAGGTTAGACAAAGGAGAGCCAATGGATGTTATCTACTTGGACTTCCAGAAGGCCTTTGACAAGGTGCCGCACAGGAGGCTGCTCAGTAAGATAAGAGCCCATGGTGTTAGAGGTAATGTACTAGCATGGATAAAAGATTGGCTGTCTGGCAGGAGGCAGAGAGTGGGGATAAGGGGGTCCTTCTCAGGATGGCGGCCGGTGGCTAGTGGAGTTCCGCAGGGGTCAGTGTTGGGACCACAAGTTTTCAGTTTATACATTAATGATCTAGATGAAGGAACTGAGGGCATCCTGGCTAAGTTTGCAGATGATACAAAGATAGGTGGAGGGACAGGTAGTATTGAGGCGGCGGGGAGGCTGCAGAAGGATTTGGACAGGTTAGGAGAATGGGCAAATAAGTGGCAAATGGAATACAACATGGAGAAGTGTGAGGTCATGCACTTTGGTAGGAAGAATAAAGGCATAGACTATTTTCTAAAGGGGGAGAGAAATCTGGAGTGCAAAGGGACTTGGGAGTCCTAGTCCAGGATTCTCTTAAGGTTAAAACAAAAACAGAAATACCTGGAAAAACTCAGCAGGTCTGGCAGCATCGGCGGAGAAGAAAAGAGTTGACGTTTCAAGTCCTCATGACAGAACTGTTGAAGGGTCAAACGTCAACTCTTTTCTTCTCCGCTGATGCTGCCAGACCTGCTGAGTTTTTCCAGGTATTTCTGTTTTTGTTTTGGATTTCCAGCATCCACAGTTTTTTGTTTTTTTCTCTTAAGGTTAACTTGCAGGTTGAGTCGGTAGTTAGGAAGGCAAATGCAATGTCGGCATTTATTTCGAGAGGACTAGAATATAAAAGCAGGGATGTGCTGCTGAGGCTTTATAAGGCTCTGGTCAGACCACATTTAGAATATTGTGAGCAATTTTGGGTCCCATATCTCAGGAAGGATGTGCTGGCCCTGGAGGAGGTTCACGAGAATGATCCCAGGAATGAAAGGCTTCACATATGAGGAACGTTTGAGGACTCTGGTCTATACTCGATGGTGTTTAGAAGGATGGGGGGGGGATCTGATTGAAATTTACAGAATACTGAAAAGCCTGGATAGAGTGGACGTGGGGAAGATGTTTCCATTAGCAGGAGAGACTAGAACCCAAGGGCACAGCCTCAGAGTTCTTTTAGAACAGAGATGAGGAGAAACTTCTTTAGCCAGAGAGTGGTGAATCTATGGAATTCATTGCCACAGAAGGCTGTGGAGGCCAGGTCATTGAGTGTATTTAAGACTGAGATAGATAGGTTCTTGATTGGTAAGGGGATCAAAGGTTACGGAGAGAAGGCGGGAGAATGGGGTTGAGAAACTTATCACCCATGATTGAATGGTGGAGCAGACTCGATGGGCCGAATTTGCCTAATTTCTGCTCCTATGTCTTATGGTCTTATTCTTGCTGCTGGGGAAGTTTCCCATGGCCAGCACAGACCTGAATCAGCTGCCCAAATCATGAGTATGAAAACAGAAAGTGCTGGAAAAAGTCAGTAAGTCTGGAAGCATCTGCGGAGAGAGAAACAGGTTTAACGTTTTGAGTCGAATATGACTCTTCTTTGGAACTGGAGAGATAAAAATGTAATGGGTTTTGTGCTGTTCAAAGGGGGAGGGGGAGGAAGAACAGAAGGGAATGTCTGGGTTAGGTTACAGCACTGGAGAGATTAAATAACAAAGATGTCATGGGCCATGGATGTCATGTGCAGAACTGAAATAAAAACAGAAAGTGCTGGAAAAACTCAGCGGGTCTGGCAGCATCTGTGGAGAGGAACAGAGGCCAGGATCTTCCCCTCGGTGATTTGGGGGTGGGGCCCCCTCGCCAAGGGAAAATTACGCGGGATGATTTCGGGAGGAATCCCCGACATCACCCCGGTCCATTTAAATCTTAAGGAAGGCGGGTGGACAGCGAAATCAGCTGTCCGCCTGCCAACCTGTCAATGGCCAGTTAAGGCCATTGACAGGCTCATTAAGAGAGTTAAATGCCCTGCCCGGCCAACCTTGAGACTGACGGGCAGGCTAGGAGCCCCAGCGGCCTGTAGATTATTAATGAAACTTCATCCACTGGCGGGATGAAGTTTCATGACCGTTTTGTAAAACTTTAATAAATTTTATGAGTTTGTTATCAACATGTCCCATCTCGTGTGACATTGTCACATGAGGGGGACATGTTAATAATTTTAAAATGTCTCTATTTTTTGACTTTACTTACCTTTCACTAAACTCTCTGAGACAGGACTTTGCCTCAGGGAGTAGTGCACATGCGCAAAAGAGCGCATTTTGACAGTTGGGGAATCCCTCGCCCCTCATAGCATAGCACTTCCTGTCAAGCAGGCCACTGAGCAGGCCTTAATTGGCCCACCCACTCAAAATGGCGGCAGGGCCCGTTTCAGTGGCGGGGTTCAGCTGCACACCCGCCGTCGAGCCGCTGGGGCCCCCCTGCCAGCCAAGGGCTAAATTCAGAGTTAACATTTATGTTATGTGACTTTTTGAAAGGACAGACAGGAATGAAAGGGTGGTGGGGTAGCTTTGTTAGTACGAGATGGAATAAGTATGATAGCAAAAGAGGATCTTGGATCGGAAGATGTAGAATCCATATGGGTGGAGGTAAGAAATAACAAGGGAAAGAAGACACTGGTGGGAGTAGTCTATAGGCCCCCTAAGGGTAGCTATACTGTAGGACATAGAATAAATCAGGAGATAATGAGAGCATGTAAAAAAGGTAGTATATTAATCATGGGTGACTTTAATCTTCATGTAGATTGGGAAAATCTAATTGTCAGAGGTAGCCATGTGCAAGAATTCATAGAGTGCATTTGGAGCAGTCTCCTAGAACAATATGTTGTGGATCCAACTGGGATCTGGTAATGTGTAATGATGCAGGTTCAATAAATTATCTCAGAGTAAAAGATATCCGAGGTAACAGTGACCATAACATGGTAGAATTTAGCATTCAGTTTGAGAGTGAGAAACTTGGGTTGGAAACAACTGTGCTAAACTTAAATAAGGGTAATTACAAAGGAATGAGGGAAGAGTTGGCTGGAGTGGACTGGGAAAGGAGTTGAGCAGAAAAGATAGTTGATGAACAATGGCACACGTTGAAGAAATTAGTTCATGACTCACAACAAAGATATATCCCAGTGAGGAAGAAGGATTCTAGGAAGGGGATAAATCAACCATGGTTAACCAAGGAAGTTGAGGATAGTATCAAAAGAAAAAAACATACAATGTGGCAAAGATTAGTGGTAAGCCAGAGGATTGAGAAAGTTTTAAAAGCTAACAAAAGATGACCAAAAATATAAAGAGGGAGGAAATAAACTTTGAGGGTAAACTAGCGAGTGCTATAAAAATGGACAGTAAGAGCTCCTTTATTTTAAGAAGGAAGAGAGAGGCCAAAGTGAACATAGGCCCATTTGAGATGAGGCTGGGAGAATAATAATGGGGAACCAGGAAATGGCAGAGGAGTTGAATAAATATTTTGCATCAGTCTTCTCAGTAGAAGACACTAATAGGATTCCAAAGATACTAAGTAATCAAGGGGCAGAAAGGGGGGGACGAAATAAATACAATAACTATCACTAGAGACAAAGGACTAGGGAAACTAATGGGGCTAAAGGCCAATAAGTCACCTGGATCTGATGGGTTGCATCCTAGGATATTAAAAGAAGTAACTACAGAGGTAGTGGATGTGCTGGTAGTAATCTTCCAAGAATCCTTAGATTCTGGAGAAGTCCCAGAGGATTGAAAAACTGCCAATGTAACACCCTTATTCAAAAAGGGAGGGAGACAAAAAACAGGTAACTATAGGCCAGTTAGCTTAACATGCGTCATTGGGAAAATGTTAGAGCCTATTTTAAAGGATGTAATAGCAGAGCATTTAGGAATGCATAATATAATCAAGCAGAATTAGCATGGCTTCATGAAGGGGAAATCATGCCTGACAAATTTACTAGAATTCTTTGAGGAGGTAACAAGCAGGATGGATAAAGGGGAACCAGTAGCTGTAATATATTTGGATTTCCAAAAGTTGTTTGATAAGGTACCGCACATAAGGCTACTTAATAAGAGCCCATGGTGCTGGTGGTAGTATATTAGCATGGATAGAGGATTGGCTAACTAAAAGATGTAAGAGAGTTGGGATAAGGGGGGCATTTTCAGGATGACAACCTGTAACTAGTGGACTAGCACAGGGATCAGTGCTGGGGCCACAATTATTTACAATATATACTAATGACTTAGATCAGGGAAGTGAGTGTACTATCGCCAAGTTTGCAGATGACACAAAAATAGGTGAGAAGGCAAGTGGTGAGGATGACACAAAAAGTCTACAGAGGGATATAGACACGTTAAGTGAGTGGGCAAAAACTTGGCAAATGGAATATAATGTGGGAAAATATGAGGTTCTGCACTTTGGCAGGAAGAATAGAGGAACTGAATATTACTTAAATGGAGAAAGACTGAAGAAAGCTGCAGCACAGAGGGATTTGGGGGTCCTCGTGCATGAATCACAAAAAGCCAACATACAAGTTCAGCCAGTAATAGGGAAGGCAAATGGAATGTTGGCCTTTATTTCAAAAGCAATGGAGTATAAAAATAGGGAAGTCTTGCTAAAACTATACAAGGCACTAGTAAGACCACACCTAGAATACTGTGAACAGTTTTGGTCCCCTTATCTAAGGAAAGATACACTGGCATTGGAGGCAGTCCAGAGAAGGTTCACTAGGTTGATCCCGGGAATGGATGGATTTTCTTATGAGGAGAGGTTGATCAGGTTGGGCCTGTACTCATTGGAGTTTAGATGAATGAGAGACGACCTTTTTGAAACATATAAGATTCTTAGGGGGTTTGACAGGGTAGATGCTGAGAGATTGTTTCCCCTTGTGGGAGAGTCTAGGACCAGAGGGCATAATCTCAGAGTGAGGGGTCACCCATTTAAGACAGAGATGAAGAGGAATTTCTTCTCTCAGAGGGTGGTGAATCTGTGGAACTCTTTACCACAGAGGCCTGTAGAGGCTGGGTCATTAAGTATATTCAAGGCTGGGATAGACAGATTTTTAATCAGTAAGAGAATCAAGGGTTATGGGGAAAAGGCAGGAAAGTGGAATTGAAGATTATCAGAAACAAAAACAGAATTACCTGGAAAAACTCAGCAGGTCTGGCAGCATCGGCGGAGAAGAAAAGAGTTGACGTTTCGAGTCCTCATGACCCTTCGACAGAACTTGAGTTCGAGTCCAAGAAAGAGTTGAAATATAAGCTGGTTTAAGGTGTGTGGGGGGGTGGGGGCGGAGAGAGAGAGAGAGAAGTGGTGGGGGGGCGGTGTGGTTATAGGGACAAACAAGCAGTGATAGAAGCAGATCATCAAAAGACGTCAACGACAATAGAACAAAAGAACACAGAGGTGTTAAAGTTGGTGATATTATCTAAACGAATGTGCTAATTAAGAATGGATGGTAGGGCACTCAAGGTATAGCTCTAGTCGGGGTGGGGAGAGCATAAAAGATTTTAAAATATTTAAAAATAATGGAAATAGGTGGGAAAAGAAAAATCTATATAATTTATTGGAAAAAAAAGGAAGGGGGAAACAGAAAGGGGGTGGGGATGGGGGAGGGAGCTCAAGACCTAAAGTTGTTGAATTCAATATTCAGTCCGGAAGGCTGTAAAGTGCCTAGTCGGAAGATGAGGTGTTGTTCCTCCAGTTTGCGTTGGGCTTCACTGGAACAATGCAGCAAGCCAAGGACAGACATGTGGGCAAGAGAGCAGGGTGGAATGTTAAAATGGCAAGCAACAGGGAGGTTTGGGTTATTCTTGCGGACAGACCACAGGTGTTCTGCAAAGCGGTCGCCCAGTTTACGTTTGGTCTCTCCAATGTAGAGGAGACCATATTGGGAGCAACGAATGCAGTAGACTAAGTTGGGGGAAATGCAAGTGAAATGCTGCTTCACTTGAAAAGAGTGTTTGGGCTCTTGGACAGTGAGGAGAGAGGAAGTGAAGGGGCAGGAGTTGCATCTTTTGCATGGGCATGGGGTGGTGCCATAGGAGGGGGTTGAGGAGTAGGGGGTGATGGAGGAGTGGACCAGGGTGTCCCGGAGGGAGCGATCCCTACGGAATGCCGATAAGGGGGGTGAAGGGAAGATGTGTTTGGTGGTGGCATCATGCTGGAGTTGGCGGAAATGGCGGAAGATGATCCTTTGAATGCGGAGGCTGGTGGGGTGATAAGTGAGGACAAGGGGGACCCTATCATGTTTCTGGGAGGGAGGAGAAGGTGTGAGGGCGGATGCGCGGGAGATGGGCCGGACACAGTTGAGGGCCCTGTCAACGACCGTGGGTGGAAAACCTCGGTTAAGGAAGAAGGAGGACATGTCAGAGGAACTGTTTTTGAAGGTAGCATCATCGGAACAGATGCGATGGAGGCAAAGGAGCTGAGAGAATGGGATGGAGTCCTTACAGGAAGCGGGGTGTGAGGAGCTGTAGTCGGGGTAGCTATGGGAATCGGTGGGTTTGTAATGGATATTGGTGGACAGTCTATCACCAGAGATTGAGACAGAGAGGTCAAGGAAGGGAAGGGAAGTGTCAGAGATGGACCACGTGAAAATGATGGAGGGGTGGAGATTGGAAGCAAAATTAATAAATTTTTCTAAGTCCCGACGAGAGCATGAAGCAGCACCGAAGTAATCATCGATGTACCGGAGAAAGAGTTGTGGAAGGGGGCCGGAGTAGGACTGGAACAAGGTATGTTCCACATACCCCATAAAGAAACAGGCATAGCTGGAGCCAATGCGGGTACCCATAGCCATACCTTTTATTTGGAGGAAGTGAGAGGAGTTGAAGGAGAAATTGTTCAGCGTAAGAACAAGTTCAGCCAGATGGAGGAGAGTAGTGGTGGATGGGGATTGTACGGGCCTCTGTTCGAGGAAGAAGCTAAGGGCCCTCAGACCATCGTGGTGGGGGATGGAGGTGTAGAGGGATTGGACGTCCCTGGTGAAGAGGAAGCGGTTGGGGCCAGGGAACTGGAAATTGTTGATGTGACATAAGGTGACAGAGAAATCACGGATGTAGGTGGGAAGGGACTGGAAAAGGGGAGAGAGAAGGGAGTCAAGATAACGAGAAATGAGTTCTGTGGGGCAGGAGCAAGCTGAGACGATCGGTCTACCGGGGAAGTTCTGTTTGTGGATTTTGGGTAGGAGGTAGAAGCGGGCCGTCCGAGGTTGGGCGACTATCAGGTTGGAAGCTGTGGGAGGAAGATCCCCAGAGGAGATGAGGTCAGTGACAGTCCTGGAAACAATGGCTTGATGTTCAGTGGTGGGGTCATTGTCCAGGGAGAGGTAGGAGGAAGTGTCTGTGAGTTGACGCTCAGCCTCCACGAGGTAGAGGTCAGTGCGCCAGACAACAACAGCACCACCCTTGTCAGCGGGTTTGATGACAATGTCAGGATTGGACCTGAGAGAATGGATGCAGTCAGTTCAGAGAGAGACAGGTTAGAATGGGTGAGATTATCAGGTCAGCTGTGATCTCGTTGAATGGTGGAGCAGATTCGATGGGCCGAATGGCCTACTTCTGCTTATGGTCTTATGGTTCAATATAACTCTTCTTTGGACCAGCATTTTTTGTTTTTAATCTCTGTTTCTTGTACTGCCGGGTCTGGAGCAATAAGCATTTTCCTGAAACATTCACAAAGGTATTGAATGGGTTGAGCTAACCAGACCTCTTCTACCCCTTCCCCACCCCAATCACAGGCTAAACCATTTGGTACAATTGTTATTCTACCCTATCTGTGCCACTGGATAGTCACATCACTAAGTGTGCCATTGGCAGAAGTACAGCTTTATTCTCCATATGTCTGGCTCAATGAGTCACACTCTTGCCTCTGAGTCAGGAGGTCATGCCTTTGAACTCCAATCCAGTAACTGGAGCAGATAACCTCGGCTGCCACAACATGTGCAATACTGAGGGAGTACTGCACTGTTGGAGGCACAGTCTTCTGAGCGAGACCTCAAAATAATGAGGTGGACTTAAAAAAAATCCCTTGGCACTACTTTGAAGAGGAGGAGGGGGGTTGTCCCCGCTAAAACAGGTTTTGCTGTTTGAGAGAGCTTGCTGTGTGCAAACTGGCTGCTGTGTTTCCTGCATTACAACAATGGCTACACTTCAAATGTATTTTATTGGCTGTAAAGATGTTCCAAGGTTGTGAAAAGCATTGTATAAGTGTTAAGTTTTTTCTTTTTTTTTCTTCTTTAAGCGTTTCAGCAGCATTCACATATTAAAATTTGCATTTGTTTTGCTGGTCTGGACCCTAGCGGAGCAGATCATGGACCTCGGTCCTGTGGATTGCTGGACCCCTGGGAACACAGTCACTGTTCCAGGAATGCTCAGACAATACACTCAAAACTGCACGGATTTGCGTTGGATTGAAGCACATCAGAAGCACAGTAACCAATGTGGTCCTTTTAACCCCCATTTACTGAAAAGCACTCGGTACGTATAATCTATTCATTTTTTAAGAACTTCCCAACATTGAAGGAGACATTTTGTCGACAGAGTGCACCTGCCTACCATTCTAAAGCACATTATTCAGTTCCTATACTGTGTAGGTTGGAGATGTGGTAATTATTTAGATTTGACATTTTTTTTTTGTTCCTTTTACTTGTTATTTTCCTGGTCTTTCCTGAAAGACTGCTCTTTCTCTATTTAATTGTGTTGCATAGGAATCTACCGACTGCCATCATCTCTCGAACATCCTCTCGAACTGGTCACAAGGAGGTGAGCAACAACAGTGAAGGGTGACTAACCCCCAGTCTTATCTGAACTCTTTTTTCACCGAAGCGTCCAGTTTCCCTGTGACAATTTTCTCATTTTGACAAGACTGAAAATGGGAAATCTCACTCCAATCGGAAATTGCAAAGTCTGATTCCGCAGGATTACAGGCACAGAAACAGGCCGATGGGTCTCCTCCTGCCCAAATGCATGGAACCCGATCAACATAATCTTCCATTCTCTTCTCCCTCACGTACTTCACCAACTTCCCTGTAAATGCATCTACGCTATTCAACTGTGGCAATCACAGTCACACCACTCCCTCCAGTTCAGTACTGAGGGAGTACTGCACCGTCAGAGGTGTCATCCTTGGGATCAGACTTAAGTTAAACTGAAGTCCAATCTGCCCGTTCAGGCGGATGTAAAACGTTCCATGGCACTATTTCGAAGAAGCACAGGGGAGTTATGCTCAGTGTCCGGGACAATATTTATCCCTCAATTAGCATCACAAGAAAGAACTGATTATCTGGTCATTATCGCTTTGCACTTTGTGGGAATTTTGTCTGCAAATTAGCTGCCACATTTCCCTCATAACAAATGTCTACAATTCAAAAAGTACTTCATTCGCTGCAGAGCGCTTTGAGATGTCCAGTAGTCATGGAAAGTGTGACATTAATGCAAGTCTTGCTTTTCCTGAATGAAGAATTTTCTCCTAAATTCCTTATGCGATTTATTGGTTACTAACATATGGTTGTGTCATCTACTGATCCCCTGCATAATTTTTAAAGAGCTCTTTTTTTTGTGCACTGTGTGACAATACGAGCATTTACAGACATTCCCTGACTTTCCCGAGATCAATGTTCATAACTGTTTTAGCACACACACACACACACACACATAGCCAAACACATTCACATTTCATGCAAGGGCTTTCTCTGGGTGCTGGTGCTTGGCTCTCTGTGCTGGCTCCTTTGGACTATTGGCTACAGCTGCAGTCAGGATTGTATTACAAGTTGATTACTTGGCTTCCAGGACCATGCATTGTTTCATGACCTAAGTGGTGCTATTCTACTGCTTACTGCATTCACGGTTAACGTGTCACCTTTGGCTCGTTTGCCAAATCCAACAGCTTAATGGGAGAAACAAAAGAGAAAGTCAAGGCCTATAAGCACAAAAAACTGATGCCTCCATCTTCCTTCCCTCCTCGATTCTGCAGGCTTTTAAAACCTAAGTGAAGCAGCACTGAGAAGGTACTCTTTATTTTACCCTTGTCTTCTCTCCAACTCCTATCCAATCATCGGGAATCATGTTCTCTACTCAACCTCCACCCCGACCTACCTTTTGGAACATTTCTCAAATCTACTGGGTTATTCTGTGGAGACAACAATTTAAAAGTGATTTCACAGCACTACTGAGAAGCTATTTCCTCTGACAGGAGATCCAACCATGAGGGGACATCATCCTAACATTAGAGCTCGGCTATTTAGGAGTGAAATCAGGAAGGAAGCATTTTGCTATAAAACGGGTAGTAGAAATGTGGGATTCTCACACCTTAAAAGGCCATAGATGCTGGGGGTCAGTTGGAGCTTTCAAGACAAAGGGCAGTATCGCCCCAGATTTCCACAAAGTGCAATAGCGGGCGGGGAAAAGGACATTTTACTCGCCAGCCACAATGGCGGCTTTTCACGCTGTATTGTCCCATTCCCGACTTGTCCCACCTCGTTAATAACTCATCCTAGGGAAACACGCCGGGGCACTGGCGGAGCGGCCTCTGATACATCTCTGATGTCACCGCCCTTTGCCGTCACCTCAGGCCTTCAGTAATCCGGGCGCCATATTTAAAGGCCGCCCCTGCACAGAGCTAGCAAGGGATAGGAAACTGCTGGCTGCCAAAGAGCGGAAATATGCTGCTCCCAAATTTAGCAACGCCTCCCTCGAGTGCCTACTGGGCGCAGTGTAGGCCCGCCATGTTGTCCGCTACCCCGGCTCTGGTCGAGCAGGGCCACCAATCCAGCATGGGAGGTGGTGGCAGTGATAGTCAGCAATAAGGCCCTGCAAAAGAGGACAGCCACACGGTGCCGAAAGAGGATGAATGGTTTCATCTGTTCCACCAAGGTAAGTCACTCTTCTCGTCACTCTCAACTCACACACTCACAAACCCATCACACACCCTTGGGGATCTGGCACCTCAAGGGACAACACCGCTAACTCTCACACACCCTCACATCTCCATCAGGCTCATACCCTCTGGAGCTCGCGTCCTCATCCTGTCTGTGGCTCCGCTCACCACATAAACTTCCACCCAGTGCCATGCGTCCTGCTCACACTCCCTCCATCTGTTTCAAGCAGGTGAAGTTGGCTGACATCAGGAGGGAGAGGTCCCAGATCGGGGCTGGAGTGGCCCACGTTAGGCCCCTCACTCACTTTGAGGAGCTGAGGAGCGTGTCTTCGCACTGACTGGTGAGGACGTGGATCCTGCCTGCGGCGACAGTGAGGTTGGCGGTGAACACCCTCATGAGGATCCTGCACCACACCATCCCTCTCTCAATGCAACTGTGTGTTCTCTCTTCTGCTTTTGACTCTGCTGCCATGTATTAATTATCTCTACTTTGGTTCTCAGGCAGCTCTGCCAAGTGACTGACACCCTCAGCCAGCCAGTCCCTCAGCTCCATCCAGGTCCTCACCTCCAGCCAAGAGGACACCTCCTTCATTGAAGAGCTGGAAATAAACAGCCTGGAAGACCCATCACAGCGCTTACCCACACCCTCCATCAGCGCAGAGACACATACCTCGGTGGGACCTAGATCTAGAGCAGGCTCGGGTTCACAATTTGGTGCTCACTGCACGGACACATGTCCGCAGCAGGAGGAAGTAGGTTCAGTCAAGCTCTCCAGCACTCGGAGGACTGCTGGGGAAGAGACATCTGTGAGGTCTGAGTCAGATGAGCCTCTGGATTTGGCCGTCGGACTCATCGTGGAGAGTCAGCAGAAGGCAGGAGAAAAATCACACAGAGCTGTTCGAAGCCCTCAATAGAGTGGCATGTGAGTCGGAGGAGTGCGTCCACCAGCTCTCTCATGAAGTAGTGCCCACGTACGCTTGAATGGAGGTCTCCATGGGGAGGATGGTGGACGCCATGGTACCCTGGTCCAGCAGAACACAGAGATGCATGTAGACTTGCACTCCATCGCGGTAGCCATGGGTGAGTTCCTGAAGTGGCAACGCGAGAGGGAAATGGGGCACCTCGTCATCCCTCCAGGCGCTCCTTCCCCTTAAGGAGTCAGGCCAGGACCCGCGGGCACCAGAAGGAAGGAGGAGCAGCAGCTGGACACCCCTGGGTTATCCACTCAGGCATCACCCTCTGAGTCCCCTTTGCCTGTGACCCCCCTCAACCTCTGTCACCACAGAGAGAGAAGCTGGCCCATAGGAGGACAGCCAAAGCAAACCGGGGCCTTCAAGGCCTCAGCTCTCCAGAGGACCCACGCCAAAGTCATCAGAAGCAACAGAGCCAACAATTGCACAGGCTCCTGCGGATGTCAGGGTAGCACCTAGGAGAAGTGGGAGGCCTAGAAAGTTAATAATTTTTGATATATTTTGTCACTTTATAGTCTGAAAATATATTCACTTTCACTGAATAATGTGTAATGGTGTCTTTTAGCTTCATTTACAGGCTTCACGTGTCCTCTCCCTGTATCCCCCATTAACAGTTTAGCTGCACTCAGCCGGACCATGGGTGATTCTGGAGGGATAGGTTGTGTGTATGGCAGGGCCTTCTGGAACCTCGTGCAAGCACTCTCCCATGCACATGGAGCCTTCATTCATCACATCCCTCTTAATGTCCCGAGCATTTTCAATGCTGCCTGCTGGGGTTCTCTTTCAGTTGTCCATCTGAGCTGACCTGAACCTCCGCCCACCCACTGACCACACTCCCATGCAGCCCCCTGGGCCTGTCCAACATGGGGCTCCGCTCACTTTTGATTTCTGAAGCACGGTTGTTGTAGGGTTTGTTTTCAGCAACCCTGTCCTTTCCCCTCCCCCAGTCACCCATGTCCTTTCCTCCATCACTGATGACTCCCCGGCATCACCTTCCACCTCCCCACCATCACCTACCAACCAGAACCTTTTTCTTTCCAGAATGTCTAAGTGAATGTGCACATTCCCTATCTTCCCAAGAATCCCACCTCCATTCACACTGACCTCCTCCTTCCTACCTCCAGGGTCCCTGTCTACCTCCAAGTCCCAACCAATCACCCTCACCATCCCTTCTACCACTACCATCGACCCTCATCCTCACACCCTAACGGCAGTCATCCACTCCACAGACCCCTCCCTTGCATGTTCACCTGGATATCATCCACCCCCCCCCCCAACCCCTACTCCCTCCTCCACCCTTACTCTTTCCTCCCCCCAGACTCCTTCCTCACCCCACCCCGGACTCCATCCCTTATACCCACCTCCCCAGTGGCCACATGCTCCCCCGTTACATCCTCCCCCTCCTCCCCCCTACCTGTACTCCCTCCCCAGCCTCACCCCCCCTCAACACCTTTGTTTCCCCCCTTCAAAACTCACACCCCCACAATCACATTTGTCATGTTTTCCCGCCCTGTGGGTGGTAAATTTGATGTAGGTTGGGGGGGGGGGGTGTGATTCTGGCAAACAGGGCTCATAATTATATGCAGATGTATTAAACCAACTGTCCCAATGTGCGGCGGTGGGAAACGTATCCCACCATTGACGGGCAGAGTGGACAATAGCAAACTGGTTTCACAATGGCCTGATACCAACTTTTGTCCTTCTCACCATATTGTCCACTTACCCCCCTCCAAGACGCCCGACACCAACAGGGTCGGAAAATTCTGGCCTAACTTTGAGATTTTGTTGGTAGGAATATCAAGGGATACGGAGCAAAGATGATTCAATGGAGTTGAGATACAGGCCAGCCAAGATCTAACTGAAAGGCAGAATGGGCCCTGAGATGCTGAATGGCCTAGCCCTTAGGTCTCCAATTTAATTTTAGCTTTTTCTGTAAAGACTTGGATTTATATAGCATCCTTAATGCTGTAAAATGTCACAAGCACTTCACAGGAACGTTATCAGGCAAAATATGACACCGAGACACATGAGATATTAGGACAGGTGGCCAAAAGCTTGGTCAAAGAGGTAGGTTTTTGAGAAGTGTCTTAGAGGATGGAGAAGTTTAGAGAGGGAATTCCAGAGCTCAGACTGCCACCAATGGTGACCCTACCACAAACACTGTTCCAAGCCATTGACTCCATCTTTCTTCCCAGCAACTGGCGGAGGCTGAACTGGACTGTTTGCAACCTTGGTGGTGTACTTGACCCCGAGATGAGTTTCTGACCACATATCTGCGCCATCACCAAGACCATATATTTCCACCTCCATAACATTGCCCAACACTACCTCGGTCTCAATTATCTGCTGCCGAAACCCTCAGTCATGCCTTCATTACCTCTGGAGTTGGCTGTTCCTACACACCCTTGGCCTCTCTTTCCCATCTTCCACTCGCTTAAGTTCATCCAAGCTCTGTTGCTCACATCCTAACTCATACCTAGTCTGGTTCGCCTGCCACCAATGTGCCTGCTGACCTACACTAGCTCCAGTAAAGCAACGACATGATTTTAAAACCCACGTCCTGGTTTGCAAATCCCTCCATGGCCTTCCCCCTCCCTATCTGTATAACCTCCATGGTCTTCCCCCTCCCTATCTCTATAACCTCCATGGCCTTCCCCCTCCCTATCTCTATAACCTCCATGGCCTTCCCCCTCCCTATCTCTATAACTTGTAGGGCCTTCCCCCTGCTTATCTCTATAACCCCCATGGCCTTCACCCTCCCGATCTCTATAACCTGCATGGCCTTACCCTCCCTATCTCTATAACCTCCATGGCCTTACCCTCCCTATCTCTATAACCTGCATGGCCTTCCCCCTCCCTATCTCTATAACATCCATGGCCTTCCCCCTCCCGATCTCTATAACCTGCATGCCCTTACCCTCCCTATCACTATAACCTCCATGGCCTTCCCCCTCCCTATCTCTATAACCTGCATTGCCTTCCCCCTCCCTATCTCCATAACCTGCATGGCCTTTCCCCTCCCTATCTCTATAACTTGCAATGCCTTCCCCCTCCCTATCTCTATAACCTCCTTGGCCTTCCTACTCCCTATCTCTATAACCTCCATGGACTTCCCCCTCCCTATCTCTATAACCTCCATGGTCTTCCCCCTCCCTATCTCTATAACCTCCTTGGCCTTCCTACTCCCTATCTCTATAACCTGCATGGCCTTCCCCCTCCCTATCTCTATAACCTCCATGGCCTTCCCCCTCCCTATCTCTATAACTTGCATTGCCTTCCTCCTCCCTATCTCTATAACCTGCATGGCCTTCCCCCTCCTTATCTCTATAATCTACATGGCCTTCCCCCTCCCTATCTCTATAACCTCCATGGCCTTCCCCCTCCCTATCTCTATAACTTGCATTGCCTTCCTCCTCCCTATCTCTATAACTTGTATTACGTTCCCCCTCCCTATCTCTATAACTTGCATTACGTTCCCCCTCCCTATCTCTATAACCTCCATGGCCTTCCCCCTCCCTATCTCTATAACCTCCATGGCCTACCCCCTCCCTATCTCTATAACCTGCATTGCCTTCCCCCTCCCTATCTCCATAACCTGCAGGCCTTTCCCCTCCCTATCTCTATAACTTGCATTGCCTTCCACCTCCCTATCTCTATAACCTCCTTGGCCTTCCTACTCCCTATCTCTATAACCTCCATGGCCTTCCCCCTCCCTATCTCTATAATCTCCTTGGCCTTCCTACTCCCTATCTCTATAACCTCCATGGTCTTCCCCCTCCCTATCTCCATAACCTCCATGGCCTTCCCCCTCCTTATCTCTATAACCTCCATGGCCTTCCCCCTCCCTATCTCTATAACCTCCATGGCCTTCCCCCTCCCTATCTCTATAACTTGCATTGCCTTCCTCCTCCCTATCTCTATAACCTCCATGGCCTTCCCCCTCCCTATCTCTATAACCTGCATGGCCTTCCCCCTCCCTATCTCTATAAACTCCATGGCCTTCCCCCTCCCTATCTCTATAACCTCCATGGCCTTCCCCCTCCCTATCTCTATAACCTGCATGGCCTTCCCCCTCCCTATCTCTATAACCTCCATGGCCTTCCTCCTCCCTATCTCTATAACCTCCATGGCCTTCCCCCTCCCTATCTCTATAACCTCCATGGCCTTCCCCCTCCCTATCTTTATAACTTGCATTACGTTCCCCCTCCCTATCTCTATAACTTGCATTACGTTCCCCCTCCCTATCTCTATAACCTGTAGGGCCTTCCCACTCCCTATCTCTATAACCTGTAGGGCCTTCCCCCTCCCTATCTCTATAACCTCCATGGCCTTCCCCCTCCCTATCTCTATAAACTCAATGGCCTTCCCCCTCCTTATCTCTATAACCTGCATGGCCTTCCCCCTCCCTATCTCTATAACCTCCATGGCCTTCCCCCTCCCTATCTCTATAACCTCCATGGCCTTCCCCCTCCCTATCTCTATAACCTGCATTGCCTTCCCCCTCCCTATCTCCATAATCTGCATGGCCTTTCCCCTCCCTATCTCTATAACTTGCATTGCCTTCCCCCTCCCTATCTCTATAACCTGCATGGCTTTCCCCTCCCTATCTCTATAACCTCCATGGCCTTCCCCCTCCCTATCTCTATAACCTCCATGGCCTTCCCCCTCCCTATCTCTATAACTTGCATTGCCTTCCTCCTCCCTATCTCTATAACCTCCATGGTCTTCCCCCTCCTTATCTCTATAACCTGCATGGCCTTCCCCCTCCCTATCTCTATAACCTCCATGGCCTTCCCCCTCCCGATCTCTATAACCTCCATGGCCTTACCCTCCTTATCTCTATAACCTCCATTGTCTTCCCCCTCCCTATCTCCATAACCTCCATGGCCTTCCCCCTCCTTATCTCTATAACCTCCATGGCCTTCCCCCTCCCTATCTCTATAACCTCCATGGCCTTCACCCTCCCTATCTCTATAACCTCCATGGCCTTCCCCCTCCCTATCTCTATAACCTCCATGGCCTTCCCCCTCCCTATCTCTATAACCTCCATGGCCTTCCCCCTCCCTATCTCTATAACCTCCATGGCCTTCCCCCTCCCTATCTCTATAACTTGCATTGCCTTCTTCCTCCCTATCTCTATAACCTCCATGGCCTTCCCCCTCCCTATCTCTATAACCTCCATGGCCTTCCCCCTCCCTATCTCTATAACCTCCATGGCCTTCCCCCTCCGTATCTCTATAACCTGCATGGCCTTCCCCCTCCCTATCTCTATAACCTCCATGGCCTTCCCCCTCCCTATCTCTATAACCTCCATGGCCTTCCCCCTCCCTATCTCTATAACCTCCATGGCCTTCCCCCTCCCTATCTCTATAACCTGCATTACGTTCCCCCTCCCTATCTCTATAACCTCCATGGCCTTCCCCCTCCCTATCTCTATAACCTCCATGGCCTTCCCCCTCCCTATCTCTATAACCTCCATGGCCTTCCCCCTCCCAATCTCTATAACTTGCATTGCCTTCCTCCTCCCTATCTCTATAACCTCCATGGCCTTCCCCCTCCTTATCTCTATAACCTCCATGGCCTTCCCCCTCCCTATCTCTATAACCTGCATTGCCTTCCCCCTCCCTATCTCCATAACCTGCATGGCCTTTCCCCTCCCTATCTCTATAACTTGCAATGCCTTCCCCCTCCCTATCTCTATAACCTCCTTGGCCTTCCTACTCCCTATCTCTATAACCTCCATGGTCTTCCCCCTCCCTATCTCTATAACCTCCATGGTCTTCCCCCTCCCTATCTCTATAACCTCCTTGGCCTTCCTACTCCCTATCTCTATAACCTGCATGGCCTTCCCCCTCCCTATCTCTATAACCTCCATGGCCTTCCCCCTCCCTATCTCTATAACTTGCATTGCCTTCCTCCTCCCTATCTCTATAACCTGCATGGCCTTCCCCCTCCTTATCTCTATAATCTACATGGCCTTCCCCCTCCCTATCTCTATAACCTCCATGGCCTTCCCCCTCCCTATCTCTATAATCTCCTTGGCCTTCCTACTCCCTATCTCTATAACCTCCATGGTCTTGCCCCTCCCTATCTCCATAACCTCCATGGCCTTCCCCCTCCTTATCTCTATAACCTCCATGGCCTTCCCCCTCCCTATCTCTATAACCTCCATGGCCTTCCCCCTCCCTATCTCTATAACTTGCATTGCCTTCCTCCTCCCTATCTCTATAACCTCCATGGCCTTCCCCCTCCTTATCTCTATAACCTCCATGGCCTTCCCCCTCCCTATCTCTATAACCTCCATGGCCTTCCCCCTCCCTATCTCTATAACCTCCATGGTCTTGCCCCTCTCTATCTCTATAACTTGCATTGCCTTCCCCCTCCCTATCTCTATAACCTGCATGGCCTTCCCCCTCCCTATCTCTATAACCTCCATGGCCTTCCCCCTCCCTATCTCTATAACCTCCATGGCCTTCCCCCTCCCTATCTCTATAACCTGCATGGCCTTCCCCCTCCCTATCTCTATAACCTGCATGGCCTTCCCCCTCCCTATCTCTATAACCTCCATGGTCTTCCCCCTCCCTATCTCTATAACCTCCATGGCCTTCCCCCTCCCTATCTCTGTAACCTCCATGGCCTTCCCCCTCCCTATCTCTATAACCTCCATGGCCTACCCCCTCCCTATCTCTATAACCTGCATTGCCTTCCCCCTCCCTATCTCCATAACCTGCATGGCCTTTCCCCTCCCTATCTCTATAACTTGCATTGCCTTCCCCCTCCCTATCTCTATAACCTCCTTGGCCTTCCTACTCCCTATCTCTATAACCTCCATGGTCTTCCCCCTCCCTATCTCCATAACCTCCATGGCCTTCCCCCTCCTTATCTCTATAACCTCCATGGCCTTCCCCCTCCCTATCTCTATAACCTCCATGGCCTTCCCCCTCCCTATCTCTATAACTTGCATTGCCTTCCTCCTCCCTATCTCTATAACCTCCATGGCCTTCCCCCTCCCTATCTCTATAACCTCCATGGCCTTCCCCCTCCCTATCTCTATAACCTCCATGGCCTTCCCCCTCCCTATCTCTATAATCTACATGGCCTTCCCCCTCCCTATCTCTATAACCTCCATGGCCTTCCCCCTCCCTATCTCTATAATCTCCATGGCCTTCCCCCTCCCTATCTCTATAACCTCCATAGACTTCCCCCTCCCTATCTCTATAACCTCTATGGCCTTTCCCCTCCCTATCTCTATAACCTGCATTGCCTTACCCCTCCCTATCTCTATAACCTCCATGGCCTTCCCCCTCCCTATCTCTATAACCTCCATGGCCTTCCCCCTCCCTATCTCTATAACCTGCATTGCCTTACCCCTCCCTATCTCTATAACCTGCATTGCCTTACCCCTCCCTATCTCTATAACCTCCATAGCCTTCCCCCTCCCTATCTCTATAACCTGCATGGTCTTCCCCCTCCCTATCTCTATAACCTGCATGGCCTTCCCCCTCCCTATCTCTATAACATCCATGGCCTTCCCCCTCCCTATCTCTATAACCTGTAGGGCCTTCCCCCTCCCTATCTCTATAACCTCCATGGCCTTCCCCCTCCCTATCTCTATAACTTGCATTGCCTTCCTCCTCCCTATCTCTATAACCTCCATGGTCTTCCCCCTCCCTATCTCTATAACCTGCATGGCCTTCCACTTCCCTATCTCTATAACCTCCATGGCCTTCCCCCTCCCTATCTCTATAACCTCCATGGCCTTCCCCCTCCCGATCTCTATAACCTCCATGGCCTTACCCTCCCTATCTCTATAACCTCCATTGTCTTCCCCCTCCCTATCTCCATAACCTCCATGGCCTTCCCCCTCCTTATCTCTATAACCTCCATGGCCTTCCCCCTCCCTATCTCTATAACCTCCATGGCCTTCCCCCTCCCTATCTCTATAACTTGCATTGCCTTCCCCCTCCCTATCTCTATAACCTCCATGGCCTTCCCCCTCCCTATCTCTATAACCTCCATGGCCTTCCCCCTCCCTATCTCTATAACTTGCATTGCCTTCTTCCTCCCTATCTCTATAACCTCCATGGCCTTCCCCCTCCCTATCTCTATAACCTCCATGGCCTTCCCCCTCCCTATCTCTATAACCTCCATGGCCTTCCCCCTCCCTATCTCTATAACCTGCATGGCCTTCCCCCTCCCTATCTCTATAACCTCCATGGCCTTCCCCCCTCCCTATCTCTATAACCTCCATGGCCTTCCCCCTCCCTATCTCTATAACCTCCATGGCCTTCCCCCTCCCTATCTCTATAACTTGCATTACGTTCCCCCTCCCTATCTCTATAACCTCCATGGCCTTCCCCCTCCCTATCTCTATAACCTCCATGGCCTTCCCCCTCCCTATCTCTATAACCTCCATGGCCTTCCCCCTCCCTATCTCTATAACTTGCATTGCCTTCCTCCTCCCTATCTCTATAACCTCCATGGCCCTTCCCCCTCCTTATCTCTATAACCTCCATGGCCTTCCCCCTCCCTATCTCTATAACCTGCATTGCCTTCCCCCTCCCTATCTCCATAACCTGCATGGCCTTTCCCCTCCCTATCTCTATAACTTGCAATGCCTTCCCCCTCCCTATCTCTATAAACTCCTTGGCCTTCCTACTCCCTATCTCTATAACCTCCATGGTCTTCCCCCTCCCTATCTCTATAACCTCCATGGTCTTCCCCCTCCCTATCTCTATAACCTCCTTGGCCTTCCTACTCCCTATCTCTATAACCTGCATGGCCTTCCCCCTCCCTATCTCTATAACCTCCATGGCCTTCCCCCTCCCTATCTCTATAACTTGCATTGCCTTCCTCCTCCCTATCTCTATAACCTGCATGGCCTTCCCCCTCCTTATCTCTATAATCTACATGGCCTTCCCCCTCCCTATCTCTATAACCTCCATGGCCTTCCCCCTCCCTATCTCTATAATCTCCTTGGCCTTCCTACTCCCTATCTCTATAACCTCCATGGTCTTGCCCCTCCCTATCTCCATAACCTCCATGGCCTTCCCCCTCCTTATCTCTATAACCTCCATGGCCTTCCCCCTCCCTATCTCTATAACCTCCATGGCCTTCCCCTCCCTATCTCTATAACTTGCATTGCCTTCCTCCTCCCTATCTCTATAACCTCCATGGCCTTCCCCCTCCTTATCTCTATAACCTCCATGGCCTTCCCCCTCCCTATCTCTATAACCTCCATGGCCTTCCCCCTCCCTATCTCTATAACTTGCATTGCCTTCCTCCTCCCTATCTCTATAACCTCCATGGCCTTCCCCCTCCTTATCTCTATAACCTCCATGGCCTTCCCCCTCCCTATCTCTATAACCTCCATGGCCTTCCCCCTCCCTATCTCTATAACCTCCATGGCCTTCCCCCTCCCTATCTCTATAACCTCCATGGCCTTCCCCCTCCCTATCTCTATAACTTGCATTGCCTTCCTCCTCCCTATCTCTATAACCTCCATGGCCTTCCCCCTCCTTATCTCTATAACCTCCATGGCCTTCCCCCTCCCTATCTCTATAACCTCCATGGCCTTCCCCCTCCCTATCTCTATAACCTCCATGGCCTTCCCCCTCCTTATCTCTATAACCTCCATGGCCTTGACCCTCCCTATCTCTATAACCTCCATGGCCTTCCCCCTCCCTATCTCTATAACCTGCATGGCCTTCCCCCTCCCTATCTCTATAAACTCCATGGCCTTCCCCCCCCCTATCTCTATAACCTCCATGGCCTTCCCCCTCCCTATCTCTATAACCTGCATGGCCTTCCCCCTCCCTATCTCTATAACCTCCATGGCCTTCCCCCTCCCTATCTCTATAACTTGCATTACGTTCCCCCTCCCTATCTCTATAACTTGCATTATGTTCCCCCTCCCTATCTCTATAACCTGTAGGGCCTTCCCCCTCCCTATCTCTATACCTGTAGGGCCTTCCCCCTCCCTATCTCTATAACCTCCATGGCCTTCCCCCTCCCTATCTCTATAACCTCAATGGCCTTCCCCCTCCTTATCTCTATAACCTGCATGGCCTTCCCCCTCCCTATCTCTATACCTCCATGGCCTTCCCCCTCCCTATCTCTATAACTTGCATTACGTTCCCCCTCCCTATCTCTATAACCTGCATGGCCTTCCCCCTCCCTATCTCTATAACCTCCATGGCCTTCCCCCTCCCTATCTCTATAACTTGCATTACGTTCCCCCTCGCTATCTCTATAACCTCCATGGCCTTCCCCCTCCCTATCTCTATAACCTCCATGGCCTTCCCCCTCCCTATCTCTATAACTTCCATTACGTTCCCCCTCCCTATCTCTATAACCTCCATGGCCTTCCCCCTCCCGATCTCTATAACCTGCATGGCCTTACCCTCCCTATCTCTATAACCTCCATGGCCTTCCCCCTCCCTACCTCTATAACCTCCATGGCCTTCCCCCTCCCTATCTCTATAACCTGCATTGCCTTCCCCCTCCCTATCTCCATAATCTGCATGGCCTTTCCCCTCCCTATCTCTATAACTTGCATTGCCTTCCCCCTCCCTATCTCTATAACCTCCTAGGCCTTCCTACTCCCTATCTCTATAACCTCCATGGTCTTCTTCCCCCTCCCTATCTCTATAACCTCCATGGTCTTCCCCCTCCCTATCTCTATAACTTGCATTGCCTTCCCCCTCCCTATCTCTATAACCTGCATGGCCTTCCCCCTCCTTATCTCTATAACCTCCATGGCCTTCCCCCTCCCTATCTCTATAACCTCCATAGCCTTCCCCCACCCTATCTCTATAACCTGCATGGCCTTCCCCCTCCCTATCTCTATAACCTCCATGGCCTTCCCCCTCCCTATCTCTATAACCTCCTTGGCCTTCCCCCTCCCTATCTCTATAACCTCCATAGCCTTCCCCCTCCCTATCTCTATAACCTGCATGGCCTTCCCCCTCCCTATCTCTATAACCTCCATGGCCTTCCCCCTCCCTATCTCTATAACCTCCATGGCCTTCCCCCTCCCTATCTCTATAACCTGCATGGCCTTCCCCCTCCCTATCTCTATAACCTGCATGGCCTTCCCCCTCCCTATCTCTATAACCTCCATGGTCTTCCCCCTCCCTATCTCTATAACCTCCATGGCCTTCCCCCTCCCTATCTCTGTAACCTCCATGGCCTTCCCCCTCCCTATCTCTATAACCTCCATGGCCTACCCCCTCCCTATCTCTATAACCTGCATTGCCTTCCCCCTCCCTATCTCCATAACCTGCATGGCCTTTCCCCTCCCTATCTCTATAACTTGCATTGCCTTCCCCCTCCCTATCTCTATAACCTCCTTGGCCTTCCTACTCCCTATCTCTATAACCTCCATGGTCTTCCCCCTCCCTATCTCCATAACCTCCATGGCCTTCGCCCTCCTTATCTCTATAACCTCCATGGCCTTCCCCCTCCCTATCTCTATAACCTCCATGGCCTTCCCCCTCCCTATCTCTATAACTTGCATTGCCTTCCTCCTCCCTATCTCTATAACCTCCATGGCCTTCCCCCTCCCTATCTCTATAACCTCCATGGCCTTCCCCCTCCCTATCTCTATAACCTGCATGGCCTTCCCCCTCCCTATCTCTATAACCTGCATGGCCTTCCCCCTCCCTATCTCTATAACCTCCATGGTCTTCCCCCTCCCTATCTCTATAACCTCCATGGCCTTCCCCCTCCCTATCTCTGTAACCTCCATGGCATTCCCCCTCCCTATCTCTATAACCTCCATGGCCTACCCCCTCCCTATCTCTATAACCTGCATTGCCTTCCCCCTCTCTATCTCCATAACCTGCATGGCCTTTCCCCTCCCTATCTCTATAACTTGCATTGCCTTCCCCCTCCCTATCTCTATAACCTCCTTGGCCTTCCTACTCCCTATCTCTATAACCTCCATGGTCTTCCCCCTCCCTATCTCCATAACCTCCATGGCCTTCCCCCTCCTTATCTCTATAACCTCCATGGCCTTCCCCCTCCCTATCTCTATAACCTCCATGGCCTTCCCCCTCCCTATCTCTATAACTTGCATTGCCTTCCTCCTCCCTATCTCTATAACCTCCATGGCCTTCCCCCTCCCTATCTCTATAACCTCCATGGCCTTCCCCCTCCCTATCTCTATAACCTCCATGGCCTTCCCCCTCCCTATCTCTATAATCTACATGGCCTTCCCCCTCCCTATCTCTATAACCTCCATGGCCTTCCCCCTCCCTATCTCTATAATCTCCATGGCCTTCCCCCTCCCTATCTCTATAACCTCCATAGCCTTCCCCCTCCCTATCTCTATAACCTCTATGGCCTTTCCCCTCCCTATCTCTATAACCTGCATTGCCTTACCCCTCCCTATCTCTATAACCTCCATGGCCTTCCCCCTCCCTATCTCTATAACCTCCATGGCCTTCCCCCTCCCTATCTCTATAACCTGCATTGCCTTACCCCTCCCTATCTCTATAACCTGCATTGCCTTACCCCTCCCTATCTCTATAACCTCCATAGCCTTCCCCCTCCCTATCTCTATAACCTGCATGGTCTTCCCCCTCCCTATCTCTATAACCTGCATGGCCTTCCCCCTCCCTATCTCTATAACATCCATGGCCTTCCCCCTCCCTATCTCTATAACCTGTAGGGCCTTCCCCCTCCCTATCTCTATAACCTCCATGGCCTTCCCCCTCCCTATCTCTATAACTTGCATTGCCTTCCTCCTCCCTATCTCTATAACCTCCATGGTCTTCCCCCTCCCTATCTCTATAAACCTGCATGGCCTTCCACTTCCCTATCTCTATAACCTCCATGGCCTTCCCCCTCCCTATCTCTATAACCTCCATGGCCTTCCCCCTCCCGATCTCTATAACCTCCATGGCCTTACCCTCCCTATCTCTATAACCTCCATTGTCTTCCCCCTCCCTATCTCCATAACCTCCATGGCCTTCCCCCTCCTTATCTCTATAACCTCCATGGCCTTCCCCCTCCCTATCTCTATAACCTCCATGGCCTTCCCCCTCCCTATCTCTATAACTTGCATTGCCTTCCTCCTCCCTATCTCTATAACTTGCATTATGTTCCCCCTCCCTATCTCTATAACCTGTAGGGCCTTCCCCCTCCCTATCTCTATACCTGTAGGGCCTTCCCCCTCCCTATCTCTATAACCTCCATGGCCTTCCCCCTCCCTATCTCTATAACCTCAATGGCCTTCCCCCTCCTTATCTCTATAACCTGCATGGCCTTCCCCCTCCCTATCTCTATACCTCCATGGCCTTCCCCCTCCCTATCTCTATAACTTGCATTACGTTCCCCCCTCCCTATCTCTATAACCTGCATGGCCTTCCCCCTCCCTATCTCTATAACCTCCATGGCCTTCCCCCTCCCTATCTCTATAACTTGCATTACGTTCCCCCTCGCTATCTCTATAACCTCCATGGCCTTCCCCCTCCCTATCTCTATAACCTCCATGGCCTTCCCCCTCCCTATCTCTATAACTTCCATTACGTTCCCCCTCCCTATCTCTATAACCTCCATGGCCTTCCCCCTCCCGATCTCTATAACCTGCATGGCCTTACCCTCCCTATCTCTATAACCTGCATGGCCTTCCCCCTCCTTATCTCTATAACCTCCATGGCCTTCCCCCTCCCTATCTCTATAACCTCCATAGCCTTCCCCCACCCTATCTCTATAACCTGCATGGCCTTCCCCCTCCCTATCTCTATAACCTCCATGGCCTTCCCCCTCCCTATCTCTATAACCTCCATGGCCTTCCCCCTCCCTATCTCTATAACCTCCATAGCCTTCCCCCTCCCTATCTCTATAACCTGCATGGCCTTCCCCCTCCCTATCTCTATAACCTCCATGGCCTTCCCCCCTCCCTATCTCTATAACCTCCATGGCCTTCCCCCTCCCTATCTCTATAACCTGCATGGCCTTCCCCCCTCCCTATCTCTATAACCTGCATGGCCTTCCCCCTCCCTATCTCTATAACCTCCATGGTCTTCCCCCTCCCTATCTCTATAACCTCCATGGCCTTCCCCCTCCCTATCTCTGTAACCTCCATGGCCTTTCCCCCTCCCTATCTCTATAACCTCCATGGCCTACCCCCTCCCTATCTCTATAACCTGCATTGCCTTCCCCCTCCCTATCTCCATAACCTGCATGGCCTTTCCCCTCCCTATCTCTATAACTTGCATTGCCTTCCCCCTCCCTATCTCTATAACCTCCTTGGCCTTCCTACTCCCTATCTCTATAACCTCCATGGTCTTCCCCCTCCCTATCTCCATAACCTCCATGGCCTTCGCCCTCCTTATCTCTATAACCTCCATGGCCTTCCCCCTCCCTATCTCTATAACCTCCATGGCCTTCCCCCTCCCTATCTCTATAACCTGCATTGCCTTCCTCCTCCCTATCTCTATAACCTCCATGGCCTTCCCCCTCCCTATCTCTATAACCTCCATGGCCTTCCCCCTCCCTATCTCTATAACCTGCATGGCCTTCCCCCTCCCTATCTCTATAACCTGCATGGCCTTCCCCCTCCCTATCTCTATAACCTCCATGGTCTTCCCCCTCCCTATCTCTATAACCTCCATGGCCTTCCCCCTCCCTATCTCTGTAACCTCCATGGCCTTCCCCCTCCCTATCTCTATAACCTCCATGGCCTACCCCCTCCCTATCTCTATAACCTGCATTGCCTTCCCCCTCTCTATCTCCATAACCTGCATGGCCTTTCCCCTCCCTATCTCTATAACTTGCATTGCCTTCCCCCTCCCTATCTCTATAACCTCCTTGGCCTTCCTACTCCCTATCTCTATAACCTCCATGGTCTTCCCCCTCCCTATCTCCATAACCTCCATGGCCTTCCCCCTCCTTATCTCTATAACCTCCATGGCCTTCCCCCTCCCTATCTCTATAACCTCCATGGCCTTCCCCCTCCCTATCTCTATAACTTGCATTGCCTTCCTCCTCCCTATCTCTATAACCTCCATTGCCTTCCCCCTCCCTATCTCTATAACCTCCATGGCCTTCCCCCTCCCTATCTCTATAACCTCCATGGCCTTCCCCCTCCCTATCTCTATAATCTACATGGCCTTCCCCCTCCCTATCTCTATAACCTCCATGGCCTTCCCCCTCCCTATCTCTATAATCTCCATGGCCTTCCCCCTCCCTATCTCTGTAACCTCCATAGCCTTCCCCCTCCCTATCTCTATAACCTCTATGGCCTTTCCCCTCCCTATCTCTATAACCTGCATTGCCTTACCCCTCCCTATCTCTATAACCTCCATGGCCTTCCCCCTCCCTACTCCCTATCTCTATAACCTCCATGGCCTTCCCCCTCCCTATCTCTATAACCTGCATTGCCTTACCCCTCCCTATCTCTATAACCTGCATTGCCTTACCCCTCCCTATCTCTATAACCTCCATAGCCTTCCCCCTCCCTATCTCTATAACCTGCATGGTCTTCCCCCTCCCTATCTCTATAACCTGCATGGCCTTCCCCTCCCTATCTCTATAACATCCATGGCCTTCCCCCTCCCTATCTCTATAACCGGTAGGGCCTTCCCCTCCCTATCTCTATAACCTCCATGGCCTTCCCCCTCCCTATCTCTATAACTTGCATTGCCTTCCTCCTCCCTATCTCATATAACCTCCATGGTCTCCCCCTCCCTATCTCTATAACCTGCATGGCCTTCCACTTCCTATTCTATAACCTCCATGGCCTTCCCCCGCCCTATCTCTATCACCTCCATGGCCTTCCCCCTCCCGATCTCTATAACCTCCATGGCCTTACCCTCCCTATCTCTATAACCTCCATTGTCTTCCCCCTCCCTATCTCCATAACCTCCATGGCCTTCCCCCTCCTTATCTCTATAACCTCCATGGCCTTCCCCTCCCTTCTCTATACCTCCATGGCCTTCCCCCTCCCATCTCTATAACTTGCATTGCCTTCCCCTCCCTATCTCTATAACCTCCATGGCCTTCCCCCTCCCTATCTCTATAACCTCCATGGCCTTCCCCCTCCCTATCTCTATAACTTGCATTGCCTTCTTCCTCCCTATCTCTATAACCTCCATGGCCTTCCCCTCCCTATCTCTATAACCTCCATGGCCTTCCCCCTCCCTATCTCTATAACCTCCATGGCCTTCCGCCCTCCCTATCTCTATAACCTGCATGGCCTTCCCCCTCCCTATCTCTATAACCTCCATGGCCTTCCCCCTCCCTATCTCTATAACCTCCATGGCCTTCCCCCTCCCTAGTCTCTATAACCTCCATGGCCTTCCCCCTCCCTATCTCTATAACTTGCATTACGTTCCCCCTCCCTATCTCTATAACCTCCATGGCCTTCCCCCTCCCTATCTCTATAACCTCCATGGCCTTCCCCCTCCCTATCTCTATAACCTCCATGGCCTTCCCCCTCCCTATCTCTATAACTTGCATTGCCTTCCTCCTCCCTATCTCTATAGACCTCCATGGCCTTCCCCCTCCTTATCTCTATAACCTCCATGGCCTTCCCCCCTCCCTATCTCTATAACCTGCATTGCCTTCCCCCTCCCTATCTCCATAACCTGCATGGCCTTTTCCCCTCCCTATCTCTATAACTGCAATGCCTTCCCCCTCCCTATCTCTATAAACTCCTTGGCCTTCCTACTCCCTATCTCTATAACCTCCATGGTCTTCCCCCTCCCTATCTCTATAACCTCCATGGTCTTTCCCCCCTCCCTATCTCTATAACCTCCTTGGCCTTCCTAACTCCCTATCTCTATAACCTGCATGGCCTTCCCTCCCCCTCCCTATCTCTATAACCTCCATGGCCTTCCCCCTCCCTATCTCTATAACTTGCATTGCCTTCCTCCTCCCTATCTCTATAACCTGCATGGCCTTCCCCCCTCCTTATCTCTATAATCTACATGGCCTTCCCCCTCCCTATCTCTATAACCTCCATGGCCTTCTCCCCTCCTATCTCTATAATCTCCTTGGCCTTCCTACTCCCTATCTCTATAACCTCCATGGTCTTGCCCCTCCCCTATCTCCATAACCTCCATGGCCTTCCCCCTCCTTATCTCTATAACCTCATGGCCTTCCCCCTCCCTATCTCTATAACCTCCATGGCCTTCCCCCTCCCTATCTCTATAACTTGCATTGCCTTCCTCCTCCCTATCCTATAACCTCCATGGCCTTCCCCCTCCTTATCTCTATAACCTCCATGGCCTTCCCCCTCCCTATCTCTATAACCTCCATGGCCTTCCCCTCCCTATCTCTATAACTTGCATTGCCTTCCTCCTCCCTATCTCTATAACCTCCATGGCCTTCCCCCTCCTTATCTCTATAACCTCCATGCCCTTCCCCTCCCTATCTCTATAACCTCCATGGCCTTCCCCCTCCCTATCTCTATAACCTCCATGGCCTTCCCCCTCCCTATCTCTATAACCTCCATGCCTTCCCCCTCCCTATCTCTATAACTTGCATTGCCTTCCTCCTCCCTATCTCTATAACCTCCATGGCCTTCCCCCTCCTTATCTCTATAACCTCCATGGCCTTCCCCCTCCCTATCTCTATACCTCCATGGCCCTTCCCCCTCCTACTCTATAACACCATGGCCTTCCCCCTCCTTATCTCTATAACCTCCATGGGCCTTGACCCTCCCTATCTCTATAACCTCCATGGCCTTCCCCCTCCCTATCTCTATAACCTGCATTGCCTTCCCCCTCCCTAGTCTCTATATAACGTCCATGGCCTTCCCCCCCCCTATCTCTAGAACCTCCATGGCCTTCCCCCTCCCTATCTCTATAACCTGCATGGCCTTCCCCCTCCCTATCTCTATAACCTCCATGGCCTTCCCCCTCCCTATCTCTATACTTTCATTACGTTCCCCCTCCCTATCTCTATAACTGGCATTATGTTCCCCCTCCCTATCTCTATAACCTTAGGGGCCTTCCCCCTCCCTATCTCTATAACCTGTAGGGCCTTCCCCCTCCCTATCTCTATAACCTCCATGGCCTTCCCCCTCCCTATCTCTATAACCTCAATGGCCTTCCCCCTCCTTATCTCTATAACCTGCATGGCCTTTCCCCCTCCCTATCTCTATACCTCCAGGGCCTTCCCCCTCCCTATCTCTATAACTTGCATGACGTTCCCCCTCCCTATCTCTATAACCTGCATGGCCTTCCCCCTCCCTATCTCTATAACCTCCATGGCCTTCCCCCTCCCTATCTCTATAACTTGCATTACGTTCCCCCTCGCTATCTCTATAACCTCCATGGCCTTCCCCCTCCCTATCTCTATAACCTCCATGGCCTTCCCCCTCCCTATCTCTATAACTTCCATTACGTCCCCCTCCCTATCTCTATAACCTCCATGGCCTTCCCCCTCCCGATCTCTATAACCTGCATGGCCTTACCCTCCCTATCTCTATAACCTCCATGGCCTTCCCCCTCCCTACCTCTATAACCTCCATGGCCTTCCCCCTCCCTATCTCTATAACCTGCATTGCCTTCCCCCTCCCTATCTCCATAATCTGCATGGCCTTTCCCCTCCCTATCTCTATAACTTGCATTGCCTTCCCCCTCCCTATCTCTATAACCTCCTAGGCCTTCCTACTCCCTATCTCTATAACCTCCATGGTCTTCCCCTCCCTATCTCTATAACCTCCATGGTCTTCCCCCTCCCTATCTCTATAACTTGCATTGCCTTCCCCTCCCTATCTCTTTAACCTGCATGGCCTTCCCCCTCCTTATCTCTATAACCTCCATGGCCTTCCCCCTCCCTAGCTCTATAACCTCCATAGCCTTCCCCTCCCTATCTCTATAACCTGCATGGCCTTCCCCTCCCTATCTCTATAACCTCCATGGCTTCCCCTCCCTATCTCTATAACCTCCATGGCCTTCCCCCTCCCTATCTCTATAACCTCCATAGCCTTCCCCTCCCTATCTCTATAACCTGCATGGCCTTCCCCCTCCCTATCTCTATAACCTCCATGGCCTTCCCCCTCCCTATCTCTATAACCTCCATGGCCTTCCCCCTCCCTATCTCTATAACCTGCATGGCCTTCCCCCTCCCTATCTCTATAACCTGCATGGCCTTCCCCCTCCCTATCTCTATAACCTCCATGGTCTTCCCCCTCCCTATCTCTATAACCTCCATGGCCTTCCCCCTCCCTATCTCTGTAACCTCCATGGCCTTCCCCCTCCCTATCTCTATAACCTCCATGGCCTACCCCCTCCCTATCTCTATAACCTGCATTGCCTTCCCCCTCCCTATCTCCATAACCTGCATGGCCTTTCCCCCTCCCTATCTCTATAACTTGCATTGCCTTCCCCCTCCTATCTCTATAACCTCCTTGGCCTTCCTACTCCTATCTCTATAACCTCCATGGTCTTTCCCCCTCCCTATCTCCATAACCTCCATGGCCTTCCCCCTCCTTATCTCTATAACCTCCATGGCCTTCCCCCTCCCTATCTCTATAACCTCCATGGCCTTCCCCCCTCCCTATCTCTATAACTTGCATTGCCTTCCTCCTCCCTATCTCTATAACCTCCATGGCCTTCCCCCTCCCTATCTCTATAACCTCCATGGCCTTCCCCCTCCCTATCTCTATAACCTCCATGGCCTTCCCCCTCCCTATCTCTATAATCTACATGGCCTTCCCCCTCCCTATCTCTATAACCTCCATGGCCTTCCCCCTCCCTATCTCTATAATCTCCATGGCCTTCCCCCTCCCTATCTCTGTAACCTCCATAGCCTTCCCCCTCCCTATCTCTATAACCTCTATGGCCTTTCCCCTCCCTATCTCTATAACCTGCATTGCCTTACCCTCCCTATCTCTATAACCTCCATGGCCTTCCCCTCCCTACTCCTATCTCTATAACCTCCATGGCCTTCCCCCTCCCTATCTCTATAACCTGCATTGCCTTACCCCTCCCTATCTCTATAACCTGCATTGCCTTACCCCCTCCCTATCTCTATAACCTCCATAGCCTTCCCCCTCCCTATCTCTATAACCTGCATGGTCTTCCCCCTCCCTATCTCTATAACCTTCATGGCCTTCCCCCTCCCTATCTCTATAACATCCATGGCCTTCCCCCCTCCCTATCTCTATAACCTGTAGGCCTTCCCCCTCCCTATCTCTATAACCTCCATGGCCTTCCCCCTCCCTATCTCTATAACTTGCATGGCCTTCCTCCTCCCTATCTCTATAACCTCCATGGTCCTTCCCCCTCCCTATCTCTATAACCTGCATGGCCTTCCACTTCCCTATCTCTATAACCTCCATGGCCTTCCCCCTCCCTATCTCTATAACCTCCATGGCCTTCCCCCTCCCGATCTCTATAACCTCCATGGCCTTACCCTCCCTATCTCTATAACCTCCATTGTCTTTCCCCCTCCCTATCTCCATAACCTCCATGGCCTTCCCCCTCCTTATCTCTATAACCTCCATGGCCTTCCCCTCCCTATCTCTATAACCTCCATGGCCTTCCCCCTCCCTATCTCTATAACTTGCATTGCCTTCCCCCTCCCTATCTCTATAACCTCCATGGCCTTCCCCCTCCCTATCTCTATAACCTGCATGGCCTTCCCCCTCCCTATCTCTATAACCTCCATGGCCTTCCCCCTCCCTATCTCTATAACCTGCATGGCCTTCCCCTCCCTATCTCTATAACCTCCATGGCCTTCCCCTCCCTATCTCTATAACCTCCATGGCCTTCCCCTCCCTATCTCTATAACCTCCATGGCCTTCCCCTCCCTATCTCTATAACCTGCATGGCCTTCCCCCTCCCTATCTCTATAACCTGCATGGCCTTCCCCCTCCCTATCTCTATAACCTCCATGGCCTTCCCCTCCCTATCTCTATAACCTGCATGGCCTTCCCCCTCCCTATCTCTATAACCTCCATGGCCTTCCCCTCCCTATCTCTATAACCTCCATGGCCTTCCCCTCCCTATCTCTATAACCTGCATGGCCTTCCCCCTCCCTATCTCTATAACCTGCATGGCCTTCCCCCTCCCTATCTCTATAACCTCCATGGCCTTCCCCCTCCCTATCTCTATAACCTCATGGCCTTCCCCTCCCTATCTCTATAACCTGTTGGCCTTCCCCTCCCTATCTCTATAACCTGCATTGCCTTCCCCCTCCCTATCTCTATAACCTGCATGGCCTTTCCCCCTCCCTATCTCTATAAACTCCATGGCCTTCCCCCTCCCTATCTCTATAACCTCCATGCCTTCCCCCTCCCTATCTCTATAACCTGCATGGCCTTCCCCCTCCCTATCTCTATAACCTCCATGGCCTTCCTCCTCCCTATCTCTATAACCTCCATGGCCTTTCCCCTCCCTATCTCTATAACCTCCATGGCCTTCCCCCTCCCTATCTTTATAACTGCATTACGTTCCCCCTCCCTATCTCTATAACTTGCATTACGTTCCCCCTCCCTATCTCTATAACCTGTAGGGCCTTCCCCCTCCCTATCTCTATAACCTGTAGGGCCTTCCCCCTCCCTATCTCTATAACCTCCATGGCCTTCCCCCTCCCTATCTCTATAAACTCAATGGCCTTCCCCCTCCTTATCTCTATAACCTGCATGGCCTTCCCCCTCCCTATCTCTATAACCTTCCATGGCCTTTCCCCTCCTATCTCTATAACCTCCATGGGCCTTCCCCCTCCCTATCTCTATAACCTGCATTGCCTTCCCCTCCCTATCTCCATAATCTGCATGGCCTTCCCCTCCCTATCTCTATAACTTGCCATTGGCCTTCCCCCTCCCTATCTCTATAACCTGCATGGCTTTCACCTCCTATCTCTATAACCTCCATGGCCTTCCCCGCCTCCCTATCTCTATAACCTCCATGCCATCCCCCCTCCCTATCTCTATAACTTGCATTGCCTTCCTCCTCCCAATCACTATAAACCTCCATGGTCTTCCCGCTCCTTATCTCTATAACCTGCATGGCCTTCGCCCCTCCCTATCTCTATAACCTCCATGGCCTTCCCCGTCCCGATCTCTATAACCTCCATGGCCTTACCCTCCCTATCTCTATAACCTCCATTGTCTTCCCCCTCCCTATCTCCATAACCTCCAAGGCCTTCCCCCTCCTATCTCTATAACCTCCATGGCCTTCTCTCCCTCCCTATCTCTATAACCTCCATGGCCTTCACCCTCCCTATCTCTATAACCTCCATGGCCTTCCCCCTCCCTATCTCTATAACCTCCATGGCCTCCCCCTCCCTATCTCTATAACCTCCATGGCCTTCCCCCTCCCTATCTCTATAACCTCCATGGCCTTCCCCCTCCCTATCTCTATAACTTGCATTGCCTTCTTCCTCCCTATCTCTATAACCTCCATGGCCTTCCCCCTCCCTATCTCTATAACCTCCATGGCCTTCCCCCTCCCTATCTCTATAACCTCCATGGCCTTCCCCCTCCCTATCTCTATAACCTGCATGGCCTTCCCCCCTCCCTATCTCTATAACCTCCATGGCCTTCCCCCTCCCTATCTCTATAACCTCCATGGCCTTCCCCCTCCCTATCTCTATAACCTCCATGGCCTTCCCCCTCCCTATCTCTATAACTTGCATTACGTTCCCCCTCCCTATCTCTATAACCTCCATGGCCTTCCCCCTCCCTATCTCTATAACCTCCATGGCCTTCCCCCTCCCTATCTCTATAACCTCCATGGCCTTCCCCCTCCCTATCTCTATAACTTGCATTGCCTTCCTCCTCCCTATCTCTATAACCTCCATGGCCTTCCCCCTCCTTATCTCTATAACCTCCATGGCCTTCCCCCTCCCTATCTCTATAACCTGCATTGCCTTCCCCTCCCTATCTCCATAACCTGCATGGCCTTTCCCCTCCCTATCTCTATAACTTGCAATGCCTTCCCCCTCCTATCTCTATAACCTCCATGGCCTTCCTACTCCCTATCTCTATAACCTCCATGGTCCTTCCCCCTCCCTATCTCTATAACCTCCATGGTCTTCCCCCTCCCTATCTCTATAACCTCCATGGCCTTCCCCCTCCCTATCTCTATAACCTGCATGGCCTTCCCCCTCCCTATCTCTATAACCTCCATGGCCTTCCCCCTCCCTATCTCTATAACCTGCATTGCCTTCCCCCTCCCTATCTCTATAACCTGCATGGCCTTCCCCCTCCCTATCTCTATAATCTACATGGCCTTCCCCCTCCCTATCTCTATAACCTCCATGGCCTTCCCCCTCCCTATCTCTATAATCTCCATGGCCTTCCCCCTCCCTATCTCTATAACCTCCATGGTCTTGCCCCTCCCTATCTCGATAACCTCCATGGCCTTCCCCCCTCCCTATCTCTATAACCTCCATGGCCTTCCCCCTCCCTATCTCTATAACCTCCATGGCCTTCCCCCTCCCTATCTCTATAACTTGCATTGCCTTCCCTCCTCCCTATCTCTATAACCTCCATGGCCTTCCCCCTCCTTATCTCTATAACCTCCATGGCCTTCCCCCTCCCTATCTCTATAACCTCCATGGCCTTCCCCCTCCCTATCTCTATAACCTCCATGGTCTTCCCCTCTCTATCTCTATAACTTGCATTGCCTTCCCCCTCCCTATCTCTATAACCTGCATGGCCTTCCCCCTCCCTATCTCTATAACCTCCATGCCTTCCCCCTCCTATCTCTATAACCTCCATGCCTTCCCCCCCCCTCCCTATCTCTATAACCTGCATGGCCTTCCCCCTCCCTATCTCTATAACCTGCATGGCCTTCCCCCTCCCTATCTCTATAACCTCCATGGTCTTCCCCCTCCCTATCTCTATAACCTCCATGGCCTTCCCCCTCCCTATCTCTGTAACCTCCATGGCCTTCCCCCTCCCTATCTCTATAACCTCCATGGCCTACCCCTCCCTATCTCTATAACCTGCATTGCCTTCCCCCTCCCTATCTCCATAACCTGCATGGCCTTTCCCCTCCCTATCTCTATAACTTGCATTGCCTTCCCCCTCCCTATCTCTATAACCTCCTTGGCCTTCCTACTCCCTATCTCTATAACCTCCATGGTCTTCCCCCTCCCTATCTCCATAACCTCCATGGCCTTCCCCCTCCTTATCTCTATAACCTCCATGGCCTTCCCCCTCCCTATCTCTATAACCTCCATGGCCTTCCCCCTCCCTATCTCTATAACTTGCATTGCCTTCCTCCTCCCTATCTCTATAACCTCCATGGCCTTCCCCCTCCCTATCTCTATAACCTCCATGGCCTTCCCCCTCCCTATCTCTATAACCTCCATGGCCTTCCCCCTCCCTATCTCTATAATCTACATGGCCTTCCCCCTCCCTATCTCTATAACCTCCATGGCCTTCCCCCTCCCTATCTCTATAATCTCCATGGCCTTCCCCCTCCCTATCTCTATAACCTCCATAGCCTTCCCCCTCCCTATCTCTATAACCTCTATGGCCTTTCCCCTCCCTATCTCTATAACCTGCATTGCCTTACCCCTCCCTATCTCTATAACCTCCATGGCCTTCCCCCTCCCTATCTCTATAACCTCCATGGCCTTCCCCCTCCCTATCTCTATAACCTGCATTGCCTTACCCCTCCCTATCTCTATAACCTGCATTGCCTTACCCCTCCCTATCTCTATAACCTCCATAGCCTTCCCCCTCCCTATCTCTATAACCTGCATGGTCTTCCCCCTCCCTATCTCTATAACCTGCATGGCCTTCCCCCTCCCTATCTCTATAACATCCATGGCCTTCCCCCTCCCTATCTCTATAACCTGTAGGGCCTTCCCCCTCCCTATCTCTATAACCTCCATGGCCTTCCCCCTCCCTATCTCTATAACTTGCATTGCCTTCCTCCTCCCTATCTCTATAACCTCCATGGTCTTCCCCCTCCCTATCTCTATAACCTGCATGGCCTTCCACTTCCCTATCTCTATAACCTCCATGGCCTTCCCCCTCCCTATCTCTATAACCTCCATGGCCTTCCCCCTCCCGATCTCTATAACCTCCATGGCCTTACCCTCCCTATCTCTATAACCTCCATTGTCTTCCCCCTCCCTATCTCCATAACCTCCATGGCCTTCCCCCTCCTTATCTCTATAACCTCCATGGCCTTCCCCCTCCCTATCTCTATAACCTCCATGGCCTTCCCCCTCCCTATCTCTATAACTTGCATTGCCTTCCCCCTCCCTATCTCTATAACCTCCATGGCCTTCCCCCTCCCTATCTCTATAACCTCCATGGCCTTCCCCCTCCCTATCTCTATAACTTGCATTGCCTTCTTCCTCCCTATCTCTATAACCTCCATGGCCTTCCCCCTCCCTATCTCTATAACCTCCATGGCCTTCCCCCTCCCTATCTCTATAACCTCCATGGCCTTCCCCCTCCCTATCTCTATAACCTGCATGGCCTTCCCCCTCCCTATCTCTATAACCTCCATGGCCTTCCCCCTCCCTATCTCTATAACCTCCATGGCCTTCCCCCTCCCTATCTCTATAACCTCCATGGCCTTCCCCCTCCCTATCTCTATAACTTGCATTACGTTCCCCCTCCCTATCTCTATAACCTCCATGGCCTTCCCCCTCCCTATCTCTATAACCTCCATGGCCTTCCCCCTCCCTATCTCTATAACCTCCATGGCCTTCCCCCTCCCTATCTCTATAACTTGCATTGCCTTCCTCCTCCCTATCTCTATAACCTCCATGGCCTTCCCCCTCCTTATCTCTATAACCTCCATGGCCTTCCCCCTCCCTATCTCTATAACCTGCATTGCCTTCCCCCTCCCTATCTCCATAACCTGCATGGCCTTTCCCCTCCCTATCTCTATAACTTGCAATGCCTTCCCCCTCCCTATCTCTATAAACTCCTTGGCCTTCCTACTCCCTATCTCTATAACCTCCATGGTCTTCCCCCTCCCTATCTCTATAACCTCCATGGTCTTCCCCCTCCCTATCTCTATAACCTCCTTGGCCTTCCTACTCCCTATCTCTATAACCTGCATGGCCTTCCCCCTCCCTATCTCTATAACCTCCATGGCCTTCCCCCTCCCTATCTCTATAACTTGCATTGCCTTCCTCCTCCCTATCTCTATAACCTGCATGGCCTTCCCCCTCCTTATCTCTATAATCTACATGGCCTTCCCCCTCCCTATCTCTATAACCTCCATGGCCTTCCCCCTCCCTATCTCTATAATCTCCTTGGCCTTCCTACTCCCTATCTCTATAACCTCCATGGTCTTGCCCCTCCCTATCTCCATAACCTCCATGGCCTTCCCCCTCCTTATCTCTATAACCTCCATGGCCTTCCCCCTCCCTATCTCTATAACCTCCATGGCCTTCCCCCTCCCTATCTCTATAACTTGCATTGCCTTCCTCCTCCCTATCTCTATAACCTCCATGGCCTTCCCCCTCCTTATCTCTATAACCTCCATGGCCTTCCCCCTCCCTATCTCTATAACCTCCATGGCCTTCCCCCTCCCTATCTCTATAACTTGCATTGCCTTCCTCCTCCCTATCTCTATAACCTCCATGGCCTTCCCCCTCCTTATCTCTATAACCTCCATGGCCTTCCCCCTCCCTATCTCTATAACCTCCATGGCCTTCCCCCTCCCTATCTCTATAACCTCCATGGCCTTCCCCCTCCCTATCTCTATAACCTCCATGGCCTTCCCCCTCCCTATCTCTATAACTTGCATTGCCTTCCTCCTCCCTATCTCTATAACCTCCATGGCCTTCCCCCTCCTTATCTCTATAACCTCCATGGCCTTCCCCCTCCCTATCTCTATAACCTCCATGGCCTTCCCCCTCCCTATCTCTATAACCTCCATGGCCTTCCCCCTCCTTATCTCTATAACCTCCATGGCCTTGACCCTCCCTATCTCTATAACCTCCATGGCCTTCCCCTCCCTATCTCTATAACCTGCATGGCCTTCCCCCTCCCTATCTCTATAAACTCCATGGCCTTCCCCCCCCCTATCTCTATAACCTCCATGGCCTTCCCCCTCCCTATCTCTATAACCTGCATGGCCTTCCCCCTCCCTATCTCTATAACCTCCATGGCCTTCCCCCTCCCTATCTCTATAACTTGCATTACGTTCCCCCTCCCTATCTCTATAACTTGCATTATGTTCCCCCTCCCTATCTCTATAACCTGTAGGGCCTTCCCCCTCCCTATCTCTATACCTGTAGGGCCTTCCCCCTCCCTATCTCTATAACCTCCATGGCCTTCCCCCTCCCTATCTCTATAACCTCAATGGCCTTCCCCCTCCTTATCTCTATAACCTGCATGGCCTTCCCCCTCCCTATCTCTATACCTCCATGGCCTTCCCCCTCCCTATCTCTATAACTTGCATTACGTTCCCCCTCCCTATCTCTATAACCTGCATGGCCTTCCCCCTCCCTATCTCTATAACCTCCATGGCCTTCCCCCTCCCTATCTCTATAACTTGCATTACGTTCCCCCTCGCTATCTCTATAACCTCCATGGCCTTCCCCCTCCCTATCTCTATAACCTCCATGGCCTTCCCCCTCCCTATCTCTATAACTTCCATTACGTTCCCCCTCCCTATCTCTATAACCTCCATGGCCTTCCCCCTCCCGATCTCTATAACCTGCATGGCCTTACCCTCCCTATCTCTATAACCTCCATGGCCTTCCCCCTCCCTACCTCTATAACCTCCATGGCCTTCCCCCTCCCTATCTCTATAACCTGCATTGCCTTCCCCCTCCCTATCTCCATAATCTGCATGGCCTTTCCCCTCCCTATCTCTATAACTTGCATTGCCTTCCCCCTCCCTATCTCTATAACCTCCTAGGCCTTCCTACTCCCTATCTCTATAACCTCCATGGTCTTCCCCCTCCCTATCTCTATAACCTCCATGGTCTTCCCCCTCCCTATCTCTATAACTTGCATTGCCTTCCCCCTCCCTATCTCTATAACCTGCATGGCCTTCCCCCTCCTTATCTCTATAACCTCCATGGCCTTCCCCCTCCCTATCTCTATAACCTCCATAGCCTTCCCCCACCCTATCTCTATAACCTGCATGGCCTTCCCCCTCCCTATCTCTATAACCTCCATGGCCTTCCCCCTCCCTATCTCTATAACCTCCATGGCCTTCCCCCTCCCTATCTCTATAACCTCCATAGCCTTCCCCCTCCCTATCTCTATAACCTGCATGGCCTTCCCCCTCCCTATCTCTATAACCTCCATGGCCTTCCCCCTCCCTATCTCTATAACCTCCATGGCCTTCCCCCTCCCTATCTCTATAACCTGCATGGCCTTCCCCCTCCCTATCTCTATAACCTGCATGGCCTTCCCCCTCCCTATCTCTATAACCTCCATGGTCTTCCCCCTCCCTATCTCTATAACCTCCATGGCCTTCCCCCTCCCTATCTCTGTAACCTCCATGGCCTTCCCCCTCCCTATCTCTATAACCTCCATGGCCTACCCCCTCCCTATCTCTATAACCTGCATTGCCTTCCCCCTCCCTATCTCCATAACCTGCATGGCCTTTCCCCTCCCTATCTCTATAACTTGCATTGCCTTCCCCCTCCCTATCTCTATAACCTCCTTGGCCTTCCTACTCCCTATCTCTATAACCTCCATGGTCTTCCCCCTCCCTATCTCCATAACCTCCATGGCCTTCGCCCTCCTTATCTCTATAACCTCCATGGCCTTCCCCCTCCCTATCTCTATAACCTCCATGGCCTTCCCCCTCCCTATCTCTATAACTTGCATTGCCTTCCTCCTCCCTATCTCTATAACCTCCATGGCCTTCCCCCTCCCTATCTCTATAACCTCCATGGCCTTCCCCCTCCCTATCTCTATAACCTGCATGGCCTTCCCCCTCCCTATCTCTATAACCTGCATGGCCTTCCCCCTCCCTATCTCTATAACCTCCATGGTCTTCCCCCTCCCTATCTCTATAACCTCCATGGCCTTCCCCCTCCCTATCTCTGTAACCTCCATGGCCTTCCCCCTCCCTATCTCTATAACCTCCATGGCCTACCCCCTCCCTATCTCTATAACCTGCATTGCCTTCCCCCTCTCTATCTCCATAACCTGCATGGCCTTTCCCCCTCCCTATCTCTATAACTTGCATTGCCTTCCCCCTCCCTATCTCTATAACCTCCTTGGCCTTCCTACTCCCTATCTCTATAACCTCCATGGTCTTCCCCCTCCCTATCTCCATAACCTCCATGGCCTTCCCCCTCCTTATCTCTATAACCTCCATGGCCTTCCCCCTCCCTATCTCTATAACCTCCATGGCCTTCCCCCTCCCTATCTCTATAACTTGCATTGCCTTCCTCCTCCCTATCTCTATAACCTCCATGGCCTTCCCCCTCCCTATCTCTATAACCTCCATGGCCTTCCCCCTCCCTATCTCTATAACCTCCATGGCCTTCCCCCTCCCTATCTCTATAATCTACATGGCCTTCCCCCTCCCTATCTCTATAACCTCCATGGCCTTCCCCCTCCCTATCTCTATAATCTCCATGGCCTTTCCCCCTCCCTATCTCTATAACCTCCATAGCCTTCCCCCTCCCTATCTCTATAACCTCTATGGCCTTTCCCCTCCCTATCTCTATAACCTGCATTGCCTTACCCCTCCCTATCTCTATAACCTCCATGGCCTTCCCCCTCCCTATCTCTATAACCTCCATGGCCTTCCCCCTCCCTATCTCTATAACCTGCATTGCCTTACCCCTCCCTATCTCTATAACCTGCATTGCCTTACCCCTCCCTATCTCTATAACCTCCATAGCCTTCCCCCTCCCTATCTCTATAACCTGCATGGTCTTCCCCCTCCCTATCTCTATAACCTGCATGGCCTTCCCCCTCCCTATCTCTATAACATCCATGGCCTTCCCCCTCCCTATCTCTATAACCTGTAGGGCCTTCCCCCTCCCTATCTCTATAACCTCCATGGCCTTCCCCCTCCCTATCTCTATAACTTGCATTGCCTTCCTCCTCCCTATCTCTATAACCTCCATGGTCTTCCCCCTCCCTATCTCTATAACCTGCATGGCCTTCCACTTCCCTATCTCTATAACCTCCATGGCCTTCCCCCTCCCTATCTCTATAACCTCCATGGCCTTCCCCCTCCCGATCTCTATAACCTCCATGGCCTTACCCTCCCTATCTCTATAACCTCCATTGTCTTCCCCCTCCCTATCTCCATAACCTCCATGGCCTTCCCCCTCCTTATCTCTATAACCTCCATGGCCTTCCCCCTCCCTATCTCTATAACCTCCATGGCCTTCCCCCTCCCTATCTCTATAACTTGCATGGCCTTCCCCCTCCCTATCTCTATAACCTCCATGGCCTTCCCCCTCCCTATCTCTATAACCTCCATGGCCTTCCCCCTCCCTATCTCTATAACTTGCATTGCCTTCTCCTCCCTATCTCTATAACCTCCATGGCCTTCCCCCTCCCTATCTCTATAACCTCCATGGCCTTCCCCCTCCCTATCTCTATAACCTCCATGGCCTTCCCCCTCCCTATCTCTATAACCTGCATGGCCTTCCCCCTCCCTATCTCTATAACCTCCATGGCCTTCCCCCTCCCTATCTCTATAACCTCCATGGCCTTCCCCCTCCCTATCTCTATAACCTCCATGGCCTTCCCCCTCCCTATCTCTATAACTTGCATTACGTTCCCCCTCCCTATCTCTATAACCTCCATGGCCTTCCCCCTCCCTATCTCTATAACCTCCATGGCCTTCCCCCTCCCTATCTCTATAACCTCCATGGCCTTCCCCCTCCCTATCTCTATAACTTGCATTGCCTTCCTCCTCCCTATCTCTATAACCTCCATGGCCTTCCCCCTCCTTATCTCTATAACCTCCATGGCCTTCCCCCTCCCTATCTCTATAACCTGCATTGCCTTCCCCCTCCCTATCTCATAACCTGCATGGCCTTTCCCCTCCCTATCTCTATAACTTGCAATGCCTTCCCCCTCCCTATCTCTATAACTCCTTGGCCTTCCTACTCCCTATCTCTATAACCTCCATGGTCTTCCCCTCCCTATCTCTATAACCTCCATGGTCTTCCCCCTCCCTATCTCTATAACCTCCTTGGCCTTCCCCCTCCCTATCTCTATAACCTGCATGGCCTTCCCCCTCCCTATCTCTATAACCTCCATGGCCTTCCCCCTCCCTATCTCTATAACTTGCATTGCCTTCCCCTCCCTATCTCTATAACCTGCATGGCCTTCCCCCTCCTTATCTCTATAACCTACATGGCCTTCCCCCTCCCTATCTCTATAACCTCCATGGCCTTCCCCCTCCCTATCTCTATAACCTCCTTGGCCTTCCTACTCCCTATCTCTATAACCTCCATGGTCTTGCCCCTCCCTATCTCCATAACCTCCATGGCCTTCCCCCTCCTTATCTCTATAACCTCCATGGCCTTCCCCCTCCCTATCTCTATAACCTCCATGGCCTTCCCCCCTCCCTATCTCTATAACTTGCATTGCCTTCCCCCTCCCTATCTCTATAACCTCCATGGCCTTCCCCCTCCCTATCTCTATAACCTCCATGGCCTTCCCCCTCCCTATCTCTATAACCTCCATGGCCTTCCCCCTCCCTATCTCTATAACTTGCATGGCCTTCCCCCTCCCTATCTCTATAACCTCCATGGCCTTCCCCCTCCCTATCTCTATAACCTCCATGGCCTTCCCCCTCCCTATCTCTATAACCTCCATGGCCTTCCCCCTCCCTATCTCTATAACCTCCATGGCCTTCCCCCTCCCTATCTCTATAACCTCCATGGCCTTCCCCCTCCCTATCTCTATAACCTGCATGGCCTTCCCCCTCCCTATCTCTATAACCTCCATGGCCTTCCCCCTCCCTATCTCTATAACCTCCATGGCCTTCCCCCTCCCTATCTCTATAACCTCCATGGCCTTCCCCCTCCCTATCTCTATAACCTCCATGGCCTTCCCCCTCCCTATCTCTATAACCTCCATGGCCTTCCCCTCCCTATCTCTATAACCTCCATGGCCTTCCCCCTCCCTATCTCTATAACCTGCATGGCCTTCCCCCTCCCTATCTCTATAACCTCCATGGCCTTCCCCCTCCCTATCTCTATAACCTCCATGGCCTTCCCCCTCCCTATCTCTATAACCTCCATGGCCTTCCCCCTCCCTATCTCTATAACCTCCATGGCCTTCCCCCTCCCTATCTCTATAACTGCATTGCCTTCCCCCTCCCTATCTCTATAACCTGCATTGGCCTTCCCCCTCCCTATCTCTATAACCTGCATGGCCTTCCCCCTCCCTATCTCTATAACCTGCATGGCCTTCCCCCTCCCTATCTCTATAACCTCCATGGCCTTCCCCCTCCCTATCTCTATAACCTCCATGGCCTTCCCCCTCCCTATCTCTATAACCTGCATGGCCTTCCCCCTCCCTATCTCTATAACCTCCATGGCCTTCCCCCTCCCTATCTCTATAACTTGCATTGCCTTCCCCCTCCCTATCTCTATAACCTGCATGGCCTTCCCCCTCCCTATCTCTATAACCTCCATGGCCTTCCCCTCCCTATCTCTATAACTTGCATGGCCTTCCCCCTCCCTATCTCTATAACCTCCATGGCCTTCCCCCTCCCTATCTCTATAACCTCCATGGCCTTCCCCCTCCCTATCTCTATAACTCCATGGCCTTCCCCCTCCCTATCTCTATAACCTCCATGGCCTTCCCCCTCCCTATCTCTATAACCTGCATGGCCTTACCCTCCCTATCTCTATAACCTCCATGGCCTTCCCCCTCCCTACCTCTATAACCTCCATGGCCTTCCCCCTCCCTATCTCTATAACCTGCATTGCCTTCCCCCTCCCTATCTCTATAACCTGCATGGCCTTCCCCTCCCTATCTCTATAACCTTGCATTGCCTTCCCCCTCCCTATCTCTATAACCTCCATGGCCTTCCCCCCTCCCTATCTCTATAACCTCCATGGCCTTCCCCCTCCCTATCTCTATAACCTCCATGGCCTTACCCCTCCCTATCTCTATAACCTCCATTGTCTTCCCCCTCCCTATCTCCATAACCTCCATGGCCTTCCCCCCTCCTTATCTCTATAACCTCCATGGCCTTCCCCCTCCCTATCTCTATAACCTCCATGGCCTTCCCCCTCCCTATCTCTATAACTGCATTGGCCTTCCCCCTCCCTATCTCTATAACCTCCATGGCCTTCCCCCTCCCTATCTCTATAACCTGCATGGCCTTCCCCCTCCCTATCTCTATAACCTCCATGGCCTTCCCCCTCCCTATCTCTATAACCTGCATGGCCTTCCCCCTCCCTATCTCTATAACCTCCATGGCCTTCCCCCTCCCTATCTCTATAACCTCCATGGCCTTCCCCCTCCCTATCTCTATAACCTCCATGGCCTTCCCCCTCCCTATCTCTATAACCTGCATGGCCTTCCCCCTCCCTATCTCTATAACCTGCATGGCCTTCCCCCTCCCTATCTCTATAACCTCCATGGCCTTCCCCCTCCCTATCTCTATAACCTGCATGGCCTTCCCCCTCCCTATCTCTATAACCTCCATGGCCTTCCCCCTCCCTATCTCTATAACCTCCATGGCCTTCCCCCTCCCTATCTCTATAACCTGCATGGCCTTCCCCCTCCCTATCTCTATAACCTGCATGGCCTTCCCCCTCCCTATCTCTATAACCTCCATGGCCTTCCCCCTCCCTATCTCTATAACCTCCATGGCCTTCCCCCTCCTTATCTCTATAACCTCCCCCAGCTCTATAACCCGCCAAGATTTTCGCTCTCCTACAGTGTTGGAGCTTGGCCTTCTGGTCAGGGAGTGCATGGGCCTTTAAACATCCAGGACTTGAAACTAGTAAAACTAGTGGAAAGCTAACCATTGTAAACTTAATTTTAAAAAGGAGAGGGCAAAAAATCTTGGCTTCATACAATGTTTTATTGGGTATCTGAAGTGTCTCAAAGCATCCCGGGCAGGAAGTGCAGTTATCTATACAAACAAATGCAGCAGCCATTTTGTGCAGAACAAGATCTCCCTCATAGGTTGCATTTAACCAGTTATCTGTTTTCCTGTTGTCGCAGTACTGGCCGTGGTTGCTCAGGACAGCAGGAGAACTAATTTTCCGATATTCACCTTATCATCAGACATTGCCTTCATTTAACATCCCGCCCAAAGAAATTAATTTTAGCTAATGAGCAACATTAGAGAAATGAAAGTGAGATAAATTCTCTGCTTAAACCATCCCTCCACTATATTTTATGCCTGAAGCAGTCCACGTCCAAATGCAGTAAGACCTGGACAATATCCAGGCTTGGACTGACAAGTGTCAAGTAACATTCGCGCCACACAAGTGCCAGGCAATGACCATCTCCAACAAGAGAGAATCTAAACTTCGCCCCTTGACTTTCAAGGCATTACCATCACTGAATCCTCCACTATCAACATCCTAGGGGTTACCATTGACCAGAAACTAAACTGGGCTAGCCATATGAATACAGTGGCTACAAGAGTAGGTCAGAGGCTAGGAATCCTGCGGCAAGTAACTCACCTCCTGACCCCCAAAGCATGTCCACTATCTACAAGGCACAAGTCGTGTGATGAATACTCTTCACTTGCCTGGCTGAGTGCAGCTCCCACAACACTCAAGAAACTTGACACCAACCAGGACAAAGCAGCCCACTTGATTGGCATCACATCCACAAACATTCACTCCCTCCACCACTGACGCACAGCGGCCGCAGTGTGTACCATCTACAAGATTCACTGCAGAAACTCATCAAGTGTCCTTAGGTAGCACGTTCCAAACCCACAACTGCTACCATCTAGAAGGACAAGGGCAGCAGACACGTGGGAACACCACCACCTGGAAGTTCCCCTCCAAGTCACTCGCCATCCTGACTTGGAGCTATATCACTGTTCTTCACTGGCGCTGGGTCAAAATCCTGGAACTTCCTCCCTAACAGCACTGTGGCTGTAGCTACACCACATCGACTGCAACAGATCAAGAAGGCAGCTCACCACCACTTTCTCAAGGGCAGTTAGGGATGGGCAATAAATGCTGGCCCAGCCAGTGATGCCCACCTCCCGTAAATGAATTTTTAATAAGCTGCAAAAGCAGAAGCTATAATGCAACTGGGTGGAGTCCCATGCCATCTAGATTTAAATCCTTAAACATTTAATCTATAGTAAAAATGTACTAGGCTTTGGGAAACAGCAGGAAACTAGGTCTAATTGGATAGCTCTTTCAAGGAGCCAGGACAGCCACAATGGGCTGAATGCCCCCCTGTGCTATTTGATTCTACTGTTTAAACTTGTTTGACAGAAATATGGCATTTTATGATTCCCTAGTGTCTCATCAGTTATAAATACATACAGTGACAGGTTGATGGCAGATACTCAGTTGCTCTCAGCTAGCTCGGTAGCGGAGGAAGGACTCCTCAGTGTCTTTTAATTTAGGAGAAGGAGGAAACAAATGGAAATCAGCCCGGGTTCTCCTATGAAATCAAGCAACCCCTAAGGGAAATGTGAACTGGACGAGGATTGGTTGTGTTGTATCCTTCCAGGCACTCTACAATGGAATAACCCATTGATACTCACAGATAGAAACAGGTCACGGCAGGCTAGCACTGCTTATACATGACAGGAGCTCACTGTTTTCAGGACAGGAGTAGACACAAAAGGGTAAAAAAAAAAGTTATGATGATTTAATTCCCATTTCAGCATTGCATCGTTAAACAACCCCATTTTGGAGAGACGTTTTCCACTTTGCAAAGTAAACATTAGTTCACAAAACAAAATGCACTCAACTTGATTCATGGTCACGGAGTGAAGTGGAATTTTGATTCTATAATATTGCATTGGTCCCTGGCTGATTGGTGGATAACTACATCACAGGAACTCTGAGAAGAACGTAGTTCGTATTTCACACACGAACACCAGCACTAACCTTCTATCAACCCCATTAAAACCGTGGCAGGTTCAGAATTGAATAAAAACCACATACATTTATTTAAAGGGAAAAAGCTCAATTGGAATAGTTAAGAACACAAAATCATAAGAAAGGCACATTTGTAAATTACCTTGGAGCAATATTGTCACAGTCTGAGCATGTCACACCTGACTGTGGGCTAACACACAGATGGGCCTTGGAGTACGGTGCAAAGAAAGTGATTTTTAAATACAGATATAAGCGAGATTATGCTTCTTTGGTGCAACACATACATAATTAGCCTCTTTGGAATATTAAAATGCAGCGTTCTGTTATGTTGACAGGGCCACCGTGTTAGAAGTCACTGGAGTTCACTGCACTGAGCAGCAACCTGATCATTGTCCCCGTTATCCCACCTCTTAATTTATGCTACTTTAACATTCCCGAACCTTCCCCCCCCACCCCCCCATTCCTCCTTTGACGTGGATAATAGAATACATTATTGCGCTCTGGCTGCACATTGCCAGGCCTGTCACTCACAGAGATGACAGTTCTGTGATGACACAAAGGCAGGCAATCACTGCAGGAGTCTCAACAATGCAATGGGAAGATAGAAGTGGGGAGAAAAATCAACACCTTCTTCCTTACCTCTATAATTTGACAAGCTGCAGAAAGGCTTTAATCTCAAGGAAATCCTCAGAAAAGGTTTTTTTTATTTTTAAAAAAAACACAAGAAATACGTACAAAAACCAAGAATTCTTGCCCCTCCCTCTCAACGCATGGAGCAGGGCTGAATTTTAATCAAGTCAGGACCCTTTCAGTTTCGCTGCTGATTGAACTTTGTTCTTTATTATAACCATCTGTGTTCAGCTGCCAGCAGAAGAGAGAGAGAGAGAGAGAGAATCATAGGAGATTTATTAAAAAAAATCAAGACAATTGAGAGAAGACAGAAATAGATTTGTGAAAAGCTGATAGAAACAAGGAGAATTTTCTGATCTACAGGGAAAGAGTTGATCCACTGCTGTCATGACATGCTAAGTGTGTTGAGAAACCACCCAGCAAACCATCTCCCCTCCCCACACCATTAACCACTCATCTTAACGAAATATTTGCTGTGCTGGGTTCAGCTCATGCAGCCCTCATCAAAAAAACGTTATAAAAATTAAGTTGGTATTAGCCAACAGTTGTACCAGCTACATGAAATCTCCTCTTCAAATTATCATTAACCAAAGTCTCGTTAACAGTAGCAAAGGCGTTTGCTGCTTCATGTCAACAAAGCATTGGTATATTTTGGAGGGGGGGTGGTGGGGATGAAGAAAAACATACACACAAACATCATTCTTCCGCTGAGACTTTTCAGTTTGCCCACACTTGCAGCTTGTTGCTTGCCAGGATACATAAGCCTGGTGTTAAGTTAAATCAGACCATGGATCTCGGCCGGCTCTGCCAACTTAACTCGTCCTGGCTCGGGCAGCAAACGGAGTGTTGCAATTTGCTTCACTGTCCCCTGGGCTGGGGAGAAGGGGAAAGCAGGAAACTCAGGGTTTTCTCTCGAGATACCGGAGCTATATTAAGAGGATTGGTTTGCACAGACTTGGCTTGTATCCTTTCATGGAATCTAATTGTGATGTTTAAGGATTCAATAGTGTCGATAGAAAGAATTTATATAGCGCCTTTCAGGACATCCCGAAGTGCTTTACAGCCAACTCAATGCTTTTTTGGAAATGAAGTCACTGTCAATGTAGGCAACGCAGCAGCTAATTTGTGCACAGCAAGCTCCCACAATCAACAATCTGATAGTCAATTTTTAATTGATGTTGACTGAGAGATAAATAAGGGCTAGAACTCCAGGGATAACTCCCCTACTCTCCTTCGAAAAGCCTGATGTGATCTTTTGCATCCATCTGAGAGGGCAGATAGGGCCTCGGTTTAATGTCTCACCCGAGAAACTGCGCCTCTGACAGTACAACACTCCATCAGTACTGAACTGGAATGGCAGCCTCAACTTTTGTGCTCCTGTGTCCCAAAGTGAGACTTGAACACACAACCTTTTGACACAGAGACAGGAGTGCTCCCAACTCAGCCTCAGCTGCAGATAGAGAAAAAACTATTTCCTTTAGTTCATGGGTGGAGGGGGAGGCGGTGTGGTGGTGATTGCAGGGGCAATCCAGGACAAGGGGCATAGCCTCAAAGCTAGAGATAGGCCATTCAGGAAGCACTGTTTCACCCAAGTGATATTTGAAATTTGGAACGCTCTCCCCAAAAGCTGTTGGTCAATCGAAAATGTCAAAACTGAGATCGATAAGTTTTTAAAAACTCTTTCATGAAATGTGGGTATTGCTGACAAGGCCAGCATTTGTTGCCCAACCCTAATTGCCCTTGAACTGAATGGCTTGCTGGGCTATTTCAGAGGGCAGTTAAGAATCAACCACATTACTATGGGTCTGGAGTCACATGTGGGCCTGACCAAGTGAGAACAGCAGATTTCCTTCCCTAAAGGGACATTAGTGAACCAGATGGGTTTTTACAACAGTCGCCAACAGTCTCATGGCTGCTGTAACAGAGACAAGCTTTCAACTCCAGATTTTATTTTATTCATTGAATTTAAATTCCACCAGCTGCTATGGTGGGATTTGAACCCATGTTCCCACAGCATTAGCCTAGGTCTCTGGATTACTAGTCCAGTGACATTACCACTACACCAAGAGTAAAATAGATTGTAGATACAGATCGGCTGAATGGTGGAAGGCTCGACAGGCTAAGTGGCCTACTCCTGCTCCAATAATCATGGGATGACTTCTACTAGAAGATACCCATGTTGGCTGAGGATGCTTAGGATTAGCAATAGTCATGGAGAAGCACATTTATTCTGAACTTCCCAGCATCCTGACTAGAAATGTGGTGGATAGAAGACAAGAAAATAAATACTTTATCCCCATATTTTTATGTTATTCTTTGTCTGTTCGGGATACTTCTCTCAATGCCACACATCATTTCGAGGCAATTGTTTCCTGTGATGGCAAAATCACTTTAAATCAATGTAAAAGCAACAGGTACTTGCATATACAAAGTGCCTTGAATGCAGCATAATATCTCAGGGCACTCCACAGGAGCATAATCAAACAAAATTTCACACTGAGCCACATGAAGAGATATTAGAACAGAAGAACAAAAGTTTGGTCCAAGAAGATTTTAAAGGAGCATCTTAAAAAGGAGAGAGAGGTAGGAGAGCCAGACACATTTAGTGGGAGAATTCCAGAGCTTTGGGCCAATAGTGGGGCAAAAGAAATTGTAGATGCAAAACAGGCCACAATTGATGGACACAGAGTTCTTGGAGGGTTGTGGGGCTAGAGGAGGTTACTGACCTGGGGAGGAGTGAGTCCATGGAGGGATTGGAAAGCAAGGATGAGAATTTTATATCTGAGGCCCAAGTGGAACGTCAGCCAATGTAGGTCAGTGAGTACTGAGGTGATGGGTGAAGAGGACTTAGCATGAGTTAGGACATGGGCAGCATTGGCTTCTATGAAAACACCTCTGTCATTAATCCTGAGGAGATTAATTCATTTTAGGGGTTTATGGGCATGCGTTATGAGGAGGGAGGAAGGAGAAGAAGTATCATAGGGAGCCAACACCTTAATGCCACATCGTATTAATGTAACAACTTACAACCCCAAACAAGACAGACTGTTTCTGAAAGGTGATGAACAAAAGGAAAATATATGTTAAAAGAAATTTTATATTTTCTTATATATTCAGAATAACCTAAAACCTATAAAACCCTTGACAGGCTATTAAAGTTGAAGCTATCAAGCTATTAAAAGTTGAAGCAGATTACCCTGGCATAGCAAGGTTTCCACAACTCTCAACTTAGAATGCCTTATGAAAACTTCATTTGTAAGGAGCATCTTAAAGGGGGGAAAGAGAGCTGGAGAGACGGAAAGGTTTAGGGAAGGGTATTCTAGAGCTTAGGTTGCAGGCAGCCGATGGCTCAGCTACCAATGGCAAAACAACTGAAATTGGGGATACCAGAATGCGTTCAAACTGGAACACAAGTGACCCCCGCCTCAGTGTAAACTCTTGCAATGCAGTTTTGTGTTTTTGAATCCCGCTGGTGGTCAGTTTGGCAAAAAAATGGGCCATTCACACCATATTGCAGACATGGGTTTTTAAGCAGGGTGATAGCTGATCTCCTATTGTTCGTCGAGGACAGTCCAGATCATGTTGTGATATTCAGCAGCTCACCTGGTCTGTCCCTTTAATCTGGTTCCTGCTCACAGCAATCTAACAGCATATATGGAGACCAATGAGTTACTAATTATTGTTGCTGTTGGAAATGTGTGTGTCCTGGCAGTTCCTTGGGAAGGTGCCAGGTTTTTCTCAAGGTTAGAATAAAAAGACCAGGAGATATCTGATTTTCTTCTTTAAAACATTTTTTTAAAAAATTCCATTGTAAAATGTTGGTATCTTTTACCAAGTTGGATGTGTGAGCTGTACCATAAAGGCTGCATTTAAAAATACACTAGTATGCAGAGCGATCGTACAAGTGTGCCACTGATATCATTGTGTTCTCTACGTGCACAAGCAAATCAACCACAGGTCATACGAAACACTGTAGAATATTGACAATACCTCCTCTAAAGAGTGATGAATGTTCAGCTATAAAATGCTAATTATCTGTGTTCCAGCACTTTCACCCATATAAACACATTGCTTATGATTTAGTGGAAACTTCCACCAGTACACATTAAATGGAGGAGTTTATTAAGTGCACAAGTAAAATCAACATAGCTTATAGCACTAATGCCACCCACTGCTGCTGTTTCTTTCTCACAGAACTGCTAACTCAACCAATTCTGGAGCCAATGCTAAAAGCTTTGCATTTCTCAGACTTGACCCAATAAATGTAAGACTTAGTTCAATATGTTTCTATGTAATTCAACAAAACCACTTAGACCAAGGGGCAAAAAAGAACGATTTACATTTATATAGCACCTTCCCCGATATCAGGGAGTCCCAACACTGCAGCCAATTTGTGGCAGCAAAGTCTGACAAATGGCAACGTAATCATGACCAGAAAAATCTGACGCTTTTTAAAAAGTGACGTTGACTGAGGGCTAAATGTTGGTCAGGACATTATGGAGAACCTCCCAAATCTTCTTTGAAATAATGCATTGGAATTGTCTAAATACACTCGAAAGGGTAGACAGAGCCTCAATTTAGTGTATCATCTGAAAGACGATACCTCTGGTGGTGCAGCACTCCTGCAGCACTGCACTAGCAGTGTTAGCCTAGAATTTTTTATGCTCAAACCTCTGGAGTGGGGACTTGAACGCACAACCTTCTGGCTCAACAGCAGGCACAAGAGAAAAAGTGAGAGTGAGAGTGAGAAGTACTGTGAAAAAGAGAGAGAGAGGAATGAAAGCATTTATACAGGCTGATTTGAATCCTTGACTTCACAGTCCAGATCTGCACCAAAGGAGAAGATGGGATTTTTTTTTACCTTGATGTGTGATAGCCTGATATTATTTACTGTAGTCTATGCTTGAACTTTGAAGCAATTCAGCTGCAAATCTATAATAAATGTGGATTTGAAGACATAGCACAAAGTGTGTTTGAGACTCTATGAAGTTCTCTTTAACCCATAATGAGGTTAAAACCAGGTGGGATATCTCTGTAGACACAGAACATGAGTAATTTCCCCCTGCCCCACAAAACATGTTTCAACACAACCAGACAAAAGTCAAAATGTGAAGGTCAGGACAAGGTTTAACTCCATAATTATACATACTTCAAACCATGTTCTCCCTTTCAGAAACAACACCAATGTGGAATGATAGTAATACAAAACTTAACCATGGAAAGGGCAGCCAGTGCCATAAAAGCCTCCCTCAACCAAATCCCCTAGATTTTGTAAACTGACCCAATCTATCCCAGTGAAAGAATCAACTGTATTTATACAGCAACTTTCACAACCCCAGGATCCCCTGAAGCATCTCATCACCAATAGCTTTTTTTCCCCCCTAGCATAGTCACTGTTGTGTTGGCAAACAAAACAGCCAGTTTTGGCAAAACAAGGTGTCAGAGTTAACAATGAGATCATTCATAGTATCATTAAATGCTACAGCATATAAAGAGACCATTCAGCCCATCCTGCCCATGCCACTATCCAATTAAGAAGAAAGGCTTGCATTTATATAGCACCTTTCACCTCAGTTTTGCCCCAAAGCACTTTACAGCAAATGTAATAATTTTAACATGTAGCCATTGCTGTAATTTTTTTTTATTCGTTCACAGGATATGGGCATCATTGGCTAGGCCAGCATTTGTTGCCCATCCCTAATTGCCCTTGAGAAGGTGGTGGTGAGTCACCTCCTTGGACCGCTGCAGTCCATGTGGCGTAGGTACACACACAGTGCTGTTAGGGAGGGAACTCCAGGATTTTGACCCAGCAATAGTGAAGGAATGGTGATATATTTCCAAGTCAGGATGGTGCATGGCTTAGAAGGAAACTCGCAGGTGGTGCTGTTCCCATGCATTTGCAGCCCTTGTCCTTCTTGATGGCAGAGGTCATGGGTTTGGAAGGTGCTGTTGAAGGAGTCTGGGTGCAGTGCATCTTGAAGATGGTACACACTGCTGCCACAGTGAGCTGGTGGTGGAGGAAGTGAATATTTAAGGAATGCCAATCAAGTGGGCTGCTTTGTCCTGGATGGTGTCAAGCTCCTTGAGTGTTATTGGAGCTGCACTCATCCTGGCAAGTGGGGAGCATTCCATCACACTCCTGACTTGTAGATGGTGGACAGGCTCTGGGGAGTCAGGAGGTGATTTACTCTCTGCACGTGTAACGTAGGAAACATCACTTTTAAAAAAAAGCAGATGTCCTGACCATTATTACATTGCTATTTGTGGGACCTTGTTGTATGCAAATTGACTGCTGTGTTGGCACTCCCTGACATCGTGGAAGTGCTACATAAATGCACATTGTGCACAGCAAGATTCCACAGACAGCAATGCAATAATTGCCAGGTAGATCTGTTTTTTGTGATGTTGATTGAGGGATAAATATTGGCCAAGATACTGAGGAGAACTCACCTGCTCTTCTTCAAGATAATGCCATGGGATCTTTTATATCCACTTGAAAGGTCAGACAGGGACGTCGGTTTAATATCTCACCTCCAAGACAGGACCTCTGACAGTGCCGCACTCCTCAGCATTGCACTATGGCGTCAGCCTTGACTTCTGTGCTCAAGCCCCGGAGTAGGACTTGAAGCCAGACTCACTGATGAAAGTGCAACCAACTCTGGTTGACCCCCTAACACTAATCTTTTTTTCCCAATAGCACTACAAAATGCTTTTCCCCTTCTAGTATTTATCCAATTTCCCATGACCCGTTAATTTTACGGCACTGATTGAGGGGCACATGTTGGCCAGTTCACCGAGTGGACTGCTGCTGGTTGAATAGTGCAGCGGGATCTTCTATATCTACCTGAATTGGCATAAAGGTGAAGCAGCATTCTCTCAGCAACACACCCGAGGTGTCAATTCAGCCCATTTTCTCAAATCCCTGGAATCTACAACTTCTGAGCGAGGAGATGAGAGTTTTACAAACTGATCCAAACCTGACACATGCTGTTTGGTTGCCTGGAAATGTATTACAGCAGAAAGTGGTTTCTAAATACTGGAACAAGGTTGACAACAAGCAAGTTTTTAAAATGTACCCCCAGTGTTGTAGGTTAGGGAGTGTACTTTAAAGTTACCTTGCTAAACGACATTAAACGCAACGCTTCCTCCCCACCCTGTGATCGCCAAAGCGAAATTACATCTGCAGTGGAGATCTTCGGATTGTGGACAAATTGAACTGCTCAATGCTCGAGGAGGAGAAACGCCGTGGTCTTAACTCTCTCCCCGGCACTTCCGACATAAGTTATCACTGCTTGTAAACAGATTGGAGGCAGAGCAGTGGCGAAATGCAGATAGCCCGAACCTCCTCCAGTGTGTTATATGCGGGTCACGCCAAGATAGCAACCCTCCCCCATTCCCATTAAAAAGGCACACACACACATACAAACACCTCCCCCCCCATACACACACACATTACAAACATACACACATACACAACCCCCATACACACACATACTTACACACACCCATTTACTAACACACACACCCATACAAACACACACCCCCAAACATACACATACAAACACACACACCCCTACGCACACACCCCCATACGCACACACCATATATACACACCCCCATATATACACATACAAACACACACACATACCCATACACACACATACAAATACACACATACCCATACACACATACAAACACCCACACATCCATACAAACACACACACATACATTCAAACAGACACAGACATACACAAACACACACACACATACAAACACACGCACACATACACATAAACACAAACACAGATTCAAACACACACATCCAATACACGCAATAAATACCAATTATTTATATATCATAGAGAGATCTATATATTACATATATATCTAAGAGAGGAGCTAATGCAGTCAAGTTTGGACTCACATTGGGTCTTAAAAGGGTCAACTAATCAATTATTATTACATCATAAAACTTTGAATGATTACATAAGACGGCTAAAAAGGGTATTTTAAAGCTGCACTGCCTTGGTCAGAACGACTTCTGATTGCCAAGGCGCTGGTACTTTCATTGCAGGATGTATAAGGTGCACAGGTAGACTGGAGAGCGCCACGATGACGAACTGGACTCTACAACCGATCACATTCCCTCTGCGTTTATAACCACAGATCAGATTGGAAACCAGAATACCTGGAGCGTCGCTATGTTGGTACGTGGGATAAAGTTTTAATTGCCCACAGACTTCCTGATGTAAGTGATGATATATAGATGCTCCACAGCTTTTATATCTTTTATTTTTTTTTAAAAAAAGCCCTCGGTCTGCGCAACGTATAGCGCTCCACAGTCCAGCGAAACGTGACCCAAACACAGTAACAGAGGATTATAGGGAGAGGATCCAGCCTCAGCCTCCTCAGGACCCCCGACATGATACAAGGAAAAGACGAAGGGCTCCCAGCTCGCAACTTTCAATAGCTCTGGGGCAAAAACGCTTCGCATCAACACCAAGGCTGCTACACTCCACCAAAACATCTGCAGCCACCAGATTTTACATCGCCAACAGCTCTCCCGAAAACCCTGCCCTTTCCAAAGGTGTTCACTTTACATAAAAAAAAAACAGTTCCAATTCATTAACCTCTGTGATCATCCGATGTATTTCTATGCAATAGGTTTTATTTTTCGGTCGCATTCCGTTCCTGAAAAGGTCCCCTCGCCCCCGCCCCGGTCCCCAAGCCTTTCCAGCAAACCTTACAACTTTCAATGGCTTGTATGAATAGAGCATGCATGGAAAGAGGATTTGGATTACGCTGCTAACCCCATCCATGCCCGTTTGATTCGCGGCTGCTGCACCAACTCACAACACTGCGAAAACCTACAGCATAAGCGAGCTTATAATTGTTTTCTTAAAATCAACAGTATCAATCTTTAAGAGCCACCAACACAGGCTGAGGTGGATTAATGCCAACATAAACCGTCAGATTCCAAAACTTCAGACAATCCATCAAACAAAACAATCAGTAGCAGTCCCACAAACGTGGAAATATCACCTCGAAGCTACTACATGTAGATGCCAAAATATATTCGCATCTATTTTGTTAAAAAGAGAGACTCCTGTTTTTATTTCAGAGAAAATACAATCTATCAGTAGTAAACGCCAGCTATTTCGATCAGTGCTATTTTCGTCTTGAAGTTTTATTATGCGTTAATTAGAAGTTGCAATAAAAGTTTCTAAAACTTTCCAAACTTTTTCTTTTAATCACGAAAGTTGCAAAAGAAGGTTTCCCAAAAGTTATGCTCACCATAAAAATAGTTGTCCGATAAATTAAATAATAAAGGTTTTCCCTCCTTCTGCCTCTCTTTAATCCCGATTGTATTTAAGAAGTGGTTCTCCAGCCCTCAGTGGTTACAGTATCCACAAGAACTAATCTGCAAAGTGATGGCTCTCTCACCAACAGCGCAGCCTGAACCATTTCACAGGGACATTGCAATTGCCATCTGCCAAGGAGGTAACACTGTTAAAAATTACATAACATATAAGTTCATATTCACCATTTCCTGAACAAAAGTATTAAACCACTTATTTTAATGAAACAAATAAAATTCCTTCTGGAACTAATTTTCACGCCTATTCTTGTTTATTTCTCAAATTCTTTGATTTATCAAACCTGCTTCCCCTCCGTGCTCCTCTTTAGAGAGACCAGCTGGTCGGGATCCTTGGATCGACCCTGTAGCTGTGAGTACGCACGCGCAAATCCTTGGCGGCGCGACGCACGACGGGATTTGTAGTATTGCCCGCCAAACCCAAAGGCCCTGCGGCCGGCGGAGACGACAACTCCCAGGATCCATTGCGTCACATTTCTATATAGGGCGCCCGCGGCGCCACGGCGCATGTGTGAACCGACCACCGTGGCAAGATGGCGGCGCGCAGGGCTTCAGGTGCTTGGACTTTGCAAACGGTTTATTTCTTATTGCTGGTGAGTTGTGCCCGCCTTCACTTTTCCTCGGGGTAGAAGCAGTTAGGCGACGCCTCCTTCATCAAAGAAAAAGACGAAATTATAAATAGTTGTAGTTTTAAGCTGGGGGGGGGGGGGGGGGGGGGCGGGGGAGTATTTGAAGAGATTTATTGCGGGACTGGGAGGGGAAGTGGTGGTGGTGGCGGCTGCTGCTGACCAGCAACGGACACCGATCAGCTGCTGTTCTCCCGCATCCTCTTGGTGTTCAGGTGCCAGTCCATGTCATGTCTGCAAATCGCTCGCAAAGCTGGTTTGCAACTTTATCTCTGCAATTGAAAGCTTGGATTTACTTGTGCATTTGCCACTTGCTGCATTTTATTATAACCAGTCCCAACAGCTCACTTGTCTTAAAATAAAAGCGGAACATGCTGGATAAACTCAGCAGGTCCGGCAGCATCTGTGGCGAGAAACAGAGTCAACGTTTCGAGTCCGTATGACCCTCCTTCAGAACGTCAGAGTTCAATTGTTTGACTGTCTGAAGTTAAATGATTTTGTCATGTTTTCCCATAGCAAATGTTTGTCGATTAATAAAAGAAAGGTCTCTTATTAATGTGTACATATACATATAGTAATTTCTTCTCCGCCGATGCTGCCAGACCTGCTGAGTTTTTCCAGGTAATTCTGTTTTTGTATAGTAATTCAATGCTACGTGCATTCAGGATATTGATTGGGTTGGACTCTTTTTTAGAAAAAACTTTTAAAGTAATTGCTAATTGAAGGATGAAAGGGGAAATGAAACATTTTTTTTACCCAGAGGGGTGGTGGAGACCTGGAAGTATCTGCCTGAAGGGACGGTAGAGGCAGAAACACTCTCCCCATTTAAAAAGTACTTGGATGTCTATTTGGAAAAGTCAGGACCTGCAGGGATACAGGCTTAGCGCAGGAAGGTGGGATTAGCCTGGGTAGCTCTTTGTTGCCTGGCACAGAATTGATGGGCTGAGTGGCCTCCTTGAGTGTTGTAAGTTTTCTATGATTCAGCCCTGAACATTTTTGAGCTTTTCACAATTTTTACCAAGTAATACCCATGCCTGTTGTCAAGAACTAGATAGGGAGTGGGACATGTCTTTACTGTTACATTGTCAATAACATATCTACAGTCCACAAGCTTATCTGTGTCTGAGTGAATGTCCTCTGAAAAGGAAACAAAAGACTTGGCAGAGAAACAAAAAATGTTGCAATGACATAAAAACAGAAAATGTTGCAAACATGCCAAGATGGACAGCATCAGAGTATGGTGAAACAAATTTTACATTTTGGGTCTAAAGCATTTTCATTGTCAGTGAACGATGCTGGAAATCTGAAATAAAAAAACAAAAATTGCTTTAAAACTCTGCAGGTTGAAGAAGTGTCATCAACCTGAAATGTTAACGCTATCCTTCTGTTATCTCAGATGATCTGAACATTGTTTTTAGTTCTCTTCTCAAAAGGGATATTTGGCCAACTTTTCCCAATGAGCTTGTTTTTAATCAATTAAATAGTCACGATATGTTTCCTTGCTTAAAAAGTAAACAATTCTCTATTGTCTAATAATCCTGAGAATCTAAGTTCAAATCCCCCCTCCCACCTCTTCTCTCCCATGACACACGCACACAATGGCAGATTGAGAATTTGAATTGACCTTAAAATAAAATCTGGAATTGGTCAAATTAACCATGAAATTGTTAGATCTTTTTTAAAAGATAAAAACAACATCACTAGTGACGGATCTGTAACCACCAGCATTTTGTAGCTCACTACACTCTCAGTCTCCAAATTTGGGCAGAGTTTTTTTTGATGCACCTGTTATACTTCACTGAAATCCTGGTCACAACATTGAGTGCTTTACTTTTTAAGTTTTGTGAGAAAACATCTCTTAGTTTGTGAAGCAAGGCTTTCTGAAGGGAGTTAGATAATTACTGGAAGAGCGAATTTACAGTGCTATGGTGAAAAGGCTAGGTATGGGACTAGCTGAGTTGCACTTAGAGAGACAACACTGATGCAAAGGGCCAAATTTCCACCACCAGTCCTGTTTAAAAAAAAATTAAGCTGTGCATTAAGTCTATATTCCCAGCTGAAGTCTTATTTAGAAAGGAAACGCCTTAGTGACCAACTCCATGAAAATGTCAGTTCTGTTGATTAATTTGGAGATGCCTGAATTGTTTTGTAAATGACAAGGTATGGTTATGTAGTGACTACGTGGCTAGATTAGCAGTCAGAGGCTTGGTCTAATAAACCAGAAACCACAAGCTTCAGCCCACTAAGACGGTTATAGAACATGAATTGGAACCAGGAAATAACAACCTAGTATCTCTGAAAAGTGCCTACGAAGCTGTCACATTGTCATCGGCCCTTTATTTCCAATAGGGAAGGAAACATGCCATCCTTACCTGATCTGACTGATATAACTTCAGTCTCATGCTAATGTGCTTACTCTCAACTGCCCTCCAAAATGGCTTGCCAAGCCACTCAGTTGCATCCTGGAAAACTGGGCATATAAAATAAATAAGGTCAAAGATGCGGTATTCTGTAGCAAGGAACCCAAATTCTGACTTCCCAAAACCTTTCCACCATCTACAAGGTACAAGTCGGGACTGTGATAGAATGTTATGTACTTGCCTAAATGAAGGCAGCTCCAACAATGCTCGACTGGCACTCTATCCACCACTGGTGTACTGTGGCTGCAGTGTGTGCCACCTACAAGATGCACTGCAATAACTCGCCAAGGCTTCTAAGCACCCTCCAAGCCCGCAACCTCTACCACCTAGAAGGAACAGGAACACCACCACCTGCAAGTCGCCCTCCAAATCGCATGCCATCCTGACTTGGATGCAGTGGTTTAAGGAGGCAATTCACCTAAGTAAGTGAGCATATTGAAGCTGCAAACATAACATAAGGTTCTTTCTGACAAATGGAAAACTTGCAAGTTTACAAATACACTACAGAAAATAAGCTTTGGGTGTGCTGCTTTGAGTGATACTAAATCATCCAGACCTGAAAGATGCTGCCAATGACAGCATCTTTAATTTTTACAGCATTGTCAATGTGTGAAGGGACTTTGGAATTTACAAGGTAATGTGTTTCCAAGTGTAGTTCCCCATCTGTACCAAGTTGGCTGATTTTGGCTGGAAAATCCCCCATATATAGCACCTTATCATATCCTGGCATGATAGATGACAAAATTCATCACCACCTCCAATGTGCCAGCTGAGCCTTCAGCCAACTGAAGAAAAGGAGTATTCTAGGATCAGGGTCTCAAACCCATGACTAAGGCCATAGTTTACTGGGCAGCAGCGATCCCTGTGCTGCTATATGCTTTGGAGACTTGGGCAACCTACAGCCACTGGAGAAGTAGCACCAGCAGTTCCTTCGTAAGACCTCCAAATCCAGTGGCAAGAATGGTGGCTTAACATCCGTGTCCTTTCCTGAGCCAACTTGCCCAGCATTGAGGCACTAATCACACAAAATCAGCTCTGCTGGGTGTTACAGGTCATTTGTGTGTCTGAGCTCTTAACAACAGACTCCTGAAGCAACTAGTCTACTCGGAACTCAGTTGTGGCAAGAGACTCCCAGGAGGACAGCAAAAACACTTTAGGGATGTCCTCAAAGCATCCCTGAAGAGGTCAAACATCCCCACCGATTCAAGGGCTTGTGACCAACAAATGGAGGAAAGCACCAAAGTCATTGAGAGAATTCTGGAATGCGAGCAGGTGAAGTCGAGGTGTCAGAGGGAGCGCGCAAATTCTATACGCCTATCTACCCAGCCCTTCAAGGACCATCTAGCCCACATATGGCAGTCTGCAGGTCGCACATTGGACCTACCAGCCAATTCAAAACTTATCGAACCAGAATGGAGGTAAGTCATTTTTGATCCTGAGGGACTCTCTGAAAGAGGAGGATCATGCTCTAATACATCACTGTAGAAAGAATAAGGCTGCCATATCCTCCTTGGAAAATTAGCATGTAAACAAGGTATTGGAGCTTTGTGATCTGGGGATGCAGATACACAAATCATTAAAAGTAGCAACTTAGCTGAATAAGGCCATTTAAAACATCAAAGCACTGTGGTTCATTTTGAGAGAAATAGAATTGAAAAATAGAGAAGTTATGTTAGATTGGGATAGAACCTAGGTTAGACCATACGTGTTGTACCATGAATAGTTCCAGTCTTCAAATTATGGAAAGGGTATAGAGGTGCTAGGGAATGTGGGAAAAAATAATTTATTGGGATAATACCAGAATCAGTGCTTATTCTTATCAGGAAAGATCAAAAAGGTTGGTGCTGTCCTCTCCATTAAAGAGAAGACTGAAGCATGACCTGATAGAGGTCTTTGAGATTATGAAAGCATCTGATCAGGAAAGAGTGAGACACATTGGACTCTTCACAAAAACCTGCACACATCTGATGTGCCAAATGGCCTTCTGTGCTTTATGATTCTAAGCATAATGCATGTATAAACATGTCTCTCTTTTTTAAGAAAAACAGACCAACTAGTAGAGCAATCAGTGGCACACTCACGCACAAGCACTTACTTGCAATATCTTTTCAGATCAAAAGAATCAACAAGCCGGGGTCTTTTTATTTCACCTAGGAAAGAGAAGGTTGAGGGGTGAGCTAACAGTTCTTCATTATGAAAGGGTTTAATACAGTAAATGTAGTGAAGATGTTTCCACTTGTGGGCAAGATCAGAACTGGGGGCCATAAATGTTAGATATTCACTAATGAAGCCAATATGGAATTCAGGAAGTGGTGAGTATGTGGAACTCACTCCTACAATGAGCAATTGAGGTGAATAATATTGATGCATTTAATGGGAAGCTAGATAAGCACATGAAGGAGAAAGGAATAGAAGGATATGTTGATAGGATGAGCTGAAGAGGAGTGGGAAAAAGTTCATTCGGAGTGTAAACACCAGCACAGGCCAGTTGAGCCGACCAACCTAATGTAAACACAATGCCCCAAAATGTTTCACAACCAGTGAAGTACTTTTGAAGTACATTCGCTGTTCCCTAGACAAGCCTGACAGCTGATTTAGACATAGCAGACATAAATTCTAAATAAGATGCTTGGCATGATTGTTTTGATGGAAATTCTCAGCAGGTCAGGCAGTATCTGTGTTAACATTTCAGGTTGACCTTTCATCTGAACTGGGAGGCGGCTTGCGTGGCACATGAACGCTGGCTTGGACCACTTGGGGCCTAATGGCCTAATTACTTGCGGTGCAATGCAATCCTGAGGTTTCACCAGTTCTGATGACAGGTCACAGATCTGGAATGTTAACCCTGTTTTTCTCTCCACAGATGCTGCCAGATCTGAGTGTTTCCAGCACTTTTGTTGTTCTTTCAGATTTCCAGCGTACATATTATTTTGCTTTCCTAATCTTCTTTTGGTGGTCTGGCCTGTATACTTTTGTTCAAGTAAGGTTATAGAATCTTATGTACCTGAGCAGGCCTGCAGTTCCTCAGTTGAACTGGTTACACCCCATCTGGAGTAGTGTTCAGTTCTACGTCCTGCTGTTTAGGTAGGATATACGTATTAGCCATGAAGGAGGTGTAGGACTGATTCAGTAAAATAGAGTTTAATTACAAGCACAAGTTGCATAGACTAGACTTGTATTCTGTTGACTGTGAAAGAGTTAAGGGGTATTATCATTGAGGCGTATAAGATGATTTGAAAGGGTGTGTAGAGAAAACTCTTCCTTCTGGTGGGGAGGAATGCAGGACAAGGGGCCATAACCTTAAAATGAGCACTGGGCTGTTCAGGGGTGATGTCAAGGAAGCACTTCTTCACACAGTCGTGGAAATTTCAAACTCTTAACACCCCCACCCCAAAAAAAACAAGCTGTTGAGGCTTGGGATCAATGGGAATTTTCAAAACTGAGATTAGTAGATTTTTTGTTAGGCAAGGGTATTCAAGGTTATGGAACCATGGTTGGTTAATGGAGTTTTGATACCAGTCCACCATGATCTAATTGAATGCCAGAACAGGCCCGAGGGGCTGAATGGCCTACATCTATTCCTTCCTAACTGCTCACTGAAAAGGTAACAACTGCAACAATGCACCACACCCGTTGGGGCTCATTTTTTGTCATGAGTTTGAACTTGACCTCCAGACTCTTGAGTTCAACTGGTTACTAACTGAGCTAAGCTTCCAATGTCATGGAGCTGACATTGGGGAAGGTTATGGGGTTGGAGTTCAGTTTAATCTCCGTGGGCATAATGGTTAATATTGCTGCCTTTGGTAATGAGAGCACTGGGCAAGAGTAAAGTGACTGCTGTGATGTTGTGTGTGGCCAAAATCTTCAACCGGAATCTATAGTAAGAATGTCGGTGATTTTTTTTTTGCCTTCTCCTACCGACCCTAAAGTTGAAGTGTTGAAGATGATAGCAGCATCTCTACTGCATCCCTTTTCTTATGAATATTAGTGTCTATTTGTGGAGAATATGCAAAATAGAGTGCAAAAATAGCAAATGAGATGCAACACTGAACCAAGGTTGATGCACGCTCTTGTACATTGCACATCACTCTGTTTCAGTTCAATTAATGGCTCATCAGTGAACAGAAATAAAATGCAGTTTTGGGATAATGTTCTGCAGCCCTGAATTTAACATGAAGATAATTTTGGCCCATCTTTTAACGGCACACATCTTTAGCCTGGGACTTATTCCAAATCGGATGATTTTATCACTGTGTTTGAAGTGGGTGGATATTCTGAAATGTTTATAACTGGATTTCTGTTCTCTAACTATAACCTGTGTTTCAAGAAACTGGCAACTGAAACTTTTTTTTCTGAGATGCGGTTTACACCTCAACATTTTTGTGCCCAGCAGAAAACTTTTTTTTAAAAAAAAATTCGCTTGTCAAAAATACAAATGGTTATTCACTGAAGGATTTAACTGCAGAGCTCGTAGGTGTGAAAATTATTTTTATCTTGAATTTATTACATATATTGTACTTGGTCCAAATGATAAATATAAACCTAAGTATTGCTTTGTATTTTTTCAGCTATGCAGTCAGTCTAAAGGGTGACTGAATTTGCACATTTGCTCTCTGTTAACTTTTTTTTGTCTCTGTCTCAAACTATGAAAGAAGGGAAACTTGCATTTTTGCAGCCTTTCATGTCTTTGGGATATTATCAAGTACATAAGCAATGAATTCGTTTTTGCGAAGCTGCCATTGCTGCTCTGTAGGTAATTATTGAGCCAATTTGTATAAAGTAAGGTGCAACAACAGCAATGTGATGAATGACTGACTATAGGTGGTGTTGGAGACATCAATCTTGACCTGCATATTGGTTGAGCTTCCTACACTTAAAATAATGAGGACATGTACCTGAATCGCAGACAAGGCCTGGGTATATTGTCTCATCATGAAAGGGCACCTGTAGCAGTGCAGCACTCCCTCTACACTGTCCTGAAGTGAGAGCACTGCCCAATGTATAACTGAGCTATTCGATGAAAGGAATGTTTAACAGGATTCAAACTGATCGATGTAGTCAAAACTAAGACAGAGCCTTTCCTTGTTGAGAGCTAATTGACTTTGTCCAGTGTCAACACTCCTCACCCCAATCCAGCATGTTTAATCTCTAGTTTATATTGGGTGACCTAACTTGCTAGCAGTGTGTAGTACAATCAGCTTCAATACTCAAAGGCAAGGAAAGAGCAAGAAATCAGCCTGAGTTTCTGATCAGGAAGTCTATTCAGCCTGCACGATACTGAAACATAAATATATTAATACTAGATTACTACTTGGTGTCTGCCTTTCTGAACGTGGCACACTCAAAGTTGAGGTAAGTCACTGCTTGCATTTCTCCCTGCCATGTGGAATGCACATCACGATCTCTGATTTTAACACTTCAGAACAAGGCAGACAGTTTGGGGTGTGTTTGTTCCGTGAGGCTTAATTGTCGTTTGAAGGGCCCTTCTCACAGGTAATTCAAAGCATTTGACACACAAGCCACTTCAATTTGATTATCTTGACCCTTTTGTCCAACAGACTGAGCAGTGTGTTGAAACTTGGCTCTAACTGCCAAAGGTACTTGTGAAGACCAGCACCTTCAGTAATTGACAAGCTGTTAATGACGATGATCCAAAATGTAATTATTGGAGATAGCATTGCCTCATGTATTTTGTTTCAATTTATTTTTGAAAGGTGCTGAATGATCTATTTATTTCTGCCCCCTGTGTAAGCCACCAGTCAGCCTGAAGCCTGCCGAAAAACTAATCAAAATCCATGACTCCATGTTAGCATCTCAAGTAATGAACAAACCTGGTTTCAAGGATGTAATTTGTGTTTGAGTTAGTGCAGGAGAAGCATTTTGCTTGTTTTGGCAATTTGAGGGAAATAAATATTGCTTGTTTGGTGCCAATGAACCTATGCATTGGATTATAGACAAATGGCCTGTAGTATACATGCCTCCGTTAATTGGAGGCTAGGTAATTGTGATATATTTCAGTAAGTGAAGCACGGCCACAATGATTCACTCTGTTCAGACCACGGAACTTGCTAAAATTTATTTATTTAGATATTGGGCAAGTAAAGATGCCCTCTGGTTTGTAAAGGGATCCCAAGACTGCTAACTTCCGCCTCTTACATTGCTTTTGCCTCACTTTTGTTACCTCCACACATAACTATTCCAAGCTGTCCTAGCCAGCCTCCATCTTCCACCTGCCTTGAATCTGCTGCTTGTATTCTAACTCGCACCAATGCCCCTGTGCACTCTGACCGGCATCAGCTCCCAGTCTGGTAGCACCTCAATTTTAAAATTCTCATCCTTTGTTTTCAAATCCCTCCAGCAACCTCATTCCTCCCTATCTCTGTAACCCCCCTCCAGACTTGTAAGCCTTAAAGATCTCCGCACTCCAATTCTAGCCTTTTGTGCTTGGTTGATTTTAATTACTTCACCATTGGCAGGCATGTCTTCAGATGCATAAGCCTTAGGCACTGGAATTCCGCCCCTCAACCTTCCTTCCCCTTTCTCCTCCATTCAAGCACTGCTTAAAAAAACCTACCTCTTGGTTCAAGCTTTTGGCTGGCTACCTGTCGTAATATATCCTTATTGTGGTTTGGTGTTTGGTCATATTTTGTTGATGCTCCAGTCACATGCCTTGGGGTGTTTTGTTACATTGGAAGGTCCTATAAAAATGCTACTTGTTGATGCAAAGTCTGTGGCCATTAACAGTGAATCTTCAGCAAAAATCTAGTGCTCAAAAACGCCGAAGGATAACTGGCACTAGGCTTAACTTTGAAAAGACGCATTAACGTTGCGTAACCACTGATTTATAAGAAGAGCTGTCCTTGAACAGCGAGATGGTTTCTCCAGCAACGAAGTTTTAGCCATTTGGCTAGTATTCTCAGTATTGAACGAAGACAGCTCAGTCATCTGAAATTATAGTGAAAATGGCATGAATCTACTTCTCTGCTTAAGGTCTGAAACTCTGCTGACGTAAAATTTATTGGAAATCAATGGAACCATTGCAGGCATTATCCTCTGAGGACTTTTCTTTCCAGCTGCCTGATTTACCTGTTTTCCTCCTCAAGGCTGTGCTGCCCACATGCCTCATGGCAGCAAAAGTGTCTCCACTGATTGAGAAAGTTGATGACCAAAAAGAACTGAAGAAGCTCATGCGGACGAGAAATAACATATTGGTGCTATACTCCAAATCAGGTGAGCAGATTCTGTGTCTTTGTCCGATAGCCCTAGTGTGTTTATTTCGTAAACCCTGCTCTGCAAGCCACACCCCACTTCACCACCTGCATAGTGACATCATATCATCTAAAATCACAAAGTCCCGTTCTGCATGTATGCTGATGACACATCACTATCGGCTTTCTCACCCCTCCACTGTCAGACAGCTTGTCCAACGTCCACTGCTGGATGAGCAGAAATTTCCTCCGGCTAAGTGTTGAAAGACCAAAACCATTGCCTTTGGCCCTGCTCCAAACTTTGTTCCCTATCTGCTGACTTTATCCCTCTCCCTGGCAACAGTCTGAGGCTGAATTGGACTGTTTGCAACTTGGTATTATTTTTGACCCTGTCATAAGCTTCAGACCACTCAATCACATAAGGCTGCGTAATTCCACCTTTGTGATGTCACCTGACTCTACCCTGGCTAAGTCCATCTGCATCTGAAACTCTCATTCTTAGAATGGTCTAGTCTAGAGGTGACAATACAAGACAGCCCTGGCCGGCTTCCTATGCTCCATCCTTCATAATCTTGAACTCTGCTGCCCACAACCTAATTTGTACCGAGTCCTGTTCACCTATCCCCTCTGTGCTCATTGACTTACCCAGGTTAAGCAACACTTTGATTTTAAAAGTTCTCATCCTTGTTTTCCAATACCTCTCTATCTCCAATACCTCCTTCAGCCCTACAATTCTGCAAGATATCTGCACTGCTCCACTTCATGCTTCTTGTGCATTCCTGATTTTAATCATTCCACCATTAGAAGCCATGCTTTCAGCTGCTGTGCTTTCAGAGAAGGCAATCTGCTGTCCTTAACCCCCAGCCTGGCCCATGTGAACCTGCAGTTTAAAGTGACTGACTTTCAGTTGGTTTCAGAAGTGGTTAATTGAAGGCCTTTCTTTATCCATCTTCTCTGAAAGAGTCCCAGGTTTAACATGGGGGAACTACCTTCAGCAGTCCCATGTCCCGAAGTAGCATTGGGGAATAGGTAAACAATGTGAGCCGGAAGACTGAGAAAGGAAATTAAGCACTAATTGAAAGGTTGGTCAAGGGGGTAACATGACCAGCAAATCCAAGGGCACTGTCTTTAATTTAGTCAAATTTCATAATGAAATGTAGCACTTTTTAAAAGTCAGATCTTCAAAAAATCGCAGCAAGCTTCAAGTATGTCCAACCTTAACCCGCACAGCATGTCACCCAGTTATAGTGCTTTCTTGTTTTTTATTTAAATCAGTTGGTGTCAATGTGTTGAGTTATCACTTCAAGCTTGATGGTGTGTGACCACTAGCAATGTGTAGCTCACCAAACTCTATTCAGGAACAATCCAGATTTGGACAGAGAACAAAATCTACAGCTGGTCTTTATAAAGTGAATATTTCACACCAACGTTCTGCTTTACATAAATCCTACTCTCAGCATTGTGTACTGTATTTTAATCAGTAGTTAGGCTTTGTAAGAATGCAGTCTCTTAGCTTGTGAAGCTGTACAAGCAGCATATATTCATGACTGGAATAGTATTGAGAAGACACAATACCTTTATAAAAACAAAAAAAATCAATAGCTGTGACATGAAGCTGTCGGATTGTTGTAAAAAGCCAACTGGCTCACTAATGTCCTTCAGGGGAGGAAACGTGCTGTCTTTAACACCCAGCCTGGCCTATGTATGACTCCAGTTCCACACCAAAGTGACTGACTTTCATCTGGCCTCTGAAGTGACCTAGCAAGCCACTCAGTTGAATCAGAACATTACAAAGGAAAAATACGAGCAGTCTGAGGAGAAGGCTCACCACCTTTTCAGGGCTACCAGGAATGGGTAATAAATGCCAGCCTTGCCAGTGACTCTCTCTCTCATCTCAAAAATGAATTTAAACAATCCTCTGTGTGAAATTTTGAGCTAATGTACTTTATAGTTGTAGGAGCATTCTAATTATAGCCCAGGCGTGATGTGAGTCACTTTGTGCTCATACTTGGAAACTACTTGTGCAAATACGGAAAAGATAAAATTGTTAAACCAGTTGTGTGAAAAGATTTGCTTGCTGTGAAATTACATTGCATTAAGAAAAAAGGAATTAAATGGTAAGTTGGCATTTCATAACAATCCAACAGCTTTCATGGTTAGTTACTGATTATTTTTTTTTTAAAAAGGCAAACTTGCATTGGAGCAGGCGAGGGAGTGGGAGGGGGGGAACCTATCCTTGAACACCTCAAACTTCTTCACTTGCGAGCCAGGATGGTCAGTTGACAGCAAGCAATGTGCCCGAGAGAGGGACCATTGGAGCAAACCCCAGTTCTTGTTCGATATTCCCCCTCCACCTTTCATTGTTGCACTTCTAGCTGATGTCAGTAAACAGTGATAATTCAACCAGAACTCCTGCTCCTTATTACTCTTTTTTTTTCCTTTCCTCTCCCAAGAGTTGGAGCTCTGCTACTGCTCCCCCAGCTGACTCCTCAGAGACGTCTGCAGTGCAACCTCCTTGGGTCTTACAGTGCAGCCTCTAGCTGCCTTTTAACTGTCTTAGCAAAAGAAGTTCAGAGAGTTGAGACTGCACAACATTGATCTAGCTTTTTCATGTGCATCCTGTTCTCTTGACCTGTTAAGCAACCGGTGTTGTCTGCTCCCAGATTTCCAGGCTTGTCGTTTGGAAATGACTGTGGGAAGGTGACTCTTTCCTGTCTATTCTGCCTTTTCTTTCCCTTCCATGCATGTTGTGGTGCTGCGCTGAGCCTTTCCACACGCCAGAAGAGTTTGGCAGATTTCAACAGGCTCCTGGCAGTCACTGTGCGTCCGGTTTGGTGATTGTATGGCGACTGCAATATTGTTGAAGGGTTTGTTCATTATCTCAATGCACTTTCATAATCTGTTGACCGAGCCTGAATCTTTGCAGCTGGTTGCACAGCACAATGGTTGGTGATAAGCAATGTTCAGTAACGCCCGTGTTTGCTTTCTTACTGTGTGATAGCTGCCACCGCTGAACGACCGCTTAAACTACTCTCTGATGTGGCAGAAGCAGTAAAAGGGCAGGGCACCATTGCCTGGGTAGATTGTGGGTAAGTTATTTAACTTTTACAGCAATGATTGGGAATACCTTTAAATCTTTTTGATTTAACCCAGTTCTCTCATTCTCATGTCTCAACCTCATTTCTAGTTATTTTCCCTCTATTAGATTTTTTTTTGCTACACTGTCTGCAGTTTTTGACAAGGTCAGTAGGCACCCTAACCAGCGTTCAGACCTCTTTCCTGTTCCACCAGCATGCTTTGGCTTACTGAGTGTGCTCATCTGTTTGGAACATGGGAATTAGAATTGACCATTCAGACTCAAAAGTCTGTTCTACCATTCAAGTTTGATTGTGACTGATCTCCATTTGGGTCAAAAATCCTGGAACTCTGTCCCTAACAGCACTGTGGCTGTACCTACACCACATGTACTACAGCAGTTCAAGGAGACAGCTCACCACCACTTTGAGGGCAATTAGGGATGGACAAAAAATGCTGGCCTAGCCAGCAATGTCCACATCCTGTGTTAACCAGTGATGCCCAGATCCCCTGAATGAATTTAGAACAAAATTACCTGCATAGCTCCATGACCTTTGATAGCATCACCCAACAGATTTCTATTGCTCTTCACCTCCAAAGCTCCAGTTGCCTCATCATCTAATATCTAATGCCTTCTGCGGGAGAGTATTTCAGATTTCCACTATTTCTTTGTGTGAAGAAATGCTTTCTGATTTCCTCCTAAATGACCTAGCTCCAATTTTAAGATTGTACCAAATGGCATTTATAGCAGCTATAATCTTGTGAAACATCCCAAGATGCTTATCTCCTCGTTCTTGATATCCCCACCCATCAAAGGAAATAGTTTCTCTGTATTTAGCCTATTGGATCCTTTTAACATTTAAATATCCCGACCAGATCACTCACAAGCTCATGTTATACTTCCACCTGCAGCATTTTTTTTTATTATTCGTTCACAGGATGTGGACATTGCTGGCTAGGCCAGCGTTTATTGCCCATCCCTAGTTGCCCTTGAGAAGTTGGTGGTGAGCTACTGCCTTGAACCACTGCAGTCCATGTGGTGGAGGTACACCCACAGTCCTGCTAGGAAGGGAGTTCCAGGATTTTGATCCAGCAACAGTGAAGGAGCAGTGATAAATTTCCAAATCAGCATGGGCTGTGGCTTGGAGGAAAACTTGCAGGTGGCGGTGTTCCCATACATCTGCTGCCCATGTCCTTCTAGGTGGTAGAGGCCAGATGTTTAGAAAGTGCTTTCAAAGGAACCTTGGTAAGTTGCTGCAGTGCATCTTGTAGATGGTACACACTGCCGCCACTGGGCATCGGTTGTGGAAGGAGTGAATGTTTAAAGTAGCAGATGAGGTACCAGTCAAGTGGGCTGGTTTGCCCCTTTTGGTGCCGAGCTTCGAGTGTTTTTGGAGCTGCACTCATCCAGCCAAGGGAGAGTGTTCCATTGCATTTCTGACTTGCACCTTTGTAGACAGGCTTTTTAATTCTATTACCCAGCCTTGGATTTTCTTAGCTTGTCGTTATATCCCCCATTCCACTTCTTTTTTGCCTTTCTGCTGATAAGTAGTCCAACCTTTACAATTGTGTTTCTGAAGAAACATGCAGAGGTTTGTCTGTCCTAACTTGACTGGCAGATGCGTATAACTGATCCATAGAGCCATTGGAAAATAACAGCACAGAAAGACTCTTCAGTCTATCGTGTCTGCACTGGCCGAGAAAGAGAAAGTTTATTTTTTAAAAAAAAACTAGCTGTCCGTTTTAATCCCACCTTCCAGAACCCAGCCCATAGCCTTGCAGATTACAGCACTTTAGTATAGATCCTGTGCCTTTTAAATGAGTTGTGGGTTTCTGCCTCCACCACCAAACCAGGCAGTGAATTGCAAACACCTACCACCCACTGGGTGAAGAAGTTTTTCCTCATGTCGCTTCTAATCCTTCCACCTTTAAATCTGTGCCCCTGCTAATTGACCTCCCTGCTAGGGGAAACAGAGTATCCCTGTCTACTCTATCTCGGCACCTTGTACATTTCAATCAGGTCACCCCTCAGCCTGCTCAGTTCCAAGGAAAGCACCCCCAGCCTATCCAGTCTTTTCTCCGAGCTAAATGACTTAATTTTGTAAGTGTAAACATGCCACCTTCTCGTGAATTTTGTAGCATCCCTGGGAATAATATGTTACTAAACATTTCTAGGAACTTCTCTTCATTACAACCCAGTAACCAAAAAAGCTACAAGTGCTACAGGGAAAGAGGACTGTGGGGTTTACAGATTAAATGAGGAGAAACTGTTTCTACCAGCAGAAGGGTCAGTAATGAGAGTATGCAGATTTAAGGTAATCAGCAGAAGAGCCAGAGAGGAGATGCAAATTTTTTTTATACAGTGGATTATTATCTGGAATGCACTGCCTGAAAGGGTGGTCTAAGCAGATTAGCAGTAACTTTTAAAGAGGAATTGGACATATACTTTGAAAGGAAAAAATATGCAGGATTAAGGGGGAAGAAAAGAGAAGTGGCACTAATTGGATAGCCCTTTCCTTGTTACCAAAACACGAATTTCAGCACACTCATGGAATGTAACCCCAGAAAACAAGAGCATCCATCTTAAGACATTGCCATTGACTCCAAGAAACTTACAGAACAGAAGGAAGCCATTCGACCAGCCATGCCTATGCCAGCTCTTTGAAAGAATGGCTTTGTTTAATTTCACATTTCCTGTGCACGCTGTAAGTCTCTGTCCGCGACATAAGATGTTATTTTTGCTGAAAGTCAGTGAAAGATGGATGATGTTGTTTTCTAAGGGTATATTCTGTGAGTGCAATGAAGTTGGTGCTTTGCTTACAATGGTGTCAACGTGATGAGTGGTTAACCTATGCGCTAGGTTCATTTTACCGCTAAGAACTTTAGCTGAAGGACCAAGATTCATCGTGCAGAATATTAACAGGGTCAAGAGAGCAGGAGAGGTGGTGAGATAAATCAAAGTTGTGGGTGGCTGATGTCGAGCTAAGGCTTTGCGAGTCGATATTGTAGGAAAATAAGGATAAGAGAGGTGAAGATTTGCAGTTTTGAAGTTATTGTGATTCACTGTGTACTGGATCACAAGATGAATAGTCAAATCAACCCATCTAGCTCCTCTACCCTCCTACGCCAAACCTGCAGTCCTCCCACCACCGCATCTAATGTATTTTAAATGATACCACGGTGTTCGCCTTCATAACATACCCATGCTGATCAGCCCCTGTGTGAAGAACTTCCTAGCCCAAGTGCTGCTTGAACTCGTCTCTTTTCCCTTCTTGAATGTGTGTTTTGTATTTGCTTCTCCTATTCCATTTCTTATTTTCAATGTTCATTGTAACTGGTTTTCTTTTATTGAAGTGATTAGGGCATGTGCAATATGTATAAAATCTGATCTTTGATTAATGAGATAAAAGTTGTTGTAGCACATTGAATGGTGGCGAAGGCATGCATTCAAATGCATCATGAATTTTTTTTGCTGTTATTTTTATTATTTGTTTTTGCTTATTATTTGGCTCCTAGCAGAATGCTCAGGGTAGTTAAAATTAAAGCAAAATACTGCGGATGCTGGAAATCTGAAATAAAAACAGTGCTGGAAAAACCCAGCAGATCTGGCAGCATCTGAAGAGAGTTAACATTTCAGATTGATGACCTGTAACTGAAGGGCCAGTTTTAACTTCACTGGTCAGGCAGATCCTCTACAACACATTTTTTTTGTAACAACCATGGTTTCTGTTTTGCATCACTGTTCCCTCTACTAGACATTGGATGAAGCAAAGATTGGGTAAGGGACTGATGACAATCCCGCCCCCTGCCCCTCCCCCTCCCACCCCCCAATCCCTCTTTTATTCTGCCACCCCCCCCAACACTGGTAGTCAGATAATCTGCCAGCTGTAACACTCCAGATTCATTGAAGTGAGATATCGGTGTCAGTAGAAACATATCACAGCAAAGATTCAGCACTCATTTGTCAGCGGTGTAGGAAAGGGTTGGGAAGCAGGAATAATAGTGTACAAACAAGTTACATTTTAAGCTCATACAGAGAGGATAATTTGTTCTTCTTACAGCGCAGCATGGTGCTGTACTCAATTTGTCATGCAAATCAATTCTTTTGTTTAGTGGTTATCTTCATGCCAAAATCGTTAATATCTTATCCAAGTAATGCTTGAGATTCAAGGGTGAATGTTTGCACGATTTTTGAGCATGGTGGACTTGGCCTAACAGGGGCCAGTACAGAGTGATCAGGAATGTGAACTGGCCATTTTATCCCATCCCTGGGCCAGGTGCACTAAAAACATTGTAACTCCCTTGGTGCCACTCTGGCCAAAACTGGCTAACTCCGCATTGATTGGGGATTGAACTTTGTTGTCTTATGAGGAAAGGTTGGAAAGGCTTGTATCCGCTAAAGTTTAGAAGAGTAAGAGGCCACTTGATTGAAACATAAGATCCTGAGGAGCCTTGACAGGGTGGATGTGGAAAGGGTGTTTCCTCTTATAGGAGAATCTAGAACTAGGGGCCGCTATTTAAAAATAAGGGGTCACCCATTTGAGACAGAGGAGAAATTCTTTTCCGAGGGTTAAGAGTCTTTGGAAGTCTCTTCCTCCAAAAGGAGGTGGAAGGAGAATCTTTGAATATTTTTCAGGCAGAGCTTGATAAACAAGGAGGTGCAAGGTTATCAGGGGTAGACGGGAATGTGCAGTTGAGGTTACAATCAGATCAACCATGATCTTATTGAATGGCGGAACAGGCTTCAAGGGCCAAGTGGTCTACTCCTCCTAACTCATATGTTTGCTCTGTACATGACTTGGTATATCTTTGGATAGTATATTTAGGGACACAAGTAGGCCATTTAGCTCAACAAAAATCCTAAAGCGTTAGTCATGGCAACATTTTAGTCCCACCTTCCTCCATACCCCTGGTTACTACTGAAGTAAGGAGCTATCTCCTGTTAAACACTTGGAAATACTACACCAGGGGCAGTGCATTTGCTAGTGTTTCTAGTTCTGCTTTTCCAAAGAAAGGTTTACTCCATCCCTACCCTGTCAATTTCCTTTGTTATTTCCATTGAATTTACAGCGCAGGGACAGGCCCTTCGGCCCAACTTTCGTCCTGGCTCCATATGAGCCTTCTCCCACCCCCTTTTGCAAACTGCGTCATCTGAGGAGCTTGTGTGGTGCTACTTGAAATGGGAAAAACAAAGTTGCAATGTACAGCAGGTGAAAATTGCATCTACAGTTTATAAGCTGGATAAGTAGCCTTGTCCAAATTGTTTCCCACAGATTGGCTAATTGCTGCGTCAGTGCCTCTGATTTGCGACTCCTGACCTTGATTACCGCCGAAATGATAATTGTCTCGCAGTCGTGTCGATGGAGCTCCTTCTGCCAGGCAAGCTTATGAATGCTACCTGCTGGCAACCTAAGATAGACTAAGCCCATATATTAGTTTAATCTGTTGCAGCTGAATGTATGAGAACACTTGGCAGACAACTCTTGCATTATAAGAATCTTTGGCTTTTTTTTTGAAGGAGGAATTTCAAGTATTGTCGCGGTAGAAACCAAAGACAGAGTGCTTCCCATTTACAGTCGTGTCACGCTGCTGTCTTCTTACAGGAACAGTGAAAGCCGGAAGCTGTGCAAGAAGATGAAAGTGGAGCCGGCCTCAAAGAAAAATGGCGTTGAGTTGTTGCATTACAAGTAAGCAGAAACCAAGTCCTTGAGTGCTGAGGGTTAGCATTGCTGACTGTTGGATGCTGTTTTCTCCCAAAGCCGCAGATCATCCTCTGACTGACTGAGAACAGCAGATGGATGCCTTGCTGCATGATTTCCACAAGTGTTGTTCTGAAACCAGCTGCTGGGCTACAGTTGCTCTTCCTGTTTTTGTTTCCTCCTGTCTTCCAGGCTTGGCACTTCCCCATATCAGCGCAGCAAATGGCACATTTGGGTTGTAGCGCACTCTGCCATCGTGCTCCTGTAATTTGATGTGTTTTGCTTTGAAAAATTGTTTTACCCTTTTTTTTTTGTCGTCTGCCTTTTATGAAAGCGTGGTATGCATCTTGGGTGGTGGCAGCCTTAAAAGGTGACAAAAATAAATACTTGCATTAATAAAGCACCTTTCACCATTTTAAGGCCAAAGTACCTTACAGTCAATGAAGTGCTTTTGAAGTCTGACCATTGTTGTAATGTAAGAGGTGCAACAGCCAATTTGTGCACAGGAAGGTGCCACAAACAGCCAGATCTTTAGTTTTAGGTTTTGGTTGAGGTATAAATGTTGGCCCGTATGCAGTGGTGGGGGGGAGGGGTGGTGGGTAGAAGCTCCCCATATTCTTTTTAAAATTGTGCCATGAGATCCTTTAGATCCACCGAGAGAACAAGCAGAGCCTCGTCTTGGAGCTGGCACCTCTGACAGTGCAGTGCACCCTTTAGCAACTTACCTTGTGTGTTCAAGTCTCTGAAGTGGGACTTCCATCTCACAACTTCCTAACTCAGAGATGAGTGCGCTAGCTTCAAGCTAGAGCTTTGGTTACTTTGTTGAATACTGTACTTGGGGTGAGAGGCCAGATGACCAGGTCCATAACCTTGTTGCGCAATTTGTAACACAAACGCAGAGATTAGTACTTCAACACCAGTCAGTCTTTGAAGTAAACTTAAGACAGTGACAGGTTATCTGTGCCAAAAGGTAATGAGGCTGACAGACATGTGAAAGTGATGGATTTTGAAGTTATTGCTTGATCACTGAGCCTAACTCCATGTTTAAAGTCTTTTCATATGGGTTCCATTTTGGCAAGATATGGTGCGGTCTGTTTTATTGAAGAAGATGCACATCTGATTACTGGGGTAGGTTAACTTATGTGCTAATGAGAAGCTTAATTGAAATTCCCAGCCAGTCATACTTTGCCCTGAATATGAAGTAATCCAGGCATTTGAGAGAGACTGGCTCATACCAAGAATCTTCAAGCGTATTGCTTTTTAAAAATCATTTTTCTGTCTCTTTGCCCTTACCTATGCTGTATTCATTTATGTTGGCTGGTGGCTAGCACCCAATCCTGTACAGCCTGCTTAAGTGGTCACACATGAGCATAGATGATTGTTGATGTGGTTTTCAACCATCATGGTTGAGCAGCTGGAAGCATCATCAATACTTGCACTTGCAGTAGGGGTTTCTGGACAGCGGTCCCTGGGTGTACTTAATGTTCTTTCCCTTACCAAGCTCAAGAACACTCTGTTCGCCGTCATTCTTCTCTTGCCTGCCCAACTGTTACTGATGCTAATGATGCATTAACTTCAATTTAGAACAAGCAATAGTTGGAGCCAAATCCAGGTCATCTCATTGTGAGAAACTGGTTGAATCAATTCTTGCTATTCTGAACATATGCCAAATGTATGTTTGTGTCTCTTAATCAGTCTCTCTCTGTTCTGAGGAGGACAGTGAGAGGGAGTTGAAAACAAAATACTGCAGATGCTGGAAATCTGAAATAAAAACAAAAGAAGTACTGGGGAAAAACTCAGCAGGTCTGGCAGCATCTGTGGAGAGAGAAGCAGAGTTGATGTTTTGAGTCTGTACAACTCCGCTTCTAAAGAAGAGTCATATGGACTCGAAACATCAACTCTGCTTCTCTCTCCACAGATGCTGCTGGACCTGATGAGTTTTTCCAGCATTTTTTGTTTTTATTACAATGAAAGGGAGGTTTCATTGATTTATGAAGGGAGAAGAATGTTTATACCTGTGCTGAAAAGGTACTGATATCTGCTTGTTTCTGACTGCCTAGGGACGGAACTTTCCATGTTGAATATGAAAGGCCTGAAACGTTGAAGGTAAAAAGTGTTTGTGCCAAGCATTTGTGGTAATTTGCATGTTCCTTGGTTTCTATATGATTTAATTGGACAGTGCATTGCCTTTGTGTTTGCATTATATTTGGCTACAAGTCTTGATGCATTTTGCTTGTAGAGTGAAACGCTCAAGTGCTTGCTCCTGGCAACTGTTGCAAATAGTTCTGTTTCAATCAGTTGGGCTCCAGTGTATAATCGGTCTTGCACATCATTTTCACTCAAGAAAATTAAAGCGGTGATCCAATTTTCCCTCTAAGCTATGTGGCTGTGCAGCAATCCAAAAGACACATGCAGGCCACACACAAGTCGGTCCTTTTAAGCTACCGCAATCGTGCACTCCAAATTTAAAACCAAAATTGAGGTTACATTGACGATGACTGTGGCCAAGGGGGTCCTTTGGGTGTGCATCTGCCCCATTTGCATGTGTCATGTTTTGAACTGTCTGCCTTGCGACCTGTTTCCTCGGCCCCTTCTACACATGCACGCAGACATAACCATGCGCACACAAGACACACACATGCAGACACCCTGCGCATGCACCACACACCACCTGTGCACGCATACGCAGACACCACGCACGCATCCCAAATGCACGCACACACCTAGTTTTATTGCTAATCCCTGGAATATTCTTCAGTTGCAGAGAAAGAATAAATTCCTTTGGCTGACGTTTCTCACTTGTGGTGTATAACCTCACTGCCCTCTCCTGTCTCCTCTCGCAGTTGTGCAATTAGCTTGCTGTAATGCATTGTGGTCTTGCTGCAATTTATTATGGTTTGACTCGCAACTTACATCATAATGGTGCAATTGGTTGAGTTGCATTTCTGAATAACCTGTTCTACCTATCAGTGGAAACGGCTCCCTCAACTATTATGGCTATGTGAAAAACAAATCCCACCAATCCTATCGGATATTGGTAATTAAAATGCCCTTTTCCAGTTAGAGCCAAGTTATTGATGAAGAATGTTAAGTGCAGTCAGTGCTATCACTTTTTTAAATAAGCGAGAAAAGTGGGATAGGTAGTCCACCCCAAGGTGATGTTGACTCCCTCCTATTGACTGGCTCAAGGTTGACAGAGCTTTGTAGGTTTCTCGGGTTACCTCATGCCATGGAGAGATCAAATTTTCTTCCTCTTTCTCTCGAAAATGTGGGCTTCTGCCAGGAAAGGGTTCTCCAGTAGCTGATCCAGCTGTCCACTCTTCATGTGAGTCTAGGGCAGTAAACTTTGGCGGCTAGTCATCCGTGAAAGGGATTGCATTTGAGCCTGATCTACCTTTATCTGGCGTCCAAGCGTGTGTCATAAAACACAAGTCTTTGGATAGCAAGAGAAAGCTGGCTGTTAATTTTTGTCCCCCACCGCTCCTCCATGGCCCAGACTCACTGAAGCCAATTGATATCTGGACTGAAATCAGCTAATCCTAGTACAGCATGTATTGCCTTTTTGTTGTTTCTATGGATGCAAATAGGAATATTTTACCTGTAGAAGAGATCCCATCATGAGAGTTAAAACAGCTAATCCTGCCCGTTAGCTTTAAAAAAAAAGACGCCTCCATGTAAAGAGGGACTACAAGGTGCTTTAATGTAAAGATCTGAAGGCAGGAGGCATTAAAATTACATCCCCTTCTGTGGTTGAAGAAGATAAACCACAGATCGTAGAAGTGGGTGTCATTCGGTTAACCTGACTCTTTATACAGACATCGTGTAAGATGTATAGTTTCCGTGACAGTAAAGTTGCAAAAGAACCTGAGGTAAACCACATTTGCTTTTTTTTTTGCGTGCCTCTTCCAATGGTAATGCTTCAGAATTGTTTTCTTTGTGCAACCCAGCTCCCGTATTTAAACAGATAAAAGTCGCATTTTTGCATTTGGTCCATCCAAAACCTGCAATCCACCCTACTGCCACCACGACACCTGAGTTTCTAAAAATTATTTTTTTCCTTGAATGATTTCCACAGTTGTCCCGGTCGTAAGTCTGTTTTACTTGTTGATCGTTTATCGTGTGAAGGGCCTTCAGTTATCACTCCTAAATTGGCCTTTCAACAGTCCCTATGCCCCTCCTTCCACTACCGCTCCCCTCCTCCTCCGTCTGCCTTAGTGTTCCAGGGTTGTGTTTTTTAAACTGTTTACAATCTTTAAACAACTTCTCAAAAGTTTCAAATCTTTCCTTATAAATACCCTGGGCAATCCCACTCCTTGGCTCGCCCTGCAGAACGTTTGTAAAGGCCTGGTGGTCTGGCTCATCAGCGCACTAATGCCCAGTGACTGGAGAGTGGTGGTATTCAGGCTCTGGTGGTACGGGTGTCTTGGCAGCCCGCTGCAGAGCAGTAATCCTTGCGTCATAACAAAGACGACTTTGTGACAAAAACGAGCATTAGAGGAAGACCCAGCACTTTCTTTTTATACTGAAAACCTTTGATGCCTCTTGCAAAAGAGGCCATCCTTTTTTTTTGCCTGTGATTTAACACTTGGCAAACCACACCCTAATTAAAATTTCCTCTCCTCGCTGGAGGAGGGGGTGTTGAGGGTAGGGAGGAGAAGAGATCCCAACCTGATGCGCACATTTCTTGCTGAAGCCTCATCTGTTGGCCTGTCTCAGTGGTTAATGTTGTAATGTTGGATGTAATCTCCTCCCCGTCCCTGCTAGTCTGTGAGAATAAGGACAATGCCATTGATGAGCCAGAGAAGTTTTAGATGCAAATAGCCTTTTCATTTCCTTTAATCCTCCATACCACCACAAATAATTTGTGTATTCAAAACTGAGGTTCTGCTCCTGAGCTTAGAAACTCATGAACTCTGCACTGTTTCTGATTGTTCACAGTCAATGGTGGCATTTATGAGGGATCCGGAGGGTGCTCCATTGTGGGAAGAGAATCCCGAGGCAAAGGACGTGGTTCACATTGACAGTGAGAAGGTTTGACACTATCCCTGATAATGGACTTAGCTGGGAAATAGGATACTCAATGGTGATAACAATGCTGCTTTATTTTGTTTGTGCACACGAGAATGTGAATGCTGTCAGTGTTGTAAACCGTTGCATAAAGGACATGTAATGCATGCAACACAGTGTGACCTTGCATTATCTCATCGGGTTTTTTTAAAGATTGCCCTTCGAATGGTCAATGTGTCTGTTTGGAAGGTTTTGATTTTTATTTTAATGAAGGTATGCAAATGTATATTTTGATATTTTAATATAATGTTGATGCAGTATTGAAAGGAAAATGTTAATGCTGGAAATCTGAGGTAATAACCATTGGAAAGCCACATCAAGACGATCACAAGACCACAGATTTGTAGCACAGCAGGATGATGTTCAGTCTTTCATGTCTATACTGGCTCTTTGCAGGAACAATGTGGAACTAATCCCACGACTGTGCTCTCTGCCCTCCAGAGGTGTTGAATCTTCCCCTTCCTTTGTCATTTAAGGAAAAATATGGATCATTATTTAGAGTATGTAATCTGTATATTCTCCCTGTGGAAAAATGTGTGTCTCAGCAACTCCCTGATTAACATGAAAGCCAAATACTGCGGATGCTGGGAATCTGAAATAAAAACTGAGAATGCTGGAGGCACTCAGGAGGTCAGGCATCATCTGTGGAGAGAAACCCTTAACATTTTGGGTTGATGATGGTCCTTCATCAGAACCACACAAGCCTGCTCCCACCTCTTCAACTTGATCAACTTGCTTTGTTGGCTTTACCGTTCTCTGGAGGAGTAAATTGACTCCCGAAATGACACCAAAGGGCAAATTTCCTTTTACTCCCTTGGGCCTAAAACAAAAATTCTCTCCACCATACTCTGGCTCAAAGCCCAACCACAAAACTTATCACGGTCAGCCGAAAGACATGATAAATATCTCAAGTAAAAGCTGAGAATCTACGGAAATAGAAGTGCAGATATTGCACTACTGACCACAACAAGTCCTGTACACGCTGTGCAATTTCTTTTAAGCAGTCTTTGGGCATTCGTGAAGTCTCTTAAATAACTCATCCTTCCCTTTGATATTAGAATATGTTCATGCAGCCGCCACAGGGACTGCCATTTGGGGCGAGGTGAAGAGGGAGAAATATGTGAATACATAGCAAATGTATATATTCTACCCAGGATTATATATTTTTGTTGGTGTAACCACTTGCATTTATGTAGCACCTTTTTAATGTACAACGTCCCTTCATGGAATAATCAGAAAAAAACTGACAAAAAGCCAACGGAGGAGACGTTAGGACAGGTGGCCAAAAGCTTCAAGAAATTGTACATCATGTACAGGGCATGTTTTGATCAACAGTGTGATACCTGTCTCCATTTCCATGGCTTCTCGGACTTTACTTGTTGAGATATTTATCATGCCTTCCCGCTGCTCGTGGTAATTTTTTTTTGTGGTTGGGCTTTGAGCAAAGTTGGACCAAGAGAATTTTTGTTTTGGGGCCCAAGGAAGTTGAAGGAAATTTGCCCTTTTTGATGTCATTTTGGGGTAGAGTCAGAGACGTTAGAAGAGCAAGTCCAGAGCCTCAGGCCGAGACAGCTGAAATCACGGCGCCAGTGGTGGTGCGAAGGAAGTGGGGGGGGTGCACAAGACGTTTGGATTGGAGGAAGGCAATGAAGACTGGAGGAAATTAGAGTTGGGGGTCGGCGGCGGGGGGGGGGGCGAAGGGTTTGAATACGAGGGTGAGAATTTTAGATTTGAGCTTTTGGTGATCCAGAAGTTGAAGTCGGCAAGCACATGGGATAGTGGCTGAATGGGATTTGGTGCAAGTTAGGATGTGGGCAGCAGAGTTTTGAGTGAGTCCAGTTCTATAGCAGGTGGAAGATAACCATGCGAATCTTTGAAATCCAACTGAGAAACTCCAGCTTTGGTGTTTCTGCACCTTTCTCTAATCCAGGATATAGAATGACTGGTATCTAGGTGCCAATTCTGGTGCTCATGCTCAAGTCAGTAGGGGGAGGCAATGGTGTAGTGGTAATGTTGCTAGACTAGTAATCCAGAGGCCCAGGGTAATGCTCTGGGGACCCCGGTTTGAATCCCGCCACAGCAGATGTTGGAATTTGAGTTCAATAAAAATCTGGAGTTAAAAGTCTATACATGACCATGAAACCATTGTCAATTGTTGTAAAAACCCATCTGGTTCACTATTGTCCATTAGGGAAGGAAATCTGCCATCCTTACCTGGTCTGGCCTACCAGTCACTCCAGACCCACAGCAACGTGGTTGACTCTTAACTGCCCTCTGAACAAGGGCAATTAGGGATGGGCAATAAATGTTGACGTAGCCAGCAATGCCCACATCCCATGAATGATTTTTTTAAACCCGCTGAGTTGTATGTTTTGTGTGTCAGCACTGGGTCAGTGGTAACACACTCTGCTCTGAAAGTTCTGGATCCAAGAGACTTGAGCTGGCAATCCGCAATGACACTTGTGACACTGCACTGTTGGGGGTGGTATTCTTTTGGTGGATCGTTAAATTAAGGCCCTGTTTAGCCCCTTGGGTGAGCAAAAAAGATCCTATGGCATTATTTGAAATAAAGCAAAGGTGTCCCCCTGGTGTCCTAGCCAATATTTATCCCTCAACCAACACCTGACAACATACTATCTGGTCATTGCTGTTTCTGGGAGTTTGCTGTGTGCAAATTGGCTGCCGTGTTTCATACATTACAACAGTGACTACACTTCAAGAGAGTTTCATTTGTCGCAAAGCACTTCTGGGTGTCCTGGGGTCTTGAAAGGCGCTATATAAATGTAAGTTTTTCTTTCCAACTGCATGGAATGAGAGATGATAATAACAGGGAGCAATGTCCTAAAGTCCTAATCTTGTTGGTTATTGGACTGGCCCATCAAGAGGCAAGTGACAGATTTTCTCATGGATCAGTGTAAGCTGCAGCAACCCTGATTCTGCAGGTTCTTGTCATTCAAGCTGCTATGCAGAGTTCCAAGGACAACGCAGTGTGGGAAGAGCATTCCACAGCCCGAAGCAAAATACACAAAGCTTTTCTCTGCAATAAAAATACTGGACATGAACAGCATGTTGGTCAGCAGTTGAAAGCGGAAGCTATATGTTTTGAGTGTAACCCCTTCAGCAGAGCTGTGTTTTTATTGTCGGGTTTCCAGCACTTGGTGCTTTTCTTTTTACCTCATCCCCTCAACCTGGATCTGGCATCCCGAAGCAGAAAGTATGCCAATCCCTGATCGAGACATTAGTGGCCTGTGCATTGAGTAGATCTTTTCAAGCTTGCAAGTCCTGAGGTGCTGGGTGTCCTGATTCTGTTCTGGTCCTACTCCAACAGAGAAGCCACACATTAGATTGAAGATGTTTTCACTGTTCACCTTTTTGAGAGGAGATACTTTTGAGGACACTCCTTCCAACACCACCAAAAACGTTCACTGGCTATGCATCTGATTGTTCTTGGGATCTTGCTGTGTGCAAAATGGCTGCCTTGTCTTGCCTATATGGCAACAGTTATTGCATTTCAAGCAATTCCTTACATGTGGCTTGCTGTGAGCTGTTTGAGAGATGTGATAGGTATATAAATGTCTTTTTTTTTTGGCCCCTTCCCAAGCCCGATATATCCCCTTAAAACAGTTCAGCTATTTTCAGTGAGTATCTCGCACACTTCAGCTCATATTTGGAATACAGTAGATTTTAATAGTTGAAGCAGACATGTAATAGCTGTGTGTGACTGAGGGCTCTAGAATCCTGTGCTTGGGGCATAAAGAAATACCAGATATTAAAATTACCCCAAGTCTACCTTACAATGCAACTGTTGGTACCCTCTCTCCTTTTCACTTAAACTGTGCGATCTGTTAACCTTAACCTTCAGTCCAAAATGAGGAGGGTGCTGAGCACCACAGGTGGCCTACGTAATGTAGCATTCGGGTGTCCTGAACTCAACTGTGCAAATTTCACGCAAATTGAAGTAACTAGTGTTCATGACTTTAAGGCAGTGTTTAAAATGTCTCAAGAAAGTGAGGTGTAAGCTTAAGGCACACAGGAGCCATAGTGACTCGAAAGTAGAGTGATGCGAAGGTATGGCTCTCATAAATTTTTGAATTAAAATGTTTCAAAATTTGCCTACTAAGTTTTCATGCAAATCTAGTTTCACAAAAGATATTTGGTTCTTTCTTAAATAAGAACTCAAAAGGCTGGAAATACTCAGCAGGTCAGGCAGCATGTGTGGGTAGAGAAACAGTTAACATTTCAGGTCAATGACCTTTCTTCAGAAGGAGGTCAGAAGCAAAGGAGAGGACCTGTGATAAGGCGGAGGCCAGGGGAGGTTACATAACAAAAGATTTCATGATGTAATAGCCAAAAAAACAAAGGCTGTGTCCAAAGGAGGTGTGAATTGCCTATATTTGAATGCAACTCGAAGAGATAAAGTGAGAAACAAGGCTAAGACTGACCCAGCAAAACAAAAAGCACAAGATGGAGGCTGAGGCAGGGTGACGAACTGTCTCAGAAAATTAAGAGGCAGCTTACCATGTGGACCTGTGAGTGGAGGAGATGCTATCAGAGTGCACAGACAGGACGAACGCAGGTACACATTACAGGCCAGACAGCATCCCAGTACCATGCAGCACAGGATAGTGAACTCAGATATGGGACGCTCCCTTAAGGTAAGGGACAATTGGTCTGCTTGAGCAGATGTTATGATCTAACATTGTTGAATTCCATGCCAGTTCAGAAGGCTGTAGAGTACCAAGTCAAAAGTTAAAGTGCTGTTCCTTGATCTCGTGTTGAGCTTCACTGGAACACCATGACGGACCTTGGGCAGAAAGGTCAGCATGAGAGCAAGGTGGAGAATTAAAATGACACGCAGCTGAAAACTCAGAATCGTGCTTGTGGACTGAACTGAGGTATTCTACAAAGCAGTCCCCCAGTTTGTGTTTCATCTCCCCAGTGTAGAGGAGACCACATCGTGAGCAACGAATACTGCATACTAGATTGAGGGAAGGAAGTACAAGTAAGTCTTTGTTTGCTTGGAGTGTTTGGGGCCTTGGACAGTGAGAAGGGAAGAGATGAAAGGTCAGGTGTTGCATCGCCTACGCTTGCACAGAAGTATGCATTTGGAAAGGGAGGAGCGTGTTCTGGGTGACTGAGGAGTGGACTAGGGCTTCGCAGAGGGAACAATCCCTATGAAATGCTGAAAGGGGAGTGCAGGGTAATATTTGTTTGATTGAATGGATCATCCTCCACCATTTCCATTATGCAATATGGAGACTGGTGGCATGGAAGATGAGGAGAAGGAGAACCCTAACTTGATTCTGGGAGGGAGAGGAACAGGTGAAAGCAGAAGTGCATGAAATGGATTGGACACATTGGAGGGCTCTGCCAGCCATGCTGGGTGGGGAATCTTCCCTCCTTGAGAAAAAGGAAGATATGTTGGAAGTGTGGGTGTGGAATTTTGCATCATCAGAACAGATGGCGAAACTGGGAGAATGGAATGGAGCCCTTGCATGAAGTTGGGTGTGAGAAAGTGTAGTCAAGGTAGCTGTTGGGAGTCCATGGGTTTGTAGTGAGCATTAGTAGATCGCTTATCTCCAGAAATGGAGTCAGAAGTTGGGGAAGGGAAGCGTCAGAGATGGACCAGGTGAAGGTGAGAGAAGGGTGGAAATTGAAAACAGTCAAGGAAATTTTCCAATTTGTGGTGAGAGCAGGAGGCAGCACCAATACAGTCATCAATGTAACGGGACAAAAGAGACAAGGGAGAGGGTCTGAGTAGGATTGGAATAATGAATGTTCCACATATCCCATAAAAAGGTAGGCATAACTATGGAATCCATAGCAGGACCTTTTTTATTTGGAAGAAATTAGTGGAGTTGAAGAAGGAGTTGTTCAAAGTGAGAATAAGCTCAGCCAGGTGGAGGAGTGTAGAGGTGAATGGGGACTATTTCTGCCTCCATTTGAGGAAGAAGCAGAGAGCTCTGAGACAGCCGTGGTTGTGGGAGGAGGTGGTGTGGACATATAGAGGGATTGGATGTCCACAGTGAAGAGGATGTGGTTATGGCCAGGAACTCGAAGTGATGCAGGGCATCAGTAGGCTTAATCTTTCCCAAAGTTAAAACTTTTTTTTTGGTCGTGTTGAGCATAAGGATACAGTTTTCCAAGGCTTGCCTTTCCCGCATGCATATTCCAAAGATTTTCTACTGCTGGTCAAACACCACAGTTTTACTGGAACATTGGCAATGGCGCAGCCAGCGCCATCTTTGCTATTTTTACTCTTCCTTCCTGCCGGTTGCAGAGGGGGGAACAAAAAGAAACAAATTAAAAAACAGAAAACATTGCATTCCTCCGCCTGGAACAGCTCCATTGTTGGTTTCGTGTTTTATGCTCCTTTATGTTAGTCACTCAGATCTATTCCCACTTTCCCCAGTCCACCCAAGTTCAAATATAATCCAAATCCAAAATATTAGAGCTGCGCTCAGTCAATCCCATATATACGCAGACAAAAGGTGAGATTAACTTTATTCTTGCATGTGTTACATCCAGGATATTTATGTTTTAGGAGTGGGGGCGCAAAGAGGGGGCTTCTGCAAGGATTTCATTTAAATGGTATGGGGAATAATTTTGGGCACCCAATGCAAACACACAAGTGTATTCAAAAACATTGCAGTTCTTTAATTTGAACAGAGGCATCTGCAGAACCATTCAGGGCAAAGCAGCTTATGACGTTGGTCCCTTTTCCCTTCATAATAAGTCTTTCTGGTTACTGGGTGAGAAAATACGTTCTTTAAAAATGTGGCAACCTTTTTGCAATACAATTTTTTTTCTAAGTAAGAGTTGCACTTTTATTTTTTGCAAATAGAATCCCTTTCACCACCCCAGGGCATCCTCAAGCTGCCTCATAGCCAATGGAATTGCTTTTTTGAAGAGTCATCACTTTTTGTTACAGGCAAATGTGACATCCAATTTGGACACGAACAGCAGTATAATAAATGACCATGCAGTCTGTTTCAGTAGTACTGGATGAGGTGATGACCAGGACTTCCCTACTCCGCTTCAGATAACACCAAGGGGATCATTTGGGTCCAACTCGGCAAGCAACCCTGTTTATTGCCTTAAAACCAAAAGATGTGGAGCTCTTCACGGTGCAGCAATACCTCAGTACTGCACTCAAGCAACCTGTTTTTGTTCTAAATTTCTTTAGGAATCTATAGGCTTCTCTTGCATTTTCTCCAATGTATTAAGTACTGACTTGCTTTCCTTGGTCGCCTTGTTCACCATTTCCCTAGGAATTCAGAAAATTGTTAAAGAAGGAGGAGCGACCGATCCTCATGATTTTCTACGCCCCATGTAAGTTGTCTTCTGTGCGCGCATTCACATTCTTGGCCAGTTGGTAATAGTACTGCATGATTTTTCTCTGTGGTTAGCTCAATTATGAATGGTGCAGAGTGATTGGCATGTTCCATCTGCTTTTGGAGTAGGGGACTGCATTGCTGGATAACTAACCAGAAACTCCTTTTATACACCATCTTTTTAAGGGGAAAAAAAACAATCGAAGGGCCATGCAGAGTACAAATAGAGGGAGGTTGTTGGGGGTGGGTTTTAGGGTTTGTGGAGTGGGAATCGGTCAGGATTTCTCCTGGTCACCATGCAGCGGAAATCAAAATGTTTGATGAGGACAGAATTGGGTTCAGTTGTTATGCTTCTTCCCTGCCACCATCTTTTCAATGTGCACAGGATAATGACCTCTTTCTCCTCTTCCCCAAAAAGCTTTTTGAGGCTGGGTGGTTAATTGGAAGTTTCAGAGCTGACGTTGTTAGATTTTTGTTAGCTAAGTGGGTAAATGGTGTTGAGATACAGAGCAGCCATGATCTAATTGAATGATGAAACAGGCACAAGGGGCTGAACGGCCTGTTAATGTTCCTGTGTTCCACTCACTGACGTGGATCGTGCTCAAAGAGTGACTGCTTCGGTGGGATGTAAGAAGTCCCTCCTACCAGCTGTGGATCCATCTAAAGTGCAGGAGAGAAAAAAAAAATGAGGGAAAGAAAATTGAAGCATTCCTTGTTCAATCATTTTAGTAAAACACTCTTTGCTATTTTTGCAAAGAATACTTTTTACAATGTTTTCACTGCTGCAACCTCTGATGGTAATGAAGCAGCAAGATTCCCCTTAGCCTTCTGTTACTCAGTCAGTGTTTTGTTGCTTTGTGACTTATTTTCATTCTGGAACAGCTGCTAGTGCTTTTGTGTTTTTTATCTTCATACTGTAAGAACCTGTATAGTTGGTACATTTATTGAATAAAGTGAGTTCTGCCAAAGCTTGCAAGATTTTTTTTTTGGTAATTTTTTTGATGTGCAGGATGCATTGTTTCTTCTCAGTCTACCCGTTCCACTCTATTATGCAATAGGGATTGATTTGGCTCCTAAACTCTTTGCTCTCTTTGAACCCCATGCTTCTCTTCCCTACTCCCTCCTCCCAGGGATAGGAGGATGAGTCCTGCCGTCTGCTTACGCCCCTGTCACAATCCTGGTTGTGAAGAATCGTGGGCATTAACCTATATCTGCAACTCTACGATACGTTTTCATACCTCTATCCTACGGCTGCACAAAATTTAAAGAAAATGTGAGAAATAACAATTTACAGCTCAGTGAGCATCTGCTGTTCTAGGCATTGATTTAAAGGGGCACTTATTGTTTCTCTGGCAACTATGCTCCGACTGAATGAACAAAACAGCTTACCAGCGACAGATAACTAGACAAATTTTGGAAATCTAAATTGAAAGCGGAGAAGACCTGGAATTGCACATAGGTCAATCCACATCTGAGGGAGAAAGATTGGTTAAAGTTTCGGGCATAACCCTTCATCAGAGTCAGCATAGTGAACTAGTTCTAGTGAGATGAGCTGTGACCAGATCATTAACCAACTGTATGGTTTCTGTGTTTAGCTCCCAACTGGCAGCGAGTTGTAGGTTTTCTTCTGATGTGTGCAAAATGCTGTAATGATTCCCTTGTTCTTGCGGTAGCTTTTGTTCATGGTTCCAAGGTTTGGATGTAAGGATAGAAGGAAAGATATTGAAGTTTGCTGACGGACTAAATGTGGAAAGTGTTTGTAGGAGGACAAAAAAAAATACACCAGTCTTGACAACCTAAAAGCAAGAAAAAGGTTGGAAACACTCAGTAAGTCGGCCACAGCATCAGTAGAGCGAAACATAGTTAACATTTTGAGAATTTGCCCTGCAGGAGGCCAAAGCCAGGTTAGCAGAGTGAGCAGGTTGGTGGCAGATGCAGATTGGTGAAATAGGAAGTGGTACGTTTTTTGGAAAGGGATAATGAAAGAAGGAATGTCCTAAATGGCAATCGAGTGGAGAAATGCAGAAGTCTGATTTGTGGGGCCTTTTTTAAAGGTGGGAGATGGATGAAGAGGTTGTAAAAAGGCAAATGGGTTTCTGAGAATAAACTGCAATGTTAGATTTGTCTAAGGTGCTGGTGAGGAGGAATATTAGAGCTGTAGAAAAAAATTGCTGAATTATGTTGAATAGTATGTAATTGTATGAATGAGATCTCCTGGACATTTTTTTAATTGGTATAGTGAAAGTTAAGGGAGAGGCAAATCAGTAAAGGTTTTCAAAATGATAGAAGATAAATAGTGAAAGACAATTTCCACTGGCAAATCACTAACAGATTGAGGACGAGGACTAGAAAAATTGAATTGTGTAATCTTACAATACAAAAAGAAACAATTCAACTCCTTTGCTTGTCCAATTTAGTCCCACACCCCAGCTTTTCTCTCATACATCTGCAGATTAGTTCTGTTCGAGTAAATGTCTAATTGCCTTTCAAGAATTCTTGTGGAATCTGCTTCCGCTACTCTCAGATTCACAGAAGCTCTGTGCAGAAGAGGCCCTTCGGCCCATCGAGTCTGCACCGACGCATGAGAAACACCTGACCTACCTACCTAATCCCATTTACCAGCACTTGGCCCATAGCCTTGAATGTTATGACGTGCCAAGTGCGCATCCAGGTACTTTTTAAAGGATGTGAGGCAACCCTCCCTGGCAGCGCATTCCAGACTGTCACCACCCTCTGGGTAAAAAAAGTTTTTCCTCACATTCCCCCCTAAACCTCATGCCCCTCACCTTGAACTTATGTCCCCTTGTGACTGACCCTTCAATAAGGGGAACAGCTGCTCCCTATCCACCCTGTCCATGCCCCTCATAATCTTGTACACCTCGATCAGGTCGCCCCTCAGTCTTCTTTGCTCCAGTGAAAACAACCCAAGTCTATCCAACCTCTCTTCATAGCTTAAATGTTTCATCCCAGGCAACATCCTGGTGAATCTCCTCTGCACCCCCTTCAGTGCAATCACATCCTTCCTATAATGTGGCAACCGGAACTGCACACAGTACTCCAGCTGTGGCCTCACCAAGGTTCTATACAACTCCAACATGATCTCCCTACTTTTGTTGAAAGGCTGGCATCATCTGCTTACACACCCCACACCCTGACTCACAGGACCTCGATTGATAAAGGCAATTGTCCCATATGCCGTTTTCACCACCCTACTAACGTGACTCTCCGCCTTCAGAGATCTATGGACACGCACGCCAAGGTCCCTTTGTTCCTCACAACTTCCTAGTGTCATGCCATTCATTGAATACCTCCTTGTCAAATTGCTCCTTCCAAAGTGTATCACCTCACACTTTTCAGGATTAAATTCCATCTGCCACTTATCTGCCCATTTGACCATCCCGTCTATATCTTCCTGTAGCCCAAGACATTCAACCTCACTGTTTAACACCTGGCCAATCTTTGTGTCATCTGCAAACTTACTAATCCTACCCCCCACATAGTCGTCTATGTCGTTTATATAAATGATGAATAATAGGGTACCCAGCACAGATCCCTGTGGTACGCACTGGATACTGGCTTCCAGTCACTAAAGCAGCCTTCTGTCATCACCCTCTGTCTCCTACAATTAAGCCAATTTTGAATCCACTCTTACAGGTAGTGCATTACTATGGGAACAATCCTCCATGTAAACAGAATCTCATTTTCCTTTTTGTTCTTTTAGACAATTATTCTAAACCTCTGGTTACTGACCCCTCTACCAGTCTATCAAAACCCCATACTATTTTTGCCCTCAAGTTGCCCCTTTTCCCTTGTGTTCTAAAGAGAACAGATTTCCACAACCCACATGGCATTTAAAATAGAGAAAATACCTGGAAAAAAAAAAGTGTACACAAAAGGATAGGAAGAGAAGCTAAGGGAAAGTGATTGATTTGGACAGTTTGGGTTGAAGAGCTGACACTCTCTCTTCTGTCATATCTACGGAATGTAATTTGGTTTGGCGAAATGGTTTTGTTAAAGCTGTCACTTACTCGTTTAGTACAATGTTTGTGTCTCTCTCTCTCTTTCTGTTTATTGTTCTGCTGTTGCCTTTGACCTGCCCTTTTGTCCTGTGAGTCAGGGTGTGGGGTGTGTAAGCGGATGATGCCAGCCTTTCAACAAGCTGCCACAGAGTTAAAGGGCGTCTATGTAAGTATCACAGTTTCACTGGCCGATTTTATTTTATTTTATTTAAAAGCACCATGAACTGAGACTCTCCCGTTTTATTTTTGTTTTTAGCCAGGCATTCAATCCTGCTTCACTTATCCTGTTCAGGTTTTTCAATCAGACTTTTTATTAAAAAGCTACAGGAATGCTATATACGAACTAGGAGCAGGCCACTCGGCCCTTCAAGCCTGCTCTGCCATTCAGTAAAATCATTAGCTGACCTGATTGTAACTTCCCGGCTACTCCGGATAACCTTTCACCCACCTTGTTAATCTAGACTCTGTCTAGCTCTGCCTTTAAGTGTTCAAAGACCCTGCTTCCACTGCCTATTGAGGGACAGTTTCAAAGATTCACCACCTTCAGAGAGAGAATTTCTCCTCATTTCTGTCTTAAATGTGCGATCCCTTACTTTTTAAACTGTTACCCCTAGTTCTAGATTCTCCCACAAGAGGAAACACCTTCTCCACATCCACCCTGTCAAAACCCCTCAGGATCTTAAAGGTTTCAATCAAGTTACCTCTTTTATTGCAAGGTCCTGCTTCATTGTGTTAATGACTTTGAAGGCCAGGAGGAAAATACTGTACAGGATGTCATCTCTTAACGTGATTCTGCACAGTTATTTTGTATTAATGTCACTCTCCAATTAGAATCCTACATTGACATTGCATTGCTGCTGCACATTAATGTCACATACACCTGGATATTCATCCTTAACTCCCATACTGAGCGTGCAACAGCATAGTCTCGAGCACAGTGGGCAGTCTTGAGGGAGTTACAAGCCTCGGACTGTTCTCCATAACGTTTTCCAGAAACCGATTAACACCGTTAAGCAAGGGCTTCCTCTGTAATCTGTTTCCTCTACGTAGCCCCAATTTATACAACTTGCATTATTCGAACAAGTCCCATTCAAAGTCAGATCTTTAACTAGTTGGTAAGCAATACGCAGCCTTGCTAACTCACTCTATTGTATTGTTTGTCCTGTCCTAAACCCTTTTCTCCTTAAAGTATTCACTTAAATTGACAGTGTTTAACAGGTGCTGTTGGGCTCTTGCCTCTTATAAGTTTGAGTGGCCAGCTATTGGACTAATGTAACTGAGCTTGGTCCTGCTTTTCTCTTGTACTGCAAATGCACTTTGCAGCAGGGTGGCGCTCTTTTAAATTCATTCTGAGGATATTGATTTTGCAAGCAAGGTATAGGGCCATCGGAGCAGGAATAGACCATTCAGCCCACTCCACCATTCCATCAGATCATGGCTGATCTAATGCTTCAATGCTATTTTCCCGCACTATCCCTTTAATATCTTTAACATCCAGAAATCTACCAATCTCTACCTTGAACATACTCAAGGATTGAGCTTGCCCAGCCTGCTGGAGTAAAGAATTCCAAAGGTTCACCACCCTTTGACTAAAGAAATTCCTTCTCATCTCAGTCCTAAATGGTCTTCCTCTTGTTCTGAGACTCTGCATCTTGGTTCTAGAACCACCCTTGCTTGCCTCCACCCCCCCCCCCCCCCCCCAAGCCAGGGGAAGCATCCTTCCTGCATTCTGTTGAGTCTTATGAAAATGTTGTTCACTCCAATGAGATCACCTCTCATTCTTCTTAACTCCAGAAAATACAGGCCCAGTCTCCTCAATCTCTCCTCATAGGCCAATCCTGCCACCCCAGGAATCAGTCTGGTGAACCTTCATTGCACTCCCTCTATGGCAAGTATATCTTTCCTTTGTAAGGAGACAAAAACTGCACACAATACTCCAAGTGCAGTCTCACCAAGGTCTACACAGCTGCAGCAAGACTTCCTTACTCCTGTACTCAAATTGTCTTGCAGTAAAGGGGAACATACCATTTGCTGCCTTAATTGTTTGTTGAACCTGCATGTTCACTTCCAGTTTTTTATGAACAAGGGCACCCAAGCCCTTTTGGACATCAACACTTCCCAATCTCTCTCTGTTTAAGAAATACTTTGCATTTCTGTGGATTAATTCACATTTTTTCACATTGTAATCCATCTGCCATGTTCTTGCCCACTCACCTAGCTTGTCTAAATCTCCCCAAAGCCTCTTTGCATTCTCCTTGCAACTTACATTCCCACCAAGTTTTGTCATCAGCAAAGTTCAAGATATTACATTTGGTCCCCACATCCAAATCATTGATATAGATTGTGAATAGCTGGGCCCCAAGCACTGATCCATGTCACAGCTTGCCATCCTGAGAATGACCCATTTATTCCTACTCTGTTAGCTGTCCAATAACCAATTCTCAACCTATGCCAGCATATTCTCCCCAATCCCATGTGCTCTAATTTTGCTTACTCGCCTCTTGTGTGGAACCTAATCGAAAACTTTCTGAAAATTCAAATACACCACATCCACTGGTTCCCCCTTATCTGTTCTGTTAGTTGATTCCTCAAAACTCCAGGTTTGTCAAGCATGATTTCCCTTTCATAAATCTATGTTGTCTCTGCCCAATCCGACCATTATTTTCTAAATGCCCTGTTGTCACATCCTTTACAATAGATTCTAACATTTTCACTGCTATTGATGTCAGGCTAACAGGCCCATAGTTTCTTAAACAGCGGGGTTATATTTGCAACCCTCCAACCTTCAAGATCTGTTCCAGAGCCTATAGAATTTTGAAAGATGAGCACCAACTCATCTACCATCTCTACAGCCACCCCTTTCAACACCGATGTAGATCATTGGGTCCTTGGGTTTATCAACTTTCAGCCCCATTAATTTCTCCAGTATTGCTTTCTTACTAATAATTTCTTTCAGGCCCTCAATCTTCCTTGGTTCTCTATTTCAGGGAGGTTTTTTTGCATCCCCCTCCATGAATACTGACACACTATTTATTTAATTTACTTGCCATTTCTGTGCTTCCTGTAATGGGCCCGCATTTGTCTTTGCTAATCTTTTTACATAGCTATAGATGCTTTTGCAGTTTGCTTTTATGTTTCTCACTCGTTTACTTTCACGTTCGATTTTCTCTTTCTTTATCAGTTTCTTGGTTCTCCTTTGCTGAATTTTAAAATGCTCCCAATCCTCAAGCTCACTATTTTTTATGCCACTTCCTTTAATCTAATTGAATCTTTATTTCTCTTGTTAGCCATGTTTGGATCACTTTTCTTGCTGGCTTTTTGTGCCTTAAAAGGAATGTAAATTTATTGTAGACCATGTATTAATTCATTAAATGCTAGCCATTGCCTGTCTACTGTCATACCTTTGAATGTTGTTTCCCAATCTACCACAGCCAATTTGCGCCTCGTAACTTCATACTTTCGTTTGTTTAAAATGAATGCCATAGTTTCGATTGAACGACATCACTTTCAAACTTGATGTAAATTACTGTCAGATAATGGTTACTGTTCTCCAAAGGCTCCTTTATAATGAGATTGTTCATTAGCCCTTTCTCATTGCACAATATTAGATCTAAAATAGCCCATTTTCTAGTTGGTTCCTTAACATACTATTTAGAAACCATCTTGTATACATTACAGGAATTTGTCCTCCACAGCATTAGTGCCAATTAGGTTTACCCACTTTATATGTAAATTGAAGTCCCCCATTATTACTGTATTACCCTTGTTACATGAACTTGTAATTTCCTGATTTATAACTTACCTTGCATTACCATTACTATTTGGCCAATAAGAAACACCTAATGTTTGCTGCTCCTTGCTGTTTCTTAGCTCTGCCCAAACTGATTCCACATCTTGATCTATGATCATCTCTCACTAATGTACTGATTCTATCCTTTATTAACACTGCTACCCACCCACCACCTCTCCCTTTTTGTCTCCCCTTCCTAAGTGTTGAATACCCTTGAACATTCAGTTCCCAACCTTGGTCACCTTGCAGCCACATTTCTGTAATGGTGAATAGGTCATATCTGTTTACTTCTATCTGTGCTGTCAATTCATCTACCTTGTTGCGAATGCTGTGTGCATTCAGATAGTGCCTTTAACTGTCTTTTTGTTATTTTCACAACCTCTAGCCTTATCTGCTAGCACACACTTAAGTTCGTATGCTCTATCCCTTCCTGCCACACGCTGAACACCAATTTCCTTATTGCTACATTGCTCTCTTGCTTTCTCCTTGCTCCTTAATTTTATCACATCCTCTTAAACTTGATTCCCTCTACACCGACCCCCCCCCCCCCCTTTCACCCCAGTATTTTTAGAGCCCTAGTTATATGATCCACCAGGACACTGGTCCCAACACAATTCAGGTGAAATCTGTCCCAAAGGGACAATTCCCACTTTCCCAGTACTGGTGCCAGTGACCAAGGAATTTCTCCCACACCATTCTTTGAGCCATAAATTTAACAATGGCAAACTCTGTCTGCTGTACAGCAACTAGCCAAGCCTTTGTTGGCAGCACCACCCAAATTCTTGAACCCCAACATCTAGCACACAGGGTGCAGGGGAACGCCATCAGCTCCAAGTTTCCCTGCAAGCCATGCACCGTCCTGACTTGGACATATAATTAGGGGTTACCTTACAGGGAAAGGGTTGGACAAGTTGGGCTAATACCATAGGAGTTTAGAAGAATGAGAGATGATCTTATTGAAACATATGAGATACTGAGGGGACTTGATAGGATAGATATAAGGAGGATGTTTCCCCTTGTGTAAGAAACTAGGACTAAGGGTGTCTCATTTCAGATGGAGATGAGAATTATTTTTCTCCCAGAGAGTTGTTAGTCTGTGGAACACTCTTTCCCTGAGGGCAATGGAGACAGGGTCATTGAATATTTTTAAGACTAAGTTAGGCTCCTGACTGACCATGATTTTATCAAATGGCAGAGAATGCTCAAGGGGCTGAATGGCCTACTCCTGCTCATCCATATGTTTGTATCAGGTTTCTTTTTGTCGCTTGAGCAAGTGTGGGAGCATTTTCAACAAAAGGACTGTACAATTTCCAGGAGGAGGCCCATCACTACCTTCTCGAGGGCATTCGGGATGGTAGATCCTGGCCTTGCCAACAATGCCCCACCTCCCAAGGATGTTTTTTAATATTTCTTCTGGATAGACTGTATCCCAGCACATTGAATGCATAGAGGGTTGATGCTTTCGAGCTGGATTCATGTCTAATATTGAGCAGTGTAGACATTTGGGTTAGTATGAAGGGCAGGAGCGAGGTAAAAATAACATGAATGCACTCCTACGTTGTGTAGGTCACAGCCACAATGGTAAATACGTTGGTTAATTGCAGATGGTTTTCAGGTTGAACTGTCATCTCCATTTTCCCCTCCTATCGTGATGAAGGATAGTGTTATTGACTGACCAACCAAGAATTGGAATTTCTGTGCTATCATTAGTTGTGAGGAGGCTGCTAATGAGCACCACAAGACCTCGCCCCCTGATTGTAAGCTTCTTTCTACCAGATCCCAGAGCAGCCTCTTGTTGATGTTTTATTCATGACTTCGCATACACACTCCATTAATTCAGTTTTGGTCTTCCATGTGGTCTTTTTCCAGCTGAGTCTCGTTGCATCACCCAGTCTGTTCAGTGACTGAAGTAAAATAAACAAGTGAGAGTTTTAATTGTTAGTTTAACCAAGACTGAACAGAACCATCCCTTCTTGAGTTAGGTGATCTGGAGCCATGTGAGAACAATCTCCTGGCATAGAGGTCTACAGCACAGAAAAAAGCCCTTCGGCCCATCGAGTCTGTGCTGGCCAAACAAAGTACCTAACTATTCTAATCCCATTTTCCAGCACTAGGCCCATAGCCTTGTATGCCATGGCATCGCAAGTGCACATCCAAATACTACTTAAATGTTACGAGGGTTTCTGCCTCTACCACCCTTTCAGGCAGTGAGCTCCAGATTTCCACCACCTTCTGGGTGAAAAAATTCTTCCTCACATCCCCTCTGAACCTCCTGCCCCTGACCCTAAATATATGCCCCCTGGTTATTGATCCCTCCACCAAGGGGAAAAGTTCCTTCCTGTCTACCCTATCTATGCCCCTCATAATTTTATCCACCTCAATCATGCCCCCCCCCACCCACCAATCTCTTCTGCTCCATGGGAAAATAACCCCAGTCTATCCAATCTCTCCTCAATACTAAAACTCTCCAGCCTAGACAACATCCTGGTAAATCTCCTCTGCACTCTCTCTAGTGCAACCACATCCTTCCTACAATGTGGATTCCAGAACTGCCCACAGTACTCTAGCTGTGGCCTAATCAGCGTTTTCTACAGTTCCAGCATAACCTTCCTGCTCTTGTATTCTATGCCTCGGCTAATAAAGGCAAGTACCCCATATGCCTTCTTAACCACCTTATCTACCTGTCCTGCTACCTTAAGAGACTGGTGGACATGCACACCAAGGTCCCTCTGATCCTCAGTACTTCTCAGAGTCCTACCATTCATAGTGTCTTGTTTGTCCTGCCCAAGTGCAACATCTCACACTTATCCGGATTAAATTCCATTTGCCACTGCTCAGCCCATCTGACCAGCCTGTCTATATCCCCCCCTGTAATCTAAGGCTATCCCCTTGCTATTTACCACCCCACCAATCTTCGTGTCATCCGCGAACTTACTGATCAACCCTCCTACATTCAAGTCTAAATCATTTATATATACCACAAACAGCAAGGGACTCAACACCGATCCCTGTGGAACCCCATTGGACTCAGGCATCCAATCACAAAAAGACCCCTCGACCATCACCCTCTGCTTCCTGCCACTCAGCCAATTCTGGATCCAATTTGCCAAATTGCCTTGGATCCCATGGGCTCTTACCTTCATTAACAGTCTTCCATGCAGGACCTTATCAAAAAGCCTGCTTACTGGATCCCTGACATTCAGTTGAATTAGATATGAAAGTCAATCTCAACTATTAGAATATGACTCGGGATGGTCTTAAAATAGTTAACAGCTCCCCAGGCTACAAGTTCACCAATTGATTAAACATGCAGTCATTTTTGTACCAGTGACTTCAATTCTAATGCTAACTGATTCCTTTCTAGGTAATGGCTGGAATGAATGTCCATCCATCTGAATTTGACGAAATCAAACAGGAATTTAACATTAAAGGATATCCAACCTTCTGTTACTTTGAGTAAGTTGTTCTTGATACGTCTGCAAGGCACATTTTGAGATTAACTGATCAGGTCCAAACAATCTTGTGTGGTTTTGTTAATTTAGACAACTTTGTAAAATTAGGTGGCTGAAGTAGTGTGACAGGCACTATATGGATGACTTTTGTACTGAGGTTTGCCCTCTTTTTAACCCCACCCCAACACACCACCACAAAAGAAAGTATATCCAAAAAAAGGGTGCTGGGTACAAATTAGTAGCATCATTATCTTGCATTTAAGTGGAACCTTTATCTACATTGAAGGTGCTAATGGTACATGACAGAAGAATAATTGGACAAAAATGGACTTTAACAAAGGAGAAGTTATTGAGGGTGGCTAAAACTTTTGTCAAAAAGGCAAAAAAAAAACGAACTTGTTTATATAGCACCTTTCACAAGGGCTGGAGGAGGTCATGGAGAAGTGAAGGAGCAAAGCCAAAATGAGGATGAGAGTTTAAGTTTAGGAGCTATGTGAAGGCATTAGAGAAGTGCAGAAGAGGTTTACACGAATGATTCCAGGGGTGAGAAACTTCAGTTATGAAGATAGTTCAGAGAGGTTGGGACTCTCTTCCTTGGAGAAAAGACTGAAGAGATTTGATAGAAGTATTCAAAATTGTGAGTGGCCTTGTCAGAGTAGATAGGGGGAAGCTGTCCCCATTGGCAAAAGGATCGAGAACCAGATTTAAAGTAATTGGTAAAAGAAGCAAAAGCAATATAAGAAGAAACTTAGTGGTTAAGGTCTGGAATGCGCTGCCTGAGTGCGTGATGGAGGCAGGTTCAATTGAGGCATTCAAGAGGGAATTAGATTATTATTTGCAAAGAAACATTATGCAGGGTTACATTTGGAAGGCAGGAGAATGGCACTTGACGAAATGCTCATTTGGAGATCTGGTGCAGACATGATGCACCAAGTGGCTTCCTTCTGTGCTATAACAATTGTGCGAATGTTCTATAGAAATTTAAGGTGCTGGGAACTAAAGTAGGCGACTGAGGGTGAAATGGTGTGGGATAGGACATGGGCAGCAGAGTTTTGGATGAGGTGAGTTTAAGGAGTGTGCAGGATGCTAACGCAGCCAAGAAAAAAACAGTGAAGTAACCAAGGTGGTGAAGGTATTAAGGATTTAAGCGATACATGGGCAGAGGCAACCATTGCCATGGAGAAGGAAATTCTCAGTCTTTATGATGGGAAGGAACTGGCCAGAAACCCTTGTCCAATATGAACAGTCTGGTTTAGCCTGAGACAGTGGACAGAGAGGGGGTTGTGAACAGTGGCAAGGTTTGCAATTTGTAATGTGGGCCAAATCTGATGGTTTCAGTCTTCCCAATGTTTAACTGGAGTAAATTAAAGCTCATCCAGGAGTTGATGTTGGACAGCAGTCTGACAACACTGTGGTCTGGAGGTAGATTAGAGAGACGGTGGAGAGGTAGAACTGGGTATCATGACCATACAAATGGAAACTGACCCTGAGTCTTCAGATGCCTTCACCAAAGACATAGCAAATTATAGGGCAGGAAGAGAAGACACTGCTGGATTCCACAAGGGTTTAACTATTAATTTCCCTTCAGAATATTTACAGTCTGAGTTGCAGATAGGAGCTGTGTGCAGTTGCTTGCAGTCTAATTAAATGTCACATTGAAGAGGAAAAATATTAAGCTAGAAGTGAAACACAAGATTAACATGATATAATCTGAGAAAGTTGTTGAATTCTGATTTCTTTAACCTTTTCTAATGTTCTGTAAAGTGGCTTCAGACAGTTTGAGAACATAAGGTGTTTATATCAGTGAAAATCTGTCTTTCTGTTTGTCCAATCTGCTGGAATTGAGACTTTTTTTTTCATTTATCCTTTCCTGGGAGGTGTGGGCATTGCTGGCTAGGCCAGCATTTATTGTCCATTCTTAATTGCCCTTGAGAAGTTGGTGGTGAGCTGCCTTGTTGAACCACTGCAGTCCATGTAGCGTAGGTACACCCCCCAGTAATGTTAGGAAGGGAGTTCTAAGATTTTGACTAGCGACAGTGAAGGAACGGCGATATATTTTCAAGTCAGGATGGTGAGTGCCTTGGAGGGGAAATTCCAGGTGGTGGTGTACCTATCTATCCGCTGCCTTTATCCTTCTAAGTGGTAGTGGTCATGAGTTTGGAAGGTGCTCTTGAAGGAGCCTTGCTGAGTTTCAATAGTGCATCTGATAGATGGTACATATTGCTGCCACTGTGCACCGGTGGTGGAGGGAGTGAATGTTTGCGGATGGGGACCAATCAAACAGTTGCTTTGTCCTGGATGACATCGAGCTTCTTGAGTGTTGTTGGAACTGCATTCATACAGGCAAATGGAGAGTATTCCATCACACTCCTGACTGATGATGGCCAGAGTCAGGACAAGTTGCTTGCAAGAGGTTAAGGATTTGGAGAAGGGAAGTGTAGGGGAGATACAAAATGATGCTTAGATCATTTGAAAATAAACATTCTGCCCCAGTCAGTTTTCTTCCTTATAACTCAGTCTGACAATGTCACTAGTGAGTGCATTATTTTTTACTCAACGTGGCTATGGTCACAACTCCCAATAACCTGAATTGTTGTAAACCCACCCAACCATTGCAAAATATGTGACTGGGGAAGAAGTTATCATTGCCATGGTTAGATGGTGTGTTAAGGACACAAAGGATTTCATTTAATTAAAGTCCTTATGGTCTGTAAAGTCATCGCTGCTTCACTGCTGTAATGAGCCCCAATCTTTTCACCTCCCACAGAACAGTACAAATATTAAACAATCGTTGAAGCGAGAAAAACAAAATGCTGAATGTTTCCCTGTCTGATTTCTCCCTGTCCCTCAGCTGAAGGCTTTGGGGTAAAATTGCACAGGTTTTAGCCTACTTGGCATACCTCACCCAAGTAGCCATTTCTCTTGTTAGCTGAATCATTGAGTTAGCAGGAAATTTGACTCTGTGGGGCGTCATGGATGAGTTTGATTTGATCTCTGTGCTACATTCACACATTAATTTTTTGGGTTGGGGAGGGGCCAGTGTGTCATTGGACCGCCGTCAGACATGGAATCTTTGACTTGCAAACCCTGGGGATGTTCAGGACAATTGTAGCATGTCAAAATAAAGCCCCATGCCTTTCCCCACAGCCCTGAAAATGTTCTTTTAAATATTTATCCAGTTCCCTTTTGAAAGTCAGTATTGAACCTGTTTCTCTTCCCCTCTGCACACCACCACCACCACCCCAAACCCAGTCAGCAATGCATTCCAGATCACAACAACCTGCTGCATGGGAGAAACAAATACCCTCATCTCCACCTTGGAGTTTTTGCCAATTATCTTAAATATGTGTCCTCTACATATCAACATTCCTGCCAGTGGAAACAGTTTTTCTTTCTTCTGTCCATATCCTTCAATATTTTGAGCACTTGCCTTGAACTTTTTCGCCTGTAAGGAAAGTAATCCTGGCCTCTTTCGTCTCCCCACGTAATTGAAATCCTTCATCCCAGATACCATGCGAGTCAACCTCCTCTGCAACTACTCCAAGACCTTGACATCCTTCCTGAAAGGATGGTACACAGAATTGGCCACCATACTCCAGCTGTGGCCAAACTAGTGTTTTACAAAGGTTTAGTGTAACTTTCCTGCTTTTGAACTCTGCCTCTACTTATAAAGCCCAGGATTCCATGCCCCTTTTATAAACGGAGGAAAAGATTTAGAAAGAGAGTAACAATCATCATTTTGCAGATAATTTTTGTACACTGGTTATGAACATTTAGTTTGAAAGACAAATAGGAATGCACTGGAGAAAAACCTGCTCAATCCAACCGATCAATATTTATTTTCTGCCTTGCAGTTGTGCTGGGTTCTTGAAGCAATTCACCGTCTAAAGTTTGAGACTGGGGAAAGAAATGATTTGCATATGACTATTTGGCTGGGAGAAAAGATGATTTTTCAACATTAAAGATGGTAATTACTGTTGCAAAACCTGATCCTTTGGGGAACATCGATGAACTTTAATTGGAATTTTGCCCAGACTGATTGCCATTTGTTAATTTGAGCAAATTAGAAAATGTTTCTAAGTATATTTATAAAATTATGTTTATAGTGTTGCTTAAAATTGATCGCTATAAAAGCTGTTTTAAAATTACCATAGCTTCCTGAGGACCTATTTAAAATTCTCTTTTCAGAAATTGCTCGAGGAATCATTTCACAGCAACTGTCAAATTATGAATTTTAAAGTGTTTTTTTAAATGCATGACTTTCATGGCTTTCTTGTCTCCAGAGTTGAAAGTGAGATAGCCTTTACTTTTTTTTAAAAAATTGACAATGTGTTTTTCATGTAGAATGCTTCTAATTGCTGTTCATGAGTGGTGCCAACTTCTCTAATTCTGTGCTAATGAGTATGTGACTTAATTGTCCTATCAGGTCTGGATGTGATTTCTAAACTGATTTAAATTCCCACTACCATGTTATTTGCAATGGATTGTGAAGCTGTCAGTTTTTTCTTTTAATAGTTGCATTAGTCCAAAGGTCCCCTAGGTGGCTTTCATGGACAAATATAGTATGACCTCAGGCCATCTCAAAGTGCTTTACAGATAATGAAATGCTTCTGGAAGTGTAGTTGTGTTGTAGTCACTGTTGTAATGTAAGAAAAAAGGCAGGCAATCTGCACACGCCAAGATCCCAAAAATGGGAATGAGGTAAGGACCAGTTAACCTGTTCTGGTGATGTTGATTGAAGGATGAATGTTGGCCATGATACCAGGGGCAAAACAGTGCTCCTCTTCAAAAAGATGCAGGTGGGATCTTGTGCATCCACCTGATGGTTCACCATCTCACCTGTAAGTGGCATTTCCAACAGTGCAGGACTGCACTAGAGTGCTGGCCTGGGTTATGTGCTCAAGTGGGACCCGAGCGAGATTGCTGCCCACTGTGCCACGGTTAACAGAGAAAGTCAGCTAGTGATCCTGCTGCTCAACCCCACCCAGTGGCACCTGCGAGAAGACTTAGCTGTTGAGCCAATTTTCCCCATTGTTTGACAAAGAAAGAAACTGCACTTAAGGTTGAACTGTTTTCTGATGTCCAAAAATAATTACCTCTTGCGTGAGTTACTGAAGGACTGCCATGGCCTTCGAACTGTATCTCAGCCTGAGTCAGCACTCCTGGGTGCAAAGGGGGGGAGATTTTTTTTTATTACAAAGTCTCTAAAAAATTTGTTCCTGTTAGACAAGCCCTGGGAGCTTGTTTAATGTTTAATTACTGCACTATTTGTTCGTTTATGTATAGACAGTGCCTCAGACTTTTATTTTGCTATCATACTGAGGGTCTGGATTTTGCAATAGAAAAAGTGAAACATAAAACGTAATGACAGCTCCCATTTCAGTATGACACATTCACAAGATGTCTTTGTATGAAGAAGTCCCTTCAGCCCATTTGATCATATAGCTTCAGACTCCCCATTCTCTATTAGAAAGAGTTTGTGTTTTGTGCCATGCTGCATAGTTTATATGATAATTGAGTTTTTTTTTCTCTGGCTTCTTTCAAAAGGAAGGGAAAGTTTCTATTTAATTTTGAAAACTACGGAGCTACTGCCCAAGATTTTGTTGAGTGGATGAAAAAGTGAGTAAGATTAAGTGTTGTATGTATAAAGAAAATTACATGTGCCTTATCTTGCTGACGGTACTGCCATGAATACAAAGGACTTTTTTTTTTCGCCTCTCAGGCTACTTTATTACATTGGGAACATAAATGCTTCACTGCATTGAAATTATGAATCCTCTTAAACCTTGCTGTTAGTCCAATTATGTTGGGCATGTTTTCATAACAGCTCAGTGAAACACATGGACTTTCATTAATGTCCTTATCGTTTCTCTAAACAAATATTTACTAATAGCTTATTGTCTGTGAAAGTATTTTGTTTTTGGCCCTTTTGATCACTTGGATCCAAAAACGCTCACATTTATTGCTTAATAACACATTTAGAATGAGATTCTGTGTGGTACTTTACGATTCTTGGCCACTTAAACTTGGACGCAGCCGCACTAAATGCACTCAGCCAGAAAAAGAGTTGCTCTTAATCTGCTCAGCAAAGATATGCGCTGATAGTGGGGATCAAAACAATGTCAAACAGAATCTGGTAGTCGATGGACAATAGTCTCTCCGGTGCATTCATCTTCATAAAACAGTTGTGTTCCTTTTTACCACCAGTCCGCAAGCAGTGCAGCCAAAAGCCCCTGAAGTCCCATGGGCAGAGCAGGAGTCTGCAGTGTCTCATTTGACCGACGATAGCTTCGATGGGTTTGTGAAGGAACATTCATCAGTGCTCGTTATGTTTTATGCGCCGTGTAAGTTACAGCCTGAATTCGAGGGGACCTTTTATCCGTTGCTTATATGCATGCCCTGTGAGAGCGAAGGAAACTCTATGCTTAGCCACATTCTTTTATTAACTGCTCTGGAGCTTTCTTATCCGACATACCTGCTATCTCACCACATTACGTGGGAACCATACCTAACTAAAATACGGTGGATTTCAATGACAATTGCTAAAAATTCAACAGCCACAAAATCCCACCACCTTTTAAAATGCCCCTTGGTCACCTGTCTCCTTATGTGGCTCATAGGTTGGCCATTGTTGAGGTTTATACTGGACAGTCTGGTTTTCAGCTGGTCTGGCCCGTCTGGTATTTTTGTTTTGAAACACCTCGAAGACCACAATTTTTTTTATCTTGGTTGAAATGTGAGGTTCTGCACCCCCCGCACCCCCCAGCCACCCTGTAGCAGATCAGCTCGGTGTGTGTAATTCCCACTGTTACTGATGAACCTTCGGCCTCGGTCTCTGTGTTGCCACCACAGCCATCCCACTCCGAGCCCGACAGAAGCTCAGCCCCACCCCAGTCATGGTTTACGGCACAGAAAGAGGTCATTTATACTTCGTGTCTGCACTGGCCGAGAAAAGAGCCACCCAGCCTCATCCCACTTTCCAGCATTTGGCCCATAGCCCTGCAGGTTATGGCACTTGAGGTGCAATTCCAGGCACCTTTTTTTAAATGAATTGAGGGTGTCTGCCTCTTCTATCCTTTCAGGAAGTGAGTTCCAGACTCTTAACTGCCCTGTAATCTTCCCTCTAATCTTTCTACCAATCACTTTAAATCCATGGCCTCTAGTCACTGACCTCTCTGTTAAAGTAAATAGACCCTTCCCATCCAGGACTCAATTTTGTCCATTTCAATCAGATCTCCCCTCTGCCTCCTCTCTCCTAAGGAGAACAACCCCAGCCTGTCCAACCTTTTCCTCATAGCTGCAATTTTCCAGTCCTGGCAATATCCTTGTAAATCTCCTCTGTACCTTCTGACCACAGCACAGGCCTTACCCATGTTTACATTACTGGGGAGGGGGAGTAAAGAGTCAGCCTCTCGATCTTAAAGGGACCACGTCCTGGGAGAGACACGGCTGGGGAGTGTTCAGTGTCCTGGAGGCCCATCAGTAGCTACCCTGGTGGCTCAGTGTCAAATTTAGTTTGATAACCAGTGATGTGACCTTTTTTCTACTCTAAAGGTGCTATATAAATACAAGTTGCTCTTAAATATTGCTTAAGCCGTTCTAGAAATAACAGAAGTATCAAACAGTTGCTGCTTTTTTTTTTCCAAAGCTGGAAGGAAGATCCTGGTTTTGATTGTACAAAGCCCGGTTTTATTTAAGAACAGGAAAGGACCAGTTGGCCTCTGCCGACACAGTTAAACCCATCCCATTCTCCCTCTCCTTCCATCCCAACCTTGCAATCCTCTGGAGAGGGAAGAAATCTTTATGACAATTTAGGGAAAGCAAACTCTGGGAATTTCCTCTGTGACACCCTCCCCCTTAAAGGATCGAGCATGCACAAGGAGGTCTCTGAGACTGCTACCACCAATGCGTTTTGCACTTTGGTTTGTATGTATCCCTGGGATTATGTGGTTTAAACTCAGTTCAGCAGGAAGAGAGAGACAGATAACAACAGTGATGCAGTGCATCAAGTCAGCCTTGTCAGCAAGCCACAGTCAGTCACTAAAATGCTGTTAATCAACGCAACTTGTTATTGACCCTCGACAAATTGACAGTCCATGAATCAGGACAATTGGTAAGTAAGCAGCAACACATTTTTCTTAATCTTATTTCAGCAAGAAGTGCTATCAAACCTGGCCAAGTCACTCTGGCACAGCCACAAGTAGATAAGGCATGACAGGATTGGTTCTCACTGTCTATTATTTCAATGTTTAATAACTTCTGGCTGTTGGTGTTGCCAAGTGAAATGTGTTTTTGGTTATTATCGAAGCAGCACCCAGTTGATGTGGGACCATTGCACAAAGCCACTTCCTCAAGCACAACTGTGGCAGTGAAAATACAGTAAATTTGGGCACTGCACCTTGTCAATAATCTTCAGTTTTCACTGACCATCCGTGCTGCAGGTACCTTCACATACAGATTTGTAAGGATAACACCGTTACAAAAGCTATCTTATACTCTAAAGTTCACAGTAAGTACACAGTCCATGTAGACCAATAGGGGACCTGTGATCAGACACACCACACTGCGAAACCAAGCGATAGATGCCACCTCAACTAGATGCTATGGATCTCTTCTCAACTCCCTCCAGATGCTTGTCACACCGTGAGCCAACTGGTCTGACTGAATTCTTTCTTTCACACGAGGATTTCTAGTCTCCGCTCTCCAAGAACTCGCCTTGGAATCTCCTCCCAAACCAACGCTTTTGCTCAGACGCTTTCCGCAAAGGTTCACTTCCGGGGTTTTGAACTCTCTTTCCGATGTTCCTCTCCCCTGGGTCACCGCATGCATTCAAGCTTTCCTCCACGTATTCTCTGTCACTGACTCTGCCGTTAACAATGCACCACTGTTTCACATGCCCATACAAAGAGTTACAGACCTTGAGCCATCTCTTTGGACCTTCTGGACTCTCATAAGCCTTTATATTGTTTTAAATCAGCTTCCTGCAGCGTTCGTCTCTTGAAGCTTGGGGCTTTTCTCTGCTCATTTTTAACTTCACTTAACAGAACTTTTTCCAGGTCCTTGTCCTCTCTTTCACTCAAAGGTCATCTTGGGGCTTTCTCCTGTTTCACCCTCTGGGTTTGGGGACTTTCTTCTTTAGCTTGGAATTTGCTATCTGTCTCTTTGCTCAAGTGTCTCTCTGGCAGCTCCTTGCAACCAGCTTTAGCTTGGCACCGGCTGTCTGTCCCTCCTAGGTTGCTTCTGCCTGGCAGCTGCCTTCAAGCTGAACTCAAAACTACTGTTTCTTTAGTTTCTCTGTATGTCAGACACAGAGTCTGTGTCCTGTCTCTCTGGACCCCTGTTGCTAGGCAACAGTTTTTTTTCTACTCTCGTTTGCTTTAACTTTGAGTCGTAAAACTTATTAGAAATGCAGGCACCTTTTAAAGTGAAACTAAAACTCAACTTGACCTTTTCTTAACACGCATACAGAAGTACAAATCAAACTTAAACTTTAAAGCTAAAATTCATTCCTAGCATCCACAAATACAAATATAACTTACTTATACTGTCGCTATTTCCTAACAGTAGGAAGGAAAGTGGAACTGAGGCCACAATCAGCTCAACCATGATCTTGCCAAATGGTGGAGCAGGCTCAAGGAGCCAGATGGCCTTGTCCTGCTCCTAATTCACATGTACTTATATATGTACATGTGGCAGTGAGTTTCACATTCTCATCACGCCCTGGATCAAGAAGATTCTCCTGAATTCCCTATTGTATTTATTAGTGACATTCATGGCTCCTAGTTCTGGGGCCTGCAAATAGCAAAATCTTCTCTACATTTACCATATCAAACCTTTTACTAATTTCAAAGACCCTATCAGATCACCCCTCTGTCTTTTCTTAAAAACAAAAGACCTAGCCAGTTCAACATTGCCAGATGGGTTTAAATTTTTACTTTTCTTATTAATTTTCTCCACTCTCTTCCTTTCCAGAGGCAATGGCTACTTGTTTTAGTAAGACACCACGGTATTAGCCCTCCGATGTCTCACTCATGTGGGACGCTATTCATTTTCCAGCCATGAGAGTGAATTTCTGTGGGCTGATGGGCTGCTTAATTAGGTGGGTGGGGTGGGGTTCTCCACCGAGGCCAGTCCTGGACCTCACCCAACACCCACCCTAGTCTGTTTGGCTCACTCAGCCGCTGGACAAATTTACTCCTCAAGAAAGGAAAATCCTTGGTGCTTTTTGTTCTTTTTTTCTAAAATTTATTCTCTCATGGGATGTGGGCATTGCTGGCAAGGCCAGTGTTTGTTACCCATCCCTAATCGCCCTTGAACTGAGTGGCATGCTAAGCCTTTTCAGAGGACAGTTGAGAGTCAACCACATTGCTGTGGGTCTGGAGTCACATGTAGGCCAGACCAGGTAAGGGCAGCAGATTTCCTTCCCTAAAGGGCATTAGTGAACCAGATGAGTTTTTAACAACACTCGATGATAACATCATGGTCACCATGACTGCTTGCTTTGAATCCCAGATTTTATTAATTATATTTAAATTCCACCAGCTGCCATAGTGGGATTTGAAGCCTTGCCCCCCAGAACATTAGCCTGGCCCACTAGTCCACTATCACAAAGCCACCATCTCCTCCCACTGTCTGTTGTCACCTTGTCTGCTAACATAAATAGGAACAGTAGTAGGCTGTATAGCCCCTTGAGCCTTCTCTGTCATTCAGTAGACCATGGCTGATCTATCTCAACTGCACTTTCCTGACCTATCTGCATATTCCTTGATTTCCTTTAATGTCTAAAGAGCCACTGATCTCAGTCACAGAGCATCCACTTCGCCCTGAGATAGAAAATTCCAAAAATTCATAACCCTCTGAGTGAAGACATTAACCTACTGGCCATGGCAGCTAACCTACAGAGTATTTACTGTAACCTGGGGGAGATATTTGCTCCTCAGAGATGAGGCAGTGAACCTCTTTCAAAAAGTTGGCAATTGGTTCCATGTGAAAGTTACCATGAATAAATGGTTATACATGACTCAGTTTTGTGGGGTGACAGGAGTAGCTGGGATTACTCTTGCTTGAGCAAAGTAATCGCCAAGGCTCCTTCAACAGCACCTTTCAAAACCGTGACCTCTTCCACCGAGAAGGACAAGGGCAGCAGATGCACGACCACCTGCAAGTTCCTCTCCAAGCCCCACACCATCCTGACTTGGAAATACATCGCCGTTCCTTCACTGTGGCTGGGTCAAAATCCTGGAACTCCCTTCCTAAGAGCACTGTGGGTGTACCTACACCACATGGACTGCAGTGGTTCAAGAAGATGGCTCACCATTATCTTCTCGAGGGAAATTAGAGATGGGCAATGAAAATGTTGGCTTAGTCAGCAGCACCCACGTCCGGGGTTAAGAGGAGATTTAATAGGCATTCAATTGTGAAAGTGATAAAAGCAGTTGTGGGGCAGAGGTTGGTGAAAACTTCTCACTGACAGGGAAGTCAGTAACTAGATAACATGGATTTAAGATCATTGAAAATGAAAGTTGGGGTTGGCTGAGAAATTTAATTATGTGATGAGTTGTTATAATCTCAAATATATTGCCTGAAAGGGTAATGGAATCAGATTCAATTGTGTTATTTTTTCAAAAGGGATATATACTTGAAAAGGAAAGGTGCACAGGGCAAAGGGAAAAAGGCAGGGGAGTGGAACTGATCACTTTTTTGAGGAGCTGGCACAGGCAAAATGGGCAGAATGGCTGCCTCCTGTGCTGTATGATAATATATAAATGGGGGAGGGGGGGTTTATTTTTAATTTGCCAACTTGTTGGATGAATACAGCATTTTGGAAACCAAGCCAAAAATACTTCCACTCTTGCCCTTTATAAAGAGTTTTTAAATCCAGATTCGTTCAACTGCATTTGAACAGTTGACAGGTGTGTGTTAGTAAGACAGTATGCACTGCTGAGGTGGCAGCTGGTAATTGCCACAATGACAGGAAGTTATTAAACATGGAAATAATAGCTGGGAAATAAACCTATCTGCTTAACGCTGAGGCAGAGATGGCTGGCTAATTATTACTGAAATGAGATTAAGCATTGTGTTGACGTTTAGTTCCCAGTTGTCCTTAATTCATGGACTGTCAATTATGGAGGGTCAATAATCAGTATTGTGTTGATTAACAGCATCTTAATGACTTACTCTGTTTGGATTATTGCCAAAGCTGACATGAAGAAGCGTGTCACTAATCTTCTGTTTATCTGTCTCAATGGAGACCTGCCCCTCTTTGAGGGGCAAAGAAAAGACTTGAATTTATATAGTGCTTATCATGACTGCAGGACATCCCAAAGCACATTACAGCCAGTGTAACTTTTGAAGTGTGGCTGTAATGCAGGAAACATTACCAATTTGTGATAAGCAAGCTCCCACAAACAACAATGTGATAATGACCAGATTTTTTTTTTTACAAAGTTGATTGAGGGATTATTATTGAGCAGGACACCAGGGATAATTCACCAGCAGTTCTTGGAAATAGTGCCACGGGATCTTTTATGGCCACCCTTGGGACAGAGGGGCATCTCTGTTTAATGTCTTGACTGAAAGGTAACACCTTCAACAGTACAGCACTCCCTCAGTACTCCACTGGAGCGCCAGCTTTGATTTTTGTCCTTCAAGTCCCAGGAGTGGGGCTTTCACCCGAGTCAAAAGATTATGGGTTTGAGCACTACCAACTGTACCATGGCTGGCACCCGTGGGGCTCCTCTTCCATCTCTCTCTCTCACTCTCTCTCGTGCACTCTCTCACTCTCCTCCATCCCCCTGGGCCATATTTACCCCTCAATCAATACCTAAAAATACCCAGATTATCTGATCTTTATCGCATTTTTGCTTGTGAGAACTTTGTGTGCAAATTGGTTGCTGTATTTCCTATACCGCAGTGACTACATGTCAAGAGCGTTTTATTACCTGTAAAGCGTTTTACAACGTCCCAAGGTTGTGGAAGGTGCTGCATAAATCAAAGACATTTTATTTTTTCATAAAACAAATGGCATGAACCAGAAATACACTTGTGTTTTTAATATTAGAAATCTTTAAGGGGGGATTTTAGGAGAGGAATATAAATAATGGTGAAAGGAGAGAGAAAACATTCAAATATTTAGCTATTTTTTGCCTTTTTTCTGAAAATAACAATCGGAACCATGGAAATGTAATTTGACCCTTGACCTTATTCTTTCTGCCATCCATGTATGTACTTCATCTTGGATTATACCCCGCCCAGTTAATCTTCTTCCATATCCCATGTACAATGGGCTCTACCTCTCCAATTAATCTCCTGAAGGAAAGTTCTGTATAAATATTTGTCATTGCTGGTGATTAATCCTAGAATATTCCTCAGCCCTTAGATCTCTGCTATTTCATCCTGACCTACTGTTTACCGTAGATTGCCTTAGTTGAAGGGTCAGTCACAAGGGGACATAAGTTCAAGGTGAGGGGCAGGAGGTTTAGGGGGGATGTGAAGAAAAACTTTTTACCCAGAGGGTGGTGACGGTCTGGAATGCACTGCCTGCGAGATTGTTGGAGGCGGGTTGCCGCACATTCTTTAAAAAGTACCTGGATGAGCACTTAGCACGTCATAACATTCAAGGCTATGGACCAAGTGGTGGGTAAATGGGATTAGGTAGGTAGGTCAGGTGTTTCTCATGTATCGGTGCAGACTCGATGGGCCGAAGGGCCTCTTTTGCACTGTGATTCTGTAGACTGCATTCCTCTTCCAACTCCAGTTTGTTACAGTCCATTTTTTTGCCCCTTTTGGTAGGTCGGTAATACCCTCTGACCTGTTAGATTTCTGGCTGCTGTGAAATGATGTCGAGTTTGCATGGTGATTTAGTTGACTGAAGTGACGTTTTGTGGAGTTGTGGTTATAAAGCTCTAAAATGAGTCCATTGAGTTTTCATTCTGTTTCTAATTGTAGGGTGTGGTCACTGTAAAAAGATGAAGCCAGAGTATGAGGAAGCCGCTGAGGTGCTGAATAACGACAGTGATGTAAGTAAATGTTTGTGGTGTTCGTTCCTAAAACTTGGTGCTTCAACCGGAGTTATTGGTTAGTGGGGGTAGTACACCTAGAAAGGAGAAATAATGATGCCATTGCTTATACCCACTTTCAAAATTTCAACGTGCCTTTTTAACTTCCCTTCCGATCCTCCAGTTACTGTTTCGCTTTGTTATCCCAGAGTCCAGGTGTGTTGGCAGCAGTCGACGTGACAACTCAGAAGTCCTTGGGAGAAAGGTATCAAATCACTGGCTTCCCAACACTCAAGTACTTTGAAAACACCGAAGAGAAATGGACACTTCCACATTTGCGGACCAAGGACAAGATTATCGAGTGGATCTACAAGTACGTTATAGGCCTCCACCAAAATTAATCATTGATTGTACTGCATTTTTCTCTTAATAACAAATCCGTGTGCAAGACTTGAGGCTTATGTGCAGAACACTGCAAAAGGCAGGTTGAGTAGCACAGATGATGCAGTGATTGGCAGGTGGATTCAGGCTTGTGTTTGATCAGTGATCTGCTGAAATTACAGATTCTGAGCAGGCCTCTCAGCCGTAGGGCCATAGATGCCATGGTTAAGTCTAAAGAAATCCATTCAGCAACCACAACTCCTTGTATTTTAAATGCTGCTGTTGTAGTAAAATAATCCCAAGGTGTTTCACAGGAGCAATTATACAAACAGAATGTGACACTGGTCCATACAAACATATGAATTAGGAGCAGGAGAAGGTCACTCAGTCCCTTGAGCCTGTTCTGCTATTCAATAAGATCATAGCTGATCTGATTGTAACCTCCTGCCTACCCCAATGACCTTTCACCCCTTGTTTATCAAAAATCTAGCTACCTCTGCCTTAAAAATGTTCAAAGACTCTGCTTTCACTGCATAGAGTCATAGAGGTCTACAGCATAGAAAAAGGCTCTTCGGCCCATCGAGTCTGCGCTCGTCAAACAAATACCTAACTATTCTAATCCCATTTTCCAGCACTAGGCCCATAGCCTTGTATGCCATGGCATGGCAAGTGCACACCCAAATACTGCTTAAATGTTATGAGGGTTTCTGCCTCTACCACCCTTTCAGGCAGCGAGTTCCAGATTCCCACCACCCTCTGGGTGAAAAAATTCTTCCTCTCATCCCCTCTAAACCTCCTGCCCATTACCTTAAATCTATGCCCCCTGGTTATTGATCCCTCCACTAAGGGGAAAAGTTCCTTTCTACCCTATCTATGCCCCTCATACTTTTATACTCTGCATTTTGAGGAAGAGAGTTCCAAAGACGCTCTACCCTTCCGGAAAAATCTCTCCTCACCTCTGTCCACTTAAGGAGCTGTTAGGGCAGGTGTCCAAAAGCTTAGTGAATGAGGTAAGTTTTGAGTGTCTTAAAGGAGAAAAGAGAGGTTTAGGAAAGGAATTCAAGGGCTTAGGGCCTAGGTAGCTGAAGGCATGGCCCCAATGGTGGAGCAATGAAAATCTGGACTGTGCCAAGAGGCCAGAATTGGAGGGTGGCAAATATCGTGGCAGGTTTTGGAGCTGGAAGATGTTAGAGATAAGGAGGGGTGAGGCCCTGGTGAGATTTGAAAACAAGGGTGAGAAACTTAAAGACAAAGTGTTGCTGAACTGGGAGCCAAGGTAGCATGAAATGAGTGAATGGGTCTTTGGGTGAGTTAGATTACACAGGCAGTAGGATTTTGGATGAGATCAGTTTGATGGACGGTGGTGCATGGTGCGAGGCCAACTAGGAGAGCATTGGAATTGCCAATACAAACTTACTATCCTGCATCCCCACCCCCACTTACACTGACCAGCAACGTGTCTGTCACCACTGAGCTCCGCGCTGCTTTCCGTATAAGGTTTCCCCAGCTGCTGATTGTCCTTGATGGTTCATAGGGTGATATCGATGTGCTCTTTGATTGTGATCAAATCACTCAGCAATACTGCTCCAGTGGCAGCCTGCAGGTAAGTGAGTCTGTCAGACGCAATGTCACTCACCAGGAACCATGGTGGAACTAATTACTTTTAATTTGACATTTTGATGACAAAGGGTGACGAGTGAGTCCTCAATGCTATAAACCTTTAATTAAATCGTCTAAGAGGAAAGGGAAGAGGCTCGGTCTAATCCATTTGGTTTTGTGGAAAATGTATGGAAATTTCAGTCTCTTGGTATTTGGCAATCACTGTGTTTCACCCTGTTCAGAAACCTCAATGTATTTTTTTTTGATCTATTAAAAGCATAACCAAGAGCTGCAGCTGGCTCAGAGAACTGTTTTATTAAAATCCCTGAGCAGCTTCTGGCAGGAAATCCAAATCCTACACTTGACATTTTCTGCCTCTGCTGCTAAATGATGGAAACGTTTTATCATGTCGAACTGATGCTTATGGTAGCACTCATGGAATATACAATGAAAGTGATTTAAGGAGCAATTTGAATGGGCTGGAGTAAGTTCTTAGCACTTAAAATATATACATGGGATTTTAAAAAAAATTTGGTTGGGGATGAAGGTCTTGTGAAGGATACAGTGCTGGGAAACCTGGGTTTGTCTCCTTTTGCGCCCCAGTATCTGCATTGAGTACTCATACGCCAAGTGTGATTGGACCAGATGTGACTGGAAGCACCCTCTACTTTAACCCCAAAAACAACCTTGAACACCAGCCAGAGACCATCTGCCCACCAACTCTAATGTAACAACAACTTCCATTTATATCGCACCTTGAACCCAGTAGAGCATCTCCAGGCACTTCACAGAAGCGTAATTAAACAAAAATTGACAGTAAGCCAAAGAAGGAGATATCACTATCTCTCTCTCTCTCTCTCTCTCTCTCTCTCTCTCTCTCAGTAGACTCCTACAACCCTCAGATTTCTACTGCACCAATTCTAACCCCTTATGCATCCCCATCTTTAATTGCCCCACTGCTGATGAACATGCCTTCAACTGCTTCAACACTAAATTCTGGAACTCACTGCAACCACCCCCCCCCCCCCCCCCCCCCCCCCCCCCCCCCCCCCCCCCCACCCACCCACCCACCCACCCACCCACACACAAGACCCCTCCTCCTCCCTCCTCTTAAGGTGCTCCTTAACAAAATACAAAATGCTTCTCTCAAGACCATTCCAAACGCATGACCGCTACCATCTAGAAGGACAAGGGCAGCCACTCACCATCCTGACTTGAAAATATATCATTGTTCCTTCACTGTTGCTTGGGCAAAATCCTGGAACTCCCTCCCTAACATTACTATGGGCTTACCTACACCACATGGACTGCAGTGGTTCAAGAAGGCAGCTCACCACCACCTTCTCAAGGGCAATGAGGGATGGGCAATAAATGCTGGCCTAGCCAGCGTTGCCCACATCCCATGAATGAATAAAGAAAAACCCATCTCTTACCTGCCCTATTTCCTCATGTAGCTCGGTGTGAAATTTGTTTGATAGTGCTCTGCAAAGCATCTTGGAAGACTTATTATGTTAAAGGTGCTACATACAGAGGAGGTGGTGGCATAGTGAGAATGCCACTGGGTTAGTAATCCGGAGGCCTAGGCTCTGGGAATGGGGGTTCAAATCCCACCAAGGCAATTGGTGGAATTTTAATTCCAGATTTATTAATTGAATTAAAAACTAGTCTAATGATCATGAAACTATTGTTGATTGTTGTAAAAACCCATCTAGTTCACTAATGTCCTTTAGGGAAGAAAATCTGCTGTCCTTATCTGGCCTGGCCTCCATGTGACTCCAGACTCTTAACTGCCCTCTGACATGGCCTAGAAAGTCACTCAGTTGTATCAAATCGTTACAAAACCCGCTGAAAAAAATGAAACAGATGGGCCGCCTAGCATCAACCTAGGCACCAGAAATGAAATGGCAACCCCTGCCCTGTCGACTCTGTAAAGCCCTCCTTCCAGACATGTGGGGACTTATGCCAAAATTGGGAAAGCTGCCCCACAGACTAGCTGAGCAAAAGCTGGACATTGCTGTCAGGTGTGATTTTGACTGTGACTATGTCCCAGACACCACTATCACTGTCGCTGGGTATGTCCTTTCCCACCAGCAGGACACATCCACTAGAGGTGGCAACAGTGGTATACGTTAGGGAGAGTGTTGCCCCGGAAGTCCTCTTTATTGGCTTTGGACCCCATGAAGCCTGATGACGTAGTCAAATGTGGGCAAGGAAACCTCCTGATTACCACCTACTGCCCCGTTCAGCTGATGAATCAGTGCTCCTTCATGTTGAACATCAATTGGAAGAAGCACAGAGGATGATAAGGACACAATGTGCTGGGCGTGGAGGACCTCGAGTGGCTCAGCACCATTACTGACCAAGCTGGTGGAGTCCCAAAGGAAGTGGCTGCACAACCGGGTCTTCAGGTGGTGAGGGAACCAATAAGAAGGAAAAAACCTGCTTGATCTCATCCTCACCAATCTACCTGCCACTGAAGCATCTGTCCACGGCAATATTGGCAGGAGTAACCACTTGACCTTGTGGAAATGAAGACCTGCCTTCGTATTGAGGGTACCTCCCCCATCCTGTAACACTACCACTGTGCTAAATGTGAGAGATTTCAAACAGACCTAGCAACTCAACTGGGCACCCATGGCTTTGTGGGCCTTCAGCAACAGAATTGTACACAACCACAAACTATAACCTCATAGCCTGGTATATCCCCCACTCTACCATTACCAGCTGGAGGATCAACCCTGGTTCAGGTAAGAGGCCAGGAGCAGTACCAGGCATACCTAAAAATGAGGTGCTAACCTGGTGAAGCTGCAACACAGGACTGCTTTCATGCCAAATGGCAGAGGCAACTTGGGATAGACAGCTAAGCAATCCTGCAACTAATAGATCAGATCTAAGATCTGCAATCCTGCCACATCCAGTCCTGAATGGTGGTGGACAATACCTTGTGTTTCCACCTATTTGGTGCTTTGAAGTCAACATTTTAACCTTTGTGTCTTTCTGTGAACTTGGAAAAGAAGTCTTCCAGTGCTGCTAATGGCTCAGAACAATGCAGTTCCTCACCTACATTTGCAAGCATCAGTTTAGCAACTTTTTATATTTTGAGAAAAGCAATTGGTGAGGGGAATACTAGGTGAGTCAGGTTAACAGAAGCAAGTGATTGGTATCGGAGAAGGAAAGAAACCTCCTGGCTAGATAGCTGCATAACCGGTATCAATGCTTGTGTGTACTTTAATGCAGTAGTGAGATGAAATTGGCAAACGTCATGCTTCTGCTCTATTCCATGGAAAGATGATGAGAACGGCCATGTTGACCTGTGTGCTAGTCACCTCCTTGATCCAGGCATGGAGGCAGCAGGCTGGGTGACACTGCTGTTGACCCTAATGTGGGACTGAAAAGTTGGGGAGGCAGAAAACTTCAATGCACTGTTGACCTCCATTTCAGCTGGCAATGTTGTCCGTACCATTGCAGTTAGATGACAAAGATCTTCAAGTGACACTTGGTCGACCAAGACTCTTTGGCGGCAACTCTCCTTAATTATTTGCCAGTCTGTGCCATGGCCTGAAGATATGGTTGGTAACGTAGTGACGTGAAGACATTGGGAGCAAGCAGGAAATGGAGTTGGAGTCCAAGATCGACCATGATCCTGTTGAATGGTGGAGCCGGCTCGATGTGCTATGTAGTCTACTCCCCCTATTTCTTATGTTCTTATGCCCAGACTAGCTTAAGACCTTTATTTCCTTAGCTTGTCTCTTGTATCACTTAATTATGAAACACAGTATTTGTTGGGCTTTAAGTGCGACAGCTTATGTTTAATTTTAACTTGTCAACACCCTTATGATTCCACAACTTGGGCAAAGCTTTGTTGTTCCCTGGGCTTGTGAAAGATTGTCCAATGAATGAACTTTTTTGTCACCTGCTCTTGTATTAAACTTTTTTCTTGTTCTGTTGAAATTTTGTAACTGTTTCAGTCTCAATCTTATATTTTTGTGCAATGTTGGCCTATTTTTGGTTCAACATGAACATTTAACCAACATGTACCACCGCGCACCCCCCCCCCACCAAAACCCAGACCCTCGATCTAAGTGAGTGAAACATATAAGCACATTTTTAAAAATATATACATTGGACAAATAAAAGTTCTAAAAACCATTGCATAAGATCATCTGTCCCTTATTACATATGGAGCTTTTCATATGAATGAAGTATGCAGCATGATAAATGGGGCTGGGACATTGCAGTATATGTCATTTAAATAAATTGCTTCACATTTCTCTTCATTATACTTCACCTACCACCTATCAGCACATTCCAACAACTTTAGATTCAATCATTTGAATGTGTTGAAATTAAGCAGTTGAATATTGTGCCAGTGAATAGTCACCAGTTGGTGCCATTGCTCTTCCACTCCAGAACCACCAGCCATGGCAACCAGAAACACTCCTGTATTTTAGGTAAAGGTTGGGACTATTGTAACACTTGGACATTCAAAGGATTTACAGATTAATCTTCAGCTATCCCATGGACAAGACTGGCTCACTTTTTTCTGGAAAGACTTGGTTTTCATCTGCAGAGAATAGACAAGTGAATGTTTTGGATCTGTACCTTGACTGTTCTCTGCACAGATCCTGAGTGACCTGTTGAGCCTTTCCAGATTTTTTGTTTTCGTTTCAGATTTCCAACAACATCACTTTTATGCTCTGTGGTTCAGTTTTCTTCCTGATTCAGTCTAAAGTTGATGGAATAGATGGACAAGTGGCAGATGACATTCAATGCAGAGAAATGTGAAGCCATTCATTTTGGTAGGAAGAGCATAGCAAGACAATATAAAATAAAGGATACAACTCTAAAGAGGGTGCAGGAGCAGAGGGACCTGGGTGTATATGTGCACAAGTTATTGAAGGCGGCAGAACAGGTTGAGGAGAGTGGTAATTAAACATACAGTACCCTGGGCTTTATTAATAGGGGCATAGTGTATAAGAGCAAGGAGGTTATGTTGAACTTGTATAAGACACTAATTCAGCCGCAGCTGGAGTATTGCATTCAGTTCTGGACCGCGCACTTTCAGAAAGATGTGAAGGCACTGGTGAGTGTAGAAAAGATTCTTGAGCATGGTTCCTGGGATGAGGAGCTCAGTTATGAAGATAGATTGGAGAAGCTAGGTCTGTTTTCCTTGGAGAAGAGAAGGCTGAGAGGAGATTAGATAGAGGTATTCAAAATCATAAGGGGTTGAGGCAGATTAGCTAGGGAGAAGCTGTTCCCATTGGTGAAAGGATCGAGGATGAGAGAGCACAGATTTAAAGTCATTGGCAGAAGAAGCAAAAGCGACATGAGGAAAAATTTTACAATGAGTGGTTAAGGTCTGGAAATCACTGCCTGAATGTGGTGGAGGTAGGTTTAATTGAAGAATTCAAAAGGCAACTAGACAGTTATCTCAAAAGGAAGAATGTGCAGTGTTACAGGGAGAAGGCGGGAAAACGGCACTAAGTGAATTGCTCATTCAGAGAGTCGGTGTAGACACTAAGGGTGCTGGAGGGCATGCCAGGAGCAACACCAGACATACCTAAAAATGAGGTGTCAGCCTGGTGAAGCTATAAAACAGGACTACTTGCATGCCAAACAGCATAAGCAGCAAGTGATAGACGGAGCTAAGCAATCCCACAACCGTTGGATCAGGTCTAAGCTCTGCAGTCCTGCCATGTCCAGTCATGAATGGTGGTGGACAAGTAAACTCACTGGGGGAGGAGGCTCCACAAATATTCTCATCCTCAATGATGGGGGAGCTCAGCGCATTAGTGCAAAAGGTGAGGCTGAAGCACTTGCAACAATCTTAGGCCAGAAATGCCGAGTGGATGATCCGTCTCTGCCTCCTCCTCCAATGTTCAGCACCATTTGCGACTCCTCAGATACTGAAGCAGTCCATGTCCAAATGCAGCAAGACCTTGACAGTATCCACGCTTGGGCTGACAATGTGGCAAGCAATATTTACGCCACAAAAGTGCCAAGCAATGACCATCTCCAAGAGAAAATCTAACCATTTCCACATGACATTCAATGGCATTATCATTGCTGAATCCACCACTATCAACATCCTGGGGGTTACCATTGACCAGAAACTGAACTGGACCAGCAATATAAATACTGTGGCTACAAGCACAGGTCAGAGGCTGAATTCTGTAAAAAGTAACTCCCCTCCTGACTCCCCAAAGTATGTCTGCAATCTACAAGGCTCAAGTCAGGAGTGTGATAGAATACTGTCCATTGGCCTGGCTGATTGCAGCTCCAACCACAGAAGAAACACAACACCATCCAGGACAAAGCCACCTATTTGGCACCCCATCCACTACCTTAAATATTCACTCCCTCCGCCACCAACACACACACACTGGCAGAAGTGTGTACCATCTATATGATGCAACAACTCACCAAGGCTCCTTCAGCAGTACCTTCCACTTGTGCAGCTTTGGAACTCCTGCCTCCGAAGGCAGTGGAGGCAGGGTCATTGAATATTTTTAAAGCAGAGATAGATTCTTGTTAGGCAAGAGAATCAAAGATTATCGGAGGTAGACGGAACGTGGAATTCAAAACACAAACAGATTAGCCATGACCTTATTGAATGGTGGAGAAGTCTCAAGGGGCTGAATGGCCTACTTCTACTCCTATTTCAGACATTCGTATCACCTGCACTTCCCCTCCAAGTCACACACCACCCTGCCTTGGAACTATATCACTTCCTTTACTGTCGCAGGATCAAAATCCTGGAATTCCATCCTAACAGCATCGTGGGTATACCTACGCACCACATAGACTACAGTGGTTCCAGAAGGTGGCTCACCACCACCTTCTGAAGGGCATTTAGAGATGGGTAATTAATACTGGCCTAGTCAGCGACGCTCACAACCCGTCAACAGATTAAGAAATATATATATAAACTCAAGTTGTTGCTGTCTTGGGGCAGGTGACTAAACATTTGATTGGAGAGTTAGGGCAGATCTTTAAGGGAGGAGCAAAAGATGGGAAGATTTTAGGAGATAGTTCCAGCGTTTGAACCTAAACTGGCCAGTCCACCCACCTCCCATTCATATTGTTCAGCTGCTGATTTGTAGAAAGTTCACCTTTTGGGAGAGATGGAAAGTGAAAGTACTGCTCACTTACTGAAAAAAGGGCTAAGAGGTATAGAAGAGGGAAGTGAGATAATCGAATAGCTCTTTCAAAGGGCCGACACACAGACGGTTGGCTGAATGGCCACCTTCTGCACTACTCAATGTTCTGAATATAGTGCACAGCTCGAACAGGAGGAAACAGAAAAATGTGTTTCCAGTTGGTGCTGATGCAAAGAGACTGCAGTGATCTGGATTTGTTTGTGCTGGGCATGTTTGCATTAAACTGATTGCTGTCCACTTGACTTGCTGTTTGTGCACTAGAATCTTGATTTGTATGCAGACGACTAGTTTGGCTTCTAAGAAAAATGATGTGGTCTAATTTGACCTTGTTCAAAGTCAATGATGTTAAGTGTTGGTTACTCAATTACCCATTAATGAGTTGAAATAATTACAATTGCTCACAGACCTAATCCTGACTATATCTGGATCTCTCTTGATGATGACAATAATTGTTCATGTGTGGAGGGATGCATTCTATTGACCTGACTGTTTGTAAGCATGTTGCATAAATAAGATTTAATTATTAAATTCAAATCAAAATACTGCGAATGCTGGCGATCGTAAATATAAAAAAAAAACAAAGTGCTGGAAAAACTTATCAGTGCTGGCAGCATCCACAGTTCTGAAGAAGATTCATATTGGGCTCAATGCTCACCCTGTTTCTCTCTCCACAGATGCTACCAGACCTGCTGAGTTTTTTCCAGCACTTTTTGTTAGGGTTTAATCCATCCAGTCCATCCATCCAGATAAAGTAGTTAGACAGAGAATGCATAATATTGACTGGCAACTGGGGCGATGAATGTAAATCAGAACATTCATTCATGCTTTTTGCCATGTTACGGACGAAACCAGGTTCCTCCACAAATATCCTGGTTCTTGCAGCAGGTCTAAATTTGATCAGAATGGTCCCACTCTTAACATTTCACACCATTAGACCGACATCAGGTTACGTTTCCAAAGCACCAATCTTTTCCAGTGCGTTAAACACTGTGCGGAGCAGCGGGGAAAGGGTGTATACTGACTGGGTGGGATAGCAGGAAAATCAGGAAGGCAGCTGAGAGTGGAGCTGAAAATGATGGTTTTTTTAGGAAGCCAGGAAGGAGGTGGTCAGAGGGAAAGATTGAGAGGGGGAATTCCAGAAGTGTTGGTGTGACTCAAAACAGTGACCAACCATATCGATGTAGGAGGGCTGAAGAGTAGTCCATTGTTGGAAGGGACTGTATAGAATTGGAAGAGACCACTTGAATAGAATGGACTGACGATGGGATGGCAGAGCATAGACAAGGATCTTAAAGTTAGTTTTCGTGGAATGCACTTACATTTTCTCTCTTCTTTCCCACCACCCCCTCTCTTCCCCACCACCACCCCCCCCCCCCCCCAAAACCCTACCAATAGTCCTCAAGCCCCTCCACCACCGGAACAGTCCTGGGACGAGCAGCAGACCAGTGTCGCCCACCTCGGTGCTGAAGACTTTAAGGAGTTCATGAAGAAAAAGAAGCACGCCTTGGTCATGTTCTATGCCCCTTGTAAGTTAGTGTTTGTATACTTTTGGATGTGTTGTTTGAACTTTTTATGTTGTCCTGCTTTTGAATCTCCGTCACCAGGCATCTTTTTCCACCTGCAAAGATGGGCTGGAAGTGACCAGTTGCGTGGGTTAAGTTTGTATTCCCTTGAGTGCAGAAAATTAAGGGGTGACCTATTTAAGGCGTTCTAAGATGATTAATGGATTTGCGGTAGATAATGAGAAACTATTTCCTCCAGTGGGGAACAACCTTAAATCTTAGCCAACCAAAAAAGGAGTGAAATCGCTTTTTTTTTTTCCCCCTCCCCCAAAGAGTTGAGATTGATATTCTTTTATTGGGTAAGGGCATTAAGGGATATGTAACCAAGATGGGTAAACAGAGTTCAGATACAGATTAGTCATCTAATTGATGGGAGAAGAGGCTCCAGGGGCTGACTGGCCATCTCCAGTTCATGTGCATTGGTGATCTTAGCTGATTTCCTCTCAACGTAGCCTTGTGACTGGTGGTTGAAGGATGTATGTAAATGGTCTGCAGAATTATTGGCCGCCTCTCATTGTAGGGGAAAGACAAACTCAGTACTCCCCTGTCTCGGTACGGTCAAACTGGTCAAGCTCATGGCAGAGGCATCCTGGGCACAAGCTCACATGTCCTTGCCCTCTTAAGGCTCAGTACAGTTCACTTTCAATCTTAATTATATCCATCGTTTGTGTAAGCAAAGCTGGTGTTCGGAGGAAACATGCCCACAACAAAAACTCATCGCTAAAATACTGACTGCATTGTTCATGTAGCTCTCGAAACAGAAGCTGTACCAGTACCTTTAGGGGAAGCTAGATAGATACATGGGCGGTGGGGGGGGGGACAGTAGAAGGATATAGTGATAAGATGTGATGAAGTAGGTTGGGAGGAGTCCCATGTGGAGCATAAACACCATCACAAACCAGTTGGACAAATAATCTGTGTCGCTGTTTAAATTCTTTGTAACTCCATGTAAGCTGTGTTGAACCAGCACAGTTGAAGGGGAGTGGGATAGAGAAATGTCGACCACAATCTTAGAATTTCTTGGCCATGAACAGCTGTTTTTAATTCTGTTCAGTTTTGGGGCAGTACAGTTACTAAAATTAGTTCTTGAGCTTATCCATTCTTGTTTTCTTTCTGTCTATTCATGGGATGTGAACGTCGCTGATTCCCGTCCCTAAATGCCCTCAAGAAAGTGGTGCGTCAACATTCTTGAACAGCTGCAGTCCTTGTAATTAATGAACGTACACCCACAGTGCTGTTAAGGAGGGAGTTCCAAGGTTTTGACCCAGCGACAGTGAAGGAACAGCAACATAGTTTGATGTTACGAAGGTGTGTGACTTGGAGGCGAACTTGCAGGTGGTGCCAATCCCATGCATCTGCTGCCCTTGTTTTTATAGGTGGTAGAGGTCGCGGGTTTAGAAGGCGCTGTGGGAGGAGGCTTGGTGAGTAGCTGCAGTGCATCTTAAAGATGGTACACACTGCTGCCACCTTGCATCGATGGTAGAGAGAGTGAATGCTGAAGGTGGTATATCTGTTGTCAATCAAACAGGCATGCTTTTGGATGCTTCGAGCTTTTTGAGTGATGTTGGAGCTGAACTCATCCAGGCAACTGGAGAGCAGTCTCTCACGCTCCTGACTTGAACCTTTATAGGTGGTGGAAAGGCTTTGGGGAGTTGGGAGGTGAATTACTCACTGCAGAATTCCCAGCGTCTGACTTACTATGTAGCCATGGTATTTATGTGGTTGGTCCAGTTAAGTGGATATCCCCAGAATGAAAGCATGCATCCTGTTTTAAACATATGTGGTATATAATTTCTCTTCAAAGCGGAACACAGCTGTATCAATCATGTAAAACCTCACTGGTGACTATGTGCCCACTAATTTTATGGCAGTTTCCGGTTCACACTGTAAGACAAGTTGTTCTGTATGGTGATAATGAACCTTTAAATGACCCACGGAAAGTATTTGGCACACATTTAAATGTACAGGAATTTACTTTACAGTTCAGGATAGATGCTATAATTGCATTCATAGCTATTTAGCTTGAAGAGACATAGTAATCCAATGTTACTGGATGCAAGCTTGTCCAGATTCTCACCATGCTTTTGCTGTGCTCAGTAAACTGCCGAAAAGGATTTCTAAGCTTCGTTCTCCTCCAACCAAGCCAGACTTCTTTCACTACTCCAGGTGACCTGATGGAGATGACAGAAATCCCAAGTGCAAGTCTCTGTTGAAACATGGATTTTTGAGCTTTGTTTCCCTGGCAACGTTTCCACATGACTGTCGCAGGTGGGCTGTGTTGGCCTTGAATTGTATTCCACCTGTGTGAGTCTACTAGCGCTCAACTTTGGTGGGTTAGGTCAGGAACGGTGCTATACAAGTGCAAATGTGTTTGTTTTTTCTGCCCCAGTGTCACAGGTCATCAGAGAACAAGGTAACCTAAAATAGATTTTCTGTTAATGTAAAGCTCCTCAGCTGTCAATAAGTAAGTTAAAATTGATAGTTGAACATACCTTGAGTATGCCATGACTTGTTTAGTCGGGTCTGTTTCCAAGAATCAATAGACCATGAGTTTGGTGACCTGTTATACTGCTTGTACCACTTTTTTTAATCACTGTGGAACACCCTCCATGGGAAAATTTGGCTATTTGACACAGAAAGGAAGATTGGATTGATAAGTCTCAAAGGAGGATTGAGTTGTAAAGATATTAATAATATTGCTTGCTTATCATGGCAAGATTGAAAACCAGTTTCGTTTTCGTTGCATTGGAGGATTAACACAATTGCTGGGGGGATGGGGGAAGAAGAGAAAGAACATGGGTAGAGTCTATTGTACAAAGCCATAAATGAACTCCAGATTCAGCGTGCTCAAGAGGCACAATGTCTTGTCTTATTGAGAAACCAAGGCGGAAAGATGAGGTAAACCAGTAAGTAAAGATTGGATGGCTCCATTGTAAATGGCTGTAAGTTGGAAGAGAAAAGGAAGACTGAGGTAGGTAAAATTACAACCGTTTTAGGGGGAATAATACTACTTTTCAACACATTGAAGATCGGTAAACAAAGAAGCATGTTAGACATTGTGTTTGAAGCTTAGGTAGGAAAAGACAGGAATGTTCAGAGAACTAGTGATTGGATTATGATATAAACAAGTCAATGACCAGAGGTCTCCAATTTAAACATTTTTTGTACAAGTGAGAGAATTTATTTATGCCGAAATTTGTTACAATATAGAATACTGTACCACAGTATGTAGGTGAGGCAGATCATTGCACCTATTCAAGAAGTATTTCCACTGGTTGGGAAAGCTAGGACAAGGGGACATGGTCTAAAAGTTAGTGCCTGGCCTTTTAAGAGTGAAGTTAGGAAACACTTCTACAAAGTGTTCATACTTCACACAAATGGTGATAGAAGTTTCACATTTTCCTTTGCAAAAGGCGGTTGATGCTGGTACAGTTGTTCATTTTTAAATCTGAGATTGATAGATTTTTGTTAACCAAATATATTGAGGAATATGGGGAAAGGCAGGAAGGTGGAGTTAGGTCACAGAATGGTAGGATAGGCTGAAGAGGCTAAATTGTCACTCTGGTTCCTATGTTGCTAGGTGAATTAAGTACTTGAAACTGCAGGAGCATTCAGACTGAGAGAGCAGGATGAATGGGAGCTTTTGGTGAGAGAGCAGCTGGGTTAGTATTGGGTTATTGTAATAAAGAACTGGCACAGTCACAATGGGCCAAATAGCCTTCTGTGCTGTAAATTTTAATGTTTCTAGTCACCATGGTTGCATTTGTAGACAGAAGTAAATTTGTAACTGTCAGAGGCTTTGGATGAGAGAGGCATAGCCTAACAGGCAACAAGCAAACTATTTAGTATCATAGGTATTGGGAGATACACAGTTTTATAACATTAGACAATGGGGGTGTTTTAAACCCAAGGTAATGATAAAATCTGCATGCAGCAGATACTTCCTGCAAGTGTCACACTGCCTGTAACTGTTAGGATTTATATTTTTTGTACAATACATGAATATACAGCTGGTAGCAAGATGCACAGCATTAAGTGAGCAAATCTGTGAGAAAAGCAATTTGAACATTGGACAGTCATAAGTTTTTGAGGAGCAACATTGAAAGGCCAGTGGCAGCCTTTGTAAAATGTGGCAAAGTTGCCCTTACGATACCATTGCAAAAGAAAAAAGCTGAATTCTCTGAGCCACCTATTTCCTGATCTAAATTATAAATCCTTTTTCTATTTCCAATCCCGACAAGGACGAAGCAGGATGGAGTATTGAAGATTTTGGTTATAGTAACACATCCTTGCATTGCTATGAATGGGGGTAGATATGAACTGCACTGTCCCCCACAGCTTTTTTTAAAATATCTTGCCTAAAGCTCCCTTCTCTTTCCCCCACATCTCAAGCAAAGATGAGCCTTTAAAAATTTCATGAAATTCCTTTCGGAATACTATCATTTGAGCCTCATGGCCCCCTTTGTCCAAGTCTCAATTCATATGCAAATTGACCCTGTGTTCTGGTCCTGCCCAGCAGCTTTTTGAAGCCTGAACAATAAGAGAAAAGAATTGAGAGCAGAAATAGCAAAATACTAATCCAAAGATGAGAGTTCCTTCCTGCAGAAGAACTTTAATCTGCACGATGTGCTGAAGATGGAAAAGAATTGTTCGGAGCCATATTATTGGAAAGCATGTCCAAAAAAAATCCCCAAGCTCCTCAGTGGTATCACATCTTGAGGAATTAATATTTCACTTATTCTTTGTGGTATGCAGAACAATAACTGAGAGGGTGTGATGTAGTATGTTGCTAAGGATGAAGAGATTTTCTTCCTATGCCAGCTGTCGCTCAGTGGGTAGAACTCTCACCTCTGAATCAGAAGATTGTGGTTTAGATCCCACTCCCAGAGACTGGTGCACAAAATCTAGGTTGACTCATCATTACACTCAGCATTACTGAGGGGGTGCTGTATTGTCGGAGGTGCCATAATTCGGGTGAATCATTAATCTTAAGTCCCATCTGCCCCTCAAGTGGAGAAAATAATCTCATGGTGTTATTTGAAGAAGAACAGGGGTATTCTCCCCATGCCCTAGTCAATATTTATCCTTCAACGGCATCACTAAAACAGAATATTCCACTGTTCCTTCACTGTCACTGGGTCAAAATCTTGGAACTCCCTTCCTAACAGCACTGTGGGTGTACCTACAGCACATGGACTGCAGCGATTCAAGAAGGCAGCTCACCACCTCCTTCTCAAAGGCAGCTAGGGATGGACAATAAATGCTGGCCCAGCCAGCGAAACCCTGTGAATGAATTTTTAAAAAAGAATATCCAGTCATTATCATATAGCTGCTTATGGGAACTTGTACTTAAATTGGCAGCTGCTTATCTGATATTACACTTAAGATTTATTTCATTTGCTACAAAATAGCCAATGGAATTCACCAAGGCTCCTTAGATAGCACCTTCCAAACCCACGGCCACTACCATCTGGAAGGACAAGGGCAGCAAATAGATGGGAACACCACCACCTGGAAGTTCCCCTCCAAGCCACTCACTATCCTGAATTGGAAATATATCACCGTTCCTTCACTGTCGCTGGGTCAAAATCCTGGAACTCCCTTCCTAACAGCACTGTGGGTGTACCTGCAGCACATGGACTGCAGTAGCTTAAGGCAGCTCACCCACCACCACCTCAAGGGCAAATGGGGATGGGCAGTGAAGCCCACATCCCATGAATGAATATAAAAAATAAAGTGCTTTGCAATATCCTGAGATTGCGGAAGGTGTTATATAAAGGCATGTTCTTTCTTTCAAGTCTGGATTTGCTAGCATTGTAAAGTTATATTTTTATTTTATATTTATGCTTTGGCAGCAGTTCAGAGAAGGTTTACTAGACCCATATGTGGAATGGGAGAATTGTCTTGTGAGGAGTGATTGGACAGGCTGGGTTTGTTTCACTGGAGTTTAGAAGGGTAAGAGATGACTTGATAGAAACATATAAGCTCCTGAGGGGTCTTGACAGGGTGGATGTGGAGAGGATGTTTCCTTGTGTGGGAGAATCTAGAACTAGGGGTCACTGTTTAAAAATAAGGGGTCGCCCACTCAAGACAGAGATGAGAAATTTTTTTCTCTGAAGGTAGTGAATCTTTGGAACTTTTCTTCTGCCACCTTTTGAGGAATAAAGCCTTTGAATATTTTTAAGGCAGAACTATATAGATAGATTGTTGATAAACAAGGAGGCGAAAGGTTATTGGGGATAGGTGGGAATGTGAGGTTGAGGTTACAATCAGATCAGCCATGATCTTATTGAATGACGGAGCAGGCTCGAGGGGCTGAGTGGCCTACACCTAATTCCTGTGTTCATATGTATTGTTCAATTCTGCAGTGTATTAAAGCTCCTTTTATCCTCAGTTGACACTTCATTTGACCTTTTGTATGAGTGTGAAATTATTGGCACTGGATGTTTTTCTCTGCTGCGCTAAGCTGGAATGGTGGTCAGCTCCAAAGTTGACATTACAGCTTCAAGTCTCTGTCTGTGGTCAAGCCTTTACAGAGGCCAGCAGTACACTTCTGTCCTGAAAGGACAAGGTTTAGCTCTGAGCCTAAAGATATTAAGCAATGAGTCTCTGGACAGAAATGTGAGTAATTCAGAAACGTACCAAGTTCAGAGAACTGATTGTATGAAAGGATCTAATTAGCAGACCTTGTCTTGCCCCGTGTGCTAGTTGTTCCAGTCTGTGACCAAAGAGTTGTGTATGATGCACCAGAAAAACTGAAAGTTTCAAAACATTGAGTGAGTATCAGCCCATCTTGGATCTGATTCCAGGTGGACTGCTTCAAGGCTGGTAACTTCTATATACACCACTAAGTGGAACTGCAACAAGTATTCAAAATTCAACACTGGGTAATTTCTTATGCGTGTGAGGTCTATGTGCTGAAATTAGTTTGTTTGGGAGGAGGTGTGGTGGAGGCGTACGAATCAACATGGTATTAGGGCCCAAACGTTTTCAAGGCTGGGTTTCTGTCTTGGAAATCTGCAAGTACGTTTTTCATGGTACGCTCAAAGCATGGCCGTTTTTGGAAAGAAGGAACCAAGACAATCCCACTCCCTCTCCGAACATGGAGATCAACCTAATTAATGCAGCCCTCAGCTCAGTGATCTCAATTACAACCTGAATCCTTCATTGTTTTCTCTGCTGTCTGTCTCTTTCTGGGAGCAGGATGGTCAATACTTGCTAGTCTAAAAATGTAGTGATTGCTTTTTTTCTAAAGCCAAACAGATGATGAGTCTTTATGATGCAAATCTTTAATATTCCAAAACTCAATGAGTCTCATTATTTTCTTCTCTTCATTGTTCTGATGTTAACTGTAGATGTTGCCTATCTTTTATAGTCTGTATTCACTGATCAAGATTTGTGTAAATTTAAATAGTTATTCAATTCATTTGACAAAACATTGGGTAGCTGTCACTTAAGTAATATGTTAGTAGATGTGTTGTAAAAGGAATATTAGACATGACAAGTGTAAATTCACTTCACTTGGCTGAAGGTACTGACGTCTAATGGACTAATCTCTAGAAAGCCTACTCTGCAAGGGGGTCATTCCAAGCACTTACTGTTTTGGATTTGTGTCAAAAACAATATCTACTTTGGGTAGAACAGTCCTCAAAAACAGTATCAGACCTTGAACTGAACATGTACATGAATTTGAAAGTTGCCCATCTCTTTTACTTTGACTATTACATAAGCCCAAAATAACATAATCCTAAATGTGAGTTGTTATCTACCTGCAAAGCCCCACCCTCTTAAAACAACTGTTTCTAATGTCACCATTTTAGTGCTTGAAAGCTTTTTTTTTAATTGATAAGCTTGTTTCCTACACCATGTAAACATGGTCTCATCTACAGGCTCCTTCTGTTAATGTGAACAGAGGATCCTCCACTACTGCGGGTCTTGTGCAACAAAGGAGTGGGGCCAGATCACATGGTTGTCTTGGCACATCCAGTGACATGCTTTTAGGAATGTCATTCCATCTTGCTGATTTTATTTTTCCCATCGGTTTATGTGCCCTGCCCTAGGACTTTACAGTAATACAACACAGAAGGAGGCTATTTGTCCCATCGAGTCTGCATTGTATCTTTCAAAAAGCAATCCAATTAATCCCACTCCGCATTGTCAATAGGTAACCCTAGTTTTTAAATGGTTAGATTACTGCTACTGGATGGTGAATGGTAAATAAGACACCAGTTGTTTTCTAACTCTTCTAATTCCCTGCAGCATCTGCCCCCACCAAAGAAAAATAACACACTTAACCAATGTTTGCGTGGCTGTTTATTGAGCGAAACATGACTTTTGTACTCATCCAAGGGAGGGCAGGGAGGAAAAAGAACGTGCTTGGAGAACATGCAATTGGGGAAAGGAGTATTTGTTAATTTTGTCACTCAGGGTATCAAGCATTCCCAAGTAATTATTGTGGAGGATGTATCCTGAATGAAGTGACCTTTGTTCTGAAATGGTATTTTAACTGCCCTCCTGAACTTGAGGTTATCAGGACAGTTGTTTTTGCCCTGTCGAGCCATGTTCACTAGGAATTGGATTGGTACATAAGTAAATAGGACTTGTATCTTAAAATTCTCATCCTCGTTTTCAAATCCCTCCATGCCCTTGCCCCTCCCTGTTTCTATAAGCTCCTCCAGCCCCAACACCCTCCAAGATATCCGCGCTCCTCTAATTCTGTCCTCTTGAGCATTCTCAGTTATAATTGCTTCTTCTTTGGTGGCTGCAACTTCAGTTGCCTAGCCCGAGGCTCTTGAATACCCTATCTCAGCTCCTCTATCTCGCCTTCCTCCTTGAAGACACTCCTTAAAACTAAACTCTTGACCAAGCTTTTGGTCACCTGACCCAATATCTCCATATGTCCCGCGGTGCCATAGTTTGTTGTGTAACACTCCAGTGAAGCACCTTGGGGCATTTCATTACATTAAAGGTGCTGCATAAATGAATTGTTGTGGTTGTATTTGGATTTAAGCAGCGGTATATCAACACAATTCACTTTGGAGGGGGGGGAAATGTCAATGTTCTGCATAAATTTAATATACAACATGCTCACGCGTGTTCCTAAATTCAATGGCAGTCTGTTTTGCTGCTCCAAGCAAGTGCTCAATGTGTTTGTCATTTAGAATTAATTTAATTTTTAAAACTGTAGTATTGGAATTGTTTACTAATTAGTAATGTGCCTTTAATTTGGCATCTACCTTTCTGTTGAAGAAATGTGAATTTGCAGCATTGTTTTAAAACTCACTTCCAAGGTTGTCTCAAAAAGTCCAACAATGATCGATCCTCCTTTCTGGAGGAGGTAGTGGCAAATTCCCAAATGTGATTCACTATCCAGGACACTTGGTTGCAGATAATTTTGTTTTTTTGTCTTGTTTTGCTGTTCTAGCTCCAATGCACAATTTCTCCCCCACTCCTCCCTATTGGGTGATATGCTAAAGTGCTAAGGCACTGTGCCATGGTTCATACTCAAATGTTTATAATTTATTGGCAATTTTATGGACTCAATAAGCAGAAGCTATTTCTGGCTCCCTTAAGAGAGTGGGAAACTTCCGATCTGTTCTTTGTTCATAAAGTAAAAACTTAATTTATATAACAAGGTTATGGATTCTAGTCCCAGTTCAAGGATCATAATCTAGACTGATGTTTTCGTGCCAGTACTGAGGGAGTGCTGCACTGTCGGAGTCACCATCTTAGGGAAAGTCATGAAAACAAAGTCCCATCTACCCTCTCGACAGACCTAATGCTACTTTCTTGAAGAGGAGCAAGTGGCCTGCCCGATATTTATCCCTTAACAAATATCCGTTACTGCATCAAAATATCGGCCTAGATTAATGGGCTGCAGATCTGGTATGGAGCATGAACATATGGCCCTATGACTCAGGCTTAACATAATTTTGATGCTCCATATAGAATCTTGGTTGGACCACACTTAGAGCTGTCACTCTTCTTGTCTCCAAATTACGAAAAAGATATAGAAACACTGGAGAGTGTGCAAAAAAGATTTACACAGTGATATCAGAATCATCAAGGTCCAATTATTGGCAAAGACTAGTTACTTTCTCTTACGGAGAGAAGACTGAGAGTTGGCCTGATAAAGATCTTTAAAAGTTTGCAGGGGTTTGACAGGGTGGAGAAAACCTTTCCAATTGTAGTGGGTTCAGAACTAGCGGCCCCACAAAGAAAAAGATAGTCTTTAATATACCCAATAAGGAATTAGGCTGACTCTCCTGTCGCAGCTTCATAAGAATGTGGAACACATGAAGTGGTTGAGGTGAATAAGGTAGACGTTAGATAGGGCAGCATGCCTGTGATATGCTGCTCTTGGCTTCCAAAACAAGAGAGGATGGATGGATTTGTCGAGGTAAGCTTAATGCATGGCTCTAATGCTTCCTATAGATAATTCGTATTGCAGCCACAATACAGCAGTGTTGGAGAGAATGGATACAGTATCTGGCGGCAGGGCAAACAGTTGAGTAGCTCGCAGACTTGGCTGATGAGCTTTTTGAGCACTGCTGAAGCTGCATCCATCCTTGCCAGTATGAGCATTCCATCACATTCCTGACAGCCTTGTGGATGGTGGGCTGGCTGTTAGAGGTCAAGAGGTGAGTCAGCTCTCACAGAGCACACAATCCCCAGTCTTTCTCTTGTTGTTGTAGCCATGATGTTGATTATAGCTATTCCAGTTAAATTTCTGTTCAGTGGTGACCATTCCACCCCCTACTCCACCAACTTCTCCATCACCCCTTCCCTTTCAGGATATGAAAGTTCCTGTAGAAGGTTAGAGGGCAGTGGTTAGATCCTTTTCTCTTGGATATTGTCATTGCCCAGCACTTACGTGGCAGCTAACATTTGTGCCACAAGCCTGGATGTTGTCCACATGCTGCTGTAGACCCTCATGGGAGTTGCGAATGGATTTGAGCTGAGCAGAATGGGATCATCAGCAAACAGCCCCACCCTGACCTTCTAATGAGGGAAGATTATTTCTGTGTTAACAGCCATATATCCAGTTTGCCAATAACAACTAGGTTGGTGGCATATCAAGTAGTTTGGTGGGAGCATAAAATTACAAAGATGTTGAAAGATTGAGCACATGGACAGACCTGTGCTGGGTGGATTTTAATGCAGTAAATGGAAGGTCATCTAATTTGGGCCAATAATGGATAGACCCAAGTTTTTTATTAATTGGTATGAAGCTAACAATGGTGGAGATCCAAAGAAATTTAATGGTCCATGTATTTTTTTTTTCTTGGGATGGGAGCATCAGTGGCAAAGGCAGCATTTGTTGCCCTTGAGAAGGTGGTGGTGAGCCACTGTCTTTGAGCCCTACAGTCCATGTGGTGTAGGTGCATCCATAGTGCTGTTAGGAAGGGAGTTCCAGGCTTTTGACCCAGCGACAGTGAAGGAACGTTGATACGGCTCCAAGTCAGGATGGTGAGTGACTTGGAGGGGAACTTGCAGGTGGTGTAATTCCCATGCATCTCCTGCTTGTGTTCTTCCACTTGGTAGAGTTTGCAGGTTTGGAAGGTGCTGTTGAAGGAGCCTTGGTGAATTGCTGCAGTGCATATTTTGTGTCATACATACTGTTGCCACTGTGCATCAGTAGTGGATGGAACGCTGATGAGGCAGACTGCTTTGACCTGGAGGATGTTGAGTTTTTTGAGTGTTGTTGAAGCTCCACCCAAACAAACAAGTGCAGAGTATTTAATCACACAGCACGTTGAATACTCGTCACAGAATTCCCAGCCTCTGACCTGCTCTTGTTGCCACGGTTTTTATATAGCTGGTCTAGTTTCCGTCTCTGGCCAGTGGTAACCTCCAGCAAGATGTTGATGTTTGTGGATTTCATGATGGTAATGCCATTGAATGTCAAGTGGAAATGGTTAGATACTCTCTTGTTGGAGATGGTCATTGCTTGACACTGGAATGGCATGAATGTTACTCCCGCTTGTCAACCTAACCAGGTCTTGATGTAAGTATGCACGGCTGCTTCAGTACTGAGGAATCATTGAATGGTATGGAAACTAAAATGTAGTGGTCAAGTATATTTTTAAAAAATCAAAACGTTTAATGCAATGTGAGCCTTTTTATGTTCTAAATCTCCACATATAAAGGGAGGAAGCATTGCTATTGCTATTCAAAGCTCTAGTTAAACCACATCTGGAGTACAGTGTGCAATTGTGAACACAGTGCCTTTAAAAAGGATATATTGGCTTTGGAAAGAGTGCGTTGTAGAATCACCAGAATGTTACCAGACCTCCAAGGGTTAAATTGAGAAGAGATTATATAATTTAGGCTAGTGGTCTCTGGAATATAGAAGATTATTTAATTGAGATTTTTAGGATTTTGATTGGGCTGAAAGAGAAACTTTTTCTGCTGGTGGAAGAGTCAAGAGCAAGGGGAAATAACTTAAAACTAGAGCCAGGTCATTCAGGAGGGAAGTTAAGAAACATGTCTTCACACCACAGGAGATTAGGGTGAAAACGTAGAAAACTCCATAAAAAAGCAGTATTGGGAGGAATGTAAAAGTGGTATTGGGGGTAATATATTAGCATGGTTTGAGAATTGGATAACACACAGAAGACAGAGTTGGGATTAATGGGTCTTTTTCAGGTTGGAAAGACGTAACTAGTGAAGTGCCGCGAGGATCAGTCCTCGGGCCTCAATTATTTACTATCTGTATTAATGACTTGGAGGAGGGGGCAGAGTAATTTATCCAAATTTGCTGACGGTACAAAAATAGGTGGGAGGGCATGTTGTGATAAGGACATAAGGAATCTGCAAGAGGATATAGGTTGGGTGAGTGGACAAAAACTTGGCAGATGGCGTTGAATGTAGGAAAGTGTGAGATCATGCACTTTGGTAAGAGGAATCAAAAGGCAGACTATTATTTTAATAGAGAGAGACTCCCAAAAAGTGCAGCACAGAGGGATCTGGGTGTTCTTGTGCATGAAACACAAAAAGTTAGTGTGTAGGTGCAACAAGTAGCTCAGAAGGCAAATGGAATTTTGGCCTGTATTGCTAGGGGTTGGAGTTCAACAACAGGGAAGTCTTGTTACAACCTTACAGGGTGTTTGTGAGGCTGCAGCTGGAGTACTGTGTACAGTTTTGGTCCCTGTATTTAAGAAAGGATATACTGGCATTGGAGGCAGTTCAAAAGAGATTCACTAGGCTGATTGCTGGGATGAAGAGGTTGACTTATCAAGAACGGCTAAACAGGTTAGGCCTTTATTCATTAGAGTTTAGAAGAATGAGGGGTGATCTTAATGAAATGTACAAGATTCTGAGGGGAATTAACAGGCTAGGTGTTAAGATGTTCCCACTAATGGGGGAGTCTGGAACTAGGGGGCATAGTTACAGAATAAGGGGACACTCATTTAAAAACTGAGATGTGAAGGAATTTCTTCTCTCGGAGGGTGGTGAATGTCTGGAGTTCTCTACCTCAGAGTTATGGAGGCCAGATCACAAAGTATTTGAAGAGGAGGTAAATACATTTTTGAAATATCAGGGAGTTGAGGGCCATGAGGAGCTGATACAAAAGGGGAGTTGAGGCCTGGGGCAGATCAGCCATGATCTTATTGAATGGTGGGCCAGGTTCGAGGGGCTGAATGGCCTACTTCTCCTATTTCTTATGTTCAGTAGACTCTAGTGTAACCAGTAAATTTAAATTTCTGATTTTTGGATGTTTGCTACCCAACATCATTGAGGGAAATGGAAGCAATGTAGATAATGGAGTTGGGATACTGATCAGCCATGGTCCCCTTAAACCTTGGAACAGACTCGAGACTGACCTAGTCCTATTCCTTTGTGACAACATGTGATTCTCCTCATTGCTCACGTCTGGGAAAGAAAGACCTGTGTGTATAGCTCCTTTCAAGACTTCAGAATGTCCCAAAGTGCTTTAGAGCCAATGAAATAGTTTTGAAATGTAGTCACTGGCTGCATTCCCCACATTACAATAATTTGAGCAAATCCACAAAGATTTCACAAACCACAATATGAGAATGAGCACATTTTGGCCAAGACGCCAATGACAGTTCCCCTGCTCTTCTTTGAAATTTTGCCATGGGAACATTCCCTGGAAAGCAGACAGTGCCTCCAACAATGCAGCACTTCTTCAGTACTACACTGAAGTGTCAGCCTAGATTTTTTTTTGCTCGACTCTGGAGAGGAATTTTGACCCTTCAGTCTTAAGATTCAGTTGCGAGAGTGCTGCTCACTGAGTCAAGGCTGACACCAGAGAGAGAGGAGCTGCTGTTTCAGGAATAATGAGCGCAGAGACCTCCCTACTGCTGCTTCACATTAGCGCTGGTACACTGTACACACTTTACACCCAATCCTAAATTATTTTGAATATGGGACAAGTGGTTGCTGGAGCAAGACACACACTATACTGTTATACTGTTGCCGGGTCTTCAGGAGTTGAGTTACAGGGAAAGATTAAACAGGTTAGGACTTTATTCCTTGGAGCATAGAAAGATGAGGGGAGATTTGATAGAAGTTTAGACAGAGTAAATGCGAGTAGGCTCTTTCCACTTAGGTTAGGAGAGATAAACACGAGAGGACATGGCTTTAGGGTGAAAGGGGAAAGGTTTAGGGGGAACATTGGAGGGAACTTCTTCACTCAGAGAGTGGTGAAAGTTTGGAACGAGCTGCCATCTGACGTGGTAAATGTGGGCTCACTCTTAAGTTTTAAGAATAAACTGGATAGATACGTGGATGGGAGAGGTCTGGAAGGTTATGGACTGGGTGCAGGTCAATGGGACTAGCGGAATAATATTTCCGCACAGACTAGAAGGGCCGAATGGCCTGTTTTCTGTACTGTAGTGTTCTATGGTTCTGAAAGTGGCAAGAATAATTCTGTATGAAAAGCATCCTGTATCCTGGGCCCCTCTGCTAGGATTTTAGAAATGTTTTCCTCTGGAGTGGGTGGTGTTCACACTGGAGGCCCATGGTGTCCAACAGGAATAAGCCTAAACCTGTTTCTCCACTGCTGCCCGCCCCCTCCTCTAGCCCCGAGCTGAATTTGAATCTTGAAGGTGAACAGCAGACGCTACTGCCTTACGTGGCCCCAGCCCTGGGCTACAACTAGTTTGAAACCGCAGCCTTAACTCTCAGGCAAAAGCCGATATTTGAAACAAAAGGAGTCATTTTATCTTAAATGGCTGTAGCCACTTAGTTTTGATGCAGTTTCTTGTTGTTGGAGCTCTCTCAATTTTCACAGCCCTTACCTCTCCTGAGTAACGTCACGGTTGGTTAATTGTGTTGCTGCAGGGCACAAGTTTGTGGCTCGCTTGTGAAGCCGCATTGCTGCATGTGGAACTCTACATGGGCTGTCGCAGGTTATCTTGAGATTGAGACAGGACAACTGAACATCAGTGAGATTACCAGTCGGGAATAATGGTTGCTGGATGCATCAGTTAATTTCTGCTGCAGCGACGAATCGGAGAGGCTCTTAACAGAGCCGCCTTTTGAAAAGGGAGCTTGTTGTCGGAAACAATGCCTAACTGTTTGACCTCCCAGGCAGCTCAATCTGTGGCCAGTGAGTACGATTGCAAACAGTATAATGTGGGCACTCATCTGATCTGAAAGTTTGGGCTTTCTTCCAGCACCGTGTCAGGTCAATTTTGGTTTGCTCAAATGCCTGCACAGGCGACTCGAAGCACCAGGACCAGAATCAGTATCAGTGCCTGGTTTAGTTCCCCAGTAGAGCCTTTCTCTTGCACATGCACAGTGTCGCAGAAATCCGTTTTATCACCCGGACAAAAGTGGGGGTTTGCTTTGACTGCAAAATCTAGGTGATTTTAGCAACGTTGGAGAAAGTGTATTACGCGTGTGATGCAGGCAGTTGTAAATATCTAATAGACTTGAAAGGTGTGTGTGTGTCTTTTTAGTGACCTGACTTGAGTTTGGTGACTAAAATGGGCCCCATTACTGGGGAGCAGGAAGAACATAAGAAGTGCAAGGAGAGAGATATCGGTGCTCGGAGGAGACTGATGATGAATCTGGTGTGGAATGTGTGTGTTGTACTTCTAAAGAAAGAAACACTAAAATTGGCATACTGAGTTAGATGGTACGAGCTTTGTTCGAACATGCCTTGTATTATATTTGCCCATCCCTAGCATCCTGATTCAACTCGCATTAATGCTCACGCATAAAGTAAAAAGCAACATGCTTGCTCTAAAAAAAAAGTACTTTGAAAGTATAGCTCACAAAGCCAGCTCCATAGAAAGGATCTACAGTAGCAGGATTAGTGGCTCACCTGATGGACCTCAACTAATTGCTGAGTAATAATAGTTTTGCACCTCTGATCCCTCACTGCTGAGTTTTCACGTAGAAGCCAAGCCCCATTGGGTGTAGGATGAACTGTGCGTCAAGAACCATTTCTGGCCTGTTCTGGCAATGCGTGAAATTGTAAAATTCTCATCCTTAGCGTTCAAATTTCTCCATGACCTTGCTCTCCGTACCTTTTGTAACCTCCTACAGCCCTCTGAGATTGCCACACCTCCAATTTTTTCCTCTTGTGTATCCCTTTTTTATTTTTATCACTTCAGCATTGGAAGCTGTGCTTTAAGCTGCCTGGGCCCCAAACTCTGGATTTTCTGGCCCGAAGCCCCTCTTAAAACCTACCCCTTTTCACCAAGCTTTTGGTCATCTGACCTAATATCTCCTTAACTGAGTTTGTCAAATATTGTTTGATAATTCTCCTGTGATGTGTCTTGGGACGTTTTACTAGATTGAAGAAGCTTTTTAAATGCCAGATGTTGCTCTTGTGTGTCTCCTACTGGCCAGTTAAGGAGCATCATAGATGGAGATTGAATTGAGTTGGTATCTGGCCAAGGAGATCCTGTAATTCAAAGAGCAAAGCAATGTGGACTCGCACACAATGTCTTTTATGCACAGTCTGGTCCATGCAATCTCAATCAGCCAGGAATGTGGTACCCAGGGGTGCTGCTTTGTGACTGGCTGCATTTGTCACAAGCTGTAGTCCATGCTGTATGCTTTTGCATTGAAATGTCTGCTGGAGATGGTGTATCTGATCACGACACAAGGCCTTAGTTGTTTCTTGATTCAGAGATGATGTGTCTTCCCAAAAGCGCAGTGACAATTCAGCTGATAGCTCAGTGGATTCTGTCTGGTAGCTAGCTGAATTTTGCAGGCCCAGGAAAACTTCCTGTTTTAACCTGCTGATCTGTACTGAGAGTGCTGACCTCAGCCAGTATATTGGAATTACTCTGGGTGCCCCTAGCCAGTGATCCTTGCAGTGATCCTTTGGGCTACTGTGGAACCATACCATGGAATCGTGCAACAAGTAACTCACCACTTGACTCCCCAAAACCTGTCTACCATCTACAAAGCACAAGTCAGGGTTGTGATAGAAAACTCACCAATTCCCTGGGTGAGTGCAGCTCCCACAACACGCAAGAAGCTTGATACCATCCAGGACAAAGCAGCCCACTTGATTGGCACCACATCCACATACGTTCACTCCCTCCACCACTGACACGCACAAGTGAGCAGAAGTGTGTACCATCTACAAGGTGCACTGCAGGAATTCACCAAGGTTCCTTTGACAGCACCTTCCAAACCCACGGCCACTACCATCCAGAAGAACATGGGCAGCAGATAGATGGGAACACCACCACCTGGAAGTTCCCCTCCAAGTCACTCACCATCCTGACTTGAAAATATATCGCCATTCCTTCACTGTCACTGGGTCAAAACCCTGGAACTCCTTAACAGCACTGTGGCTGTACCTGCACAACATGGACTGCAGCGGTTCAAGAAGGCAGCTCACCACCACCTTAAGGGCAATTAGGGATGGGCAATAAATACTGGCTTAGCCAACGAAGCCCACATCCCGTGAATGAATAAAATAAGCGGGGAATCATTGCCTTTAGGAGAGTTTAGAGTAAAAGCTGGCTGGGTGAGTGTGGGGGACCTGTAGTTATTGCCTTTAGCAGCCTTGAGGAGATGAGAGTAAAAGTGGAGTAGTGCACCTACTGAATGAGATGATGTCCCTCTCCACATATGTATATTTGTGTTTTTTAAAAAAGATTTTGCATTTACATAGCACCTTTCAATACTTTGGGATGTCCTAAGTGCTTTATAGGCAACTGAAACTTATGAGATGTTGTCACTGTTGTGTCGCAGGAAGCCCAGCAGTCAGTTTGTGCACAGCAAGATCCCAACAAGCAGTAATGTGATGTTGATCAAGGGTAAATATTAGCCAGGACCAGGGAGCAATATCCACTGCTCCTCGTAAAAAAAAAAATTGTGCCACGAGATATTTTATGCCCACCTAAGAGCAGCCTTGGTTTTACTCCTCATCTGAAGGACAGCACCTCTGACAGTGTAGCACTCCCTTAGTACCAGTGAGATGGTAATTTAGCCAATGTATGTGTGTTGGCAACACTATCGTGTTTTGTTCCTTCTTCCCACTCCAGTTTTCTTTCCCATTCTCCAGCCTTGCCTGTCCTCCCTGAAGGAAGAGACTTACTTTGGTGGGAGGGTAGGTGGCTCAGATGGTTCCACAATTGTTTCCATTCATTTCCTCAAAGGTCATTTTTCCACATGTGATTAATGAGTCAGTGAGTAATAGCAGCCTGTTTAAACACAGGGGCATGAAATCCTGATCTTATCCTGAGACAGCATTCACCTTGTACACAGTTCAAGAAGGAGTGCAGAGTAACTGTCAGAAACAGAATCCCCAGGTGATTATTTTTTCCTAAACCTCAGAACACCGGCCAGGTATAGTGCTGTCCTCCCAGGGATAGACTAACCAGAGAGACCATCAGTCAAATCTGGGATCTTCCTCATCTATCTGATTCAGTGCCTTGCTGTGTGCCTATTGAGTTGTGGGCGAGATGGGGGTAAGGTAAAGAAGACCACACAATTTTCTACCTTGGACCAGAAGCTAAGTACCAACAAAACAGTTGAGGTATGTATAGAGCAAACAAGAGGGTAGGGATTTCAAACTGGCACAACACAAACTCGATCTCATGGGGTTGAGGAAGAATAGTCTCCATGGTCACCGGTGTATTAAGTTCTATGGTCTGGATAGGTGTAATGTGAATATAGTATGCCATATACACTTATGATCTTGCATGTTGGCCTGGACAATTCAAATGGAAGTGATCCAAATTTCTGGTTCATTTGAATCATAAAAAAATTGCCCTTATTTGCTGCTGTACTAAATGTACTAAATAGTGGGACATGCATTGCAAATTATGAGTGATGATTTACTGAAATGTTGTCTTGTTGATCATTATTCACTGTTTACCATTCTGTCCAAATAACATTGCTGCCAACCATCCACATTTGACATGAATGGTCTGGGGTTAGAGGCCAAGTCTGGGGTTAGAGACCAAGTCTTTCTATTGCAACCTAGATCCCCTCCTTTCTGTGCTACTCAGCGCCAGATTCTGTTTGAAGTGATTCTAGCTGCTGCATGCTTTGGGTGGGAATTCTTATGAGAACAGGAGCACCCACCTGTGCTGAGGTCAGAATCACTTGACATCAGACCAGGGCTTGGGTAACAACAGGACTGAAGGAGGGGAGCAAGGAATAAATGGCAGCTGTGAGGGAAGGAACGAGGGCGGGGAGAGAAGGAATGAAGGGAAGGAGTGAAATGAAGCAGGGAGGAAAGGGGATACGAAGAGAAGTGTGTACACTATCATTATATGAGAGAAGAACAGTTGCTAGCTTGAACTGGGTGTCCAGTTGAATTGGCTTTGAAGGTGGAAGATGTAGGAGGGCATGAAAAATATCAGCTGGAACTGGGTTGGGAAAAGAAAATGAATGGCAGTTTCAATGGAGGGGATGATGAGAATTGGGGAAAAAAAATGATTGAGTCCATTATAAAAGCTAGAGTCCATTATGAAAGATTTAATAGCTGAGCACGTGGAAAACATTGGCAGAATCGGACAGAGTCAGCATGGATTTATGAAAGGGAAATCATGCTTGACAAATCCACTGGAATTTTCCGAAGATGTAACTAGTAGAGTTGATGAGGGGGAGCCAGTGGATGTGGTTTATTTGGACTTTCAGAAGGCTTTCGACAAAGTCCCACATAAGAGATTGGCGTGTAAAATTAAAGCGCATGGGATTGGGGGTGGTGTATTGAGATGGATAGAAAACTGGTTGCAGACAGGAAACAAAGAGTAGGAATCAACCGGTCTTTTTCCGAATGGCAGACAGTGACTAGTGGGGTACCGCAGGGATCAGTGCTGGGGCCCCAGTTATTCACAATATATATTAATGATTTAGATGAGGGAATTAAATGTAATATCTCCAAATTTGCAGATGACACACAGCTGGGTGGGAGGGTGAGCTTTGAGGAGGATGCAGAGATGTTTCAGTGTGATTTGGACAAGCTGAGTGAGTGGGCAAATGCATGGCAGATGCAGTATAATGTGAATAAATGTGAGGTTATCCATTTTGGTAGCAAAAACAGGAAGGCAGATTACTATCTGAATGGCTGTAAATTGAGAGAGGGGAATGTGCAACGAGGCCTGGGTGTCCTTGTACACCAGTCGCTGAAGGTAAGCATGCAGGTGCAGCAAGCGGTAAAGAAGACAAATGGTATGTTGGCCTTCATAGCCAGAGGATTCAAGTACAGGAACAGGGATGTCTTGCTGCAATTGTACAGGGTCTTGGTGAGACCACACCTGAAATATTGTGTGCAATTTTAGTCTCCTTATCTGAGGAAGGATGTACTTGCTATAGAGGGAGTGCAGCGAAGGTTTACCCGACTGATTCCTGGGATGGTGGGACTGACATATGAGATGGGATTGAGTCGATTAGGATTATATTCGTTCGAGTTCAGAAGAATGAGGGGGGACCTCATAGAACCCTATAAAATTCTAACAGGACTAGACAAGGTAGATGCAGGAAGGATGTTCCCGATGGTTGGGGAGTCCAGAACCAGGGGTCACAGTCTGAGGATATGGGGTAGACCATTTAGGACTGCGATGAGGAGAAATTTCTTCACCCAGAGAGGGGTGAGCCTGTGGAATTCGCTACCACAGAAAGTAGTTGAGATCAAAACATTGTATGTTTTCAAGGAGTTAGATATCGCTCTTGGAGCAAAAGGGATCAAAGGGTATGGGGAGAAAGCGGGAACAGGCTATTGAGTTGGATGATCAGCCTTGATCATGATGAATGGCGGAGCAGGCTCAAAGAACCGAGTGGTCTACTCCTGCTCCTAGTTTCTATGAATGGAAGGGGAGAGGAGTGTACGAACTGGGTTGGTAGAGATGAGGGAGGAGAATTGGATGGGGTACAGTGCTTCTGGTAACTGGAGTGAGTGGAGTCATTTTGTGAATGATTATGGGTGTTTGGGATTGGAATTGGAATAGTGGCTTATCTTGAAGCAATTGTCTAGCTGGGCTAGAATGTCACTTCAGATCATCAGAATGTACAGGACAGCATGGGACCGTTTTGATCTTTTTGGCTGGCCTCGTGACCAATATCGGTCAAATCCTTTATTATGGAAAAGCAGCCATCAATTATAAAGTATAAAAATGTTTAACATGAGCCCAAATATACCATTTTAAAGTACAAATTCAGCATTTCCTAATGGAGTGCATCTCTGGATTACCGTTAGAGTTACACTACCAATTTGGAGCCTGCCAACATTTTGAATTTTCCTTTAGGCTTTCAGGTACTCATGTTTATCCTCCATGTGAAGGGAGATTTGCTAGGTCTATAGTTTTAAATTTCCAGTTACTAAGCCTACGTGACTAGTTGTGGGCTTCTTTTGAAGCCATTGGTCAGATTCAGCTGGTTTTTCCAGGTTGGTCTATATTGGTTTTTGTATGGTCTCTTGTACCCAGCACATAGGATTATTTTCTCCTACCCCATCTGTTTCTCAAATCACCTTACTATTACTCCTGGGTATCAAACTAGAGCTCTGATGCCCAATCGATCACAAATCACCTGCCTCTCTGTTACTGGCTCTGGCTTTGGACAAGGCTGAAAAATATCTAGATGACTTCACGGACTCGATTCTGACCCCCTGTATAGCCATGGATCTGGGTGCCCCCATATATGAATCTCAAAGTCAGCTTGCAGATACAGCGAATAATTAGGAAGCTAAATGGAATGTTAGACTTTATTGCAGTGGAGTATAAAAGTCAGGAAGTCTTGCTGCAACTGTACAGGGCATTGGTGAGACCACACTCTGTCCTGCACCCCCGGCATCACAGATGCCAGTATTCAGCCGTTTGATTCACTCCATGTGATATCAAGAAACTGCTGAATGCACTGGATACTGCAAAGACTATGGACCGTGACAACATTCCGGCAATAGTACTGAAGACTTGTGCTGCAGAACGAGCCACGCCCCAAGCCAAAATGTTCCAGTACAGCTACAAAACTGGCGTCTACCCGGCAATGTGGAAGGTTGCCTAGGTATGTCCTGTCCAAAAAGAGCAGAGCAAATCCATCCTGGTCAGTCACCGCCCCATCAATCTATTCTTGATCACCAGCAAAGTGATGGAATGTGTCGTCAACAGTGCAATCAAGCAGCACTTACTCAACAATAACCTGCTCACTGACTCTCAGTTTGGTTTCTGCTAGGGCTACTCAGCTTTTGACCTCATTACAGCTTTGGTTCAAGCATGGACAAAAGAGCTGAACTCCTGAGGTGAGATGAGAGTGACTGCCCTTACCATCAGGGCTGCATTTGACAAAGTGTGGGATCAAGGAGCCCTAGCAAAACTGAAGTCAATGGGAATCGGAAAATCCTCCATTGGTTGGAGTCATACCTGGCTCAGGAAGATGGTTGTGGTTGTTGAAGGTCAATCATCTCAGCCCAGGCACATCACAGCAGGAGTTCCTCAGGGTAGTGTCCTAGGCCCAACCATCTTCAGCTGCTTCATCAATGACCTGCCTGCCATCATAAGGTCAGAAGTGGGGATGTTTGCCAATGATCTCAATGTTCAGCATCATTCGCAACTCTTTAGATACTGAAGCAGCTCTTGTCCATATGCAGCAAGACCTGGATGATATTCAGGCTTGGGCTGATAAGTGGCAAGTAATATTCGCGCCACACAAGTACCAGGCAGTGATCATCTCCTGTTGACATTCAATGGCATTACCATCACTGAATCCCCCACCATCAACATCCTGGTGTCATCATTGATCAGAAACAGAACTGGACTAGCCACATAAATACTGTGGCTACAAAAGCAGATCAGAGGCTGGAAATTCTGTGGCAAGCTATTCACCACGTAACACCCCAAAGCCTGTCCACCATCTACAAGGCACAAGTCTGGAGTGTGATGGAGTACTCTCCACTTGCCTGGATGAGTGCAGCTCCAACAACACTCAAGAAGCCCAACTCCAGGGCAAAGCAGCCTGCTTGATTGGCACCACATCCACTACCTTACAACATTCACTCCCTCCACCATTGACACACAATGGCAGCAGTGTGTACCATCTGCAACATGCGCTGCAGCAACTCACCAAGGCTCCTTGGACAGCACCTTCCAAACCCACCACCTAGAAGGACAAGGGCAGCAGATGCAGGGGAACACCTCCAACTGCAAGCTTCCCTTCAAGCCACACATCATCCTGACCTGGAACTATGCCATTGTTCCTTTACTTTTGCTGGGTCAAAATCCTGGAACTCCCTCCCTAACAGCACTGTGGGTGTTCCTAGACACATGTACTGTGGCAGTTCAAGAAGGCGGCTCACCACCACTCTCTCAAGGCCAATAAGAGATGGGCAATAAATGCTGGTCCAGCTAGCAACGTTGACATGCTATGAATGAATTTAGGGGGAAAAAGGCACCTAGAATTCTGCGTATAGTTTTGGCCTCCTTACTTAAGGAAGGATATACTTGCATTGTAAACAAGAACAGAATTACCTGGAAAAACTCAGCAGGTCTGGCAGCATCGGCGGAGAAGAAAAGAGTTGGCATTTCGAGTCCTCATGACCCTTCAACAGAACTTCCATGAGGACTCGAAACGTCAACTCTTTTCTTCTCCGCCGATGCGGCCAGACCTGAGTTTTTCCAGGTAATTCTGTTCTTGTTTTAGATTTACAGCATCCGCAGTTTTTTTGTTTTTATACTTGCATTGGAGGCTGTTCAGAAAACATTCACTGAGTTGATTCCTATGATGTGACGAAGGTGTTGTCTTTGAGGGAAGGTTGACCAGGTTGGGCCTGTACTCATTGGAGTGTACAAGAATGAGAGGTGATGTTATTGAAACATAAACGATTCTGAGGGGCTTTGACAAGGTAGATGCCAATCGGATGTTTCCCCTCGTGAGGAAATCTAGAACTTGGGTACCTTTTACAAAATAAGGGCTCATCCAAGACTGAGATGAGGAAGAATTTCGTCAAGAGTCGCTAATCTTCGGAATTCTCTACCCCAGAGATCATTGGAGACTGGGCCATTGAATATATTCGAGGCTGAGTTAGATTGATTTTTGATTTCTAAGGGAGTTGAGAGTTCTCGAGAGCAGGCAGGAAAGTGGAGTTGAGGCTTCAATCAGATCAGCTATGATCTTATTGAAAGGTGGACCCAACTCAAGGGGCCAAATATACTGCTCCAGCTCCTCTTTCTTATAGAAGAACAGCAGTTAACAAAAGCTGACCTGGAGTACCGTACAATGCAGTAAATGGTTGAAGTCATCCAGGTCAGGCTGCACCTTGGCTGCTGCATTCATTTGTGGTCACAGAGCCACTTGGGTAAACATTCAAACCCAAGAAATGATGCAATGAAGGACCATGACCATGATTGCAAGTGTCAGGACCCTGTGCTGCTTAATCTTGAAAGGAGGCAACGGAGAGAAGGCCGACAGATAAAAACAGAAGAAATAGGAGCAGGAGTAGACCACACGGCCCATCAAGTCTGTCCCGTTATTCAACATAATCTTACCTGACCTTGGGCTTCAACTTCATTTTCCTGCCCACTCCTCGTATCCCTTAATTCCCTGAGACTCCCAAAATCTGCCTAGCCCAGCCTTAAATGCATTCAACGATGGAGCATTCACAGCCCCCTGGGGTACAGCATTCCAAAGATTCACAGCCCTTTGAGTGAAGAAAATTGTCCTCATCTCTGTCCTAAATGATCGGCCCCTTATTCTGAGACACCGCCCCCGTGTTTTAGATTCCCTGACCAACGGAAACAATCCCTCAGCGTCCACCCTGTCAAGCCCCTTCAGAATCTTGTTCATTTAATGAGATATTAAGTGGAACAGGAAGGTTAACCCTGAGTACTATTTCAGTTAAACCATGCCTTTCAGATTGTGGGGATGAGGAATTTCAGCTATGAAGATAGAGTTTGGAGGGATTGGGATTGTTTTCCTTGGAGAGGGGAAGGCTCAGAGGAGATCTGAGAGAGAGATCCAAAATCATGAGGGGCCTGGACAGAGTGGATAGTGAGAAACTTCCCAGCCAAGAGAGAGAGATTGAGAACAAGACGGCACAGATTTGAAGTAATCGGCAAAGGAAGCAAAAGCAATATCAGTGAGAAATTTTCGTGCCGAAGGTGGTTAAGGCCAGGATTGCGTTGCCTGAGTGTGTGGTGGAGGCAGGTTCAGTTGAAGGGAATTAGACTTTTGTTTGAAAAGGAAGAATGTGCCGGTTTGCGGGGTGAAGGCAGGCGAATGGCACCAGGTGAATTGCTCAAATGGAGAGCCAGTGTAGACACGATGGGTTGAATGGCCTCCCCCTGCACTGTAACAATTCTGTGGTTCTGTGACACAGGTGCAACTCATAAAGGGGAAAGTTAAGGACTGATGTCAGAAAGCTGTTCTGTCACAGAATGGAGTGAAGTTTCAGGTAGTGCAGCAGGGAGACAAACTTGGAAATCTTCGAGGATCATTGAACATAGCTCTGTATGGAGCATAAGCTAACAGCTTGTATTTGTATGGCGCCATTAACATAATACAGAGTCTCAAGGCACTTCATAGGGGCATTATAAAATAAAATATGACCTCCACACCTATACTTGGGTCTTTGTGACCCTGCCTCAGTAAACAGAGATGATCACAAAACCATAAACCATACGTAATGGCATCAATATTTGTTTGCTGATTGATCAGAAGCAGCCCTTGTTGCCCACGCTGCTGGACTACGCAGACCTTGTGTGCAAGTGCAATGAATGCCACGTCCGATTAATGCTGCTCATACCACACACAAAGCTGGAGACTGGAACTGATCTGTTGTCGAAATGTCGCATGGGAATTATTTCCACGCATAAAATGTTAAAATAAGTAGTTCCCATGGGTATAATGTACTTGAAGGGATTTGATCATAATAGCTTAGGGAAAACAAATATGGCATTATACTTAGCCCTTTGTTATATCGCTAGTGGATAGATGTAATCAAAGCTAAATTTTGTATTTTTCTCTCTCTCTCTCTCTCTTTTAACGGCATAATCAAATCTTCCAGATCAAGCTTTCAATTGTGCCCAGGGTGATTTATGAACTGCTCTTTCATTGTGTTTTGTTCTAGGGTGCCCTCACTGTAAGAATACTATCCCACATTTCACAACAGCTGCTGACCATTTTAAGGAAGAACGAAAGGTAATTTTATGGTTTAAGGGACTGTTCCCGTCTCTTAAATTCAGTGTAAAACAATTCATCTTTAAGTCCGCATGAACTTGTGTACATTACCCCTGCCCCCTCCCATGCACCTTCCCACCTATGGCTCAATGGTTAAGGGCACCAAACATGGAACTTGACACAAATGAGCATCAAACGTGGGATCTTCCTCGGCTGCAAGGCTGATTTCAACTGAGGTGGCAATAAGGGCAACTGCAGTTGGTCTTTGCACCTCTTGGAGTGCAAGAGTGGAAACTGGACTCCTTTCCTGCTCCCAATAGTTACCCTTGCTGGAAAACATGTATCGTGTGAGGCCAGGACATTGAAACCTAGTCACTTCTCATTAGTTGCACAGAATCTTAACCTTGTAGGGATATGGGGGAAAAGGGGTTGGGGGGGTGGGGGCGGGTGGTGGGGGACTAATGGGATTGCTGTTTGAAAGCCAGAGCAGACTTGATGGACTGAATGGCCTCTGCCTGTACTGTACTATTCTTTAATTAATTGTGGATCATTGGATAACCAGGATTCTCTCTGGGCTGCCTGTATCCTGAGATATAGAATTACATGCAGTGTACACCACAGAAACTGCGCATGGCCAGTGTTTTAGCTCTGCTCTAGTCTGAACTCGCCCTCCTCCATCTCCGATAAGATGAGACAAACCTCATCCTGTTGGAATTGTGGCCAAAGGGACAAAGTCTTTGTTTTTAATCATCGTGTAATAATTCACGTTACTGCAGTGCTTGTAGTTGCAGTTTTTAGACATTTTGATGACTGCAAACTTGGGGGGAAATAACTTCGCTGTGAGGTTGGGAGTATTTGTGCCTGTGTGTGCCAGCAAGCCAAAAAACACAAACTGCCCTGGATAGTAAAGAAGCTCCCAGCTGGATCACAAGCTTGCATTCCTTTCCCTTCCATCTTATTTCCTTTTCCTCAGCCTCTCACCTTCTTGCTCCTTTCCTGCTTGGAGATTAGAATGTTCAAGCTTCAAAATGGTGCCCCCATCAGATGGCATAAAGGGAGCCATTGCCAACGACATCCCACAAAGTGAGCTCCTGATCCCAAGTACAGGGAGAGTTCAGATTCTGATTTGTACAGCTGCCCATAGGCAGTAAAGGAATCTCAAATGAACTCTACCACTTCTCACCCATCGCCCAGTAATCTGATAGATGCACCACCCAGTACTACATTTGCTAAGGGCACCAAGTGTCCTGATTTCCCTATGCTTGTTCTGTGTTTCACTATCCCCCTACTATAGCAAATGGGGAATGAATCTCTCCTAGTAATCCAGCACAGTTTGGAGGAAGTGCTACATTATGGTGGTGCCATTAGGTTTCATCCATTGCTCAGTGAATCAGTACTCTCGCCTTGCCCTCATGGGTTCAAGTCTCAAACCAGGGACTTGAGCACACCATACAGGCTTGCACATCCAGTTTAGTACTGAGGGAGTACTGCACTATCAGAGGTGCTGCCATTTGGATGAGATGTTCAACTGAGGCCCTACCTGCTCTCTCAGGTGGACATAAAAAACCCTATGGCCCTATTTCAAAAAGAATTGGGGAGATCTCTAAGCTGCCCTGGCCCAATATTTACCCCTCAACCAGTATCACTAGAACATGACCTGGTCATTATTATATTGCAGTTTCTGGGATCTTGCTATGTGCGAATTGACTGCTGTGTTTTCCTACAGTATAACAGTGACTACACTTCAAAAGTGCTTCATTGGCTGTAAAGTGCTTTGGGATGGTCTGAGGTTGTGAAAGATGCTATATAAATGCAAGTCTATCTTTCCAGCACCAAGTAAATACTAACAAGGGAGGACATTCAACCCATCTTAACCCATTCTTCCAAAAAGACTTCAGCTTCCCACCCCTTCTAAACATGGCATTCATTAAATCATTCTGTTTACATCGTTTATGGTTTTTATCTCTCCTCTGCCTGCCCTCTTACTGTTAACAGTAAGAAACGCTTTCGTTTTATGCAGCTATGCTTTATTCCTGTTCTCTTTCCACTTCTGATCACCCTTTCATGTGTTTGCATCTGCTCTTGTATTCACCCCAGTGAACTTTTTTTTTGCCTTTTTCCCCACATGAATTTGTGTTTATTCCTGTTGGGTATATTACTTCTCATTCACTTGTCATCTGGTTTAGTGTCATATTTGTCGATTCAGGTTTTGTACTTATCCAGTAGCATTGTTCACTTATGCCTTTAAAGTTTTCACTTGTCCCCCCCTTATTGTTGAAACACACCTTCCAGTGTGTTAAAGCCTCTTTCTTTGTATCTTTTGAAGTTAGTTTGAATCAATCATCTGACTGTTGGCCTCAAGTCATTCTCAATCTCAGGTCATGTTGAACTTCTGTGGTTGCTATCCCCCCCAGGAATGCTACAACTTCCATTCCCTATGTTTCATCTGGGTTGCTTAACATTACTAAGCCTAGATGTGAACTATCTCTCGTGGCTTCACTGATGCCTTCATTTGGTCGCGTATTATGTTTGCCAGCTTCAATTGCAAACCACTTAGACATTAGCAATGTATAGCTGTTTGGTTGATTTCCCTTCTGTTAAAATAATCTTCCTTTCAACTGCAATATTCAAGTGAGGTCCAGCCCACTTCTTCAGGTAGATGTTCAAAGCATATACGTAAACGCTTTTCTTTCTGGGGTGCCAGTTGTCTGGCGGGGCACGTTTGCAGAATGATGACCTGCTCTGTGCTGCACTTGAGGTGGCTGCTAAAAAGCAACTCCCCATCCATCTCACTTGCTTCCATGTCGGAAATCCATGAATCTTTGGGCTGCATAAGACTTCTCCCCCTCGCCTACGAAGCTGCTGGTGAGATCATAAACTCTGCTGGAAAAATTGGTGTAAATGTATGATGCACAGCAACACAGCTGGCGAGCTACATTACTGTGCACGGGGAGTAATGATTCCATTTTGTAATCCCATGTGACCCAATGACAGAGCGCAAAACAGAGGAACAGGAGTGGACCATTCAGCCTATGGTCCTATTCTGCCATTCAGTATGATTTTGGCTGGTTGGTATCTTAACTTCACCTTCATTCTGTAACCATTAATACCCTTGCCTAACAAAAAAACCTGATCTATCCCAGTTTTGAAATTTTCAATGCGCTCCTAAGCCTCAACAACCTTTCAGGGGAGAGAGCATCCCTGGTTTTCACTATCATTTGCATAAAGATATGCTTCCTGACTTCATCCCTGAACAGCTTAGCTCTAATTTTAAGGTTATGCCCCCTTGTTCTGGATTTCCCCTCTACCTCATCAGATCCTTTAATCATCTTAAACACCTTGATTGGATCACTCCTTAATTTTCCATACTCCAGGGAATATAAGCCTAGTCTATGCAACATGACCTCTTGATTTAACTCTTTTAGCTGATGCACTGCAATCACCTCCCTCCGTGACTTACAGAAATCCCAATTTTAAGAACCTAAATCCCGGGTTGCCTAAATGGAAAATGATGTGATGTGTCAGAGATGTGGTATTGACCTATGCTTCTGCACAGCCTGCTCTGCAGAGTACATATTGATCAGCAACTTGTGTTGATGGAATAAAACAATACCTATTCCTGCATGTCTTGCAAACAGTGCCAAAAATCAATAGGCTTTATGCTGCTTTGTTCACTTTCCCTATTTTCCCAAATGACTGTCGATAACAATTCCATTAGGCCCATTTCTCTTTGCCAATAAACCAGTTACATGAATAGGATCTTGCACTAATAAAGGATCCAGGTCATTTCAGGCTGGCTATAATGCACTGTCTGGCTCCCTTGATCTAAGGCAGAGAGTTACTGAGCATAAACACTTAGGTCAGAAGGTGGGACATCCCTGTGCTGAATTAGGTAATCTCAAACTAAACACAGTAAGGACAACTGTCCTCTGTGCTCCTCGATCTTGCAGTCAGAGTCTTGATATCTCAGTGCGCTTGCACCCACCCTCTCTGCGCAATTGAACCTAACTATATCCAACCTTGTGTCATGTTTGATCGTCAACTAAGCTTCAAACCCCATACTCAATGCAGCCAATCCACCCTGCACCCTCCTCTCCCTTTACAGTATCGTGTCTCCACCCCTTTTTCATCCCATCTCACGAGAACCACGAAATGAGGGCAAGAGTGGCCCACTGAGCCTGCTCTGCCATTGAATATGATCATGGCTGATCTTGGGCTTTGACTCCACTTGCCCGCCCATTCCTCGAAAGCTTTGTTTCCCCAAGACACCAAAAATCTGTCTGTCCCAGCCTTAAATGCATTGAACAATAGAGCATCCACAGCCCTATGTGGCAGAAAATTTCAAAGATTCACAATCTCCTTGCTAATGCCTTCATCTCCTCTAGGCCAAGCTGCTCCAATACTTGCATCGCCATTCTCCCAAACTTCTCCTTGAGCAAGTTCCAGCTCATTATTCCATTGCCCTTATCCTTCTCTGTAAATGCAAGTTGCTATCACTTCCATTGAGTCATCGTGTCATGTGAATTCTAGTTTCTTTCTCAATATTCACTGTGCGCACAGCAGTATCCAAAATTGTGGATCACTCTAAGGGCTCCGTCTACTCATCTCTGCTGCCTCAGTTTCTACATCCCAACTTTTATCCTCTTCCATATGCTGTGTATTTTTAGTAAGGCAATCAGCCGTGGCTCAGTGGATAGTGCTCTGAGCCAGAAGTTTGTTGGCTCAAGTCCCAGTTCAGCGATTGAGAGCACAAAAACCTGGGTTGACATCCCAGTGCAGTAGTGATGGAGTACTGTACTGTCCATGATGCTATCTTTTGGCTGAGACATTAAAGCAAGGTCCTGTATGCCCTTCTGGTGGATAACAAAGGTCCCATGCACTTGAAGAGCAGGGGAGTCATTCCGGTTTTTATCCCTCAGCCAACATCTCTTATTTGGTCATTATCACATTGTTGGTTGTGGTAGTTTGCTATGTACAAGTTGGCTGATGTGTTTCCTAAATTACAACAGTGACTGCACTTCAAAAAGTACTTCAGTGGCTTTAAAGCATTTTGGGATATACTGGCAGAATGAATGGAGCTACATAAATGCACGTTTTTATGTTTTCCTCCAAACTAACATTATGCACCCTGGAATTCTCTTGTCCCAGCTTCCTGAGCCTCATTCATCACACTTTCAATCAGCTTGAATTCACCCTCCTTCCCCTTAGTTAGTGCTTACTCCATGTGCATCCCATGGAGCATAGTGGGATGTTTGAGCCAGGGGGAGGGAACCTTCCCAGGGCTTCTGCCCTGGTTTCCGTTGGAACTTGTGAGCTCACTGGCATCTGGTAGGGACAGGATCAAATCAGCCACATATTCCCTGTGATCAAACCGCTTGGTTCACGCCTGGAGAATGGCTGAGGTAACAGAAAGGGCCTTTCGTGTGTGGAGTTGTGACCCTCCCCAGCAAGAATCCAGTGCTTTCAGAAGGGGAGGAGAAAAACATTTGGCAGCATAATAAAAGGAAGAATAAATCGCAAAAACTCATCTGTCTCATGTAAATTTGTAAACTTAGTCTGGCGCAATTCACCTATTTGCAGTCACTTTGCTGCTCGGTCTGTCTTCTCTGCACCCCTGCTGTTACCCAAAACAAGCGAATTGCCCCAGTCTACTAATCATTTTGTTAGCTGCATTACGTTGAAGTTTAACATTCATAACAGATGCAAACTAAGTCACAAGGCACTTCATGCAGGAACTTTTTTTCAAATTAATCATACCGTCCAGATTCCATGCCGAAATGTTAGTTGGGCACTTAACAATTTACTGTGCAATCAAGTGTCATCCTTGCGTGGATTTAAGATCATGATGGCAGAATGATTAGAGTAATTACAAAGCTTGCTGGAATTTTCACGATTGGTAGGTCAGAGGGTGAATTTCTTCTCTTGCTGAGTTTTTGTCTCATGCCCTTTATTAGCATGTACAGAATGATACACACTTGCACGTGCATGCTGTTGATGCAAATATTAACAACTTGCATTCCATAACATTGCTTTTTATCTCTCTCAGTGAGTCTCCTCCCTACTTTTTTGGCCTCCACAACATGTCCTGTGGAGGAAGGGGGAGAAATGTAAAACAAAAAGTAAACCACCCGTTCATTTTAGCTTCTGTTTCTTAACTATATGCCATCACTTTCCTTCTGGTACCTGTGCCGGATGAAAGTGCTATGTTAGCGCTAAGAAAGAGATGACTGAGGGGATCGACATGGTAGATGTAGAGAAAATGTTTCCACTTGTGGGGCAGTCCAAACATATAATCCTGTATCCCGGATAGTAGGATGGGCAGAGGTTAATATGTCGTAGAACATCTGGGCCGAATGGCCTGTTCTTGTGCTGTAGATTCTGTGTTAAAAGGGAAAAATAGATCTAGTTCAATGCAAGTCCATTCATTTGAGCGCCTGAATATGAAGGTTGCAGGTTCAGTTTTGTCCACGCTGAGGCCATTGAACATAGTTGGAGCAGTGGGAATGGCTTCCTTCTTTGGGCTAGTAAGGTGGGTTGAATCAGCCGAGGTTCCTATTCTTGGGAATCGGATGAGGATGAGAATCCGGGTTGACTCTGGACCGAGGGGCATCTTTCTGTGCTGTAAAGCTCTATGACTGAAGACTTCCCTGTTCTCCCTATGGTCTAGTAGTCTGTTGCTGCTCGCTATTGATACTTTTGCACAAACAACAGCATCTGGCACCTTTGGGTCCAGCTCGGAAGTGGTGCTTTTAGTAAGGGAGCAAAAGAAATTCAACACCATCATGAAGTATTTTAAGGGGCTTCATCAGAGGTGGCTGTTTTTCCTTGTCTTCACTGCTGTTACTTGTCCTTTTCCTCCAATCTTCCGGAAGAAATTATTCGTGCAAGAGTATGGTACTACTTAGTCCTTTTGGTAACTTGCACCAATGTCATGTGTGGCCTTAGTCATTGTTTACCAATGAAGCCATGTTTTTATGATGGTCGGCACGCTTCCAGCAAGAGTAATTAGATAATGATCAGGAATGGTAATTCCTTACTATTTCTTTTACTTCCTCTCCCTCTTTAGCCCAGGGACTCTGAACGTACTGTATTTCTCCCACCAGTGCCCTACCGGAGATCAACTAACTCCACACACGGCAGGGACCTAACCTGTGTTGTTCCTACTCGCCATAGCTCAGTCCCACGCCAGATTGTTCGATTGCCCGCTGAATTATGGCGGGAAATTGCTTTCCTGTGTTTGGCTGTTTAAACTTTGCTGTGAATATTCACGGTTTTCAAAAATGCTCTCGGTTTGCAACTGTGTTTTCAAAGGAACATAGGAACAAGACTAGGCTCTTTGGCCCTTCAGTGAGATCCTAGTTGATTTGTGAACTAACTTGGTATATCCAACTTCACCCTTACATCCCTTAATAGCTTTGGTTGTAAAAATCTATCAATCTCCGGATTTAAAACTAACAACTGATCTAGCGCAATTACTGTTTGCAGAAGAGAGTTCCAAACTACTACCATCCTCTGCGTGTATGAGTGTTTTCTAACTGAAAGGCCTGGTTCTAATTTTTAGGCTATATCCTGGACTTCCCAACTAATAGAAATGGCCTCTTTCTACTCAACCTATCAGTTCCTTATAAATATCTTAAGAACTTGGATCAAATTGCCCCTTGACATTCCAAATTTTTGGGAATACAGCCCAAGTTTGTTTAATGGACAATATTGCTGACCTTGCTAGCAATGCTCACATCCCATTAATGAATTTGAAAAAAACTGGTAATTTAACTCTTGGAGTACAGGTATCATTATGGTAAATCTCACTCCCTACCCCCCTGCCCCTCCCCAACTGCCCCAGACCAAAATTGTGGTACCCAGAACTAAAGACCATACTCGAGGTTTGGTCTAACCAGGGCTTTATATAGCTTATTTTCTCTTTATTCTTTCATGGGACGTGGACATCATTAGCAAGGCCAGCATTTGTTTCCCATCACCAATTGCCCTTGGCCATTTCAGAGGCCAATTAAAAGTCAGCCATGTTGCTGTGGGTCTGGAGTCACATATAGTCACAGAATGGGTCAGGACAGCAGATTTATTCAGTGCCGCAAAACATCCTGTTTTCATGACAAGTGGGCTCTCATTCACTATCATCACAGTGGCTGCCATCTTTATAAGGCAACCGCCGGCAAAATGCCCATTGCCACCAGCGCGCCATTGCTGCCCGGGAAACATGGCCAGCAAAGGAAAAAAGACTGCAGTCCCCCCGCTTCAACAACGGGTCCCTTGAGCGACTGCTGGATGCCGCGGAGGCTGCCGGGATGTGTTCTACCCCCGCTCTGGCCGCGGGATGGGCAAGAAAGTCACCGACCCAGCTTTGGGAGGCGGTGGTCAGCGCAAACGCCCTGCAGAGGAGACAGCTACCTAGTGCCGCAAAAGGATGAATGATGATCTCCGTTCTGCCAGTCAAAGTCACTCTTTTCATCACTCGTAACTTTCACACTCTCAAACCCATCACACATCCACAGGGCCCTCACTCACTGCCAGTGCAAGGGACAACATCCTTCAGTCTTTCTCACACACGGTCATTGTGCTCATCCTGTCCATGGGACCACTCACCATCCACACAGGCCAGGCATACTTATCATCTGGCCCGGGAGGCATCCTGATACGCTCTCCCCATCTCTATCCATGCAGGACAAACTGGCTCACAACAGGAGGGAAAGGTCGCAGACCGGTGGAGGGATGCTGGAGATCAAAGTTCTGACAGAATTCGAAAACGGAGCCATCCATCTGGCTGGCAATGATTGGGACCGGTCCTGTGCTGACGGTGAGGTCAGCACTACTCTACCAACTGCAACATCCATCAGACTTTAATGCTGTGAGTGATGTGTCCTCTTTCACAGGCCACTGCCATGCATTAATTATCTCCCCTTGCTTTCGCAGGCACATCTGCCAAACAGTCAACAGAGTCCATGACCCAGGGCCCCCAAAGTAACCTCTGAAGAGGAATCTGAAGGCACCTTCCCTGAAGTCCCGTCACAGCGCTCGCCCACACCCTCCACCAGCGCAGGAATGCACATCTCAGTGGGACCTAGCTTTAGAGTAGCCTCAGGATCACGAGCTGGTGAGCACATCGCACTTTCTGATCCACAGCAGGTGGAAGCAGGGACTTCCCAGGTCCCCGGCGCTTAGAGAATTGCTGAAGGCTAGAATGTTGCTGAGTCCAAGTCAGATGACGAGCCTCTGGATTCGTTCATGTCACAATTGCTGGAGCTGCAAAGGCAAACTCAGGAAAAACAAAAAAGGATGTCCGCTGCGCTCCTCAGATTGCAAGGCACAATGGAGGAGTCTGTCCATCTTCAGGCCGAGGTGATAGCGCCGGCATCGCAATGCACCAAGGCCAGCACTGGCAGGAAAGCAGTTGCCTTGGAGACCTTGGTTCAGGACGTTAGTCCTGCACTGCTGCACTGGCTTAACTGCAGTTCTGATGCCATAGTTGGCCTCCAACAGCGTGTACGCGAGAGGGGTGCTGGGCAGCTCGATCTCACTCCAGCTACCCCTTCCGCTCACGGAGTCAGCAGGGCCCTTCAGGTACCCATAGGGAGGACGATCAGCAGGTGCACACTTGGGCCATCCACCCAGGTTATTCTGGGAGTGACCGGCCCATCCGAATCCCATCTTCCTGTGAACTCTGCAGCTCCAGCTTCATAGGCTGAGGAGGGTGCCACTGATACACAGCAGGACCCCGAGAGCAGGCCAGGGCTCTCCAAGCCTCGGCCCTCCAGAGGACGCCCGCCCAAGTCATCACAGACATGGTGCCACAGTCAGCAGGCTGCCTCTGCCTCTGCTGTGGATGTCCGGGGAGCACCAAGACAGGCAGGGTTAGGAAAGTTAGGTAAAAGTAGTTGCACAAGTTGATCGCTTGTACGTACTGTTCACTATTGTCAATAAACTCCTAAGAATGTCACCCTGCCTGTGACTCTTTGTTCTAATGAGCAGTGCTCTTGTCACTCAGATGTGAAACTTTTCTGCACAAGATAAAAGGCAGGTGTCTCAGTCCAGAGCCTCTTCCCTGTGCTCTGTGTAGCCTTCAGTCCACAGTGATGGTCCAGCCTCACGCACTCTTGACACATTACTGATGCCTGCACCTCGGCAGTGCTTGTCATTACTGCCAGAATGTAGCGGGCAGGCGCCAGAAAGTTCTCTCATTCTGTCTGTATGCTCTCAGCACCTTTAAGGTGGGGTTGGCCCCCATCACACCAGCATCTGCGACCAGTGATGCTGTGCACCAGCTCCTGAAGGGCTGAGGTGCTGAAGGCAGACGCAGCATCAGATACGCCTAAAGCTTCATGGCTGCATCTCTGAGATGTCCCTGATCATGGAGCACAAGTGAGCTGTCCTCAGCCAAACATGCGTCAGACATTCTCAGAGGCTATGTGAAAATCTATGGAGTGTCCTCACTGCATGTTGCCATCATCCTCCTGCAGTCGAGCAACTATTAGGGCCTCCACTGCGTCTCCATGACAGGAGCATTATCGCAGAGGGTATTGGCGCTGCTTTAAGCCAGACTGAAGTCAAATGTTCACAGCTGCGATATGAGGATCTATGGGGACATCTCACTGCATGTCGTCATCATCCTCCACAAATCTGGCAGCAATGAGGGCCTCCCAAGCGCGCCTGCCTTATCTGGCCAGTGGGAGAGCCTCATCCCTGTCATCGTCACGATAATGCGTGACACCCTTTGCGGACCATATTGCAGGGCTCCACTAGACTGGTCCAGGCACCGGAACCGCATCTTCAGCATCCCGATGGTCTGCTCCATCAAGTTGTGAGCTGCTGCATTATAGCCTCGCGCTGCTGCAGTCTGAGGCCACCACATGGGTGTCGTCAGCCATGGCCTCTGTGGGTAGCTCTTGTCCCCAAGGAGCCAACCGTGCAGCCTCTGTGGACCCTGGAAGACTGCAGGGATCTGTGAACGACTCAGGATGTAGACATCGTGCACACTCCCTGGAAACCGTGCGCACACCTGCAGGATGCGTTTCTGGTGGTCGCATACCAGCCAGTTCAGTGAGTGGAAGCCCTTGCAGTTGATGAAGTCCACTGAGTGGAGCGACGGAAACCTGAGCACCTCATGAGTGCAGTCAATCGCACCCTGCACCTGTGGGAATCCCAAGATCAAGGCGAATCCAATGGCCCTTGCATCCTGGCTCTCCCGGTCCCGGGCGAAACACACAAAGTTGTGTGCCATGGAGAAGATGGCATCTATGACCTCATGGATGCATTTGTGGGTGGCGGATTGTGAAATCCCACAGAGGTCACCTGGATCCCTGAAAGGAGCCACTAGCATAGAAATTGAGTCCCACGGTCACTTTCACAGCCAGTGGCCTTGGGTTCCCTCCATGTCCTCTTGGCGCCAGTCCTGCAGTAAGTGGCAGATGTGAGTCACCAGGTCCCTAGACATGTGCAGTCGTCGACGATACTGGTTCCTAGTCATCTGCAGGAATGGCAGGCGGCGTCTATAGACTCTGGATGTCGCTCGGTGCCAACCAGCCATGGCTCACTGTCGCTCCTGGGCAGCGTATGCCGGAGCCTCTGCTGCTCCTTCTTCAAGAGATTGCTGCTCCTGCCTTTGCGCGGTCAGGTGCCTCAGTCACTCTCTCCTCAGTCTTCAACGGTCTCTGTAGGCCATCAGGCGCACAGCTAGGTCACCAGGATCCAGGATCCAGGATCCTGACGTGGTCCTCCTGCAGCATGAAAGAGAGAGAGACATGGTTATCATGGCTGTACTTAGCACTTTTCCTGACCCCGTGTGATTGCCCCTTAACACTTCCCAGAGAGCGATGGTCACCCCTTGGATGGCCAGAGATGAGTGCACTGCATGACTGCCCTGTCAGCCCGCGACATGGGGGAAACCGGTCCAAACCGGGATGCTGAGATTGCAAGGGACTGCAGCAGTGACTGCTACATGGCCAGCGTTGGCGAGGAGGTTGTACAACATGTGCAGTCCAACTGCTGCATGATCCAATAAAGTGGCGGCAGACTCGAAATCTTTGGCAGGGTGGGGGTTAAGGTATAGAGCACTTGGTGGCCCTTTTGTGCCTCTGTGTTGCTTGTGTGGGTGGGCAGGCTAGGAGCCCAACCTAATCATATCACTGTGGCTGCGCCTGATCTGTCCCAATTGCAGAGGCATGGCCAGTTTATACAGGTGTTCCTAATGCGTGGCCACTTCCCTCGCTTGCCCTGCCCCCCACCTCAATTGCCTGCGCGCGGAATTCAGCACCAGGGCAGCACTTGACCACCCCCACCCCACCTCAGCAGTCACCTCTGAGGCTGGCCAGTACTTGCCTCCGGACAGCCCACCTCCCCCTCTCACACACACGCACACACACCCCCACCCCCCCCGCGCCCTCACAGCAATTGCCTCCGAGGCTGACCACTTGCCCCCAGTCACCCCCCTCAGCAGTCACCTCCGGGGCCAGACATCAGCTGCCCCCCGGCACCACTGAGGCCTGTAAACAGCGGGCGAGCTGTGGAGAGAACGATGCTGCTCATTCACCTCAGTTCCCCCAAAGTGAAGGTGCCACATGCAGTCGCCTGCGTGCTGTTGTGAAACACGTCGGCGTGCTTTCCCGTCAGTGTGGACGGACGATACGGCGGGGTTCTGAGAGCCTGGTGGGATGGCCTTTTAGTTATAAGCTAATGTATTACAATTAGCTCCCTGCCGACAGATGGCGGGAAAAGCAGCCTGCCGTTGGCGGGCCGAGTGGACGATCGCCACCTGCCTTCACGCCATATTTTCCGCCCACACCACCTGTCATGCCCGCCACCAGCGGGCATGGAAAATCCCGCCCTTTATTACACTAGACAAAAAGGTTGGAAAGATTTCAATACAGATGCCAGAAAATGATTCATTCTCACGGTATTCCTTTTATCCCAGCAACCCTTACAGACACAAACCCCTGTGAAGACTTACCGCTGTCTCAGCACCAAGGTTCCTTACTTGGGTTAGCTCAGTTTGAAGCAGCTTTCTCCCAGTAGCCTGCTGACCATTCACTAGATGCCTTCCTTCCACTGGTATCTCTCCCTGAGACATCCTGAAACAGCAATCTAAATTCACTATTACTTCAACTTCAGAGCAAACATGTGAGCTCCCCAGACTCAGTTCCCCAGCAGGCTTGCAGGATTTCTTATTAGAGAGATTAGACCTTCTGCCTGCACTCTCTGATATACACACGTTAACTGCCCACCTGTGTTTCCCTGTCTCTGTGTGTGTCCGTGGATCCCCGTCTCTAGGCAACAGCGCAGTTTTTTCTACATTGTTTTTTTTTTAACTTCCCTCTACGACTAACCCCTTGGTAACCCATCTATTCACTTCAAGAGTCGTAAAACCTCATTAAAAAAAGCATGGATGCAAACAGGGCCCCAGACTTCCTAGCTCACAAAAACCTCTCAATGAAACCAAAACCAGGTTTCACCTTTCCTAACACCCAAATACAAAATATAAATTAAACTTAAAGCTGTACATTGTTCCCAACATAGCATAGATGCATTTAAGGGGAAACTTGCTAAGCAAATGAGGGAGAAGGGATTTGAGGGTAATGTTGCTAGTTAGATGAGGAAAGATGGGTAGAAGCTTGAGTGGAGCCTGAGTTGGTTGGGCCTAATTGCCTCTTTCTCTTCTGTGTATTCTATGTAAGTATCAAGCTGGGGGGTGGGGGGATTACCAACTCACAGAGGGCATTGAACAGTGACCCCCAAAAAGCTTGACCAATAAGATAAATGGCCTTTAATTCAACAATGCATTACATGATCCTGTCTCTGGTTTTGTTCAATCCTAAGCATGCTGTCCGTTTTATCTCATATGCTGGTTAACTTGTTTTAATTTTATGCCTTGCAGATTGCCTACGCTGCAGTCGATTGCACTAAAGGACAGAATCACGAGTTATGCAAACAGGAAGGTGTGGAGGGATACCCCATGATCAGCTATTACAATTATGGCAAATTTGTGGAGAGATACAGTGGGGAAAGAGCGGTGAGTGCAACTTGAGGCTGAATTTTCCTTCTTACTTTTAGGGGGAGCCTCCCTGGGGGAGTCGGGTCCTGGAGATTGGGTGTCAGGTGGCTCCAAGCTAACATGCCTAACGATTGGCATCCAAATTTAAATCAGCCCTCTGTAGAAGTTTCAACAGCCCTGATTTCTGAATTATGCTGGTTCACTGTGTTTCAAGGCATTATCGTTAATTGACCGGGTAGCCTTGTAAAACCGGGAGGGGTAACCCAGTCATGGGGGCAACAGTTCTTTCCTTTTGGCTCCAGATCTGTATAAGCCAGTGTGCTAATAGGTGTCAGCTGTGGCTCAGTGGGTAACACACTGTTCTGAGTCAGAAGGATGTGGGCTTAAGCCCCACTTCAAGCACTTGAGCTCAAAGTGTAGGCTGATAATGCAGTGCTGTGCTGAGGGAGCGCTGCACTGTTGGAGGTCCCGCTTCTCGAATTAGTCATTAAATTGATGCCCTGTCTGCCATCAAAGTGGATGTAAAAGATCCCACGGTACTATTCAGAAGAAAGAAGAGGAATTCTCTGAAAGTTCACAGAACTGAGAGGTTAACTCTGTTTCATTCTCCACAGACATGCTGAGCATTTCCAGCATTTTCTGTTTTTGTTTTGAATTCTCCCTGGTGCCCTGACCAATATTTATTTCTCAGCCAACATCACCACAACAACATTATCTAGTCATTCACCTCTACTGTTCGTGGGAAATTGATGTGCAGAAATTGACTGCCTCGTTTTCTACTCTTCAAAAGTACTTCATTGGCTGTACAGCACTTTGGGACATTCTGAGGTTGTATAAGTCTTTCTAATAAATGAGCAGTCCCAGTGTGAGAACCAACAGGGAACCTTCAAGTGGTTCTGGTTAGCTGCATCGTTTCAGCTCAGAAGATCCTTCCCATCTCCAGTTGTGTGCAATTAAGGCCAAGCTGCGTTGGGTATCAAGGGTGCATCTCTGGGGGAGGGGGAAAGAGAGCACAGGCCAGTCTGTATCTACCTGTGGAGCACTCTCAGTAGCTTGGCTCAGAGATTTTAAATATGGCACTCAGCGGTCACAGGACACAGCCATTCAGCTAAACAAAAGAAAAATTCCTAATGAGGAGCAAATACTGCACAAAACAGCAATTTTCAATACACTGAACTGCCAGTGTCAAGAGACAAGCGGCCTATAGTCACCCAAGATTGAGTAGTTCAGTCTACTCACAAGCATTTTTTCAAATAACTTTAGTCATTCCGAGACACAGGTTTTTATTAGAACCATAGAAAAGTTGCAGCACAGAAAGAGGCCATTCAGCCCGCTGTGTCTGTGCTGGCTGGAAAATAAAAAATAAAAAACAGCTGCCCATTTTAACCCCACCTTCCGGCACCCAGTCCATATCCTTACAGGTTACAGCACTTTGGGTGCAGATCCAGGTACCTTTTTAAATGCCTTGAAGGTTTCTGCCTCCACCGCCAAACCAGGCAGTGAATTCCAAACACCCAACACCCTCTGGGCGAAGAAACTTTTCCTCCTGTCCGCCCTATAATTATTTGGCCTACCCCTCGCACCCTTTTTAAATAATGGTAAAACGTTCGCAGACCTCCAATCGTCTGGTACTTCACCAGTAGCTAGCGAGGATTGGAAAATGATCCTCAGACCATCTGCTATTGCCCCCCGGCTTCCTTTAACAGCCTGAGATACACTCCATCCGGCCCTTCACGGATGCCTGTCTCTCCAATACTTCCTCTTTCATTATGCTTATTTTATTTAACATTTCACACTCCTCCTCTTTAATGGGAATATCTACACCATCCCTCTCCTTACTGAAGACGGACACAAAGTACTCATTGAGAACCCTGCCCACGTCTTCAGCATCAGCACACAAGTTACCATGTACATCTCTGATAGGCCCTACCCTTTACTTGGTTATTTCTTTGCTCTTACTGTAGTGGTAAAACATCTTTGGCCTTTCTTTGATTTTACCTGCCAATATTTTTTCATATCCTCTCTTTGCTTTCCTAATCACCTTACTTACTTCACCCCTTTCTATACTCCTCTAGGTATTACAGTATTAGGATTTTTGTGACTGTCATAAGCTTTCTTCTTCTGATTTATCTTACCATGTATGGTTCCAGATAACAAGGGTCTCTAGATTTGGCAGTGCCACCCTTTTTCTTTGTGGGGACATGTCTACACTGTGCCTGTAGAATCTCGCTTTTGAATGCCTCCCACTGGTCTGTCACTGATTTCCCTTCAAGCAACTGTAACCAGTCCACTTTCATAAATCACCTCTCAGCTTCATAAAATTTGTCTTTCCCCAAATTTAGAACTCTTACTCCTGTTCTACCTTTATCCTTTTCCATAATTATACTAAACCTAACTATGTTATGGTCACTATCTCCAAAACGGTCACCCACTGCTACTTCAACCACTTGCCCAGCTTCATTTCCTAAGACTAAATCTAGAATCTTGTTGGGCTTGTTACGTGCTGGCTAAAAAAGTTCTCTTGAATGCAGTTCAAGACTTTTGTGCCCCCTGTGCCCTTCATACCCTTCGTATACCAATTGATATTAGGGTAGTTGAAGTCCTCAGCTATTACTGCCCTATTGTTTTTGCACTCAGAAATTTGCCGTTCGAACTCCCCTCCACTATTTGGGGGTCTATAGCACTCTATCTCTAGTGTGGCTGCCCCCTTTTTATTCCTGAGCTCAACCCGTATAGCCTCATTTGATGATTTATTTTGTACATAACCCCTCCTCACAGCTGTAATTGATTCTTTAGACAATAATGCTACAACCCCACCTTTTTAGCCCCCTTTCTGTGCTACCTGAAAACCCTATATCCAGGATATCAAGCTGTCGTTTTTGCTCCTCTTTAAGCCAAGTTTCCGTTACAGCAATGATATCATGCTGTCATGTGTCTCTGTGCCCTTAGCTTATCGGCTTTATTTGCTAAATTCCTTGCACTTAAACAAATACCTTTTACCCTTGCTACATGTCTGTGCTGTAAGCTTTTTAACCCTTGCTTCTCTGTCTTTCAGAGTCACTAGCTAATTTTCTGTATAAAATATTTTATTTTTAATAATATGAGGCATTTATGTATGCTGCCTTTTCTCACCAAAATGGCAAAATGTTCCAAAGTGCTTCACAGAATGAATTATTTTTGGAAATACAAAGAATGAATTGGTTCTCGTATTGAAAAGCTTAGGGAAAATGTTTAAAAGAAAAATTAGACTTTGTGAATGTCATTCCCTCTCTGTGAAAAGCTGCCTCTTCCTTACACATTGTCTATGTTGCTCTCTGATCTAGAGTGCTTGGAACTTTATGATAAGTTTTTGTGTGTGTTTAACTTCGTTGATATCCCACTTTCTTCTGTTGAGTGCAGGCTCCCCTAATAACTCAGCAATTATTGAGTTGCTAAGCTACACAGAGTGAGAACATCCTAAGTTCAATTCAAATAACATATTGCATTTACATAGCGCCTTTAATGTGGTGAAATGTCCCAAGCTGCTTTTTCTTTCCTTTTATTCTTTCTTGGGATGTGGGCATCACTGGCAAGGCCAGCATTTGTTGCCCATCCCTAATTGCCCTTGAACTGAGTGGCTTGCTGGGCCATTTCAGAGGGCAGTTAAGAATCAACCACATGGCTCTAGGTCTGGAGTCACGCATGGGCCAGACCAGGTAAGGACAGCAGATTTCCTTCCCTAAAGGACATTAGTGAACCAGAAGGTCTTTACGGCAATCAATGATAGTTTCATAAAGTAAAAGCAAAATACTGTGGCTGCTGGAATGTGAAACAAAAACAAAAATTGCTGGAAAAACTCAGCAGGTCTGACAGCATCTGTGGAGAGGACAGAATTAACATTTCGAGTCCAGATGACTCTTCTTCAGAACTAAAGAGAAGTAGAAATGTGGTGAAATATAAGGCGGGGGTGGGATAGATGAAGCTGGATAGAAGGCCAGTGATAAGCGGAGGCAAAGGAGAGATTGCGAAAGATGTCACAAACAAAAGGTCGAAGGGGTGTTGATGATGGTGATGCTGGCTGAAGGAGATGCTAATGGTGACATTAAGAGTAGAAAGCAGGATGAGCAAGTGACACATGGCCCTAGTGGGGGTGGGGTGGAGGGAGGGGATGGTGTGGGAGAAAAGATCGAAATAAGCTAATAGGTGGGGATAAAACAATGAATGGAAATAAATTTTTAAAATAATAATAAAAATAGGCAGGAAAAAATGTATATATAAAAATTTTAAAATGAATATTTGAAAAAAGGGGATCAAAAAGATGTGAGGATGGAGGACAGAGTTCATCATCTGAAGCTGTTGAACTCAGTGTTGAGTCTGGAAGGCTGTAAAGTGCCTAATCGGAAGATGAGGTGCTGTTCCTCCAGTTTGCGTTGAGCTTCACTGGAACATTGCAGCAGGCCAAGGATGGACATGTGGGCATGAGAGCAGGAGCATGGTGGTGTGTTGAAGTGGCAAGCGACAGGAAGGTCTAGTCATGCTTGCGGACAGACCGAAGGTGTTCCACAAAGCGGTCACTCAGTCTGAGTTAGTTTCATGGTCACCGTTACTGAGACCAGCTTTATATTTCAGATTAATTAAAATTCTACCAGCTAGCATGGCAGGATTTGAACCCATGTCTCTGGATTACTTGTCCAGTGACATTACCACTATGCCACAATCTCCCCATCATGCTTCAGAGGAGTGTTCTTTGGCTGGGTATTAATTATTATAAAGAGCAATTAAGAGATATATACAAAGAATTAGGTTTTAGGGAGTGTGTTAAAGAGAGCAGGGTGAGTGGGGGGGTGGAGATTTAGGGAAGGAACTCCAGAGCTTGGAGTGTGGATAGCTAAAGGCATGACTGCTTATGAGAAGGCAAAAGAGATCAGGGGTGCACAAGACCAGAATTGGAGAAATGTAGAGATCACTCAGACTTGTAGGCTTGGAACCAGAATCGGAAATGGGTAAAAAAAAAATTGAACACAAGGATGAGCATTTTAAATTCAGTTTATGCCTGTAAGCACAGGGTGATTTGGATGGGCTTAACTTTCTAGAGGGCAGCAGGTGGACAGGCGAGCATTAGAGTGGTTGAGTCTAGAGATAACCAAAGCATGGATGAATGCTTTAGCAGCAGGTGGACTGAGGCAAGAGTGGAGGGGCGCAGTATTATAGAGGTGGCCTTTGATGGAGAGGATTCAGGGTCAGAAGCTCGGCTCAGGGTCAAATAATTACTATCCGTGTTGAACCTTGTAATCTCAGTTAGGATAGTGCTATGGACACAATTGGCCTATGGGCTAAAAAGGGGAAAATCAGCCAGGGTTCTCACTCCTGTTCACTGTCCATTGGCCTTTCCTGGAAGTGTACCTGCAAGAAGCTTGGTAGTAACAGAGATCAGGCTTGCGTGTGATAGCCACATTTACCCCACACCACATGTCATATAGCCTGCTCTAGTGAAAGTAATGGCCACTTGGGCAAATAGAATCATCAAACATTATGGCAGGGAATTGGGCCATTCAGCTCACTGCACCTTTGCCTGTACTCTGAAAAAGCTCCCCACCATCACATTCTCCCCAACCTTTTGTTCAAATATAAATTCACATTTTTAGAAAAAAGGTTATTATGGATTCTGCTTCCACCATTGCTTTTAGTACAGCATTCCATCTCCTTGCAACCCCTCATATTTAGAACAATTCTCTCCTTCCTGGGGATGATCTTAATTTATATCCTCTGGTTCCTGGCCAATGAAACAGATTTTTCTTATTTAACTCATTAAAATTTATCGTAATTTTGAACACCTGTATCAAATCTCCTAACCTTCCTCTGCTTTGCTGAGAAAAGCTTCAATTTAGCTAAAAACTCCTCATAAATAAATCCTTATTTGTGAAATACATGTGTATCTCTTCTGTACCTTCCCTCTACCTTGAGATAAGTAGAGAGTAATTAATATCACTGGTCATTGAATATATTCAGCGCTGAGATAGACATTTTTAATCTGCAAGGGAGTTGAGGGTTATTGGGGGCACGTGGGAAAGTGGAGCTAGAGGCCACATTCAGATCAACCATGGTCTTACTGAATGGAGCAGATGTGAGGGGCCAAATGGCCTACTCCTGTTTCTGTTTCTTATGAAGCTGTCATTCAGCACAGAGTCAGTGGAGGGGGGAGTGGAGCTGAGAAAGTTAATGACGAGAAAATTTGGAGCAAATCCTTGCGTAGAATCATTGCACAGTGAGGAGTATGCATGCTGGCGTGATTATTAGAAGAGAATGTTTTGGAGAGTGTTCCAACAACTTGAAACACAGCTTTTTTGATTACTTTTAAAGAAAACAGAAGACTCCATGATGCAATGGATTAAATATTCTGGGCACCAATCCAGACTATTCTGCTGGCTGTAAGGTTCACATGTGCAATATGCTTGGGCAGTCTCTATCCAGTTCCTAGCCAACAGAACCACAGAATAGTTTCGCCTCTAATTCAGCATCAATTAATCTCACTTAACCATCTTGATTGGAGCAGCCATGGAGTGAGAAATAACATGAGAAATGGACGAAGATGCAGGTGAAGTCTCCCAAGGCTGTGCCTGAGACAAGCTGCTGAGGCAGATGAGACAGAGCTTTACTTTGCCACTAACCACGGTGCACCTTGTCTGAGCACTTTGATGGTGGCGCAGGGTGCCTGAAATTGAGTGCGATTCATTCCTCACCAGTAACATCATTCACCTCGACAAACACAACTTTCATACAAAGACAAGGAAGGTATGCTTCAGGTAGCTGAGCTTAACGTTGCATCTCTGCGATCTGGGTAGAATCTCGCCAAGCTTTCGAGATGTAAGCACTCTCTTTAGCAGACCTCTGGGGCCATCAAGGGAATTTGTTTGAACCTTTCCAACAGAGTTTGCAACCCTGCTGCCGCACACAGACACTACCCTTAACTCGTTTGGATGAGAAAGATTTCACTGACAGATGAAAAGCTTAACTGGGTTAAAAAAAATATTGATTGGTTTTCTGTGTGTATTTTTTATTTGTTTTCTTAGGAAGCTGCTTTCATTAACTACATCAGAGGAATGAGAGGGCAAGATCACGAGAAGATTCCGAAGAGGAAAGAGGAGTTGTAACATTGCATACCTCGAGCTTGCCACTGCACTGTGAAAGGGCCCTATTTCCATCACTACTGTACTGAAACATCACACTTTCTTAGACTGAGAGCTTTGTTTTTTTTAAATGAAGAGTGCCCAATTATAAAAAAAAAAATGTTGTAACAGTGGACCACTCTCAGTTCTTTTTTTTAAAAGGACTGCACACTATTATAAGAAGAATACAACTAGAGTTTCAGTGCCACCTTCCTCACTGTTGTGTCCAAGTACAATGCTTGTAACTAGTGATCGACTGGGTACAAACATGTCCTGGTGCCGGTATTGTCCGTGCCCCTACTGATTGCAATATTCCAGTTTTAGATCACTTTTTATCAAGAGAAAAAAAAGTAGGGGTTCAATAAATGCAGGATAAAGCCATTCCTTCAAACAGTTTGGAAGACGAAGTGTAATTATGTGCCGAACATAGAGCGAGGCTTAAAGCGTCTGCCTTATTAACATCGCCAGACTAGACCAACCTTGTACTGGACCTATTCCACTCGAGAAACATTGGAACTGGACTTCATCCGTCGAACTCTAGCTCATGGTCTATGCAAATATTTTGTAGTTGCAGATTTTCTATATTAAGGTCCATAAATTCGGCTGAGGTGGCCTAATGTTGACAGGTTTTTCTTTTGGGGCTGGGATGGGGGATTTGGGGGGTGGGGTTAACGTCTGGGCAGGGTTGGAAGCGGTTAAAAGTTTTAATCGAGTTGCTCAGGGATGGCGCAAGGAAGTTCCAAAAAAAAACAGCAAGTCAAATATAATTATTTTTGAACTCTGTGATTATTTAGGGTGCTTCAGAATACTTGCAGCTAAATTAAGCAGGTAGAAAATCAGAGAAAATGGAAGTGATCATGGGTATAATTTTTGCCTTTGCATATTGGTCCAGTAATGACTGATTATTTTTGGATTGCATGTTGAATATGAATATGGAAGATGATCTTATCAAAGAAATCTAATAAAAGGTTCCTGTGTTTTGCTTGCACGAGTTTTATATATCCGCTGCTCTCCAAGGTCACATGATTATATGCGAGGAGGGATTACGGTCCCTTGTCTAAAAATATAAGGAACTCTCAACACAGGTTTATTGTGTGTTACTTTCAACACAAGGATTAAGTGGATTAAACTATCGAGGACATCAGCGGGGGTCCTTCTAAAGTTTCTGACTTTGTCATCTCTGTCCCCTCTTGGTGTGCACTGTGGGAGCACCCACTCCCCAATCAAATCAATCACTGCTGCCTTCAGCTTTTGTGCAGATGTTAATTTTGTCCAATTTTATTCACTGGTATAGAATGATGCAGCATAGAAGCCAGCCACTCATTTTTGAGGGAGAAAAAAAAACAAGGAAGTTATGCTGTAACTTTACAAAGCTCTGGGTTAGGCCACAACTAAAGCCTTGCACCCAGTTCAGGTCACCACACCTAGGAAGGATAGTAGGGTCCTTGCGAAGGTGCAGAGGAGATTTACCAGGATGATTCCAGGGATGTGGGGGTTTTAGTTACAAGGTTAGGTTGGAGATGCTGGGGTTGTTCTCCTTGAAGCAAAGGAGATTGGGGGGAGATTTGATAAAGGTGTACAAGATTATGACAGATTTATATTGGGTAAACAAAAGTAAAGCTGTTCCTATTAGCTGATGGTGTATGGATTAAGAGACACAGATTTAAGGTTTTGGGCAAGAGATGCAGGGGAATGAGAGAACATTTTAGCACAGTGGGTGATAATGAAATGGAACTTGCTGCTCACGAGAGTGGTGGAAGCAGAGGTGATCAGTGATTTCAAAAGGAAATTGAATGGACATTTGAGAGAAATACACATGCCTGGCTTGAGGTATAGAATGGGGGGATGGGAGTGATTGGATTGCTCTCAGAAAGCCAGATGGACTTGGGCTGAATGGTGACCATCTCTGCCTTAATGACATTATGACTCTGCTTACGATATTTTAAGTTCTACCTTAATCCCACGTGCATGTTCCAAACTTTATTTTGCTTTCTGCAAAATAACAAGAATGAATGTCAGAACCAGCTTGTTGCTCCCTGGTTTGCTGTTGGTGAGAATTTTTTAACGTGAATAGCTGTTCTGACATGACGATTGCTGGATGACGGAGATCTCCTATATTGCTGGTGTGGAATGAAACTAACGTTGGGAAAGGTGAAATCCGCTTCACAGAGCTCACTAGATCTTTTGTAGGCAGCTTTCTTCGGTTCACTTGCTGCTGACCGCAGCAATCTGGGCCAAAATAATTTTCAAGTTAGATTACTTGGTACAAAATCAGGCTCCCAATGTCGAAGCTTTATTGACGTGAGTGGGTGGAGCGGATAAGATTGGCGCCAGGATTTCTCAGCTGGGATTTTCTGGCAGGAGCATGGTTAATATCTGAACTGTTTTCAGGGAGTAAAATACATATTGCATTATTATTTTGAGCAGGCTAAATTTAATTCTTCAAATTGGGGTCGTGGGAGCTATTGCTTCAGAGCTGAAGGCCAACAGCTGTCTGCATCTCCTTCGAAATCATGCCCTGTTTACAAATGCACTTTGAATTGAACTTGTTTAAAATTGGTCTGCATATAATTTTTGTCTTGCTAATTTATGTAGCATATTGAACCCATCCAACTCCTGAGGGATTACCATCGTGGAGTATGACCCAAGAATACATGAATCTTCAAGATATTTTAATATGTATCGATTTTTTTTTATATAGGTTAAGTGATAAATTACACTTTTGAAAGCTTTTTACCAAAGGTCCAACTTATAAAATATTTCAAGGTTCAAAATAAAACTAGGTTTTCAAAGTCACTTTTCTCCCCATTATTGTGGTATTTCTTGTTTGCATTGGTGAGTATTAGAATTAAATCACTCACTGCATCTGATTGTAAATAGCCGTGCGAATTGTAACCCTCGATATATTACATGATTATTCCCCCAGCCAGCCCCCACTTTCCCTGCGCAGTGGCTGTTCCCTCATTATTTTCTTCAGTTATCAGCAGAGGCTTTTCACAGAATGATATGGCACAGGAGAAAGGCATTCAGCCCATTTTGCCTGTGCTGGTTCTTTGAAAGAGGGAGCCGTCTAGGCCCACTTGCCCCTTCTCTTTCCCTCATAGCCCTGTAAAAAAAATTTACCCCTTCAGGTACTTAATTCAATTCCGTTCTGAAAGTTATTATCGAATGTTGTTCCACTAGGCAGCGCATTCCAGAATGTAACACTTTTTGCTTCAATCTTATGAGACAATGGTGTGGCCAATTTGCAGGAAACCATTAAAAATTATTCTGGGACATGCCCTTGCTAAAATGACAGCAGAGCTAGCTTACTGTGGGGTTCCATTCTTGTTGTTTGTTTACTTACGCCATTACCTCGTGCTGCCCTTTACCTTGCAACACCATTTAAGTACCCCTGTCGTTTCACCTCTCACGGATCTTCCCCCTTTGTTTTTCTTCTTCAGCCCCCTGCCTTCAACGTTCCCTGTCCCCATATGTGCTTAAAACCTGTAACATCCCTTAACTTTTGTCAGTTCTGACAAAAGGACATCAACGCAAAACATTAGCTCTGTTACTCTCCACAGATGCCGCCTAACCTGCTGAGTGTTTCCAGCGCTTTGTTTTATTTCACATTTCCAGCATCCACAATATTTTACCTTCAGCTTTCCTTCATGTCTCCTTCCAAACTCGTCATGAGCAAAACCATGAGGAATAGTTCATAGTATCAGCCGTGGCTCGAGGGCAGCATTTCTTGCCTGCCAGTCAGAAGGTTGCAGGTTCAAGTCCCACTCCAGGACTTCAGCACGGATATCAAGGTGGACAGTCCACGCTGAGGGAGTGCTACACTTGAGTATTGCTGGTGGAAGATTTTCATCTTGCACTCATCAGGACAATTTGCAAGAATACCAAATGTACTGATTGATGGGCAAGTGCACTCTGGTTGGTAGAGGCATTGCCATGGAGAATGCACCAGTTAACTCAAATTTTGTTGTGACTGTAGCAGTTTCATAGCAGTTTCCAAACTTTGGCATCCTCAATATCACCTCACCAACTGGAAATTGGAGTATTTCTTATCCCCAGGGTGTTTAAAATATGTTAGGCCCTACAGCTGAGTCTCCAGAGGCGGTTGTGCTATTTCAAGAGCAGGGAGACTTGCAAGAGGCGGTTTCTTGTAATGGTATGGGGGAAGGGGGGGGGCGGCGGAAGGAGGTGCAGTGGTAATGTCACTGGGCTAGTAATCCAGAGACCCAGGCTAATGTCCTGACGGACATTGGTTCAAATCCTGTGGCAGATGATGGAATTTAAATTCAGTTAATAAACCTTGAATTGAAAGCTACAGTCACTGTCAGTTGTTGTAAAAACCCATCTGGCTCACAGCCATCCTTACCTGGTCTGGCCGTGACTACATGTGACTCCAGACCCACAGCCATGTGGTTGACTCTTAACTGCCCTCCTGAAATGGCCTAGGAAGCCACTCAGTTCAAAGGCAAATAGGGGTGGGTAATAAATGTTTGGCCTTGCCAGTGCTGCCCACATCCTATGAAAGAATAAAGAGTAACTTCAATTTTGTCTTAAAATTGGAACTCGACAGTCTTTCATCAATGCGAATTAAAATTTTTTGGGACATTGCTCACACATTAAATAAATTAACTCAAATTAATACACCCCCCTCACAACAATAAATCAACTCAAACTAATACAACCTCTCACGCTGATAAATATGCTTTAAATGAAAAAAATGAAGAGCATTCAGGAGAAACATCTTTACTCAGCGAGTGGTGAGAATTTGGAATTCGCATCGACAGAGTGAGGCGAATAGCACAGATGCATTTATGGGGAAGCTAGATAAACAGGAGGGAGAAAGGAATAGAAGGATATGCAGATGGATTAGATGAAGTCTCATGCAGAGTATTAGCATCAGCTTGTTGGACTAAGTGGCCTGATGCTGAGCTTCAAATGCTTTGTACCTCAGTGACCAGGAGTCTAGTGAAGCCAACCCTGTAAACTGAAGAAGGCTTACTTTTATTTCACTCACTTTTCAGTACTTGGGATGCATTGGCTTCAAGTGGGAGCAACTTCAGGTTTCGTGTTTGCACCTCACAGCACAGTCCCAACATGGACCACACCTAACAGCCACACGTTAGGAAGTATGTCAAGGCCGTGGAGAAAATTCAGAGGAGATTTACCAGAATAATAACAGGGCTGAGCAACTATCTTGCCAGGACTACACTTGCTATGAAGAGACTGTAGAAGTTGAGGTTGTTCTTAGAGCAGAAATGGTTAGAGATTTAGCAGAGATGTTCAAAATCATAATGGCTTTGATAGAGTGAATAATGAGAAACCATTTCCACTGGCAGGAGTGTTGGTGACCAGAGGACATATAATCAAGAGAATTCACAAAAAACCCGGAGGGAGGTGAGAATTTTTTTTTACACGGTGAGTCATTATGATCTGAAATGCACTGCCTGAAATATTCGATAATAACTTTCAAAAGGGAATTGGGATAAATATTGAAATTGAAAAGTTTGCTGATCTATGGGAAAAGGGCAGGGGCAGTGGGACTAATCAGATAGTTCTTTCAAAGAGCCACGATGGGCCGAGTGGCTCCCTTCTTTGTGAGAAAAGCATCAGTGTGAAAATTTCTGCATTTTAATGTAGATTCTGGTATGAGGAAGTTTTTTTTCAAGGGAAGGTAAGCAAGCATAAATATTAGAGCACAATCTTGGACCTTTGAAAAAACGATACTGTATGAATATTATTATTGCTGTATTCACACATCGGTGCAATGGAAACAGAATGCAAAGAAGCAAATAATATGGTTCAAGGAATCTACAGAAAGCCCAGCTGGGACAGTTCTGAGAAGTGATAAAGGCTACAGAGAGGTCACAAGATTTGAAGTATCTTGGTTATGATGAAGCATAAGCAGGACAATATATGGCAGCGGTAGTAATTATCTTCAGAGCTATGCAATCACTTTTTACTTCGCTGGTGTGAAATAATACTGGCAGAGCGTTTGAAGAAACAGTGTTGGATGAATTGAAGTCTAAGTCAGATGTGCAAAACCTCATCATCAGTGAGAGTGATGAGATAACGCAGCAGAAATCCTGCCCTAAGCATTCAATCTGGATTTTACAACTATTATTTGTTTATTTTTGGGAAATAGATAAGAGTTTTAAACGTAACTAATATATGTTTTATCTTATTTCTGATGTGTTATCTGCTTGCTGGGGTAAGGTCCCATCTAATACAGTATCATACGGCCCTGAAGGTCTTTCGGCCCATCATGCCTGTGCCAGCTTCCTGAAAGAGCTATCCAATGAGTCTCACTCCGAGCTCCTCATGAAAAATAGAGTGTAACAAAGCTGTGTACTAGCCCCTACTCTATTTGGCATCTTCTCCTCCATCCTCTTGGCCTTTGTCTTCCCTGCAGATATGGAAGGAATCAAAAATGCTGTCTATCGGATGGCGATGTTTCCTAGACTGGAGAATTTTAATGAAGAGGGAATATTGGATAGGCTAAGGTTGTTTTCTTTGGAATGGAGGAGGCTGAGGGGAAATCTAATTGAAGTGTAAAAATTATGAGGCGTCCAGATAGATGGATAGGAAGGCCCTTTTCCTTTTGTTGAGGGATTCACATATTAGGCATAGAGGAAGGAAAGAGATAGAAGGGGTTTAAAGGGAAATTTTTTCACCCGGAGAAGAGTGGGGTTCTTGAACTTACACCTGAAAGGATGGTAGAGACAGAAATCCTCAGAACATTTAAAGAGTACTTGGATATGCACTTGAAGCACCATAACTTGCAAGGCAACAAACCAAGAGCTGGAAAATGGGATTAGGCTGGATGGGTTCCCGTGGACCAGTGGAAGACAAGATGGACCAAATGGCCTCCTTCTGTGCTGTAAATTTGTATGATTTCTATACCTGATTTTTATGTTTTTGGTTATCAGGTGCACTTTGTCCAGCAAACAATAGCTGTGCCCTTGATATTAACACATTAGTTGGTGCTTGAAACAATTCAGGCAGAGACTGATTAACTGAACAAAACACTGGTAGTTTATTGGAACTAAGAGCAGAGCACTAACACCATGTGTGCTTCTTCAATCACCTCCAGCTCTAGACATAAAGTTACCCAAGAAGCCTGCGCTGTGTAGCAATTGGTCAATACAGTTACATGGTCAACTAACCACATTCTCTTCAAGGTACATAAGCACGCCACTTCACCACACAGATGTTAAACTGAAACCCTGCGGTCTCTCAAGTTAAAATGAAAGATCGCATCACATTTTGGAGAAGAGCAGGGGAGTTCTCACTGGCATCCTAGCCGATATTTATTTTTTAACAATTTGTACATAAAAAAATACAAATTAGGAGCAGCAGTAGGCCACTCGGCCCCTCAAGCCAACCCCGCCATTCAATAAGATCATGGCTGATCTGATTGTAACCTCAGCTCCAGATACCCATCCAGCCCTGATAACTTTCCCTCTTTGTTATCAAGAATCTATCTAGCTCTGCCTTAAAAATACTCAAAGCCTTTGGAGGAAGACATTTCCAAAGAATTTCTCATCTATCTTAAATGGGTGACCGCTTATTTTTAAACAGTGACCCCTGGTTCTAGATTCTCCCACAAGCGGAAACATCTTCTCCACATCCATCCTGTCAAGAACTTGTATGTTTAAATATGCTTGTGTTTAGTTTTGTGGTTAGATCCCTATCTCTAGTTATATCCTATGTAAATGCATCATCCTCTCAATTATCTTTCCCACATTCGCCCTGTTGTGGGAAAAATAATGAGTTTGCAACGTGACATTCTTGGGTGATTGCAAACATGGGCTATATGTGATGCAAGATGTTTTTCCTGCCTCAAGCTACCCTTCTTTTGATAATAAATGTGGTTTTTCAGACTGTCTACAAACTCATCAGAGATCTGCAGCCTCAAGTGCCACGTAAACACAAGGCTCGTGGCTTTTGATTGACAGCTAGGGACGCGCATGCGCCTGTCGGCCTGGGGCGAGGAGGTGAGGCTGGTAGCAGTGTGCGCACGCGCACATTGACCCGGGACGAGGAGGCCGCGTGCGCATGCGTGCGATGGTCGGCGGTAGTGGCGAAGGCGGTGTGCGCATGCACCTGTCGGTCCGAGGCGAGGAGGCGGTGTGCGCAGGCGTTCGGCGGTCCGGGCCCGGGAATCGAGGGTGCCGTGCGCCTGCGTATCCGCCCGCTTCTGCCGGAGTTCGGGAGTGGGAGGGGGGCTTTCGGGACTGGTGCGCATGCGCCCCTCTGCCAGCCCGCGGCCTGAGGGGGGCGGTGTGATAGGGCGAAGATCGTGACTCCCGGAGCCCTGCGTTCCTCAAAAACCTGCCCCGCCGACTGTGCGGCACAGCGTCAGCACCCCCCCCCCCCTCCGGTCCCCTCCCCCACCGACCGACCCTGCACAAGGCGGAAACCCTCATGGCCTGAGCTCCCGGGGGGGGCGCTGGTTACTCGGGTAAGGCCGAGGCCTGGGAGACAGCGGGGCCCTGCAGAGGAGCAGCACTTGGGCCAGAAGCAGCGACTGGGTAAGAGCCCAGCTATTCAACTGTGTGTGTCAGCCCCCACTCCACATGGACTAGAGCAAAACAACCCAAGCTGACACTCCCATTGCGTTTTACTGAGCGACTAGTGGTGAATGGATGTTTTTCAGGCTGGAGGAAGGTTTGTGATGGAGCCCCCCAGGGGGGGTCAGGGTTGGGACCCTTTGCCCTTCCTGAGGCATTCTTGAGGTGTGCAGGTCACAGTTTCACTAATTTTATATGATGCAAACGTTGGAAGCATTGTGAATTGTGAAGGAGGGTCGTGTAGACCGTCAAAATGACATAGGACAGCTGGGTGGAAAGGTGAACTTGATGAAGTTCAATGTGGGGAAATGTGAAGTGATTCATTTTGATAGGGAGAACATGGAGGTACATTATGAAATCTGGGGTGCAACTCTAAAGGAGGTGCAGGAACAGCGGGATCAGGGAATCTATGTGCATAAGTCATTGAAGGTAGTAGGACAGGTTGAGAGAGTGGTTAAAAATCATAGTGTCCTAGGCTTTATTAGCATAGACTCCAAGAACAAGGAGGTTATGTTGAACTTGTGTAAGACACTAGTTCAGCCTCAGCACTAGATCCTGCACTTTAAAAAGATGTGAAGGCAATGGAGAAAATGTAGAAAAGATTCACGAGAATGGCTCCAGGGATGAGGAACATCAATTAAGAAGATAGTTTGAAGAAGTTAGGAATGTTTCATTGGAGAAGAGAAGGCTAAGAGATGAATTGATAGAAGTATTCAAAATCATGAGGGGTCTGTCTGGACAGAGGTAAGTAGCAAGTCGAGACTGGGAGTGCTGCAGAGTCGGAGGGTTAGTACCAAGGGAGCACTTTACCATTGGAGGATCAGTACTGAGGGAGCACCGCACTGTCAGAGGGTCAGTACCGAGGGAGCACCGCACTGCTGAAGGGTCTGTACCAAGGGAAGGATCAGTACCAAGGGAGTGCCACACTGCCAGAGGGTCAGTACCGAGGGAGCGCCGCGCTGCCAGAGGGTCAGTACCGAGGGGGCGCCGGAGGGCCGGTATCGAGGGAGCGCCGCGCTGTCGGAGGGTCAGTACCAAGGGAGCGCCGCGCTGCCAGAGGGTGGGTACCGAGGGAGCACCGTACTGCTGGAGGGTCAGTGCCGAGGGGGCGCTGAACGGTCGGTGCCAAGGGGGGGGCGCCATGCTGTCGGAGCACAGTACAGAGGGATAAAAAGAGTCGTCTCCCGTTCAAAATTCTGAAGAATCAAAATAAAACTGGTCCAGTTGGTCATCTCATTTGCTGTTTATGAGGATGTTGTTTTGCACAATTGTCTGTCATGTTTGCTTCTATAATGGCATATTTAAAATAATGAGTTCTGAAGATAGTCATATTCGACCTGAAATGTTAATTCTGTTGCTCGCTTCTCAGGTGCTGTCAGACCTGCTGAGTTTGTTCTGCACTTTGTGGAAGTTGGAAATCTGAAATAAAAAGAATGTTTAGCTTTTATCCAAAGATTAAAATTGTCAAATACTGAATATGATTTTCCTAATTTCCATTGATAAGATCTTCATTTTCAAATTATTAAATACTGGTGTGTAATGATTTTCTATCATCTGAGTGTTTAGATTGATGGGAATGGAGTGCTGTTGATGGCATTTTCATTTTGTAAAGTTTGGAGATCTAGTTATTCCTAAGTTTGATGCTGTCATCAGGTCTCCATTTCAAACTAGATGTGCTTTTATATTTGGTGGATTTGCAGTTCTCATGATAGGACAGCAACAGGATAGATAGTACAGTGCCTTGGCTTCCTATGTTTATGTTGTAAAATCTATTACTGTATCCCAGCTATCGCACCATTGGTCGACGAAAATCTGAGTCTGCCAATTAACTTACGTGATAAGGGAGGCGGTTTTACTAATGCTAATTTAGGGAGTTGATGCACAGGGTTCAACTCTTGCAATAACCAAAACTGCGGAATTAACAAGTATACAAGCGTGGAACTTGATTGTCATCCTTTTGGGAATGTTAACCTTAATTTGGGATGAAAGCAGGAAGAATATTAAATGGGGAGCGAGATAGGTGGATACCTCACTGGGTCTGCTTTTAGAACCCGAGATAAACTTTGGGACTAATTGTAGCTTCATATGACCAGTTAGTAATTAAATAAACCACCATTGAAGTTTATAAGCAAGCTGTCAATTGTGTATTAGTTTATGTTTTATAATGAGCAACTCATTTTTAGAGCTAATTTCTTTTTAAAAGTTTGTCTTCTCTATCATGAGATGGTGGTATTGGCATTCCTGCTGTCTGCCCAATTAGGTAGATGTATAAGACCATTGCAGAAGAGTAGGAGTGTTCTCCAGGTGTCCAGGCCAGCATTTATGCTTGAATCAACATCACTTAAAGCAGATATCTGGTCATTATCACATTGCTGTTTTTGGGATCATGATCTGCACAAATTGACTACTTTATTCTTACTTTACAATGGTTACTCCACTTCAAAGCTACTTCATCTTAAAGAGCTTTGGAATGTCCTGAAGTTTTGAAGTTGCTATGTAAGTGCAAGTCTTTTTGTTTCAACACAACAGCATTTATTGACAACGGCCTTGTCAATTGTGGTTCCTAATCTCACCCTGACCCTGGCTAGTCCCTCGACCCCCACACCACCACCTCCTCCTCCCATGCAGACACCCTGATGCCCTCCGCAATCACCCCCCCCTCAGCCTTATCAGTGGCTTATCCTAACCTTGACTCCTCCCCCTTCAACAGCAGTCTCTAACCGTAACATTACCCCTTTAACCCTCAGCTTGCCAACTTGCCTTGCACATATTCCTGGAGGTTCCATCACTTGACCTCCCACCCAGTCCATCTATCTTTTTTCTCATTTCTAATATCTTAATAACCAAGTGAAGAAGTTGAGGGGGAAAAAATGTCAATCTTTATGAAGACTTGTGCTCCTTTAGAAATGCGGGTGGAAAACGTGAGAGACAGCTGGCAGATGTGGGAGGGCTGGTAGGCCTTACTACTTCACTTAGTGTTTTGGCTGTATTGTATATTTAATGATTCTGATTAACTGCCAAGGTTTTCAGTCCTTGCAAAACAACCCACTTTATATTCACTCATTTATTGATCTCTGCATAATATTTGCTACAGGACCCTAAAAGAAAAAAAACAATGTGAAGCATCTGACCCCACCCTACTAGAAATATTTCACTGTGAGCAAGGAGTCAAAATGGTTGCCAGTGCAGAGTCAGTGTGGTTGTCAAGTCTGACTGTTACACTTGGGTGTATATTTTACTGTGATGTAATGAAATAGTGGTTGTTTTAATCAGATTCTTGTACAAGCTTCCAGCAGTTTATCTGGTGAAAAGTATTGTCCAGAGTTTAACACAGCCCCACTGACTAGGGCCATGGCTCTCAACTGAATTAGTTGTTCTCTGGTAGTCGTCTTCTGTTAATGCTGCCGCTGAGATCAGCTAACCCAAAATGCGTCAGCAATCAAACCAGTTTCAAAGTAGGCAATGAATCTCAATCAGAGCTTCATTCACTTAGAGGTGACCTGATTAAGACCTATAAAACAAGTAAAGGACTCGATAGCATTCCTATTGATCGATTATTCCACTTTGACAGATTGGGGAAGATCGTGAGACATGAGTTTAAACTCTGTAAGAGGACCGGATGTCAACAGTTCTCCCAGCGAGTAGACTCTCTGCAATAAGTTGCTGGCTGATCTGCTGGCTCCTGATTCTCTGCACTGCCTTCAGGAAGGTGCTGGAGTGGTTTCTATCTGGGGCAGTGATCACATTGTAAAGAAGGTAACATGGCTTTATAGATCACACATGGTCCTTGTGATCCCTGGGCTGGTTTCCATTATCTGTGGGGGCCAGAGAGGAATTTTCCAGAGTGTTTGTTTTCCCCTTTTTGGCTTTTTCCTCTGGTTTTGTACCTCCCTTTAGAGACTACATGGTTATGGAGGGAATGGGGAGCTGGCTGAAGAAGGTGACAATGCTCCGGCCATCATGGTGTGTGGCAGGCTTGATGGACCAGCTGGTCATTTACTACCTGTCAGTTTTGTATGTTTGTATGCCATGATGATAAGAGTGCAGTTACTGACTTGATTGTGCTATGGCAGAAAATCTACACTGTTTTCACTTCTAAAGGTTGTCTGGTGAATCTTGCTGAAAAATTTGGATGTTGGGTAAGAGTATTCACCTTGACTGGGATGTTCCCCTGCAGTGATTAGCTGCCACTCTGGAATCGTGCATTAATATTGACCGCCTCAGCAAACTACCAAAGGTGCCATTGGAACTGTAGCCACTTGGTCAGTGTCTGAGAAAACTAATAAAATAAAACCAGACTGTCTTAATTTAACAGGAGGTCTTGTGGCGCAGTGATAGTGTCCCTCCCTCTGTGTTCAAGTCCCAATCGAGGACTTGATGGTCATGGAAGGTATGTTCATAACGTGGCCAAACAGGTTCATTATCAGGCTGTAAACCCTTCCAGTATGCCTGATGGCAGGAGGTAAATAGCAGTGGAGTTTCCTGGTCAGCTATACTGCAGAAGGCAACCACTGCAGTACTTTGCCAAGCATAATCATGGACCAATTCAGTGGAAATCCATGGTCCCCAATGCCCTCTTAGGGCGTGGTACCTGGAGGAGGAGGAGGAGTCTAATTTAACAATAGTCCCACCTAGAATTCTCATTTGGCATGATGATTAACAAATTCACTGTGAAAAAGTTGCATAAACATAGTTTGTATTTCCTTGTGTTTAGAAGGTTCAGGTTGAAGTGTTTAAAATGATAAAAGGATTTGGAAAGATAACTGCAGAAAATCTCCATCCTCTGCAGGGAGAATTCAGAACAAGAAGGAACAATCTTGAAATTAGAGCTAGACCATTCATAAGTAAAACCAGGAAACCGTATTGCCGCTGGGAATATCTCGCTCCAGTAGGCAGTGGGTGAGTTAAGATTTTCAAGACTGAGATGGACAGATTTTTTTATTACGTATGAGATATGAATCAAAGGCGAGTAAATGGAATTGAGGTATGGAGCAGCCTCAAGTGGCTGAATGGCCTATTCCTGTTTCTCTGCATGCTACTGTTCAAGTGTAAGTACTTGCAGTTAACAATTCCTTGAAGGTTTCAGGGAAGGGTTTCAAACTCTTGTTTTCAGTGGATCTTCCAGTCTGCTGGTCTTAATGAGACCTGGCACTTCAACATTTTGGCTTGCAGCTGGCTGCACAAGAGAACCTAGTATTTGTATTCCAATATAAATGCCTTTAATTGCTTACATGGTGTTCCGTGGGTGACATAAACAAAACATTGCCAACTGTGAGAGTCAAAAGCGAATTATCCAATAATTTGAATTAAACTGTGAATAAAATGGGAATTTAATGCTAAGAAAAAATTAAACTACTAGAACACTAACAATTAAGACAGTGAGTGGAATCATAGAAAACTCATAGATTCCTGCATCACAGCCAGTCATATCTGTGTTGGTCTTTGAAAATACTGTTGGTGCTTAGTCCCACGTCCTTGCTTTTTGTCTGTAACCTTGTAAGGGCCTGATCCTCACTTGTCCATCTAACTCCCTTTTAAATTTATTTATGGAATCTGCTTCCACCACCTTTTTAGGTGGACCACTTTTGATCCTGTCAGCTTCTTTACTGGTTTACTTATTGGCACTTCCAACACGATTCCTAACATTAACAATCTGAATGAAGCCAAGGGCTAGTTCTGCACATTCTCGATCCCGATAACTCTCTGAAGTGAAGTATTTCTGTTCTTCACCCTTCTGGATCTTCTGCCAATGATTTTAATTCTATGATCTCTGGTTATTCACCCACTTGCCAGAGGGAATAATAGCTTTTTTGCTACAAAACTTCTCATCATCTTGGAAACCTCTATCAGATAGCCCCTTGAGCCTTCTCAGTTCCGAGGAGAACAGTGCTAACTTTTCCAACTTCTCATAACTAAAGTCTCTTTGGAGCATCCTGATAAACCTCTTCCATTTCATGTATTTAAATTAATAAAATAATACTTATCCCTCCATTAACCCAACCTTCCTTCTATATTTTAATAATGTTTCAGAGCAAACCAATCTACTTGTGTATTGTCTACCAGTTGCTGAATAGATGATTTCCATTTATCATTAACAAAGGGATGCCCAATCTTGATAGCTGACTAAATTCTCTTGCAATTATTGTTACTCTAAGGATAGTTATCCACTCAATTATGGAGTTTGAGCTGTGATTTCACAAGCAACTTAGCACTGAATCTTTTTGCACTAGCTAAAAGGGTGGTGTTCAGCCTTCCCTCAGTCCTACCGATGACTGTCAGCATGGGTTCAGCATAATTAATAAAGTGGGTTTTCATTGGGGGAGTCATTGGTTTTGAATATTTAATCCAAGTGCTTGAGTCACATCGTTCAATGCATTCAGTGCTACTTTCTTTTACACCTGAACCTGGGCTTTTGGGGAAAATAAAAAACAAACTTCCATTTACATCATGCCTTTCACGACCTCAAGGCATTATAAAACATTTACAGCCAATGAAGATTCTTGCAAAGTGGAGTTGCTGTTGTAACGCACAGCAAGTTATCACAAACCGCCACGAGCAACAGATCTAAGCAGATAAACCTGCCTTTGTTAGCTTTACACTTGCCCATTCCGATATGCACCTGGTCAGTTTTCCACCTTGCACGATCCTGTGAAGCGCCTTGGGCAGTTTTATTACTATTTAAATGCAAGTTGTTGGTATTGAACCTTGTGAACTGGAGACAAAATGCTTGCTGAGCTAGCAATAATTTATACAATCTCCTGGTGAAATTGCATCGGTGGCAACACGGAGTCTGAAAGTACTGTCGAAACTTGAATGCGGGTGCTTGCACAATGTAATCTTGATCTCATTGTTACCGGTGTTGCCCATGATTGTAGAAAAATAGTTAGAATCGATTGGCAAAATTGCTTGGGGCCTTTAGATAGTCTAGGAAGCTGCAATGGTTGACTTTGTATTGACAGAGCACCTTAATAACCATGCAAACTGCATGAGGCAAAGGGCAGTTTTTTCCTCATCCTCTTGTGCACAGCAATTACTCATTCTGACTCCATGACTTAACATTCGGTTGTTGGTAAGATTTTAGAGTCCATTATTAAGGATGAGATTTCAGAATACTTGGAAGTGCATGATAAAATAGGGCAAAGTCAGCATGGTTTCATCAAAGGGAAGTCATGCCTGACATACCTGTTAGAATTCTTTGAGGAGGTAACGAGTAGGTTAGACAAAGGAGAGTCAATGGATGTTATCTACTTGGACTTCCAGAAAGCCTTTGATGATGCGCCGCACAGGAGGCTGCTCAGTAAGATAAGAGCCCATGGTGTTAGAGACAAGGTACTAGCATGGATAGAAGATTGGCTGTCTGGCAGGAGGTAGAGAGTGGGGATAAGGGGGTCCTTCTCAGGATGGCGGCCGATGACTAGTGGAGTTCCGCAGGGGTCAGTGTTGGGACCACAACTTTTCAGTTTATACATTAATGATCTAGATGAAGGAACTGAGAGCATTCTGGTTAAGTTTGCAGATGATACAAAGTTGGTGGAGGGACAGGTAGTATTGAGGAGGCGGGGAGGCTGCAGAAGGATTTGGACAGGTTAGGAGAATAGGCAAAGAAGTGGCAGATGGAATACAGCGTGGGGAAGTGTGAGGTCATGCACTTTGGTTGGAAGAATAGAGGCATAGACTATTTTCTAAATGGAGAGAGAATTCAGAAGTCTGGAGTGCAAAGGGACTTGGGAGTCCTAGTTCAGGATTCTCTTAAGGTTAACTTGCAGGTTGAGTCGGTAGTTAGGAAGGCAAATGCAATGTTGGTATTTATTTCGTGAGGACTAGAATATAAAAGCAGGGATGTGCTGCTGAGGCTTTATAAGGCTCCAGTCAGACCACATTTAGAATATTGTGAGCAATTTTGGGCCCTGTACCACAGGAAGGATGTTCTGGCCCTGGAGAGGGTCCAGAGGAGGTTCACGAGAACGATCCCAGGAATGAATGGCTTAACATATGAGGAACATTTGAGGCCTCTGGGTCTATACTCGATGGTGTTTAGAAGGATGAGGGGGGATCTGGTTGAAACTTACAGAATACTGAAAGGCCTGGATCGAGTGGACGTGGGGAAGATGTTTCCATTAGTAGGAGAGACTAGGACCCGAGAGCACAGCCTCAGAGTAAAGGGAAGACTTTTTAGAACAGAGATGAGGAGAAACTTCTTTAGCCAGAGAGTGGTGAATCTATGGAATTCATTATCACAGAGGGCTGTGGAGGCCAGGTCATTGAGTGTATTTAAGACCAAGATAGATAGGTTCTTGATTGGTAAGAGGATCAAAGGTTACAGGGAGAAGGCGGGAGAATGGGGTTGAGAAACTTATCAGCCATGATTGAATGGTGAAGCAGACTCGATGGGCCGAATGGCCTAATTTCTGCTCCTATGTCTTATGTATTTTACAGGTTAATGTTGACAGCAGCTAAAACTTGACACTGGGAAAAATTCACAGTAGCACAGGCAGGCTTGTTTCTCATAATATTATTTCAGACACTGCGTTTTAAATGACTCCGTGTCATGAGAACATAAGAAAAAGGAACAGGAGTAGGTCTTTCGGCCCCTCAAGCCTGCCCCACCATTTAATAAGATCATGGCTGATCTGCCTCAGGCCTCAGCTCCTCATGGCCCTCAACTCCCCAATATTTTAAAAATCTATCTACCTCCTCTTTGAATACTTTCAGTGATCTAGCCTCCACGATTCTGAGGTAGAGAATTCCAGACATTCACTACCTTCTGAGAGAAGAACCCCCTTCGCATCTCAGTTTTAAATGAGTGTCCCCTTATTCTGTAACTATGTCCCCTAGTTCAAGATTCCCCCACTAGTGGAAACATCTTCCCAACACCTACCCTGTCAAGCCCCCTCAGAATCTTGTACATTTCAATAAAACACTCAGCTCTGGCTCAGTGGCATTCCCGCCACTGAATCAGGAGATTGTGTATTCACTTGTCACTCCAGAAACTAGAACACCAAAATCTTAGACTGGCGCCTCGGGGGCTCTAACCTCTCATGTGGATGTAAAAGATCCCATGGCACTATTTCGATGAAGAACAAGGGAGTTATCCCTGGTGTCCAATGTTTATACCTTAATCAAAATCAATAAAAGCATGTTATCTGACCATTAGCAGTTTGGTATTTGTTGGAGCTTGCTGCGCACAAATTAAGTGTCGTATTTCCTACATTCCAACAGTGACCACGGTCGGAATCTTCCGTTTTCATTGGGTGCCTTGTATGCTGCCTGAAAAAGTGACAAGATACCCACACTGACTCTTAGAAGGAAGGCCCACCATATCTTCTGCCCATCAGGCAGTCAAGAGGACAGCGACGGGCCTTCTTGCCGACTGAGGACTCCAGGATAGGACATCCTGTCTGCCAAGAGCTGCCAGCCAATCAGAGGCTGGCCGCTTTTGCACTGAGCAGTGCTACGGAGAAGGACTTTGCTGCTGCCAGAACAACACCCCTCCAGAGTCCCAGGACCGCGGAGCGACCCAGGAAAAAGGTAAGTGCTATTGGAGAGAGGGTCTTGTGGGGTGGGGGTCCTGAGGAGAGGGTGGCCATGTGGATCAGCAGCAAAGGCAGGGAGGTGGCAGTCGGTGGCCACCCCCCTGCCCCATGTCCAGGACCTCAATCATGCACAGATCAATGCAAATCGAGTACCCCGACCCCACCGGCTGCAACAACTGACATACAGCCCACACAGCTTTCACCAGTCATTCATGCTGCATGTTGGCAGGCCCACCTCGAGCTGGAAAGATTGCAGTGAAGGCAGGAAGAGGCCCTGAAGTCATCAATTGGCCACTTAAGTGACTAAAGTGAAGGCGGGGCGGGAAGATTGATCATGGGCCTTCCCGCCCAGAGCTTACTTCCAGTGAAGGCGTCAGATATTGGTCCCAGTGCCAACCACCAAATTTTCAGGCCCTCCCACCTCGTTTCGCACCTCCTGCAGGAGAAGAAGATTCCAGCCTACTTTTCAAAAGTATTTCAATGGCTATAAAGCGCTTTGGGATTTCTGGAGGTTGTGAAAGGCACTACATAAGTCCTTTTTGGATTCCATTTGTCTGGTTCTAGGTAGAAAGTCCTAGAACCATAGAAAAGTTACAGCACAGAAGGAGGCCATTCGGCCTATCTTGTCCATGCCAGCCTGAGGACACCCAGCTGCCCTTTCTAATCCCACCTTCCTGCACCCAGCCCATAGCCCTGCAGCTTACAGCGCTTAAGGTGCAGATCCAGGTACTTTTTAAAAAAGTAAAAGTTTCTGCCTCTACCACCAACTTGGGCAGCGAATTCCAGACACCCACTACCCTCTGCGTAAAAAAGTTCTTCCTCATGTCCCCCCTACACCTCCTGCCACTTAGCTTGAATCTATGTTCCCTGGTTCTAGAATTCTCCACCAAGGGGAACAATTTTATCCTATCCACTCTATCTATTCCCCTCAATTTTGTACACCTCAATCAAGCCACCTCTCAGCCTTCTTTGTTCTAAGGAAAATAACCCCAACCTATCCAATCTCTCTTGTAGTTACACTTTTCTAACCCTGGCAATATTCTTATAAACCTCCTCTGCACTCTCTCCAGAGCTATTATGTCCTTCCTGTAATGTGGTGACCAGAACCGCACACAATACTTCAGTTGTGGCTTCACCAGTGTTTTATACAAATCCAACATTATATCCTTACTTTTATATTCTATACCTCTGCCAATGAAGGAGAGCATTCCATATGTCTTCTTAACAACCTTGTCTACTTGAACTGCAGCCTTCAGGGACCAAGATTTCTCACTTCATCTACCCCTCTTAGTATATTCCCATTTATTGTGTAATCCCTATAACTGTTGGACCTCCCTAAATGTATGACCTCACACTTCTGTATGTTAAAATCCATCTGCCACTTTACCGCCCGCTCCACCAATCCATCTATATCATTTTAGAGATTATGGCTATCCTCTACCCTATCCACTACTCAGCCAATCTTTGTGTCATCTGCAAATTTCCCAATCGTGCCCCCCCATGTTCATGTCCAAATCGTTACTATATAACACAAACAGCAAGGGTCCCAACACCGAGCCCTGTGGAACACCACTTGAGACAACTTTCCATTCGCAAGGACATCCATCGACCATCCTACGTGATACATGTTGGGTTTGATAGCCAGGTAGAGCAAATGTGCTTTTTATAATTCTGTGGAGGTCAAGAGAGGCACTTGGATCTCCACATGGTACAAGGCTGAAACGCAGGTTCAATTTGAAGGTTATTGTATCTTTTAAAAGTGTAACCTGGAATCTAGAAAAATTGTAAAACTGCTGATTTTCACAATCAATTTAAACATATTACTAAAACAGGTGTGTAATAAAAGACCATACAATTAAGTAACTACTTGGTTGCAGCTGACCATAAGATGTAGGAGCAGAAGTAGTTCTGTTGAAGGGTCATAAGGACTCAAAACGTCAACTCTTTTCTTCTCCGCCGATGTTGCCAGACCTGCTGAGTTTTTCCAGGTAATTCTGTTTTTGTTTTGGATTTCCAGCATCCACAGTTTTTTGTTTTTAATATCCTAAGAATCTATATGTTTCAAGAAGGTCGCCTCTCATTCTTCTAAACTTCAATGAGTACAGGCCCAACCTACTCAACCTCTTCTCATAAGAAAATCCCTCCATCCCTGGGAGCAACCTAGTGAGCCTTCTGTGGACTGCCACCAATGCCAGTATATATTTCCTTAGATAAGGGGACCAGAACTGTTCACAGTATTCTCGGTGTGGTCTAACTCGTGCCTTGTATAGTTCTAGCAAGACTTCCCTATTTTTGTCCCCCATTCCCTTTGAAATAAAGGCCAACATTCCATTTGCCTTACCTGTTACCTGCTGAACTTGTACCCTAGTTTTTTGTGATTCATGCACGAGGACCCCAAATCCTTCTGTGCTGCAGCTTTCTTCAGTCTTTCTCCATTTAAGTAATATTCAGCTCCTCTATTCTTCCTGCCAAAGTGCATAATGTCACATTTTCCTACATTATATTCCATCTGCCACGTTTTTGCCCACTCACTTAACATGTCTATATCCCTCTGTAGACACTTTGTGTCACCCTCACTGCTTGCCTTCCACCTATTTTTCTGTCATCTGCAAACTTGGCGATAGTACATTCATTTCCCTCATCTCTAAGTCATTCATATATATTGTAAATAATTGTGGCCCCAGCACTGACCCCTGTGACACTCCACTTGTTACAGGCTGCCATCCTGAAAATGCCCCCTGTATCCGAACTTTCTGTCTTCTGTTAGTTAGCCAGTCCTCTGATATACTACCCCTACACCATGTGTTTTTATCTTATTAAGTAGCCTTGTGTGTGGTACCTTATCGAATGCCTTTTGGAAATTGAAATATATTACATATACTGGTTCCCCTTTTTCTATCCTTGTTTTATATTTTTCTACAGTGCTATTAGGTAAATTAGATTATATCAGGGAGTAGAGGGAAAAAGAGTTTTTTTTGGCCTAATTTTATTCCTGTTGCTCTTTTTCAACTTATGATGCATGTGGTTCTCAAGTGGCAAACAAATATATTTTCTTTAATTAGCCATTCTTTAAATTTAAGCGAGCTTGGGAAGGTCTGGTAGGCAATCGGACAGTTGGATTCATCACCACCAAGTCTGAACTTTCACTTGCTCACTATTTCTGCCAATGAGCTCCTGGTCATTGGGTCATGATTAGGAGTTGGAACTCCAGCTAGTTTTTCCTTTCCTATCCCTGGCACGCTGAGGGCAAAAGTCTGGCGACAGAGACTGGAAACATTTGGCAATTTAAGATCTGTATTTGCAATGGGCAGTGTATTTCAATGTCTGCACCTTACATTTAAGGTAATGTTAACGGAACCTTCTATTGGTGCTGCTTCACACACTTACAGATTATTTACCATGATTGGCAATGATTGAATAATGTTTCTTCAAGTGTACATCTAACCATACTGTGCTTCACCTCGATGCGTAATTCCTATTGTGTTACCCTGCATTACAGTAAATGTACCAACATTTTAAACATAGCTCTTTTGGAAGTAACTTTTACATACTGTGCAATAATTTAACACACATTTAAATGTGTTAAAGCATTTTCCTTAAATGTTTTCCAGCACTCCTGGGAAGTTGTCGGAAATGTCCATGGTCCTGTTTGCTTCAGTTGTGCGTGTCAGAGATGGCCTTCCGCTTTCTGCTTCCACAGATTTTGAACAGAACAAAGGAGTTCAGGAGGTCAAGAAGCATCTTAAAGTGCTGTCTAAAAAGCTAGGGCATCTGCCTGACCGATGTACTCTGAAAGGTGTACAGCACAATATACAGTAAGTCACTGATGCCCCTTTCCCCTATTTATTTTAGAAGAAAAGAAGCACTTGCAATTTAGTAGTGCTTCTTGTGTCCTTAAGCACCTTACAACCAGTGCAATGTTTCTACAATGAAGTCACTGTCATTAAGTACTCAAATGTTAATCTGATTTTGGAGGTATTGGTTAGGTGAAGAATGTTGACCAGGTCACTGGGGGACTTCTGTGTGCTTTTTCCCACAGTGCAGTGTGGGCCCTTAACGTCCACCTGAGCATTCAAGTTGGTTTGTCGTCTTACGCTAATGATAGGAGCTATAGACAATGCAGCATTCCCTCTGCAACTTCACTGAGGTTTATGTGCCCAAACCCTGTGGTACACAGTATTCTGGCTCCACTGGGAGCTAATGCTTTAGGGAGACCCTTGTTGTTTGAGGGGCGTTGACTGCACTCATAGAGAATGGAAATCACGTGGATTGATAGCATACACTAAACATGTAGGAAACACAAATTAGTGGCATAAGTATACAAAGTGCTCTTCATTATAGGTTATATCGAGGAAGCAATTCTTATTTCCCTCCTCCACACCCACACTCAGTTGTAATATTCAATGCATCTGTTTTGTTCCATGGGGTAAAAATAAGTAAATTTGAGTTTTCCAGAGCAAGGCATAGATGGGAAATGCCACTGGTTGTTAACAAATGGAACATAATGTGTAAAGCTAAATGCAGATTACTGTCTTTCGCAGAACACTTTTGTTCAAAGTTGTATAGAGGTCAATGTCAGCCAAAGGGTCAGTTGTGTTTTTGTAGTGCATGAATTAGTCACTGCCTTGTATATATTGTACGAAATAAAGAATAGTTGGTGGAGAATTGATGATGTGTGTGCAGCCCCTTGTTGGCTTGGGGTTGGTGTAAGATGAAGGTATTAAAACTGCTTTTGTTGGCTGTGCTGGCTGAAACTTGCCTTAAAATGAAATAAATATAACAAAGCCAACATTACCTATTATACTGGAGGTCTGTGACTTCTAAAACCATGTTTGCCTGTTTCATTAATCATCTTAAATGTCATCATGTTTCTGTAGTTCCCACCGCAATCTGAGGTCAGTCCTGTTGATGTGCAGCGTAACCTAGCAAAAAGGTCAGACAGGGAAGTGAGGGGAGGTGATGACTGACATCTCTTTAATCTAAAATTAATGGACTTGTTGAAAACATAAGACTAGAGAGACATTTCTCCAAAAAACAAACCCATGATCTGGATATGTGCTCATCACTATTGGCTGATATGGTTATATACTAAGTAATTTCTACCCTTTAGCAGTGTAAATGTAGTAAGTGTTATTCAAACGATTACAAAACAGAAACATTGAAGCCCACCTGTAGTCTTCATGTCTCTCTGAAATGCAAGTTTCATGGTAAGTGACAGGGATAAATCTAGCAGTTAGGGGCCAATTAGCTTAACATCTGTGGTGGGAAACGTTTGGAGACGATCCGGAAAATAATTAATTGCCTTTTGGAAAAGTATGGGCCGATAAGTGAACGTCAGCACAGATTTGTTAAAACAAATCATGTTTGACTATCTTGATTAAGTTCTTTGAAGTAATGGAGAAATTTGACGCGCATATGGACTTTAACAAAACGTTTGACAAAATAGTGCATAATAGACTTGTTAGTAAAATTAAAGCCCATGGGATTAAAGGGACACTGGCAGTGTTGTTAAAAATTTGACTAAGGCTCAGAGCACACATAATAATAGTGGTGAATGGTTGTTTTTCAGACTGCAGGGAAGTATATTGTGGTGTTCCCCAGGAGCCAGTAAATAGGGCATCATTTCAAAGTATACACTAACACAAATCTCAAAGATGTCGTAAATGGTGAGGAGGATAATGGACTTCAGGAGGACTTAGACTGGTGAAATGGGAAGGCACATGGCAGAATAAAATTAACCAAGCAATGTGAAACAGTACATTTTGGTAAGAAGAATGAGGGAGACAATATGTAGTAAATGTCACAATTTCAAAGTAGGTGCAGGAACAGATAAACATGGAGGTGTGTGTACACAAATCCTTGAAAGTGTTAGGTGAAGCTGTGATAGGTTCCTTGGCTTTAGTAGTGATATAGAGTACCAAAAGAATGGAAGCTTGGCAAAATCTTCATAAAATGCTGGCCAGGCCTCAGCTGGTGTATTGTGTTCATTTCTGGGGACCACACTTAGGAAGGATACACACTTTTTAAGTGACTCGCTACTGAACCATTTGAATGGTATCTCTGAGTGAGATGGCCACACTGTGACTCACTATAGGTCATTTTCTGCTATGGGCCCATGCTGAGCAATGAGGCTTAAGTCTAGCTGGATTTGAACCCAGGCCGTAGAGGAGAAAAGGCATCTGTCGATGCACTGTGCCACCCTGTCCTCCTACCTATTGCCCAAGTGTCATTTTTCTGCCTCTTGATTGACACTAGAATGTGTAGTGAACAGACAGATATTTTATCATCTGCCTCCTTCAATAGATCATGTAGCTTTTGAAATCTATAGGAGAAACAGTGACATGAAAACAAATTGTTCAAACCTCCATTCCTTTGCAGAATAGTATGTATTGTCTAGCAATCTGTTAACAATTGGAGCATTGGATTCTATGCCTATCCTTCACGCTTAAATTTTGCTCTTCTACTTAAAATATCTTTTGCATTGCCTATTAAAAATACAGAAGTGCAAAAATCCTAGCAAAGATACAGCTGACATGATGAACATTGAAGTTAGTAGTTTTAGCAGGCAGGAGAAATAGGCCTAATATTGCGGATACAAGAAATGCTGATTTGACCAGTTGTATGTGGAAAAATTACAGAATAAAAGCACTATATTATCCTCTTATAAGGGGGAGGTCTGGGTGAGCTCAAGATTACGGTAACTTTCTGGTTCTAGGATGTATTCATGCTTTCAAGTTGTAGTTGGAATACTAACAGCATTACATTTATGTAGGATAAGTTGAGTCCCGAGTATGTTTAGAGTGAGACTTTCGCGTGTTTTGCTGCCATTTATTCCTGTGACAGGTTAACCCTTGACTGGATTCTGTCTGTTTATACGCAATAATTGCAAAGTGAAGCAGATTTGCTTCAAACCAATATTGCAGTCACGCTGTAAATGCTTCCGAAGGTAACATCAGAATGCAAGTAAGGAATGTACTTTTAAAGGTTTTGAAATCACCTTTGTTATTAAGTTAACATGGGCCTATATTTCCATGTAATAAAAACAGAAAATGCTAGAAAAACTCAGCAGGTCTGGCAGCATCTGTGGAGAGAGTAACAGAGTTGACGTTTTGAGTCCTTATGACTCTTCAGAGCTTCCATAGTTTGTTTGATAAAGCATAAAAACCTATTATGTTTATCAAACAGGGATTCAGTCTTAAAGGCATTATTGTACATTTAGGGCCATTGATCCCTGCTGAGACAGCATTAGTTTACTGTAGAGTGACGAGCATGCAAGAGTCAAATTTTTTTCCTTCAAATTATTTTAAAATCGAAATGTTGTACAGCCCTATTGCACAGGACATTGGAGCACCACCTCATGGCACTGTGGAATCGTAGGCTCATGCCCACAAGCTTGTTTCAGCCATGTTCCTGCGGGGAAGTGATAAATTTTTGTTTCTTCGCAAGTTGGGCAAGAGCTTCAATGCTTGAGTTTTTTCCCCAATCCACTCTTGTGGATCTTCAATTGGTTGCTTCAGAGAAACTGAAGGCATGTGAGAAGGTTGCCTGCTCTCCCTAACTGCACATGATGTGGGGACACCAGGATACAGGAAAAGATATATTTCCTAACAAGGCAGGGAAGTTTGGCACTTTCACAGTCTCTAAAAAAAATATTGCCGACCACCTTAGTATACAGAAACACAGAATTATTTTGGTGCAGAAGGAGGCAATTCGACCCATCGTGTCTGCACTGGCTCTCCAGATGAGCATTATGACTTAGTGCCATTCTCCTGCTTTTTTCCCTGCACCTTTGCACATTGTTTCTATTTAAATAATCATCCAATGCCCTCTTCAATGTCTCGATTGAACCTGCCTCCTCCACACTTCCAGGCAGTGCATTCCAATCTCGAACCACTCACTGCATGAAAAAATTTCTTCTCACATCACATTTGTTTCTTTTGCAAATCACTTTAAATCTAAGCCCTTTAGTTCTCGATCCTTTTATGAGTAGGCACAGTTTTTCCCTATCTGCTCCAATCAGCCCCCTGATGATTTTGAACACCTCTATCAAATCTCTTGGCCTTCTCCTCTCAAAGGAGAACAGCCCCAACCTCTCCAATCTATCTTCATAACTGAAGTTTCTCATCCCTGGAACCATTCTTGTAAACCTCTTCTGCACTTTCCCCAGTGCGTTCACATCCTTCTTATAGTATGGCACCCAGAACTGTACAGAGCACTTCAGCTGAGGCCTAACTAGTGTCTTATTTGATGCACTTTTTGATGGCAATAATGCACTTCAATTTCTGTAGCAACCCTTATTCACTGTTCCCCATTGTTGGCTATCAACAATGATGCAATCTATCCTCCTGTAAGCAAGTCAGTCAGTTTGCATTTTTGTATTTCAAGCCAATAATGCATTAAGACCAGCTTTTATTTCTCCTATTAACATCTGAAGTTACTTTCCAGTCAACCGTGAAGCTCAGAACTTGGTGAAATGCTTAAGAATTACTTTGGCAGTTTACATGATGTTCTAAAACTGAGGTTTGCTTTAACACAACCTCCTTAGAGCAATGTAAAGAAAGAGAATCTAGTTACATCCTAGTAGTAGGATAATGTAAAAGCAATGGAAACGGTTCATTAGGATATTACAGTTATAAAGAGAGTGACTTACATTGGGGTTTTTCAGTAGTGCTGGGAAAGTTGAAGGATGACTGATGTGGGCCTTCAAGGTGTGACAGGTACCATGAAGTAAATACTCATAAGGTTGTTTCCATCAGTGAGATGGTGCCAAGAGGGCACAAATTTTATGACCATCTCAAAAAGAATTATTAAGGAGGATGGAATTTTTTTTTAGCTAAGAAGATGGCTAGAATGTGGAATTCCCCATTGAAAACTTCTGAAGCAGAGTCCACAAATTCCTTAACATGCGGAAGGAGAGCAGGATTCGATTACATGGCTCGTGGAGGGAAAGCACTGGTGCAGACCTATTGTTTTTGTGTTGCAACATTCTCTGAATCTCAGCTGTGGTAAAATTCATACACTCATTCAAGTTTGGAATATGATAAAACATGGTTTTTAAGGTTTTTTCCTGCTTCAGAAGAGGCAAGTGCATTTAATGCATTTGCTAATTGTAGAGTGTTAATTTTAGTAATGTGCCATTTGCTCGATTATTTTGAATCATTTCTGTACACTTTGTTTCATATTTTCTGTATTATGCATTAATTAATCTGTTCTTCTCCCTAGTTTTATAAGCTCATTAGGACTAGGGTATATGATGATCTGCTCTGAAAACTACCCAAACGTCCTCGCTTTCTGTTTCTTGGATGAACTGCAACGAGAATTCATTACTTTATATGACACAATGAGGATAAACATTGCTGTCAGGCCATACTCCTTCATAGAATTTGGTGAGCTCGCAGGTTTCCTTTCAGTAAATGGATTAAATGATGATGGAAGCAATGATAATCTCTCTTCTAGAGTGCAAGTTTGTGGAGGGGAAAGACTTGAGAAGTGTTAATTACGTGTTACTGAGGGGAAAGCAGATAGAATTTTAAACTATGTTAATCTAATTTTATTACATTAAATATAATTTTTCATTTTGGTACAGTGAAGACAGGTGCATAAGTCACATCTTTCTCTTGTATAGTAATTTGGACAGGAGTAAGATTATAACAGAGGTCTGCTGTGTATTTGAGATCAAACAACAGTTTATTGTAATGCACAGTAAATAATGGGTACCATATGGCACATTAACTTAGTGTACAATCCTTTGAGTTCTGCATTAAGGGGTTCAGTCCACCTCAGGCTAATGGGATAAAATCAATCTCTCTGCCTTCAACTGAGAACATGGATAAGTCACTTTTGCCATCTCAAACACTGAGTTGTGCAGGTTGACTTACATTTCCAAGGTTCCCTCACCTCCTCTCCCTGTCCCCGGACAGCCTGGTTTAAATTAATTACTTAAGTGATGGAGGTTGAAGGAAATAACTTACCACTGGAAGCTTATTGTAAAAGTTACTTGTTTTGTTAATTGTTGGCTAAAGAATTACAATTTTCCTCTGCAGTACATCAAAGAATATTGATTGTTTAAAATGAAAATAGTTAAGTTCAAACCCATTTCACCATTTTGTAAAGAAAAAGAAACTGTCTTACGAATAGTATTGAAGTTAATTTTATCACCACTGTGGAATGTTTCCCTCCTTGCCGGGCCACACGGCATGACCCCATTGCAAACTCTGGTTTCAAACTGTCCTCTCGGCCACCTTAGAACAGCCCAGAACCACCCTCACTACCGGTGGCACTAACAGGTAAAAAATTTCTGTTCTATTAGTAATGGCCTGGAATTCACTGCCTCAGAGGGTCGTGGAAGCATAGATGATGAATAATTTGAAAGGAAACTGGACAGTTTCTTGAGGGAAATAGACTTAAGGCTACCAGAATAGATGAGCAGGGGAATGGGACTGATTGAATTGCTGTGTGCAAAGATGGCATGGACTCGATGGGCTGAATGGCCTTCCTCTGTGCCATTTTAACTCTGAGAATCCATTTCTTTGAAATAATGAAAAAATCTTAATTCTGTTTTTTAAAAGAGAAAGGATTTTTATGTTTCAAAATGTGTTTACTTTAAACCTGTAGATAATTTTATCCAGAAGACCAAGCAGAGGTACAATAACCCTCGGTCTCTAGCAACGAAGATAAACCTTGCTGACATGCAGACAGAGATCAAATTGAGGCCATCCCATCAGCTAACTATGCTAGATGTTGGAACAGTAAACGGAAGCGTAAACCCACATGCTGCCCCTTATAAGGGAATAGGTGAGACACTTCAATTTTTGGCAAGTTTCATAAATATGTGGACCATAGCATCATGTTAGCAGCTTCACATCTCCTCTCCTAAGACCTACTACCTGCTCCCTTATTCCCCCTCTGCTCAGCTCCTGATGAGTGAGCTATCACTCATCATCAACAATGTACATTTATATAGCATCTTTAACGGAACCTTCCAAGACACTTCACAGAAACATTATCTGAGAAAAATCTCACTGATATCACCGACTATCTTTTAAGATGCTCCTTAAAACCTATCGCCTTAACCAAGCTTTTGATCCCCTGTCCTAATATCTCTGTGTGTCTTGGTGCCCATTTTTGTTTGAGTAAACTTCTTTGAAGTGTCTTAGAATGTTTTTCTATGTTAAAGGCACTATATAAATGCAAGACAATGTTAATTCTTTGGCTCAGAGACCTGGTCTTTCTTATTCCTTTTAAATCTGTTATCATCGCCATCTCACTTCAAAAGGCCATTATTATGGCACAGCTGATGGTAAATGCTGAGTTGTTCAAATCACAGAGGGAACCTTGAGACAACTGCCACAACTATTTTTGCAATTTGTATGTTTCGAGGTGCGGGCTTTGAATTCAGTATTAATAAGACGACCGAGCCTTATAGGTTTTTACAAAACTAGATTAAACATTTACTAATAAGAGAAATTATTTTAAACACATACATATGCCTACAAATTACTACTATAATAACTTCTAAATCCCTTAATTAATCTGACTCCCAGTTACACCTCTGTTAAGGCAACAGTAAGACACAGATTTTTAAAGACCCAGGCAAAGAAATATGATACCCTGAACAATCCAATTCAAAATGAGGTTTCTTAACTTCAGTTCGCTGTAGACAGCAGTTTGAGGCATAGATGCCTGCCTTTACACATAACCTTCTCTCCTTTATACATGTTTTCCCATTTGAATGCAAATTCCCATTGTTTCACTATGTCTTTGGACTTTACCTCCCTGTTCATAAAAATTTACCATAGTACCAATGTTACCAGTGTCTTTGGGAAAAATAAACACAGTATCTGAACTTCACCTAGGTGACACATTTCACCCCTCCTTTGAAAACAATCTAGTCTGGCTTATTTAGAAATGCATCTGGACCTTCTATACTCTTTAGCTTCAGTCCCTGTTTTGACCTATCTTCTTTTATAAGGTTCTCAAACGCTCGGAAGTGAAGGTCTGTGAGAGGGTGTTGAAGAAATTCACCAGAATGATTCCAGGGATGGGGTAATTTTAGTTACAGGGTTAAGTTGGAGAACTTGAGGTTTCCTCGGAGTAAAAGAGATTGAAGGGAGATTTGATAGCACTGTACAAGACTATGACAGGTTTGGATAAGGTAGACAAGGAAAAACTGTTCCCATTAGTGTAAAGACTGGGGACACAAATTTAAGGTTTTGGACAAGATATGCAGGGGGGGTAATGTGAGGAAGAATTTTTTTATGCAGCGGGTGATAATGAGCTGGAACTCGTTGCCTATGAGGATATTGGAAGCACTGACGATGAATGATTTCAAAATGAAATTGGATGGGAACATAAAGGAAATAAACCTATAGGGCTACGGTGACCAAGTGGAGGAGTGGGCTTGATTGGGTTGCTCCCCGGAGAGCTTGATATGCCGAACAACCTCATTCTGTGCCATATATGACTCTACATCTTGATTGGCACCTAAACATTCTGCCGCTTTGTATTCAGATCCCTTCAATGTGGGTTCCCTGCTATCCACAGTACTGGAATTTAAAAAGAAATCATCAAGAAGATCCAGTGTGACTGCAGCTAATCCCTGTCACCTAAATTCATGTGTGTGTATAGATGAGTGAGAGGGCTGTTGGATCCACCTAAAGCAGTTCACCCAGATTATGTTACAGTTTCTCGCGTTGCCCTAAGCAACATTGTCTTCAGGCAGAAGCAAAACTGTGAGCAGTTCAGGAAAAATTCTCCATTTCCCTAAGTCACATGAGCAAATTCAAGTGACCACAGTTGGCCATGGTTCATCTTAATCTCAACTAACTCAAATCTTACCCCTTAACTGGAGATATCCTTTGCTCTCAGCAACTTCTCAAGTTCTCTTTAAAATACAAGAGTAAAATACTGAGGATACTGGAAATATAAAAGCAAAAGAAATTCTGGAAATGCTCAGCAGGTCAGGCAGCATCTGCGGAGCGAGAAACACAGTGTTAATGGACTGGATTTTATGCTCTCTTGCCGGCGGCTTTGAAAGCGGAGGGGCGCACACAAAATCCAGTGGATGGCCTTCTCACCACCTAGCGACCCGCCCTTGACCTGTCTAAATTTTACTGATAGGGTGGGAGAGGGGAGCGGGCAGGGGAGGTGTTTGGTGGCCCAACCTCCCTCGGGCCTATTGAAGCCGGTAAGTGACCAGTTAATGGGCACTTAAGGGCCTCATCCTGCCACTGCTGCTCGTATCTCAACCATGGCAGGGTGAGGTCCATGCCACACAGGAAGCCCCGACAGCTGGTGTCAGGCAAAGTACCTTCTTTGTGGGTCCCCTGGGCCCATTGGAGATACAGTTCACTCCCCACACTGCCAATAACACCCCCCCCCCCCCCCAACCTCTTGAAACTGGCCCCTCACCTTGCTTGCTGAGACCCCCGACCCCTGACTTACTTGGGCTTCTCAGCATGGTGGGACTGCCTGTGGTCCCAGCAGTTGCCACCACTCCTGGCTGGCACTCATGGAACTACAGAGCTATTGACCATCCAATTGGCTGTTAGCTCTCTAAGGTGGGACTTCTTACTGGGGGTGGAAGTCTTGCCTTAAAGCAATTAACGATGCTCCCAATGTTAAATTGCTGCAGGGTAACCATAGCCATGTTCCTAACACCATCACCACCCCCACCCCCTGACCCCCAACTACCCAGCCAAACTGACTTTTTAGCCCCATATAATGCAGCCCTGTGTTTCAGGTCGATCACTTTTCACTACAACTGAGAAAAGCTAAAAATCTAATAGATTTTGCTCAAGTGAAAGGGCGGGGGGGACAGTGTGGTATTAGAATAGAACCTGTGATAGAGTGAAAGAGAAATTGTGACAAAAGGTTTGTGGGTGCAAGGTCAAAGAGAGTGGTAATGAGGCAAGTAAAGAAACCAAAGATGTGTCCAGAGGAGTTTTGAATTGCAGACTGATGATCAGCTGCCACCCCAAAGCAAAGAAAGAGAAAATAAGACACTACAAACAAAACCTGCAAAGAAAAAGGAAACAAAATGGAAGCAGAAGTTACGGTCTGGAATTGCTGAACTCAATGCTGAGTCTGAAAGATTGTAAGGTGCCAAATGGAAAAATGAGATGCTGTTCCTCGAGCTTGCATTGAGATTCATTGGAACACTGCAGAAGGCTGCGGACTAGTTAGTGTGCCAGGTTCTGGGAGAGTGTGAGCAAATATAGGCAGCAACTTGCTGAGGTTCACCATGCAGGAAGGCAGGTGGAAATTTGCTCTTGGATTGAAAAGACCAAATTCATGAGGAGTTAAAATGAGGGTGAAAGATTCACCTGGCTTGAACTAGAAAAAGAATCATTGGGACAAAACCTCACTGTGAACAACAGTGCTGAGATTAAAAGGTCCCAGGCTGAGAAAGGGAAGAACAGAAGTAAACCTTTGGGACTGGTTCTGGGCAAATTGACTGCCTACTTAAAGGATAGTGTAAAGTATACCTGTAAAGTGTTTTCAGTTGCACTAAAAGGGGAATGGTTCTGTTTTGTGATTTAACTATAAGTTACCTACAAAGACTATGTTTAATGAATAGTGCTTTTAAGTCTTTTGTTACAGTAAAAGTCTTAAAACGTGAAATTATTGTGTCATTTTTCAGCTATTAACTGGAATTTCGAATTTCTTTATAAAATTATCGGTCTCTGCCGAGATTGTAACAAAACTCAAACGATCTAAGTATAGTTCTCATATTTCCTGGGCTGTTTTCTTTGATGAACATCTTGTGGTTTGTCTTGGTTTTCTAACTCCATATTCTTAGCTAGGTCCACATAATGCTATCTAATAGTCCCAGTAGAGATCAATAGATCTCTAAGGAGCTCCCTTTGCTTCCATGACTTAAGCCAACTCTCCCTTGAATGTTGTAACTGCCCTGAGATCTTCGTAATTTTGTCATGACCTTCTTCATCAAATGCATTTTGGAAATCAAGGCACATAATATCAACCAGCCTATCCTCATCCACCATTGCACGCCATAAAAGAATTCAGTCAAGGCAGGCAGGACCAACATTCCCTCATCTTCATCCTCTCAGCAGCCTTCATAGACAGTCATTCCAACATTGCGGACCATACAACTAACTTCTTAGTTTACTGCATTCAAGGTGCTATTTACATGCAGCTGTTGTAATTGAACATCAACACGTATAGAACTGCAACAAACCCTGTCCTTCAAATGTAAATAATTGCTTCTCAATTTCTATTCTCAATTACTAATGTCAAGGATAGGTATATATGACAGGCGTTACCACCAATCTCTGAGTTTACGGTAACAGTTCATGCACTGCATATTGCCAACTTAGGAGCAACTTGGGCAATGACTGGGAGCAGCAAGAAATCTGCTTTACTCTTTACCAGGTGAATGATTTTTTTAAGTGGACTTCAGATGAAAATAAAAGACACTGGTTGTTTGTTTTTATCCACTTAAATAAAACACCCCAAGGTGTTTCATATGACTGTTAGCTGATAAAATTTGGTACTGAGTCATATAAAGAGATATTACGACAGATGACCAAAAGATTGGTTGAAGAGATAGGTTTTAAGGCATGTCTATAGGAAGAGTTAGTGGCTGAGAGACTGAATGAGGAAGTCCCAGCATGGGCCACTGAAATTCTCTTAAAATATGTCAACAGCTTAACTTTGAATCTACCCTTTTTTTTTAGCATTGGTCAGTATATTGTCTTTAAATGTATTTTTGCTTTATTTTAACACGGTTGCTAACCGTGGTTAATGACTGCATCAAAATAGTGCTCACAAAAATTTAATTGTAATATAATGACCAGTGGGGTCAAAAAATGTCAAAGAAAATTAAATTCCTTTGACTCTAAATGTATTGAATGAGTTGAAAGCGTTAGATTTGTCTGATTGATCCTGCTGTCAAGTTCTGGGGTTATCCAGATGTCAAATCCTGTGGTGTATTTTTAGTAAGAGCTTTAACAGGACTTACACAGCACTTTGTAATCTGCAGTTTCAAAAAGATGGGATTTTTAATCGTGGCTACTAAATATTTGTAAAAACAACCTTAGCTGGGAAGGAATGTGATGCCATATCTTTGACTTGCTTGGAAAGCAAACTTTAGTTAAAGCTCAGCATATGTAAACAGATAATCATCAGTAGATATGGATTGAGAACTAATCATCTGCATTGGGCATTAAACTGATGCTGACATTGCATGAGGGATAGTGTTGAACAGATGGCTAACGGTCTCAAAATGATGAATGTTAATGGCTATCACTGGAATTTGTTTGCTTTGCTCAGGTGTAGGGATGGGTGAATAGAGTTGTTTAAATTCATTCTCTACCATTTAGTCAGCAGTGCAGGTGGATAAGGTTGAATTTTTAAGCCTATCGCAGGAAAAGTCATGTGTCTTTTGATTGTTTGAAGTGGGACAAAAAGGAGTTGCTGGAAATGTTCAGTAAATTGTGATGGCTGCTCTGATTATTTAAAGCTGTGGAGAAGAGCTTCAAACTCTGTTACCAATTTCAGTTGTATTTTTGCGCTGGTTTTGACTTGTCACCCTGTAACAGTTGGTACCCTTGTCTGAACCTCATTCAAGCCTTATTCTGCTTAATGAGTGTGATTTCCTAACTGTGCTGGGCCTCAGTAGTAGCAACTACTGACACAGTACTGATGCTTCCTGCATCAGTGAAGGCCCTCAGTCCAAGTCACCTAGCTGAAGAAGAATGGGTGTTCAGGTCATAGGGTGAGAAAGGTCATGGTCCAACTTATTGTTTCTTGGTTGGACCATGGTTATGATAGCAGCAAAGTAGAGGAGAATGGTGCAAAGTACTTTATGTTTTGCCACAATTTACTTTTTTTTGTTGCCCCCTGCTGTGTCCTTAGTGTATGTCATAGTAAAGTCAACATTGCAGATCACTCATTCTCATATATCTGCAAGTGCAGAGGTGCCAGAAACAATAAAACTGAAACATCACTTGCAAGCATCTGTAATCTGTAAGTAGTGCTGTATCCAACATGAAAATGCTATTTTCATGGTCTTAATACTTTAAAAGATTCTATAAAACTATGTCTGAATGTAACAATGGATAGGAATGGAGACAATCACACTAACCTTGACCTTTCTCCATGAATCATTTTGTCACTTTTTTTTAATGCTTCAGTAACTTTAGACGCACTCACTCAGTAATTCAAGATTGGCATTCACGTTCCGCTAAATCCATTGTCTCTCTGTTAGTGTTTAGACTTTGAAGCTATCAAATCCCTCGTTCACGCAAGTCCTTGTAAGGTCATGTCGAAAGGCTGTGCTATATCTCTGATCCACCAAGCAAGTTAACACATTTAAACTATGGAAACAGATAGAGAGCTGACTTGGTCAAACACGTTGAGGCTGATTTGGAGACCCAGGGATAGAAGAGCTCTGCTTTTATAGATGACACGTAAAGAACCCCCTGTTCCACGAAAGTCAGGAACTGCACCAGAAATCCAGTACCCTCTCAATATTGGCCATGGAACGCTGGCTGTAGAGAGGCAGGAATTGTGGATTGGTATTCAGGAGGGGGCCTTTGACATGGGTTGGGCTCTGAAATTGGGGTGAGACAAGATGGACACTGGGGAATGTGGCCTTGGCGAGTGGAGGAGAAAGGGGTCTAGAAGGACTAGTTGGGCAATTGAGGCTCAGGGAGGACTCGGTGTTGGCACCATCATTCTCTTCAGAGTCAGGAGCTGAAGCCACAGCGTGGAGAGAGAGCAGCACCGAGAGGGGAACAGTCAGCAAAATGGAGAAACCAAGGGGGAAGGGAGGAGGAAGATTCTTAAACTGTGGGCTATTGACCAAGGACTTCTTCACCGCATGTGGGTATTGATGTGGAAAATAATATTTTATATGAAAGGAACTTAGAATTAGTTCCTCTGGTCCCAATGCAGGACAATGGGTAGCAAGACTCCACCACTGGCTCCGGTCCATCGCAGTCTCTTTCACTGCAGCCCAGGTGGTGTCCCACTCTTGGAAATCCTCCTTAAATTAACTTTGCCAGGTCTTCATCTCCCATCTGGTGGTGCTCATTCTAGTGCCACTCTGGTGAGGCGTACATCCAGGAGGCGAGCTACGTGTCCTGCCAACTTCAGTTGCCTCTCCGTCACAATGTCCCACAGGTGCCTCTGACCAGTCCTTTGTAGCCCTTCTTTGTTGGTGATGCTGTCCCTCCATGTAATGCCCAGGATCTTACGTAGGCAGCGATGGTGAAAGACATCCAACTTACATGACACCTTTGCTGTTCTCTTCCATGTCTCGCCGGCACAGATTGCGGTTGGCACTACTATAGACATGTAGAGTCGCAGCTTTCATGGCCATGTTGATGGTGTTCAGTGCCCAGACCATGTTGGGGCCACTGGAAGACTGAGGCTGTTCTCGTGTGAAAGGGAAGACAACTATCTAAAAAGGAGGAATATTAAAGGATTTGGAGGTTACAGCAGAGTGTGCCAGGACTGAGGGCTGAAATCCTCCTCCAATGCTGCAGTTTCTTGCTTTTCCCACTTCGCCTGTTCACAGGTAGCTTCTTGATTCTCGGGATATCTCGCACAACAATACAGACTGCCAAAATGAGCGGATCCCAGAATCAAGACATCCTTACCACAATAGACGTTGACCCCAGGATGGTAATGAACTGGGAAACCCAATCAACAGAAAATGGAACTGAAGCCGCATCCCGCTGGCAGGACTCCAGAATTAGACACAATCCGAGGTGAATTGTCAAAAGGAAGGAATGCTGCAGGAGATGCAGCTAATTCTGGGATATTTGGCTCATCTGCTTTACAACACATACTATGACCAGGACCTGATGGTTTATTCCTGAGAAAAAGCTGTGAAGAATCTGATTATAATTTTCCCAGATTCTTCACTAAAAAGTAGGGAGAATGCTGCTTCTCAGGATTATAGGATGGCAAGTTTGACACTTACCTTCAAAAAAGGATGGGTTAAGCCAGGGAAATAAAGATCAGTTAGCTGCACTTCAGTTGTTGGTAGAGATGAAAACCGAGGGTGAAGCTACAAGGCACTTGAATAAACATGAACTAATTGAATATAGTGATTTCATTTGATGGTTTTCACCATAACCTTAATGGAGCTGTTGACAATATAGTGAGTACAGTTTACTGAAATGTCAGTTTTGCTTGACCAACATTAGAAAATTCTTTAAAGCAGTAACAGACAGCACAGATAAAAGAAATGTGGTTGGTGTTGTTTATATGGATTTTGAAATAGTATTTGATCAGAAGCTTGTGGCAGTGGCACATGGAGTCAAGGGAAATACTGCCACATAGGTGGAGAGATGGTTAGAGGGAAGAAGGCAAATGGTGGGAGCGAAGAGATACTTCGCAGTTTGGAAACATGTGATGAATAGTGTTCCACAAGAGTGTGTTTGGTGCATTATAAGCAATATGCATAAATGATTTGGACCAGAAATTGAGGAAAAAATATTAGAATTTGCAGATGACACCAAATTTGCAGCAGAGGGGAGTGTGTTGGAAAATCGTAATGAGAACCAAAAGGTTGAAGTAGAACATGCTGGCAGAGTGAGCAGATAGGTGGCAGGCAGATGCATTTCAGTGCAAAAAAAATGTGAAACAGTACATTTTATGAGTAACAACAGCTAAAGTAAATGCACCTTTAATTATAAGATTAATAGAGTAGATAAAGAGGCGAGCGGAAACCTTAATTTTGGATTAATTATCCAGTAACACAATAGAAAAGCATGGAGTTAATGTTAAACTTTTACAAGAGCTTACTTGGGCCACACTTGGAATATTGCATGCAGTATTGAGTAGCCCATTAAAGGAAGACAATGCAAGAGGTACCAGCATGATACCAAGGATGGGGTGCAGGGGTTACACCTATGAAGAGACAGTGGAGAAGTAAAGCTGTTTTATTGTAGCTGTGAAAATCAGCTTCCTGATTTTAAAAACCCTTCAGGATAATGGAGGTACATAGTGATTGTTTCCACTTGTGACACCTTTTAGATAACCAGAAGAATCAAAGGGATAAAAGCAAAATACTGCAGATGCTGGTAGTCTGAAACAAAAACTGCTGGAGAAACTCAGCAGGTCTGACAGCATCTGTGGGGAGAAAGACAGAGTAAACGTTTCGCGTCCTTATGACTCCTCTTCAGAATGAAAAAGAAGTAGAAATGTGGTGAAATATTTACTGTTTAAGGGGTGGAGGGGGGACAGGTGAAGCTGGATAGAAGACCAGTGAGAGGTGGAGACAAAGGAGAGATTGCAAATGATGTGATAAACAAAAGGTCAAAGGGGTGTTGATGGCGGTGATACTGGCTGAAGGAAGTGCTAATGGTGACATTAAGAGTAGAAAGCAGGATGAGCAAGTGATAGATGGTCCTAGTGGGGGTGGGGTGAGGGGAGGGGATGATGTGGGAGAAAAGGTCAAAATAGGCTCAATAGGTGGGGATAAAACAATGAATGGAAATAAATTTTAAAATAATAATAGAAATAGGTGGGAAAAAATATATATATATATAAATTTAAGGGGTGAGGATGGAGGAGAGAGTTCATGATCTGAAGTTGTTGAACTCAATGTTAAGTCTGGAAGGCTGTAAAGTGCCTAATTGGAAGATGAGGTGCTGTTCCTCCAGTTTGCGTTGAGCTTCACTGGAACATTGCAGCAGACCAAGGACGGACACGTGGGCATGAGAGCAGGGTGGTGTGTTGAAATGGCAAGTGACAGGAAGGTCTCTCAAATGTGGTCTCCTCTACATCGGAGAGACCACATGCAGACAGGGTGACTACGGAACATCTTCGGTCTGTCCGCAAGCATGACCCAGACCTTCCTGTCTCTTGCGATTTCAACACACCACCCTGCTCTTATGCCCGCATGTCCGTCCTTGGCCTGCTGCAATGTTCCAATGAAGCTCAACGCAAACTGAAGGAACAGCACCTCATCTTCCGACTAGGCACTTTACAGCCTGCCGGACTTAACATTGAGTGTAACAACTTCAGGCCATGAAAACTCTCCTCCATCCTCAACCCTTTTTGATCCCCATTTTTCAAATATTAATTTTTATATATATTTTTTTCCCCACCTATTTCCATTACTTTATAATCTATTTCCATTCATTGTTCTATCCCCACCTTTGAGCCTATTTTGATCTTTTCTCCCACACCATCCCCTCCCCTCACCCCACCCCCACTAGGGCCATCAGTCACTTGCTCATCCTGCTTTCTACTCTTAATGTCACCATTAGCACCTCCTTCAGCCAGCATCACCACCATCAACACCCCTTCGACCTTTTGTTTATGACATCTTTCGCAATCTCTCCTTTGTCTTTACCTATCACTGGCCTTCTATCCAGCTTCACCTGTTCCACCCCCCCCCAAACAGTGTATGTTTTGCCGCATTTCTACTTCTCTTTAGTTCTGAAGAGTCATACAGACTCGAAACATTAACTCTGTTTTCTCTCAGCAGATGCTGTCAGAATCAAAGGAATATTTGGTGTGTGAAATTCTGTCGCAGTGCGTGAAGCAGAGTTCATTTTTTCTTGAAAAAGGATAAGCTGCTTGAATGATTGACATGCTGAAAGGTGTAAGCAGGAGAGTGGGACTGTGGAAAAATCTCCAGCATGTAATGGCCCTATTTCTGTGCTGTAACAGTCTATGATTAACCGACTTACTGTATCATCTAATACAACTCTATCTGAAATGCAGGTTGGAATGAATGCTTTTTGTATTTTATATATATGTCATGGAATCATGTTACATAAGACATAAGAACTAGGAGCAGGAGTAGGCAATTCAGCCCCTCGAGCCTGCCTCGCCATTCAATACAATCATGGCTGATCTCATTTTGGCCTCAACTCCAATTTCCCACCCTCTCCCCATAACCTTTCAACCTGTTACTAATTAAAAATCTGTCTACCTCCTCCTTAAATTTATTCAATGTCCCAGAATCCACTGCACTCTGAGGTAGTGAATTCCACAGATTCAAGATCCTTTGAGAAAAGTAATTCCTCCTCATCTCTGATTTAAATCTACAACCGCTTAGCCTAAAACTATGGCCTCTCATTCTAGAATGCTCCACAAGGGGAAACATCTGCTCCACATCTACCCTGGCATCTTTTTTACCTCAATTAGATCTCCTCTCATCCTTCTAATCTCTAGCAAGTATAGGCCTAAACTGCTCAATCTGTCCTCATAAGACAAGCCCCGCATCTCTGGAATCAATCTAGTGAACCTCCTCTGAACCGCCTCCAGTGCAGCTACACCCTTCCTCAAGTAAGGGGACCATAACTATGCACAGTACTCCAGGTGCGGTCTCACCAATGCCTTGTACAGTTGCAATAACACATTCCTATTTTTATACTCTACTCCTTTAGCAATAAGTGTCAAAGTTCCATTTGCCTTCCTTTATTACCTGCTGTAGCTGCATACTAGCTCTCAGCGATTTATGCACGATGTCACCCAGGTCCCTCTGCACTGAAGCATTCTGAAGTTTCTCTCCATTTAAATAATAAGTCACCTTTTTATTCTTCCGAGCAGAATGGATAACCTCACACTTATCCACATTAAACTCCATCTGCCAAATTTTGGTCTATTCACCTAACCTGTCCATCTCCATTTGTAAATTTCTTATTTCTTCATTGCAGCTTACTTTCCCACCTATTTTGCTGTCATCTGCAAATTTAGCTATAGCACCTTCTATCCCTGAATCCAAGTCATTAATATAGATTGTAAATAGTTGGGGCCCAAGGACCAAACCCTGTGGCACTCCACTAGTTACAGCTTGCCACCCAGAAAAAGACTCTCTGCTTTCTGTTGGTTAGCCAATCCTCTATCTAAGCTAACATATTACCCCTAACTGCATGTGAACTTATCTTACGGTTATTTGCGTGTTGCATTCAAGCTGTTTTTTCTGTTTTATCCAGATTAAATATTTTCACTAATGATCTAGCTGTTTGACCTTTAAGCTGCAAAGTCATTTCAGGTGTGAGTGATGTTTCAAAAAAGGGTAACAAAAACAAAAACAGAAACATCTGGAAAAACTCAGCAGGTCTGGCAGCATCGGCGGAGGAGAGCACAGTTGACGTTCGAGTCCTCATGACCCTTCAACAGAACTAAGTAAAAATAGGACCCCTTTTCTATTTTTACTTAGTTCTGTTGAGGGGTCATGAGGACTTGAAACGTCAACTGTGCTCTCCTCCGCCGATGCTGCCAGACCTGCTGAGTTTTTCCAGGTGTTTCTGTTTTTGTTTTGGATTTCCAGCATCCGCAGTTTTTTGCTTTTATTTCAAAAAAAGGGTGTTGGCATTAAAAGCAATATATGTGTTTAAAAGCTATTAAGTGTTTCTCTCAATTGGTCATTTCAAATACTATTCAACCATCTGCTAAAATTTGGAATAATGAGAGTTGAAGTCAAACGTGTATGTTGTTCTGGGTTGATCTTTGGGCCAGGAAGTATATAGCCTAAGAACCTGCTAAGTTACTAGACACTCATTCTTAACCCAATTTACTCAAAGTACTTTTTTTTTTGTTTTAAGTATGGAACTTTCTTTATCAGTGTGTCACTGGAAAGGAAGTGTACAACCAGCGATCCATTAATCAATTTTACACTTCTGCCAAATTGTAAAGTTCTGCCCTGAAATCTGTCCACTGCAGATGTTGCCAAATGCAAAAATATGGGGCCTAATTTTACACCTGCACAGGCCCACATTGTTATGGACAGCTGTAATCCCCCCACCATGCCCCCTCCATATATATAAAACATTGTAGGATGTCATCAGTAATTTTTTGGGCTGATTATGCTCCTGTACAGCATTTTGGGGAATTTTATTAGGTTAAAGGTCCTATATAAATTCACATTGTTGCTGTGGGAGACGCAATTCCTCTGCACAAGCCTTCCTTGTCATTATGGTGTCGCTACAGCTTCTGGGGGCTACGTGACTATTTAAAGTGAATTTCTGAAATGTCACTCCAGACACTGTTGTATCAACTGTCCACAAGTGCAGCTGTAATATTTGCATAGAATTTACAGCATTAAGCGCAACTGGCCTATGTCAATGTTTATACTCCACACGAGTCTCCTCCCACCCTCTTTGTGTAATCCTATCAGCATATCTTTCTATTTTCTCCCTCATGTGCTTATCTAGCTTCTGTACTATTTGCCTCAACTCCTTGTGGTAGTGAGTTTCACATTCTATCCACACTCTGGATAAAGAAATTTCTCCTGAATGCCATTGGTGACTGATTTGTTGATGACAGTGGACATTATGGAAGAGTTACTTATTTAAAAAAAACCTTGTAGATTCATTTCCCACTGCACAGTACGCAGTTGAGAAGATGGAGTGGTATCTGGCCGCCAAGTTACTGTCACTATGAAATCAACATCAAAAGGGACCAAGACTGCCTGACACCATTGTGATGATCAAAGGAAATTGTTGTTCAAATGCAGTAGACTGAAAATGGCTAGGTGTCTCACATGAAAGGGAAGAAAATTAAAAAGAAATTATTTCCTGTCAAGAAACAACCAGCTAATAGCCTAGGAACTTGTAACTCAGGGAGTTGCCGGCTATTGTGGGCAGGGAATTGAGTAGCGCTTCTCTAGTTCGCCATTCTAGTTTTACATTCACCGTATTCAAAGTGCACCTAAATAAGATTTATCTCAACCTGGGAATGCCTTGCTGCTTGCTGTATTCTGTCTGTTCAGTGAAGCAATACCACCTATATGTTTAGCGAAGTTTTTATTAAAATGTTCGCCTTTTTTTCCTGTGGTTCTCCTGGTCCAAATACCAACCGTGGGTCAAACATTGCTTGATCCCAAACTTTTACCAATACTGCAGCATAGATACAATCATACAGCACAGAAGGAAACTATTTGGCCCATTGTGCCTACACTGGCTCTTTGAAACAAGTTAGTGGCACACTTTAGTCTTGCAAGACGATGGCTTGTGCCATGGTGGTCAACTCGGTGTTAAGCATCGCCTGTTGTGGCTCATCCCCACTCTGGCATGGCAGCCTCTGCTGCATTTGCTGCAGAGGAAGACAGTGAGCAGAGAAGGTCCACAATTTGCTGGCCTCTGTTTTCTCTGGACCCTCTTCTCGGCTAGCTGAGGTTTTGGTTTCTGCTCACCTCTTCCAATGCACCTCCAAACAATCAGCCTCTAGAGGTCATGACCATCAGCGACTCTCCCAGTTATCAGTGTCAATGTCCGCCACCTTCATAGCTCAGGTGTCCATGTAGCAGAGGTTTGGACACCCAGGAGGTTGTGACCCTGTGGCCAGTTCACCATACAGAACGTCTTTGGGCATATGGCTATCATCCATCCAATGAATTTGGCAGAGCCAGTGCAGACATCGTTAGCTTAGCAATGTATGTATGCTGTTGGAATTGACACCTTCCAGGACCTCTGAGTTGTTGATCTTGCTCTACCTAGAAATGCCAAGGTAAGTGTGAGACAGCAAAGGTGGAAACTGTTCAGCTTTTTCTCCTGCCTTACATATGTTGTCCCGGTCTCATCACTGTGGAAGAATGTATTGAGGATGCAGGCTTGGTAAACTCGCAGTTTGGTGTTCTCAGTTTGCTGTTGTTCCACACTCACTCAGATTGGACAGAACAGCTGCAGCTTTTGTGATGCATGTGTTGATTTCAGCATTGAGTGACAGATTGCCTGTGATTGTGGAGCCCAGATACGTGAAGCTATCAACAACCTCCAGCGCCACATTATCAATGCTGAAAGATGGCGGTATGGCAACATCCTGGAACATTTGTCTTCCTGATGCTGATGGCCAAACCAAACTTGGGAGAGTCTGTCCATTTGCCGTTGCAGGTGTTCCTCAGTACGGAATGTTAGGGTGACATTGTCAGCGTAGAGCAGCTTTCTGATGAAGACTTGGCTCACTGTTGGAAGAGCTGTCCAATTAATGTCACTCCCCTGCTTTTTTCCTGTAACTCTTCAATTTTTTCCTTGTTAATATGTATCTAATTCCTTTTTGAAAGTTATTATCGAATCTGCTTCTACCATCCTTTCAGGCAGTGCATTCCAGGTCGTCATAACTTGATGTGATTTTTTTAAAAAGAGAATTAACCTTATCACCCCCTGCATCTTCACCAGTTATCTTTGATCTGTGTTTTCTGGCTACCAACCCTTCTGTGAGTGGAAACAGTTCCTCCATGTATCTGTGGCCAGCAACCTTTTCTCTTTACCCAGTCACTGACATTAAGCAAACCACATATAACAGATGGTGAATGACGTGGTGCCTTTTTATAAATTAAAACTAATTTCCACCTTTATCCTGATTAAGCCATTGCCTCTAGTGAATTACAGTTCCTAACCCTCCAGTTCATTCTCTGACTAAACATTCTTCGTAGGTGGTAAATGTTGGCCTGTTAATAGCTCATGGGGGCATCACAGCTGAACGCAGTCCTGCCTAATGTCTCATGCGGGTCACTGGATAGTGATTAGGAGCAGGAATCCTGGTCAAATGTCTGCCTTTCCCAGTACTGGGAATGTTGAGGCCAATTTCTGGAGCACATTGCCTTGTTTGAGATCAACCCACTTGGCACCAAATGGGAATCAAAGCTAGCCTCTGTGCTCAGTAACGCATTGGATTACTTACTGAATCATTGGGGAAGTTTGATACTAACAGGAATGTACAAGCTAAGCTATTGATTGAAATATGTGGCTAAATTCATGTTGCCTTTTTTTCACTTTTGTTGCCGACAGCTCCAAATCAGCGACTGGAACCAGTGACGCTGCCGGGAATCATATCTTGTTTACTATGTGTGCTGTGTGCAGCTTTAAATCTAATCCGTGGGTTTCATGCAATGGAAAACGTGTTTCAGGTGAGTGGTGTAATTTGTGAACATTTCCGCCGCGACATTTCCTCAAGCCGATATGTTTATTTTCCTTCTGAAACTTAGGTTTTACTGCATGAACACATCTTGTATGAGTAACGCTTAAATAACGATAGACTGACGTGAACAACGCACTACATCACCGGCTTGTAGGGATCTCCCCCTTGCTGTAAAGAATTTCCGATCCCGTATGAGGGGTGATTAGCAGTGGGCTAGATGGAAATGGAGGGAAATCTGAGAGCAGATTGACCCAAGCTGCTTTTGTGTTAATGGGCAATTAGCGTGGCATTGGCAGCATTCTGTATCTGCAGAACAATAGCGGAACAATAGAAGGGGATGATAATGAAGATTGCAAAATTGATCTGATGAGAGAAATTCTCATGTAAATTTCATGGTAATTATCTTAATAAGCACAGGCAGATGATGGATGACATTATGACCAATATCTGCATTTGAGGAAAGGTAAAAACATTCCATTGCAGTTACTTCCAAGCTTATTAAGTGATCCATTCCATTTAATTCTAAGGAAGTGACTCTGCCAAAAGCTGCCTGTATGTTAACCAGAAAGTGATGTAAGAGTTGGATTCCTGACACCAGATTATAGTTTTCAACAGCTCTTGTTTATTTGTATGAGATTTAAGTTCAGATACACACACTACCTTTAAGCAGTGGACACATAGAAAAAATAAACCCAACTGCTGTGCTTTATTTCTCTGGGTAGAGACATGATCTTGTCTTTATTCCTTTCCAATTCTGATTTTCTTTAAATTGCTAGAGCATGAGATCTCTCCAATCTATTTCTCACGAATAATGTCAATGATTACAAATCAAGGCATGACAAGTGTTATTGTAAACAAGACCCCAAGAAAGGATGTATTTTCTTCAGATCAGATTCCAACAGTTTTAGCCTGTGCTTCCATTGTTCTCTTCCCAAAACTGCCTTGGCTAACTGTTTCCCAATTTGACATGATTCTGGATCATCCTGTCATTTCAGTAAACCCCAAAACCATAGTGTCATTTAAATTGACCCCTGACAGATCAAACCCTAAAGCATCATGAGAATTAATAACTTCTATCATTAAGCAAAGAGAAACCAAATAACTTTAAGCAAATGAGATTAAATCAAATACTCATCTCACGCATATATGTAAATACTCCTTGAGTATCTCACAATAGCAGAAGTGCAAGTTTTAATGTGACTTGGAACTGACATCCTAAACTGCAAAAGCAAAGTAGTTTATCAATAAACCCCAAGGTGACTTGATGCCCTCAGAATTTTGCTGTAGTATGTGTCAGCCCTTTTAATATGTGCAGACTTAACATTGTATATGGTCCTTTTCCAGCTTTCTATTTTTGTTTTGATATTTAGGTTCAAATAGTCATTTGGTAGTACAGAACTTGGATATGTCTGAAAAAAAGATATGTTGAAGCCTTTCGTCATGCACTCATCAGGACACTTTGCAAGAATACCAATATAAGGGGAAAACAACAATTTATACTGTGTGAGAAGAGAGCATTCCTGCAAAGTGTTCTGATGAGTGCAAGATGAAAAGCTTTAACGTTTTTTTCAGCAGTATTTAGGTTCATAACAAAAAGCGCTTATGATCTGATTGTGCAAACATCCGCAAGTGACACTGTGGATCATAAAACTATTAATAGCGTAGTAATAGTTTACTGTGTTATACTCCAGAGTGAATTCTATAGTTTCAATGGGTGGAATTTTATATGGAGGCTGCCTCTGCTTCACTCGGAAGCATGTTGACTTTATGGCCCTTGGGGCTGTTATTCAGCTCGGGGTGAGACTTCCAATCCCCACCTGGAGGAGGAAGTCTCACCTCCGAGAGCTGCCGGCCAATCAAATGGCCAGCAGATCCCTGGTCCCGCAGTACCACTGCGAGCGGTGGCCACTGCTGGGATTGCATCACGTCCTCAACAATGATCATTGCTGGTGCCAGATGCTCATAATTTGAAGGTTTTACGAGAGTCACTCTAGCAAGGGGTCTGGGGGCCTAGGTTCAAGAGTGTTGTGGGGGTCCTCTCTGTTGGGTACAGGTTGCCCAAACAGGAGACCCTACCTCAGCCCTCGACAAGGCTGCCAGGTGCCAGGTACTATTGGCCTGGAAACAGCAGGCAGAGGCCCTTAAGTGGCCATTAATTGTCACTTATAGACCTCAATAAGCTCAAGGGCCTAAGGACCTAAAAAGTCAAGCCACCCGACCCCACTCCGCTGCTGTTAAAAGACCAGTGGAGGCAGGTAAACACTGCACCCGTGCTATACTACCCAATTTTGAATCCCGCCCACATGCCAGCCCACTCCTGGACGGAGGGTGCTTGGTGACGTAAAATACCACCTAATATATATTGTTGAGAACTTTGCTCCCAAATTTGTTCCTTCAGTTATTTTAGGTAGTCCTTATGATCGTTTGTTCCTCGTTAATTCATTGGCTTTAACGCAAAATGAATGGATCAACAATGCAGCTGAATGTTACTTAATGGCTGAATTAAATTCAGTATAAACTAAGGTATTGACATTTTGAATGCCTTAAATGCAACCTTTGCACAGTGGGCCCGAAGGGGATTACTAGTTGTCAGATAGATTCATTTAGTAAGCACATTCAGTACCAAAGCTTGCAAATGTCATGTATTTAGAATGATCGTTCCATTAGAAAGCAACAAGGCTTTTAACCTGGATTTGGAGGGGTGATTGCAGATGAGAAAATAGTTGTAGTTGAACGAAAAATGAGCAGGTAATATTCAGGATACAGAGAGAGTTGGAAGAGGTTTTTTTTTATTCATTCATGGGATCTTGGCATTGCTGGCTAAGCCAGCATTTATTGCCCATCCTAATTGCTCTTGAGAAAGTGGTGGTGAGCTGCCTTCCAGAACTGCTGCAGTCCACGTGGTGTAGGTACATCCACAGTGCTGTTAGGGAGAGAGTTCCAAGATTTTGACTCAGTGATAGTGAAGGAACAGTGGTGAGTGGCTTGGAGGGGAACTCTCAGGTGGAAGTGTTCCCATGCGTCTGCTGCCCTTGTCGTTCTAAATGGCAGCGGTCCTGGGTTTAGAAGGTGCTGCCTAAGGAAACTTGGTGAGTTCCTGCAGTGTACCCCTAATTTCACTCCCCTGCCCTTTCCATGTGTCCCTGCAATTTTTTTTTCTCTTCTGATATTTATCCAATCCCCATTTGAAAACTGCTTTTGTATCTATCTCCACCACACACTCGGGCAGTGCATTCTGGATCAAAACCACTTGCTACTTTAAAAAGATTTTCCTTGTCTTGCTGTCAGTTCTTTTGCCAACCACTTTAAATCAATGTCCTCCTTCTGCCATTGTCAGCTGGCATAGACACGATGGGCTGATTGACCGCCTTCTGCGCTGTAACTTTTCTATGACTCTACAAAGCAATTGAAAAGGTGTTTACAACAGCAGAAGGGGAGACAGCAGACGTAATCCGGGTAGAAATTAGTCTTGTTAAATCAAACAAATTGGCAACTGCAATTGATTTGAGATTAAGAGAGGAGAGGGGATTATTTAGGCAAGAGATGGTGCAAGAGGTCATACTGTGGATTCACAGGCGATTTCGACATCCAGAAGTTATGGGCCGGGAACAACAGGAAGAAAGAGGTGTAGTACTCCATCAACTGATGCATCTTGAGGGCATTTGATTTAGTGTAAGTTGTTCTAACCTTGTATACACAATTGCTGAGGCCACAGTTGGGTTACTCTGTTATTTTGGTAACTTGCCATCAAAAGTATATTGATACATTGGAAAGGCTTCACAGAGGACTGACACGGATGATTTAGGGCCCTTTGTTCAAAGTTCTGAAGACAGACCTAAACAACTGAACTTGTCTCAAGTACAGAAAGGATGATTGAGAGCCAAAATGACCAAGGATTTTTAAAATGCTGAAGGAATTGGACTGCAGCATCCACGGAGCTGGAACAGTTGAAAGGACAAGATTAATGAGTCGAAAGTGAGACGAGTGACTGGAAGAACATTTTAAAATCCTCTCCACAGAGTCATGGATATAATCAATACACTCCCCTGCCCCCCCCCCACCCGACACCCAATGAAACCTGTTAATGGTGTGGCCATTAACATTTAAAACTTGCATGACTATCTAATTCAGGACAGCATTTCTAAGAAGTTAACTATTGTCAAAGTCATTGTTTCAGGCGATGGCCATTAGTCAGAACAGGATAAAGTTAACTCTGTTTCTCTCTCTACAGCTGCTGCCTGGCCCACTGAGTATTTCCAGCATTTTCTGATTAAAATGGGGAAGACGGAAGAAAGTATTGTGATTATAGTCCTCACTTAACATGGGGTTTACAGTGTGACAAATCTAAAAATATCTTTCTGTAATAGAAGGTCACGGTATTTTGTTTGTTTTTTTTTGTTCATTCACGGGATGTGGGCTTCGCTGGCTGGGTCATCATTTATTGCCCATCCCTAGTTGCCCTTGAGAAGGTGATGGTGAGTTGCCTTCTTGAACCACTGCAGTCCATGTGGTGTAGGTACATCCACAATGCTGTTAGGAAGGGAGTTCCAGAATTTTGACCCAGTGACAGTGAAGGAATGGTGATATATCTGCAAGTCAGGATGGTGAATGACTTGGAGGGGAACTTCCAGATGGTGGTGTTCCCATTTATCTGCTGCCCTTGTCCTTCTAGATGGTAGTGGCGTGGGAATTGAAATGTACTGTTGAAGGAGCCTTGGTGAATTCCTGCAGTGCACCTTGTAGATGGTACACACTGCTGCTGCTGCACATTGGTGATGGAGGGAGTGAATGTTTATGGGTGTTGTGCCAATTGAGCGGCTGCGTTGTCCTGGACAGTGTCAAGCTTCTTGAGTGTTGTGGGAGCTGCCCTTGTCTAGGCAAGTGGGGAGTATTCCATCACACTCCTGACTTGTGCCTTGTAGATGGTGGACAGGCTCTGGGGAGTCAGGAGGTGAGTTACTCATCACACAATTCCTAGTCTCTGACCTGCTTTTGTAGCCACAGTATTAAATGGCTAGTACAGTTCAGTTTCTGGTCAATGGTAATCCCCAGGATGTTGATAGTGGAGGATTCAGTGATGGTAATGCCATTGAACATCAAAGGGTGATGAAAGCAAAAAACTGTGGATGCTGGAAATCCAAAACAAAAACAGAAACAGAAATACCTGGAAAAATTCAGCAGGTCTGGCAGCATCAGCGGAGGAGAGCACAGTTGACGTTTCGAGTCCTCATGACCCTTCAACAGAACTGCTGCCAGACCTGCTGAGTTTTTCCAGGTATTTCTGTTTCTGATTTTGTTATCAAAGGGTGATGGTTGGATTCTCTCTTCTTGGAGATGATCATTGCCTGGCACTTGTGTGGTGCGAATGTTACTTGCCGCTTGTCAGCCCAACATGGATATTGTCCAGGTCTTGCTGCATTTGGTCATGGACTGCTTCAGTATCTAAGGAGTCACGAATGGTGCTGAATCTTGTGCAATCATCAGCGAACATCCCCACTTCTGACCTTATGATGGAAGGAAGGTAATTGATGAAACAGCTGAAGATGGCTGGGCCAAGGACACTACCCTGAGGAACTCCTGCAGTGATGCCCTGAGCTGAATTAACTGACCTCCAATGACCACAACCATTTTCCTTTGTGCTAGGTATGAATCCAACCAGCAGAGAGTTTTCCCCCCCCCCCCCGATTTCCATTGACTCCAGTTTTGCTAGGGCTCCTCAATGCCACATTCGGTCAAATGCTGCCGTGATGTCAAGGGTAGTCACTCTCACCTCACCTCGGGAGTTCAGCTCTTTTGTCCATGTTTGAACCAAGGCTGTAATGAGGTCAGAACTGAGTGGCCCTGGCGAAACCCAAACTGGACTTCAGTGGGCAGGCTACTGCTAAGCAAGTGCTGCTTGATAGCACTGTTGATGAGCCCTTCCCTTACTTTACTGATGATGGAGAGTAGACTGATGGGGCAGTAATTGGCCGGGTTGGATTTGTCCTGCTTTTTGTGTACACGACATACCTGGGCAATTTTCCACATAGCCAGGTAGATGCCAGTATTGTAGCTTTACTGGAACAGCTTGGCTAGGGGTGTGGCAAGTTCTGGAGCACAAATCTTCAGCACTATTGCCGGAATATTGTCAGGGCCCATAGCCTTTGCAGTATCCAACGTCATCAGCTGTTTCATAATATCATGTGGAGTGAATCGATTTGGCTGAAGACTGGCATCTGTGATGCTGGAGACCTCCGTAGGAGGCTGAAATTGATCATCCACTTGGCAGTTCTTGCTGAAGATTGTTGCAAGTTCTTTAGCCTTTTGCACTGATGCGCTGGGCGGCTGCTCCTCCATTGAGGATGGGGATATTCGTGGAGCTTCCTCCTCCAGTTAACTTAATTGTCTACCATCATTCACGACTGGATGTGGCAGGACTGCAGAGCTTAGATCTGATCCGTTGGTTGTGGGATTGCTTAGCCCTGTCTATCACTTGCTGCTTATGCTGTTTGGCATGCATTTAGTCAGTCCTGTGTTATAGCTTCACCAGGTCGACACCTCATTTTTAGGTATGCCTTGTGCTGCTGCTCCCGGCACGTCCTTCTGCACTTTTCATTGAACCAGGGTTAATCCCCTGGCTTGGCTTGATGGTAATGGTAGAGTGCGGGGGGTCGGATATGCCGGGCCATGAGGTTACAGATTGTGTTTGAGTACAATTCTGCTGCTGCGGATAGCCCAGAGCACCTCATGGATGCCCAGTCTTGAGTTGCCAGATCTGTTCGAAATCTATCCCGTTTAGCACGGTGGTAGTGCCATGCAACACGATGGAGGGTATCCTCAATGTGAAGGCAGGACATCGTCTCCACAACGACTATGTGGTGGTCACTCCTACCAATACTGTCATGGACAGATGCATCTGCAGCAGGCAGGTTGGTGAGGATGAGGTCAAGTATGTTTTTCCCTCTTGTTGGTTCCCTCACCACCTGCCGCAGACCCAGTCTAGCAGCTATGTCATTTAGGACTTGGCCAGCTCAATCAGTAGTGGTGCTACTGAGCAACTCTTGGTGATGGACAATGAAGTCCCCCACCCAAAGAACGTTCTGTGCCCTTTCCACCCTCAGTGCTTCCTCCAAGTAGTGTTCAATATGGAGGAGCACTGATTCATCAGCTGAGGGAGGGCAGTATGTGGTAATCAGCAGGAGGTTTCCTTGCCCATGTTTGATCTGATGCCATGAGACTTCATGGTCTTATTTTCTAACCTTTAGAGTCACAGAGTGAATGAAATACAAGGAAAAAAATTGGTTCTAGTTCCTTTTAAATCTATTTTTACTTTCGCTAACACTGAATAGTGGTATAAAGTTGAACTTGTGGTTTATTGGAAAGAAAGCTAGTGCATCACACAAGGTGCATAATTCTTGTGCCTGGGATGCATTCTGCAGATGTAGCCCCACAACAACAACTTATATAGAGCCTTTATTGTAATAAAATGTTCCAAGATGCTTCACAGAAGCATTATAAAATAAAATGTGGCACCGAGCCACACAAGGAGATATTAGGTCAGATGACCAATAGCTTGGTCAGAGAGATATGTTTTGAATCATGGTTTAAAGAAGGAAAGCGAGGTAGAGAGGTAAAGGGAGGGTATACCAAAGTTTAGGGCCTAGGCATCTGAAGCATGGCCACCAAAGGTGGAGCAATTAAAATTGGGGCTGCTCAAGAGGCCAGGATTAGAGGAGCACAGTTGACTCAGAGTACAGTGGGGCCGCAGGAGATTACAGAGATAGGGAGGGATGAAGTCATGGAGGGATTTGAAAACAATGGTGAAGATTTTAAAGTCAAGATGTTGCTTGACCGGATGCCAATGTAGGCCTTCGAGCACAGGCGTGATAAGATGAACAGGACTTGGTGCAAGTTAAGACATGGGCAGCAGCATTTGGATGACCTCAAATTTATGGAGGGTCGAATGTGGGAGACCAGCCAGGAGTGCATTAGAATAGTCACATCTAGAGGTAATGAAGGCATGAAGGAGGGTTTCAGTAGCATATAAGCTGAGATGGGCAAAGTTGGATGATGTTACATAGGCAGGAATAAGTGGTGTTGGTGATGGCACAAAATGAAGTCGTAATTTCATCTCAGGGCTAAATGTGACAACAGGTTGTGAACAGACTGTTGCCAGGGAGAAGGATGGAGTTGGTCACTAGGGAAGTAGATCAGTTTGAATTAGCTGGTTACAGGTTCATGCCCCACTTCAGAGACTAGGATACATAATCAAGGCTGATACTCCTGTGCAGGACTCTGTTGGTGGATGTGCCACCTTTCAATTGTGATGTTAATGTGAAGCTCTGTCTGCCCCTCACTTGGGTTTAAAAGATCTCATGACATGTTTAGAAGAAGGGCATGGGTGTTCTTTCCTGACCAATATTCATAGCTCGACCAACATCACGATAAAAAGAAAGCAGAATATCTGGTCACCATCAAATTACTGTAAGTGGGATCTTGCTGTGCAGAAATGGGCTTCCCCATTTCCTACAACAGTTACTATTTCAAAAGTACTATTTTGGCTGAACAGTGCTTTGGGACATCCTGATGTTCCTGGTTCAATGAAAGTGCAGGAGGGCATGCCAGGAGCAGCACTACGCATACCTAAAAATGAGGTGTCAACCTGGTGAAGCTATAAAACAGGACTATTTGTGTGCCAAATAGCATAAACAGCAAGTGATAGACAATTAAACAATTCACTGTAGGAGGAAGCTCCACAAATATCCCCATCCTCAATGACGGAGGAGCCCAGCACAGCAGTGCAAAAGATAAGGCTGAAGCATTCGCAACAATCTTCAGCCAGAAGTGCCGAGTGGATGATCCATCTTGGCCTCCTCCGGAGGTCCCCAGTATCACAGATACCAGAATTCAGCCAATTCAATTCACTCCATGTGATATCAAGAAACGGCTGAAGGCACTGAAAGCTACAAAGGCTATGGGCCCTGACAACATTCCGGCAATAGTACTGAAGACTTGTGCTCCAGAACTTGCCATGCCCCTAGCCAAGCTCTTTCCAGTACAACTACAACACTGGTATCTACCTGGCTATATGAAAAATTGCCCAGGTATGTCCTGTACACAAAAAGCAGGACAAATCCAACCTGGCCAATTACCAACTCTCCATCATCAGTAAAGTAATGGAAGGTGCATCAACAGTACTATCAAGCAGCACTTGCTTAGCAATAACCTGCTCACTGATGCCCAGTTTGGGTTCCGCCAGGGCCACTCAGCTCCTGACCTTGTTACAGCCTTGGTTCAAACACGGACAAAAGAGCTGAACTCCCAAGGTGAGAGTGACTGCCTTTGACATCAAGGCAGCATTTGACCGAGTGTGACATCAAGGAGCCCTAGCAAAACTGGAGTCAATGGGAATCAGGGGGAAAACTCTGCATTGGCTGGAGTCATACCTAGCACAAAGGAAGATGGTTGTGGTTGTTGGAGGTCAGTCATTCCAGCTCCTGGACATCACTGCAGGAGTTCCTCAGGGTAGTGTCCTCGGCCCAACCATCTTCAGCTGCTTCATCAATGACCTTCCTTCCATCATAAGGTCAGAAATGGGGATGTTCACTGATGATTGCATAATGTTCACCATTTGTGACTCCTCAGATACTAAAGCAGTCCATGTCCAAATGCAGCAAGACCTGGACAATAACCATGCTTGGGCTGACAAGTGGTAACATTTGCGCCACACAAGTGGCAGACAATGACCATCTCCAAGAAGAGAGAATCCAGCCATCGGCCCTTGATGTTCAATGGCAACACCATCACTGAATCTCCCACCATCAACATCCTGGGGGTTACCTTTGACCAGAAACTGAACTGGAATAGCCATATAAATACTGTGGCCACAAGAGCAGGTCAGAGGCTAGGAATCGCGTGTTGAGTAACTTGCCTCCTGACTCCTTAAAGCCTGTCCACCATCTACGAGGCACAAGTCAGGAATGTGATGGAATACTCCCCACTTGCCTGGATGAGTCCAGCTCCTACAACCCCGAAGAAGCTGGACATTGCACAGGACAAAGCAGCCCGCTTGATTGGCACCCCATCCACAAACATACACTCCCTCTACCACCGCACAGTAGCAGCTGTGTGTACCATCTGTAAGATGCATTGTAGGAATTCACCAAGGCTCCTTAGACAGCACCTTCCAAACCCACGACCTAGAAGGACAAGGGCAGCAGATAAATGGGAACACCACCACCTGGAAGTTCCCCACCATCCTGATTTGGAAATATATCGCCACTCCTTCACTGTCACTGGGTCAAAATTCTGGAACTCCCTTCCTAACAGCACTGTGGGTGTACCTACATCAGATAGTCTGCAGCGGTTCAAGAAGGCAGCTCACCACCGTCTTCTCAAGGGCGACTCGGAATGGGCAATAAATGCTGGCCCAACCAGTGAAGCCCACATCCCATGAATGAATTTTAAAAATGGTTGAGTAATTACAAATGCAACTTCTTTCTCCTTAGATTCAACTCATTAGTAATTTATTTGGTCAGTGAAGCACTAAGTGATATTTCTTAATAAATTGTTAATTGAGTGCTGGGCTAAAAGCAACGAGACTGTGATGATCAAATGATCCATGGGGCACCATTAATGACGATGCACAGATTGGAAGTTTGCGTAAATTGTTTTGGAAATCTTCATGCAGAACCTTTCCGTCATGCGATTGAAATGGGTGCAACAGATTCCTGGCCTGGATAGATTTTACATGGTTTATGTGGGATTGATGGACTGAATGGCCTTTTTCCCAATGGTGGAAAATAAACTTGTTTGTTATTCATTGAAGGGATATGGGTGACACTGCCAAAGCCAAAAATCATTGCCCCCCTCTAATTGCCCTTGAAAAGGTGGTGGTGAATCAGGCGTTACTTTCTAAGCCGTTTCAAAGGGCAGTTAGAGGGTCAACCACATTGCTTTGGATTACGGATTTCCTTCTTTAAAGGACAGTAGTGAACCAGATGTGTTTTTAACCACAATCCAGTAGTTTCACGGTCACCATTACTGATCCTAGCTTTTTATTCTAGATTTATTTAATTAACTGAATTTAATTTCCTTAGCAGCCATGGTTAGATGTGGATTTGTGTCTCCAGGTTATTAGTCCATGTCTGCGGATGACTAGCTCCATAACAGAACCACTATGCTACTGTTCCGGATAATAAATGTCATGTGTGATCCAGAATAATTGTCCATTTGTGACATAAATAGGGGCAAGTTGGAGCAGTGGCAACTAATTAGACTATGTTGGGTGAGAGTTTTGCCAGGAAGAGCAGTTGTTTGCTTCTCTTCCACATGTCCTCATGCTGTACTCTAAGCCCCTAGTTGGGGCTGCAGCCAAGCACATAGTCCTTGACATGCCATTGTAACTGGCCGCTAGGCAAATCTGCTAGAAATATTTGCTGGCAGTTCTGTTCCTTTCTTCGCTGTAGGAGAGTGCTTGGCTGAATGCCATCCCCTAAGGGCTTCTTCATCTCTAAAGTTACTGGCACAAGCCTGTCGAGTTGTAGCACGTTGGTCCCTGGTATCTTGCTACCCTGCATACTCCGACTGCTTCCCAAAAATTAGTTTCTTTATTCAGTGTTACATGGTTGTTGGGAAATTATAGAAAGCCAGAATACTTTTTCTTCATGTACTGTTCTCTCAATCTATAAAACATGCTGCATTTTAATACTGCACTGTAATCGTGTATTTTAATGCACATTTATGATCTTGCATTTTAATGTTGCTATCTTCAAAGGATGCAAGTAATCTATTCTGCTGTGTTGGAATTTAAAAGGATTAGCTAGAAAGCAGATCAATTCTTAAGACTAATGTGCTGTGACCTGTAATGGTTTCACTCACTCAGACAGTTACTGCATATCAAGATTTTTCGAGCAGGTGAATGGTGGTATGAATTGAGGCTATGGTGTTACATGGCCCTCTGCTGGAATGATGTACCATATGCGCATTATTTGTTACTTCAGATGGTTTATTTTACTCACTTCTTCCTGGCTGAGATACAGTTCCACAGGCACCAGCTACCCTTGTACCTCACCCATATGACCATTTCTTGAGAGCAAATCTAAACGGAGTGTTATCTGCAGATCGCGGAAAACAAGAGGAGCCGGGCCTGATCCTGTCTGCACATGTACAGCAGGAGAGGGTCGCTGGAAGTTAATCAGAAGCAGGAATTCTGACTGAATTCTTTGCCTCCTTAGCCAAAGGGCATTGAGGCTAGTTGTAGATACCCCACCTCCACACCCAGGCTTGTGCTCCAGCAAACTCAAGAGATCAGTAATCTAACCCAGAACCTCAGTGTGGCTTTGTACAATACATTATGTGTTGACAGCAGGAGAGGTACTTTAAAGATTCTTAATGAACATTGAACCCATGGTTTAGTTCCCTTCTTTTAATAGCTTATGGGGTTTTTTTGCATGCAACACTCCCAATTAAGGACACAGTATCAGCACCAAGCGTTGACCAGTCAAGTTACAACAAAGGCAGCTGAGGAGAAACATGTCTACTCTTCTAGCTTCAGAAGGATGTTGCCTTACTGTAAAAGGCACATTTTTGGTTTCCCACACCGCAGCTTTTCCAGTCTATTTTGAAGTGTGAGAGTCCATGCCTAATAGAATGGGTTGAGGCACCTAACATAGGATCTTTGGAATCAACTGCTCTCATTCCATCAACCTGAACCAGATTCAAACTGAAGTCTTGAGTAAAATGACACCTACAGTAACCCAACAGTTTCCCCTCACATATCCTTTTTCTAATTTAAGGGACACTTCTGTGATATTGGGAGGCAGTGGTATAGTGTTATTATCACTGGACTGGTAATCCAGAGACCAAGGGTAGTGCTCCAGGGACCTGGGTTCGAATCTCACCGCAGCAGATGGTGAAATTTGAATTCAATAAAAATCTGGAATTAAAAGCTAGTCTCAGTTATGGTGACCATGAAAATATCATTGATTGCCCTTTCGACCTTACCTAGTCTGGCTTCCAGACCCACAGCAATGCCCTCTGAAACGGCCTAGAAAGCCACTCAGTTGCATTCATTCAAGGATACCAGCGATACCCGCGTCCCATGAACGAATAATAACATTTTAAAATAGATACCAGTTGTAAAAAATTAGTTGTATTTATGTCCCTCCTGTACCGTAAAGAAATGTCAAACTGTAAACAAAAGAAGCTCAAATGTTAATCTGAGCAATGATATTAACGATACTGCCTGATTGCTCAGCAGCAGTTGGAAGAGCCTGCTGCAGTTTTAAGGATAGAATATTTCCTTCTGTGCCTTTTATGTTCCTCCATATAACACACAGACTTGTTTTTAAATCAAACAGGATGATGAGGAGGAATTCAACAATGTTGCTGTTTTTTTCATCGGTACTGCTGCATGTTTGTATCAGGTAAGTTCCTGACCATCAAACAATTTCAGGTGAATCTTTCTTTTGGGCAGCCAGGTGTCTTGATACGTGTGGAAACGTGTCGCTATCTTTGAGTCCCTAAACAAAACTGCTGAAAAACGCTTTCGGCTAGAATGTCTACTTTATTGAATACCATTAAATTCTTGTTACCATTCTTGCTTTTAGCTGTGAATTATACCTCTAGCTTAGACCTTGCAGATTTATATGTGATAATTAATGTGATAAATAACGTAAACATTCATTCCAGCTGCATCAGGATTGGAGGAAATAAAGGAGCAGCGTAAGTTCAGTGCAACCAAGGGCAGGTGTAGTTGTCAGAAAATATTTCTTTACACAAAGGGCAATTAACTGATTGGGCAGGTTGCCAGGAAGAACGGGTAATGTAGGACGTTTCTGAATAGCTAGATGCTATAATGAGAAGAGGACTGAGATTAATTTTCTGGAAGGATAAGTTTAAAGGTGCCGAAGGATTGCAAGTGAGTTTATATTGAATCCCTTATTCTAATCTGTGTTTTGCAGTGAGCTGCAATTTTGTAAGCACTACCTTTGGTCAATTCTGGCATCTCGCTACTGCCAGCTAAATTGAACCATATTTTTTTTGCTGCACAGATGTAGACAGAAAGAAAAATACAACTTGCATTAAGACAGTGCCTTTTGCATCCTCAGACTGTCCCAGAGTGCATAATAGCCAATGAATTACCTCTGCAGTGCAGCTGTTGTTGCTGGATAAGCAGGGCAGCTAGTTTGCAAGCAGATTTCTCTTTCCCTTTTGATATTTTCCAATGCCTGCAGTAAATTATAACGGGCAGGTTTCTGTCACATTCTGCCATGTTTCGTTTTGTGTTTGTAACTGCTGTTGAACTTCGATGCAGAGGTGAAGTAAAGGTTGTGACTAAGGTAATCCAGGATCAAATGCATTCATGGAAGAGATGTTGTAAGGTATTGCTTCTGTTTTTTGTATTGTGCCATTTAGATTGTAGTGCTGGAGAGCGAAAGAAATTACAGTAAATAGTGCAATGGAAATGATGCCAAATATTGAGATTCAACAGTACTTTTTGAACAAAAGCACATCAGGCATACCTATGGTTGAATGAAGATGCATCTATACAGTGTAGGGAAAATGACAAACATTTTGTCTCTGTCTAGCTCAACCCATGAGGAAAATCTAGCTAAAAATCACCATGCAACTGACCCACTGAGTTATTTACCGTGTGTGTGAGATTGTTCCGCCTGAAGTCCATTAGCTTTCCTCTCCTGAGCCTGAGTCCCTGCCACTGGTTAGCTTGCAGTAATGTCAAACAGTTTGTTAATATAAAGTTTATTTTTGCCCATTAGAATCTTGAAAAGCATAAATAAAGCCTCCCAATGTCTTTCCTGTGCTGTAAACATTTCTGGCTACTTCAATCCCTCCCTGTAAATCAAGTGCCTAATCTCTGGTATAATTTCACCCCATTTTAGAGTTGCGTTTTAAACTAAGCTGGACGTTTTATTCAGCAGGAAAAATTAAAGCACTGTTTATTATTTGTACAAGTCCTTCCGATGTTGTGGAGATGAACTTTGTTATTGTAGCAGGCTTACTTTAGTCTGAATTGAATCGTCCAAAAAAATTTTTTTTTAATTTTTAAAAATTTAAATCTCTGTTTTCTTTCAGTGTTACCTGCTGGCCTGCTACGTTGGACGGAGGAATTTGAAATCATTCCTGATGTTTGGATTAGTCTGCCTGTGCAATCTGTACCTGCATGAACTTCGCAATACCTGGCAGATTCTGTTTCATGTAACGGTGGCTGCATTTGCTACTCTGCAGACACGGATGAGGCAGCCACAGGGAAAAGCCCCAGACTACAACGTCTGAGATTCTGTGACTATGGAAGGCGCCTGTTTCAGGAGATTTATGATTCCACAGGAAGCACATGACAGTCTGGGACAAAGAATCTGTTTCTTTTTTTTTTTGCAAAAACGTTTAATGGGCCAAAGGGGGAAAAATGTATTTGAGTTCTTCAGAAATGTTGACAAAATACTGCCACTCTGAAACTGAAAGCTACTAATCAAATTTTGTGAAAACGAATTTCTGTTGTCAGTTCCTTAATATCTTATTGCTGCAATATATGTATAAACGTCCACCTGTTTCGGCATGGAGCTAGAAAAATCCTAGATATTGCATTAGTTCTTTGTTCGGATTGAACTGGTGTGAGACTTCTTCCCTTTTATTCTTTTAATTTTATTTCCAGTTTATTTTTCATCTCTTCGGAAAGCACTGTTTCATACTAGGGGTATGACCCTGTGGGCGCTGGCAGCTCTGTCACCTTAATTAGGTGACCATCCTTCATGAGAGAGGGCAGATCACAAGGGTGTTGAAGGCTGTGCTTTCATGTCCTGCTCCAGAGACTTGAACACATACCGAGGGACTGTAAGGGTGCTGAATCTCTGATGAGTTGTTATTACCAAGGCTCCGTCTTCTCCATCTGCTGCATGTTATGGATTCCATGCCATGATTGCGAAAAAAATCAAGGGCGTTCTCTCCTGTGTCCTAACCAAAATTTGTCTTTCAACCAACATCCCCTTTCCAGCCAGCCACTCTTATGCCACTCCTTTCTGAATTTGCCTGGATTATTTCCTCAGTTAAACTTGCCCTCATTAGTTCTAATATTTGCTGCTCTCCCCAGATTCCACTGAGGCAGGGGGACTTTCTGCCAAGCTTCCTTGCCTGTGCCATCCTGTAACTCACTGATAAGAGGCTGAATACAAGCGTACCCCACAATGTTTATTTTGCATTGACATGCAGCTATGAAGAATCTAGTCTTTGTTTTGAGACTTTTACCTTTGAGTTTGTGAGCAATTGCGGGAGTGAATCCGCCGTCTCCCAGCCCATGGCGCGGTGTCTTGCTGCACCTGCACATTGTGTCACCGTACTGCCTGTTGGGATCTAAATTCTTTTCCGATCAGGCATTCACAGTTGTTGGTGAGAAATATGGTCTTTTAGAGAAAGTACAATATATGCAAATGTCTATACACAGTACACAAATATGTTCCAAACTTTTGTAGAAAATTGGTAAGAAATAAAATAAGTAAGATATATATTTAGAGAAATGCTTTCTCCTGTACAAAATATACTGTCACCTTTTATATTTGAAACCTCCAGTGCGGCAATTCCTATGGAATAGCTATTCTCCATCTTCCCATCAAAAAAAAAATAGTTGCCATGAAACTTATTCTCATAGAGCCATGGAGGTCTACAGCACAGAAAAAGACCCGTTGGCCCATCGAGTCTGTGCCAGTCAAACAAGTACCTTACTATTCTAATCCCATTATCCAGCACTAGGCCCATAGCCTTGTATGCCATGACATCCAAGTGCACATCCAAATACTCCTTAAATGTTATGAGGGTTTCTGCCTCTACCACCCTTTCAGGTAGAGATTTTCCCACCACTCTCCAGGTGAAAAAATTCTTCCTCACATCCCCTCTAAACCTCCTGCCCCTTACCTTAAATCTATGCCCTCTAGTTATTGATCCCTCCTGTCTACCCTATCTATGCCCCACATAATTTAATACACCTCAATCATGCCCCCCCTGCCAAATCTCCTCTGCTCCAGGGAAAATAACCTCAGTCTATCCAATCTCTCCTTATAACTAAAACTCTCCAGCCCAGGCAATATCCTGGTAAGTCTCCTCTGCACACTCTCCAGTGCAATCACATCCTTCCTACAATGCGGATTCCAGATCTGCTCGCAATACTCTAGTTGTGGCCTAACCAGCGTTTTACACAGCTCCAGCATAACCTCCCTGCTCTTATATTCTGTGCCTCAGCTGATAAAGGCAAGTATCCCATATGCCTTGTTAACCACCTTATCAACCTGTCCCGCTACCTTAAAGGGCCGGTGGACATGTACACCAAGGTCCCTCTGATGCTCGGTCCTTCCCAGGGTCCTACCATTCATCGAATGTTATCCAGCCTAAAATTACACACAGACATCCTAAATTAAAAACAGAAAATGTTGGAAATACAGGTCTGCAGCATCTGTGGGGAGAGAAACATTTCAGTTCTGTGACTTTTCATAAGGACTGGCAAAGCTTAGTGATGTAACAGGTTTGAAGCAAGTAGATTTATATCCTAACCCTGGGGATCCAACTTCAAGTCTCTCTGTTTCCTTGTTCTTTCTCGTGGTCGTTTAGTCTTTTTGGATTTGGAAGGCATGGATGAGTCTATGGCTTGCTTCCCCATTGAAAAGAAACAGTGGGTTGAGACAACAGCCACTTGGGTGGTAGGAGAGAGTAACTTGTAAAACAAATTGGGGAAAAAAATGGGATAAGGCAAGGAAACAACTGTTGCAACTTGGTTAATCAGGGTGCCCTATTGCAATAAGGGACTAAGCCATGGTGGAAGAGATCTTTTAAATGTGCTTTTGAGATGATTATCAGGTTGGAAGCCCATCTTGGGAACATGGGGAACAAGAGGAGGTTATTTAGCCTCTCAAGCCTGTTCCGCCATTCAACGAGTTCTTGGCTGATCTGCAACCTAATTCTATGTACCATCTTTTGCCCCATATCCCTCAGTACCAATGGGGAGACGGAAAGATGGGCACTGTGCTCTTTGTCCCACAGAAAACTTGACATCCCACTAAATTGATTCAAATTGCTTGTGACTGACTTAACTAATACCTCAGCTACACTAAAATGTCAAATTCATGGATTGAATTTAAAAGATACGGATAGTGCATTTCCTGGCAAAGTTTTAGATATCATCTACTTTGAATGGTGTCTGAGATATTATGAACACTAACAGAAATACAGCAAAGTTTGTATCAAAATAATTCAGAATAAACTTGTCCTCAACCCCAGTAATCTGTTCAATGAACCCACAAAGAATGCAATGCACACTTGCATCATATTCATGTGACGCAAGTGAAATCAATGATGTATACAGAGCATTTCAAATTTCTAACATCCAGAATGAGTTTGGGAGAAAAAAAATTCCATTTTTCAGCTCAGTGGGATTTCCCTTGTTTGCTCCACTCATTTTTTTCAATCATAGCTAGAACATCTCCAACAATTTCTTCACATCCCTGTATTATTACCTATAGAGTCTCTTAAGGATCTGTCTTTTTGGCCCTTTCTCACCACTTCTCTCGACTCCTTCACTGCATCTGTGTGGTCAGACTGTTTTTCTGACATCCAGTCTCGGATGAGCTGAAATTTCCTCTAGTAATAAATTTAGAAGACTCAAGCCATTGTCTTCAGCTTCCACCACAAATTATGTACCCTTGCTGCTGATTCTAACCTTCTCCCAAGCCACTGTCTCAAGTTCTGCGACGTTGCTGCAGGAGCTCCTCAGGATAGTGTCCTAGGCCCAACTATTTTCAGCTGTTTCATCAATGACCTTCCCTTCGTCATAAGGTCAGAAATGGAGATGTTCCCTGATGATTGCACAATGTTCAGTGTCATTTTTGACTCTTCAGATCTGAAGTAGCCATATCCATATGCAGCAAGACCTGGACAACATTCAGGCTTGGGCTGACAAGTAGCAAGTATAATTTGTGCCACACAAGTGCCAGGCAATGACCATCTCCAACATGAGAGAATCCAACCACCTCCCCTTGACGTTCAATGGCATTACCATTACTGAATCCCCCACGATCAACATCCTGGGGGTTACCATTGACCAGAAACTGAACTGGACTAGCCCTCTCAATACTATAGCTACAAGAGTAGGTCAAAGGCTAGGAATTCTGTAGTGAGTTTTTCACCTGACTCCCCAAAGCCTGTCCACTATTTACAAGGCACAAGTCAGGAGTGTGATAGAATACACTCCACTTGCCTGGATGCAGCTCCAAGAATACTCAAGGAGCTTGACACCATCCAGGACAAAGCCCACTTAATTGGCACTCCAACCACCATCTTAAACATTCACTTCCTCCAGCACCAATGCACAGTGGCAGCAATGTGTACCATCTACAAGTTTAATTGCAGTGAAAGGTAACTTCAGCACCTTCCAAACCTGTGACCTAGAAGGACAAGGGCAGCAGATGCACGGGAACACCACCACTGGCAAGTTTCCTCCAAGCCAGACACTGTCTTGACTTGGAGCTATATTGCTGTTAATTCATTGTCAGTGGGTCAAAATCCTGGAACTCCCTTTCTAACAGTATTGTGGGTGTACCTATACCAGATGGACTGCAGTAGTTCAAGAAGGTGACTGACCACCACCTTCTCGAGGGCAATTAGGATGGGCAATAAATGCTGGCCTAACCAGCAACACCTACGTTCCATGAAAAAATAGTTTTAAAAAAATTGAAGCAGACTGTTTACAACCTTGGCATCCAATTCATCCTTGAATTGAGCTTATCAGCCTCATATCCTCCATCACAAAGACCACCTATTTCCACCTCTAATGTTGTTCATTTCTATTGAAATCGGTCTCTGCTGAAATCCTAATCTGTGCCTTTGTCACCTCCAGACCCGACTATTCTGATGCTCTTCTGACTGGCTTCTCATCCTCTATTCTGGATGTAAGGTCATCCAAAGCTATGCCAGCTATTTACCAGTATGAATCAAGTCTCACTCACCAATAATTCCTCTTCTTGCTGGCCTACATTGGCTCGTTGTCTCCCAATATCTCCAGTTTTAAACACTTATTTTCATGTTTAAATATCTTGCTGGCCTCACCTCTCCCTCGCTCCTCCAGCCCTACAAACTCTCTCAATTCTCCATTGCTCCCATACTGCATTCTTATCCATTCCCCACCTCCTCTTTTCGTATGACCATCACTGGCCATGCTTTCAGCTATCCAATCCCCACACTCTGGTATTCTCTTTCAAGTGCCCCATCTCCTTTTATTCCTTTAAGACTCCTATCAAAAATAAAACACCTTTTTGGCCAAGGTTTTGAAATGCTTTACTATTTCCATTTTACCTGCCTCTAGTTCTTCATTATCGCCCTTCTCTTTTCTAATCACTACATTTTTTCTAACCTCTACATTTTCTAAATTTTCATTTGGTTTCTTTTTTGAATGATGAACTGTAGATATTCCATTTTTTTAAGCTTTTTAATTTTAATTCCTCTGCTCCCTCAAGGAATTCCAACTGCTGATGTTCTGCTTGTGGCAGTATGTTTAGTTTCATCATTCCCTGGTAGAATATTTCTCATTGTGCACAGTCTTATTTGCTAATTTCTCTTCCAGTTGATCTGGGTTGGTTCCCTTTGCATCTCATTGAAATTGAGGCAGGTGATATTGGATTTGCTGAGCATTTCTGACATGAATCTATATTCCATTTGACTGCTCAAAACTGATTGGTTTCGCTTTCCTGCAGCAACTCCGTAACACAAGACCAGCATCCGTTCTCTCATGAAACGTCAATTTCCACAGTCAACACCTACATGTCAAAAAGGTCTCTTCTGCTTTTAAATAATTTAGAGGATTAAGTTAAGAACACAAAAAAATCGTAGCCCATGTACAGGGCTTATTGTAAGTGTCTCTATTCAGCTTATAGTGTGAAGACTACAGTAGCACTTAATTTAGAAAGGCAATACCTTGAATGGTTATAATAATAAACACAACTCAGTCACAATCTAAAAGAGAATGGGGGAAAGCTGTTGCACAATAACTAAAGTGGACACACGTATACTCTGAAGTATAGGATAATAGATGAAATAATGACAAGGAAACAAAGAGAATAGAATTGGAACAGGAAAAGTTGGAAAGGGGCCTTGAAGCAACTGAAGCTTTCCATTGTCAAGAAAATAAAAAAGAAGCATTTTTTAAAAAGCATATTGGAAAACAAAGTACAGGTTTGACCTCATTACCTAACCCTTTCTTTCGAACTTTAAAGGCAACAAGGTTCACTAGACTGATTCTTGAGATGGGGAGATTGTCCCCTGAGGAGAGATGGAGTAGACTAGGACTATACTTCCTGGAGTTCAGAAGAATAAGAAGTGATCTCATTGAAACATATAAAATGCTAAAGGGGCTTGACAGATTAGATGGCAGTGAATGTTTCCTCTGGCTGGAGAGTCTAGAATTACAGGGTTGTCAACTCTGGTTAAATATATTCCTGGAGGTTTCATCACATGACCTGCCCCCATACTCATACAAATAAGGAGCAGGAATAGGCCACTCATCCCTCAAGCCTGCTCCACGCTCCAGCCATTAGTCAGCCAACCCATCCATCCTTGTGACATACTGCCTTCCTTAGCCAATTGGAAAGCAAAAAGACTCATTACCCAACTGGATGATGCTTGACTGTCAGCCAAACAGCCTGTTTTCCCAACTTGTATATTTAAAGAGAAATAAGAGAAATATTCAAAGAAAATGACAGAAAAAATCCTTTATAACGTTCCAATGATTTTTCTCCAGGGTTGTACAGAGCAGTGTCCAGGAGATTGATCTTTAATTCTTGGAGGATCCAGGCCAACCCTGGAGGGTTGACAACCCAAAGGATTAGGGTTATAGTCTTAGAATAAGTGGTCGAATAATTTAGGATGGAGATGAGAGGGATTGCATTTCTCAAAAGGTTGTGAATCTTTGGAATTCTCTACCCCAGATGACTGAATGCTCAGTCATTGAGTATATTCAAGACTGAGACTGATAGGTTCTTGGATGTGAGGGTAAGGGTGCGAGTGGAATTGAGGTAGAAAATCAGCCGTGATCTTAGTGAATGGTGGGGTGGATTCAAATGGTCCACTCCTGCTCCTCTTTCATCAATCCTTACATTGGGATTTATAGCCATAATAAGGTAGATTTACAAAGATTAATGCACTGATGAAGCCTCACGATGCACTGTTGGCAACGTTAATCACCATATTTCATAGTGATATATGCATTGTGGAGGCTGCAGGAAAGAGCATTTATAAAGAATTATACCAAGTGTAAAGAGGATGAAGCACATGGAAGAATTAGAGCAGTTTAAGTTTCACTAACGCAAATAAAGTGTTAAATGGTATAGGTAAGGTGACCCCTGGATACTGGTTTGAGGAAAGTCAAGCCAGTAGGACCAAGAAAATGTGAATATAAATTGCTGAAAAGTAAACTCTGGACAAATTTTAGAGAGAAGAAAATCTTGGCTAAATGGTAAACATTTGAAGTAATTTGACAATGTGCTTCTAGTTAGCGACCACCTCTTGGTTAATGAAGACAATAGATTCAAGTCCCATCCTAAAACTTGAGTGCATAATCCAAACTGCCCTTGGTACTGAGGGAGTGCTACGCTGATGAAAGTGCTATTCTTTGGGTGGGTATTTAGGTGGACATAAAAAATCCCCATGACACTTGGGAAGAACCGAGAATTCTGGTATACTAGCCAACGTAGGAACAGGAGTAGACCGTTTAGCCCCTCAAGCCATTCTGAAATATCAGTTGATGTGCAACCTAACTCCAGAAACCTGCCTTTGCCATGTTGTTTGGCTAACAGAAATCAATCAATCTCAAGTTATAAAATTAACAATTGATCTGGCATCAATTACCATTTGTAATGAGAATTCCAAATTCTATCGTTCCTTGTGTGTAGAAGCGTTGCCTGATTTTACTAGCTGTAATTTTTAGACTATACCCCCTCACCCAAGACATCTAACCAGTGGAAATAGTTTCTCTCTATCTACCAAACATAGTCCTCTAAATATCTTGAAAGATTTGAACAAATCACTCTTTAACCCCTTAAATTCCAGGCAATACAATCCTAGTTTGTGTAATCTCTTCTCTTAAGTTAACCCTTGGAACCCAGGTCTCATTCTGGTAAATCAACGCTGCATTCCCTCCAAGGGCATCATTACTACAACAAAGAACAGTTTAACTGGCCATATATTGTGTTGTTTACAGGATTTCGATGTGTGTAAGTGAGCAGCTGCTTTTACCAGGACAAAATTAATTCTTAAAAAGTGTTTTGAAACTAATAGGATCAGGTGTGATAAAAATGCAAGTTCTTTCTTTACTTAATAAATGAGTTAAAGACATTGGGATGTTCAGAGTACAGTGGAATCTTTGGGTTGGGTGAGTTAAAAAGAAAGAACTTGCCTTTATATAGTGCCTTTTGCAATCTCAGCAGACCCAAGGTACCTTTACAGCCAATTAAGTACTCTTGAAGCATACTGTTGTAAGTTAGGAAATGTGGCAGCCAATTTACACACAGCAAGGTCCCACAAAAAGCCATGTGATATGATTGCATAATCTGTTTTTGTGGTGTTTACTGAGGGGTCAATCTTGACCAAAGCACTGGTCTGGACCAAGCTCTTCTTCAACATAGAGTCATGAGACCTTTTATCCACCTTGGAGAACAGATGGGGCCTTGGTTTAATGTCTCATCTGACAGTTCAGCACTCCCTCAGTATTGCACTGGGAGTGTCAGCCTAGATTTTTCTACTCAGTTCTCTAGAACGGGCTTTGAACCCACAACCATCTGACTCGGACATGATTACTCCCAACTGAACCATGGCTAACCCTAAGGCCCAGATCTTCTGGTCCCCAGATTGTTGTATGCTTCAGGACCCCTGACGCATTGACTCCATTGGAATTTCCTGGAAAGTTTGAACTTCGAATGGGCATTTCCCCTGCTCCCCAGGATCATCCAAAAAGATCTCCAACTCTGGGAGTCAGAGACATTGGATGATTTCAATTTACTTACTTAGGTAGTTACTCAGGAGATGTTTGACAGAAAAATCCTAGTCTCAACCCCCAATTATCCCATGACCCTTCCCCACCCTCAACCTCCCACCAACCAACCGACCGGACCTGACTAGCTTTCACCTCCCAACTCTCCCCCTGAACGCGGTCTCCTCCCTGACCCTCCCGACTCCCCCAACCAGACCTGACTAGCCCTCCCACCCAACTCCTCCCCCTGATTCCCACTGGACCTGATCTGACTAGTCCCCACCATCTGACTCCCGACTCCAGTAACCCAGCTGTAGCAGTAAGGTTAGTGTCTTCCAATGTGGAAGAGGTGGACCTTGTCAGGTTTGGCCCTCTTCCGGTTCTGGATGTTTTTGATTGCTCACATACTGGACTAACACTTTAGGTGGATGGATAGGTATGGATGCACTTACAAAGGGGTCACCACTGTCAGGTGAATGTGCTATTGTACCAGTGTATTCTATTGCTTGAGGTTTGTCTTCCACCTGCTCAACAGACTCTCAGAGTGTTGAAGGATCAGAGTCACACTCATGTACTTATTGGTCCAATTGGTTAGTTACCGCTTCAGTAAGAACAAGTTTATCCTCCATCTGCTGTATATCTTCTTGGAAAAGGGCTGGATTATCAGCCTCTGTGAAGAGTGTTGAAAAATTGGTGCTGAAGTCCTAATCTAGACCGTCAGTGCATGTGGATGGTTTGAGGGGCTCCGATTTGGTCTCATTGATGACTACCTGTTCATTGGTGTGTTCCGCTGCCTTGATGAGGTTGAGGTCAAAACAAGCATTTTGGCTCAGAAGAGAGAATTCCTGACTGCGAATAATCTATCATGTTTCCAGTATCTGTTTGTTTTTGTATTGGAACATTGTTTGCAACATCCCTATTACTTGATCTTTTCTGGGCCAAATAACTGGAATGTAGATGGCTTCAGGCATTGTTTCCCTGACGATGGTTCTTTGTCAGACGAGACTATTACACTTGCTCCTGTATCCAGTTTGAAATTAGTGATATGTTCATCGACACAAATGTTTGCCTTCCAGAACATGTATCTTGGATCTTTGCTCTTACCTAGTGAACTCTTCTGGTTGAGATTCCTCAATTTCGTTGATGGCCTTCTGTGCAAAGATTCTCTCGTTATCCTCTTTGCATCCAGAGGTTTTAGATCTGCAAACTTTCCAAAATGTCAACACCTTTTACAATGAAAGCAGACTTGCAAACTTCTTTAAAATTGATTTTTGGGGTCCTTCATAGCTGCCATCATGTTGTATGTTGGTTGTGACTGGCGAGTGATGGTTGCAGAGACATAGACATGTCTGAACAATAACTGTTTATTGAATGAACATAACTATTTACAGATGTGCATGAAGTTAAAGTCACCATAGTCCTAGAGGACCACAGGCTGCTCTGTCATTAGAGAGAGACAATTGGTAATGAGTTTAACCTGAGGGTCACCACACCTCAGGCGAGAGGCAAGGTTGAGAAGGTGGAGTCTTCATGGTTGACCTTAGCCAGTACCAGAATTGAACCCACATTGTTGGCATCACAAACCAGCTGTCCAGCCAATTGAGCTAACCAATGCCAAACAATTTATACAAGATATACAAGACTATGAGTGTTATTCAGACTAAGCCATGAGCTTTCTCCTCAACTCTTGGTCGGGTGTCTCTTACATCATCATGTGGGTGGTACCATTTCTCCAGTCCCACACATTAATTCTTTCAGCCCTGAACACCCGAATACTACACGGTATGCACCCAGTTTATTGAAATGTTAGTATTCACTCTCTAGCAAAAGAAACACAGATGAAAACAGTTGTTGCTGACTTATCTTTTTCATTTCTGTAAAAGTTAGCGAATGCAATTCATTGTATGGAATGAGCCAAAGCAATTACAATAGGGAAAATACTGAAACTGTCGCATTTGCTGCAATCAATATGGAACTAAGACTTGAAAATCTAATTTGCCTTTGATTTTTATAAGGTGCAATCCTTGGCTTCTTCAGTTTTACTGTAGGAGCATTTGTGTTGGAGAATAAATTACTGCTGCACCAAATTGAAATGCAGACTACTGCATTCGGGTAGGTGAAATTGATACAAGCTATAACTTTTTGTTAAAATCGTAGAATAGCACAAAACTCTATGCGCAACCTGGACTTTAGATCTGAAAATATGCCTGATGATGTCTTCGTTATGTCAACATCAAATTACACTTAAGTATCCTTACAATCTCATTAAGTTGCACCCATAGAACCATAGAAAAGTTACAGCACAGAAGGAGGCCATTCGGCCTATCTTGTCCATGCCAGCCCGAGGACACCCAGGTGCCCTTTCTAATCCCACCTTCCTGCGCCTGGCCCATAGCCCTGCAGCTTACAGCACTTAAGGTGTAGATCCAGGTACTTTTTGAAAGAGTTTAGAGTTTCTGCCTCTACCACCAACTTGGGCAGTGAATTCCAGACACCCACTACCCTCTGCGTAAAAAAGTTCTTCCTCATGTCCCCCTACACCTTCTGCCACTTACCTTGAATCTACGTCCCCTGGTTCTAGAATTCTCCACCAAGGGGAACAATTTTATCCTGTCCACTCTATCTATTCCCCTCATAATTTTGTACACCTCACTCAAGTCACCTCTCAGCCTTCTTTGTTCTCAGGAAAATAACCCCAACCTATCCAATCTCTCCTCATAACTACTTTTTTCTGACCCTGGCAACATTCTTGTAAACCTCCTCTGCACTCTCTCCAGAGCTATTATGTCCTTCCTGTAATGTGGTGATCAGAACTGTACACAATACTCCAGTTGTGGCCTCACTGGTATTTTATACAATTCCAAAATTATAACCTTACTTTTATATTCTATACCTCTGCTGCTGAAGGAGAGCATTCCATATGCCTTCTTTACAAACTTGTCTACTTGAACTGCTACCTTCAGGGACCTGTGTGCTTGTACGCCAAGATCTCTCACTTCATCTACCCCTCTTAGTATATTCCCATTTATTGTGTAATCCCTGTAACTGTTTGACCTCCCTAAATGTATGATCTCACACTTCTCTATGTTAAAATCCATCTGCCACTTTACCGCCCTCTCCACCAACTCATCTATATCATTTTGGAGATATGTTTATCCTCTACACTATCCACTACTCGGCCAGTCTTTGTGTCATCTGCAAATTTCCCAATCGTGCCCCCCACGTTCACGTCCAAATCGTTAATATATAACACAAACAGCAAGGGTCCCAACACCAAGCCCTGTGGAACACCACTTGAGACAACTTTCCATTCGCAAGGGCATCCATCGACCATTACCCTTTGTTTCCTGTTACAAAGCCAACATTTTATCCAGTTTGCCACATTACCCTGAATCACATGAGCTTTTACTTTCCTAACCAATCTGCCATGTGGGACCTTGTCAAATGCCTTGCTAAAATCTATGTACACAACATCCACTGCACTACCTTCATCAACCCTTCTTGTCACTTCCTCAACGAATTCAATCAAATTTGTGAGGCAAGAACTTCCTTTAACAAATCCATGCTGACCATCCCTGACTAGTCCATGCCTTTCCACATGACAGTTAATCCTATCTCTCAGGATTGATTCTACTAATTTGCCCACCACTGATGTAAGACTAACTGGCCTATAACTATTTGGCATTTCCTTTGATCCCTTTTTAAACAATGGAACTACGTTTGCATTTCTCCAGTTCTCCGGTACCTCCCCTGTATCTGGTGAAGATTGGAAAATCATCCTCAGAGCATCTGCTATCTCCTCCCTGACTTCCTTCAGCAGCCTCGGAAACAATCCATCTGGCCCTGGTGACTTATCAACTTTCAAGTAAAAATGAACATAAATCAGCATAAAATGCCAGAACTCACAAGGAAATGTCAAATTCACATCAGTGCATTTCTTCCCTTAGTCTTAAAGTTTAGGAACATAGGAACAGGAAAAGACCATTCAGCCTGTCGAGCCTGCTCCGCCATTCAATACGATCATGGTTGATCGAACACTTCAATGCCTTTAACCTACACAATCCTCATAACTGTTTACATTATTGTTGTTAATCATAAATCTATCAATTCCCTACCTTAAACATACTCTTAAACCTCAAACATGGCTGAGCTTCCACGGCCCTCTGGGGTAGAGAATTCCAAAGATTCACAACCCTCTGAGTAAAGAAATTTCTCCTCAACTCGGTCCTAAGTGGCTTCCTCCTTATTTTCAAGTTCTGTCCCAAAATTGTTTCAACTCATTTAACCATCATTCATGCAGATAACCCATGATTGGGGAAGATTGTCAATTTTGCCATGACTTAGTGAGGATTTATTTTTGGGTGGGGGTTGGGGGGGTTAAGAAAAAACTCAAGAAGCTGTTATTAAGAAACCAAACATAACTCCTTGCTGAAATGGAGAAAGGCTTTATTTCCCACTGTACCAACATTTCTTTTTCTTTCAAATTTATTTTTAACTGAATTCAATTTCTCAAACTGCTATGGTGGGGTTTGAAATCATATTCTCTGGATAGTAGGTTTCGGAATTTGGATAAATCAACCATTAACATAACCAATTCATTACCATCACGCAACAGAGGGAGGGTTATAACAGAGGAGAGATTATAATGAGGGTAAATGTAACAAGGTGGAGTGGTGGGGGGTTGGAGTGGGAGGAAGTTATCTTGGCCCCAGAGAAGGAGTGAGAAAGTAAAAAAAGGCGAGATAAGAGCAAGCTGAGGAAAGATAGGGAAGAGAGAAAAGTCAACCCACTAGTATAGTTCCAAAAGCAGCTGCAGTCGACCATTTAGTGGACCTCCTAACCATACAAGAACTGTTTGGAAGATGTACCTGGTTTACTGCTGAACTCAAATACTCAATGACCTGATTTGTATATGTCTGCTATGGATGGAGGGGGCTGGGATGGCTAGTGTGTGGCTCAGAATAGTGCCAACAGCACTGGTTCAATTCCCGTTCCGGCTGAGGTAGACTTGGGGCCTGCTTCATGCTTGATGCAGAGTGGTGCCCCTCAATTTTCATAACCAATTATGTCTCGCTGTAACAGGGAGCGATGCCTACAGTCCCTAGTGGATTATAGCTAATTAACTACCTATCTATTCCTGATTGGTTTGCAGGATGTTGTTTATGGCACTGAAAGAAATAAGTTGTCCCCTGCTGTGGACCGTGCAGTGTGGATGACACAGCAAAATGGGAAATTAATGTGCTGCAAATGAAAATACCAGGAATTTTGAATTTAGCAACATAAGCAAGCTGGTTGCTAGTTATCAGAGCTGGGATTGGCTTCTTCATCTAGATACTAATCCCATTGATTGACTTCAGTTCAAAGCTCCATTACCAGTTGGATTTGGATCTTGAATTGATTGTGGATTTGAAGCAGTTGACATATTTCCTTCTGGTTGGCAGATGTCTGAAACAAACAACACCCCATCCTCAAGGTTTCTTTGCCTTTCTTTGAGACTTTAATCTTGCATGGTGTGGTTCACTCATGATTTCTACAAGTTACAGTACAGTTTGTGTTTTCTGTCAGTAATTTTGAAAAGAACATTTTCTCCGAAAATTTGCTGCACATTGTTGGATGATCTGTCCCAAAGATTTAGTCTCAAGAGTAGACAAAACCACATTTCAGATGCACACAAACCTTAATAATCAGTAAAATAGTTAATCCTCAACATCACAATTCTTAAAATATATTGAATTATAAAGGGGTAATGTGAGATGGAGCATATGTGCAACGAAGGTTGCTAATTTGCTTTGAATTGTTTCTAGAACCAGGTATTATTTGCATTTATTGTGATATTGTATCACACAAGGCTCCCACAGCTCAGGGAACGCTTGATCTATCCCAGTTCAGTCTCTTTCGTTACTGAATGCACAAATAAATTGGAAACCTTCTCTTGTAATTGCTCTTGCTTCATAACGTGCATGTCAGCCAGCTGTTGGGGCATTGAACTCAGCTGCTGCATAATCACATCACATTATGGATGCTTTATATCATGTAGCAATCTTCTTCGTTGGCTTCGTTATATTAAAAAAACAAAATTACCAAAATCATAAAAGGTGTTATGTAAATTAGGTGGGCTTGGTGAACAAACTGCTCAGATAATCTTCCACAACTCTTTAAACCTGAGCTCACCCAAAACTTTGCTGCCCGCCTCCTTATTTTCACCAAGCCCTGTTCACCTGTTCACCTCCTGTGCTCGCTGACCTACTAGGCACCTGATTAAACCGCGGCTTGACTTTAAAATTCTCATCCTTGTTTTTAAGTCCCTCCATGGCCTCACCCCTCTCTGACCTGAATTTCATGGTTCCCTGCTGGTGGGTTTTTGGGTGGGGTGGGTGGGGTGGAGAGCGTGAAATAGAACGAATGGGCTTCTTGCTGGGTTCCCACCCGCTCCGAACTCTAAGCGATTTTTACACTGGGGTAAGTGAGGCCATGGGCCTTGCCCCAATTGAGGCCCTTAAACGGGCAATTATTGACCACTTAAGGGCCATTTCTTGCCCAATTTTTAGGCTGCTAGGAGAACTTCCCAGGTGTGGGAGAAGCCCAAAAATGATCATGCTTAGACCTCAGGCAGGAAGGGTGGGGAATCATCTCCAGCAGATGCCCCTTTCTAACGTCGGGTGCCTTTCTCTTAAGATCCGGTGGCTCCTGGGATTTGCACACATCTAATTCTGGCCTCTTGAGCACCCCTGGTTTTCATTGCTCTGCCATTGTGTTGCTACGCCTCACCTTCCTGGGCCCTGAGTTCTGGGATTCACTCCCTAAACCTCTCCACCTCTCTTTCTTCTTTCCTGGTGTTCACTAAGAGATTGAGGGAAGGTTTGTTAGAGACGTACAAGAGTGTGATGGGCTTAGATAAGGGAGACAAGGAAAAACTCTTCCCATTAGCTGATTGTGCAAGGGGACACAGATTTAAGATTTTGGGCAGGGGGAAATGTGAAGAAGAACGATTTTTACCCAGTGAGTGGTGATGACCTGGAACTCATTACCCAGGATGGTGCTGGAAGTAGAAACAATGATTTCAAAATGAAATTGGATGGACACTTGATGGAAATAAACTTGCAGGGCTACGGAGACCAAACCGGGGAATGGGACTGACTGGATTGCTCTGCAGGAGCCAGCATAGATTTGATGCGCTGAATGTCCTCCTGCTGTGCCATAAATTACTCTATGTCTCTCAAACCCAGCTCTTTGACCAAGCTTTTGGCCATTTGCCTTAATGTCACTCTATGTGTCTTGTCAAATTTTGCTTTATTATGCTCCTGTGAAGTGCCTTGGGACGTTGTACTATCTTAAAGGCGCTATATAAACACAAGTCTAGTGTTTCAATGAACAGAATCTGATCATGTATCCTCTATTAATAGGTCTAAAATCTAATGAGTTCCTTGAGGTTCTAAATTTTTTTTATTTCCATTTGCTGCATTGAACTATGTATTGAACCTTTTTCCCAATAACCATAAGACCATAAGACATAGGAGCAGAAATTAGGCCATTCGGCCCATCGAGTCTGCTCTGCCATTCAATCATGGCTGATAAGTTTCTCAACCCCATTCTCCCACTTTCTCCCCACACAACACAATTAATCAACACAATTAGGTAGGAATGCCCCAGAGCTGCCAAGGCATTCTTCTAAATATGTTTTATGTTTAAAGTCTGTCCACCATCTACAAGGCACAAGTCAGTCATTTGATGGAATATTCTCCACTTCCCTGGATGAGTGCAGCTCCAGCATTCAAGAAGCTTGACCCCATCCACAATAAAGCAGCCCACTTGATTGACAACTCATCCAGCACCTTAAACATTCACTGCCTCCACCACCGACACACAGTGACAACAGTGTGTACCATCTACAAGATGCACTGCAGGAATTCACCAAGCCTCCTTAGACAGCACCTTCCATCCCATGACCATGACCACTACCATCTAAAAGGACAATGGCAGCAGACACATGGGAACACCACCATCTAGAAGTTCCCCTCCAAGCCACTCACCATCCTGACTTGGAAATATATCGCCGTTCCTTCACTGTTGCAGGGTCAAAATCCTGGAACTCCCTCCCTAACAGCACCCTGGATGTACCTACACCACATGCACTGCAGTGGTTCGAGAAGGCAGCTCACCACCGCCTTCTCAAGGGCAATTAGGGATGGGCAACAAATGCTGGCCCACTTCCCAAAATGAATATTTTAAAGATAAATAAACAAAAAAACTGGATAAAAATTATGTATTTTGTCTTCCAGCATAAGTGATGCATTTCTATTTTTCAACCTGTAAGGTAATTTACCTCCAAATGAACTTGTGGCACTCTTTGCTCAGCTGCAGTTTGACAGGAGTGCGCTTGATTTTTTTTCGCTCTCTCCACAAAAAGACGTATTTGGTTTTTCTGTGTGCGATAAGCTGAGGCGAATGGGCCTATATGGGAGTTTAGAAGAATGAAGGCTGATCTTATTGAAACATACAAGATTCTGAAGGGGCTTTTTAAAAATCTTTCCTGGGATGTGGTTGTCGCTAGCAAGGCCAGCATTTGTTGCCCATCCCGAATTGTTACCCTTGAAGTGAGTGGCTTGCTAGGCTAATTCAGAGGGCAGTCAACCACATTGCTGTGGATCTGGAGTCAGATCTGTGGATATAGGCCAGACCAGGTAAGGATGGCAGATTCCCTTCCCTCAAGGACATTAGAGAACCACATGGGTTTTTATAACAATCAATGGTAGTTTAATGGTCACCACTACTGAGGATAGTTTAATATTCCAAATTTTATAAGCTGAATTTAAATTCCACCTGCTGCTCGGATCAGCTTTGAGTCTGTGTCATCACAGCATTAGCCTGGGCCCCTGGATTACTAGTCCAGTAGCATTAGCACAATGCCACCATCTATTTGTGTGTCAGGGTAGATGCTAAGAGGATGTTTCCTCTCGCTGGGGAATCTAGAACTTGGGAGCATTGTTTCAAAATAAAGGGCCTCCTACTTAAGACTGAGATGAGGAGGAATTTCTTCTCTGAGGGCAGTTAATCTTTGGAATTCTCTACTCCAGGAAGCAGACTCTGTCGTAAATCTTAATGCAGACAATATGTTTTCTCTTATTGAATTAACTGACATTCCACCAAAAATTGACAAAGCAAAGGCGAACATCTATATTGATGGGCCAAAAAACGCTTCTGAATTACATGATTGTTTTAGTTCACTGGCCCATGGACTCTTCTCATTGTTTCAAAGCTGCAGTAACATGAAAAAATAAATGGCTTCACAACTAGCCTGCCCGATGTTCCCTGGGGACCATTTTATCACCATGATGTAAAACGTTTGGAATTGCACTCAATGACTGCCATTATTTCTTAATTAGCACTCTCGATTACTAAGGTAGCGTTTTGGATTCGACATCACTTGGACTCTAATGCTGAATCAAAATGCAGCACAGCTCTGGGAGCTATCATGTACTGAGCTGGATCTAATGTTGCAATATTATAACATAAATTAAAACAATTTCCACACTGATATACAGATAAAAGTCCAAAATGTTAAAAGAAAGACTTTAGAATGAGTGGTGAGGGTGCCTTTCTGTGGTCATTGGCAATGAATCTGTGCCATGCCTGACCTGGGTATGCCCGATCTTGTCGAAAGTGGGAAAGCTGTTTAGCAAAAACTTCCTCGAGAAATTGGAAAATTTTACAGGGACAAAATTAATTTAAAATGTCAAAATCCTACTTTGTTCACTTAGACCCCCTATTATTTGTTATATTCGAAAGATTAGATTGATTATATTTACCTGCTAGTCTGTTAAAACCTGAAAATGTTGGTTTCTGATTCTATGCCTGAATGCATGTTGCATGGAATTAGCCTTTCAATCATATTTTCTGTGCCGATATTTAGGAATGTGTCTTCAATTGAAGGACACTTGAAGGAAACAAAGTGTTATTAGCTGTTGAAGACACGTCTTTAGATTACTGTAAAGTCCCTATAAAGCAAAGTGAAATTCATTAAACAAACTTCTAGAAAATGAGACTGGCATCCAGCATAGATCAATCTTGTAACAGTGACATTAGAATGATCTTGGACAGCTTGAACAAAGCTATAACTAATCCACTATATACTACAAATGGCCTCGGTTAGATTACTAAGTCCAGTCCTGATCTCTTCACCTGGTGGGTGATATTTAGGCAGAGTGCGGGCGTTGGGGGTGGGGGCATAGGGCAGACATTAGATCAATTCCCAGTTTGACATATTTGAACCTACTAAGGTAGGTTCAAAGTGCTGGGACTCTTTAGAGAAACATAGACTTAGGGGTAATTTAATCAAGGTTTTTCAAAGAAAGGAATAAATTATGTTTGCATTGGTGATTCATACTAATTAAGTAGGTTAGTGGGGACTGGGGTAGGTAGGGGGATCACAATTTTAAATTGCACAAGGCCAGACTTGATGAGATGTCATGCTGGAACATGCTACCTTCTCGAATGGTGAATGCTGATTCACTGAATACTTTCAAGTGAGAGCTAGGCCAGTTTCTGACAGGGACAGAAATGATCCTGTACAAAAGGTACTGTACAGTATGAAATTATTAGGGCTAGAATGATCATCTGGACTAGTTTTGATAATCAAATGGTGTCAAAGACAAATTTCCCAGATTTTTTCCCCACAAATTTGCATGATTTCTACATGGTTTTTAACATTCCCCAGGAGATCATATGGTTTTATGAGGGGTGGGGTGTCTGTATATAGTGGTGCATAAGGCACCAAAATTGTGTGGGACGGGCTGGAAGGAACAGCAGTCTTTTCCTGTTTGCCATTGTTCTTATGTAAAGAGAATGCAATGGTCCTGAAATTCCTCAGACCCTTTTAAGGATGTGGAATTTTGTGGTAGGTCTGCACCCTTCTCTGTCTGTTTACCTTGCCCTTGACCCATCCTATATCACAGAGAAGGGTTCATTTGCATGTTTGAGCCAGGTGATGCATGCCACCAGCACCGCAGCAGAGGAGTCTACTCTGAGGTGCCATAGGAAAATCATTGCAGCAACTATCATTCCAACGGGAAACCCTGAAACTTTTATTGAACTGAAGATTGTAACCCTTTTAGGCTATTGCAAAAGTGTGGCGGTCTATTGTAGTCTCACCAGGCTGACCCAACAATTCTGGCAAACTTGGGTTTGTTAGCATCAGTAATCAACATTCCTGTTCAATGCAGGCATTGCGAGAAAAGTTAATGATCCCCAAAGTTGATGATCAAAATTGATTTTTTTGGGAAAAACAACTCAATTTAGGTTGAGGAAAGACATATTTTTCTCAGCTCGATATGCTTTTAAATGTAAAATCAATAGATTTTATTTGACATCATTCAATTTGAAAACAGTATGAAATACTGGAATGCATAGATTATGCTCAGCTTCTCTTTTCCACTAAAAGATGTCTCCTTAAACGCCTTTCCCTTGCCTCCTCCATCCTCACCCCGAGAACAAGTTCAAGGAGATCATAGACAAGTCTGTTATTAATATTGAGAGCATCTGTTTAACTGCCTTTAAATGCCTTGCATTTCTTCCCTCAGACCACCTGATCAAACTTCCCCTAAGGTTCCCACTCCGTTGCCATAGTCCTGATCTCACATCTTTCTTTAGTTTCTCTGAGCTCCCCTTGTGCCCTCTCCAAGCATGACCTGTCTGTGAAACCAAAATTCCAGTGCATTATCAATTTTAACCTCTCTGCCATTGCTGACCATGCCTTCAGCTGCCGAGGCCTTAAGTTTCAGAATTCCCTCCCTCAACTTCTCTGTCTTTCTACCTTGCCTCCTCTAAGATGCTCCTTAAAACCTACTCTTTTGCCCAAGCTTTTGGTCATTTACACTAATATTTTCTTATGTGGCTCAGTATCAAATTTTGTTTGATAACGCACATCAGGATATTTTATAAAGTTAAAGGTGCTAAATGCAATTTGTTGGTGTTTTTTTTGATCTAGGCCACAGCTAGGAACTAAATCATGTCAATTTTGAATATTTTTAACAAACCAGTATTCACTCCATGAACAACTTTTTGCAGAGGTTGCTGACTCTGCATAAAGAAATGTTGACATCTAACTTATTTTTATGCTTACGTGACTTATATTCATGTTCCCTGATATTTCTGAATCTAACACATGAACAAAATTTAATCCCTTCATTATTTTAAATACTCAATCAAAACGTCTCACAATCTATGGTTTTCTAAAGTAAAAGGACCTAGCTCTCGGACATTATTAAGTTTACTAACAGATTTTAAGTTAAATATCAGTCTAGTGGCCTTCCCCTGAACTCTTTCTAGGACCTCTATTTCATGACTACGTGAAGGACCCTCACAGATGGACTCTAGGTTAGAAAAAAACTGCACTACAGTGATCTGAAATCAGTTTTCTTATATTAGATTTTAAATTAAGCTTGTGGCTTAGCAATAGCATCCATGGCTCTTGTTGTTGTCTTAATGTATCAGGTTGATGACTGTTCTGACAAAAAGTTGTTGACCTGGAACATTAACTCTGTTGGTTACAGTTCAGTAGGTCTAAAGGAGTCTTCATAGTCATACGTAGGTTAACTGTAAATATTGACTCTTCACAAATATACAGTAAAGGGTGCAAGCTAGGAGCTGGCTCCATGCTTGCTGGTACACATGGATCTGTCCAACGTTTGACTGACCCTGGGTGCGGGTCATGTACTCTGTTACATCACTGTGTGGGTGGTACTGTACTCAGTCCCACATTAACCCCATATGTACCAGATACTACAGCTCTCAGCCAGAATATGAACTTTTTGAGCCCCAGAGCAGACAGCCCCAATGATTGGAGGTTAGACAATATTATTTTTAAATATCAGGCTGATATCCAATGGGGTATGCAAGTCTGGATGGCATAACCACTGAATCAATAGGAGTATTCTCATCTCTGAGCCAGAAGGGTTGAGATGGGCCCCACTCTGTAGACAGACCCGGTGAGCAGAGGCCAGAATATCAGCTCTGAGTACTGGATTCACAAGCAGTGGCTCACAAATCCAATGGACGAGGGATAACCCCATCAGAAATGGTAGGTCTTGGTTGCAAACCCCTCCCTAGGAGAAGGTACTTCAGAGATAAAAGATCATGAGGCAACAGGAAACCATCTGAAATATTAACAGAAAATCCTAGAAATATTAAACAGGTCAGGAAACATCTGTGAATAAAGAAAGAAAGTTAATGTATCAGGTCGATGACTGTTCTGACAAAAGGTTGTTGACCTGAAACATTAACTCTGTTTCTCTGCACAGATGCTTCTAGACGTCCTGAATATTTCTGACATTTTCTGTTTTCTTTTCAGATTTTCAGTATCAGTAGCTTTGCCTATGTATTACAAAACCACCGGATCTACTCTTCTCAAGTAAGTGGCTCAAGAATTTTATGTGCAAGCACCTTCCAGAGGTTAGAACACAACCAGGCTTATCACTTTTTCTGGATTATCAGGGGATCTCTCAGAATGGAAGCTGCCAGCAATCAGTCTTGTGCTTGCACAGGTCTTGCAGACTGAAAATGCAAAAGTTTAATTTCTGAAGTTAAATCTAAAACTAAGAATGTAGAAATTAATCAACAAAGGCATTGATTGTTCTTCAAGAAAGGGTTGAGATAGGGGAGGGGGCTTTGTAATAAAAGCAAAAAATTGGGAGAGGCAGTGGCATAGTGTTATTGTCACCGACTAGTATTCCTGAGACCCAGGGTAATGCTCTGGGGACTTGGGTTTGAATCCCATCACAGCAGATGGTGAAATTTGAATTCAATAAATATCTGGAATTAAAAGTCTGATGATGACCATGAAACCATGGTCATAAAAACCCATCTGGTTCACTAATGCTCTTTAGGGAAGGAAATCTGCTGTCCTTACCTGGTCTGGCCTACATGTGACTCCAGACCCACAGCAATGCAGTTGACTCTTAAATGTCCTCTGCACAAGGGTAATTAGGGATGGACAATAAGTGCTGGCTTAGTCAGGAGTGATGCATCCACATCCCAAATATGAATAAAAAAAATGCTGGAAACACTCAACAGGTCAGGCTGGGAGAAACACAGTTGACATTCCAGGCCACCTTTCATCAGAACCTTCATCCTTCAATGTATCATATGGCATATTCGATCCGTTATGTTGCATGTATTCTGTGACCGGCTATTTGGTGTTAAGTGCAGCCTATTTTTGTTCAAAAACAAAAATTGTTGGAAAAACTCAGCAATTTTCTGTGGAGAGGAATACGGAGTTAACGTTTCGAGTCACTATAACTCTTCATCAGAACTGTAGAGAAGCTAACTAAATGTTCAGACTAGCTGAAAGAGAAAATTATATGCATTTGAGAGACTGTATGGATACTCTGTGGTATTACTGGGGCACCCTTTGGGGGAAAGAGGTGGTAGAGTCTTTGGAGAGGTTCAACCCAATTCAGAGAACTCCTGAGGAAAGACAAGACCTTGTCATGATTTGGAATGCACCGCCTGGAAGGATTCAATAGCTTTCATAAGACCATAAGACATAGGAGCAGAAATTAGGCCATTCGGCCCATTGAGTCTGCTCCGCCATTCAATATTGGCTGGTAAGTTTCTCAACCCCATTCTCCCTTTCAAAGGGGAATTGGATAAATACTTGAAGGGGAAAGGTATGCAGGACTATGGGGAATGAGCAGGGGCGGTGGGACCAATTGGACAGCTCTTTCAAAGAGGTGGCACAGGCTAGATGAGTCCAACGACTTTGTTGATTGCTGTATGTTTCCATTAATCTCAAATATAATCAAAAGCTGTGTGTAACGCAAGAACACGTTGTGCTGGGAGCTCGAAACGCAGCAACAATCTTTCTTTTCTCTCTTACACACCGTGTCCGAAGGATCCATCCAAGATTGGGTCATTAGCAAAATCCACCTCAGGGCACAGGACACAAACAAAATCCCTTGTTGTTTTCAGTCATCTGCGGTGCCAATGTTTTATATCATGCCAACTGCCCGCTAGATTGGCAATTGAAAAAAAAAACCGTGGGTGTGTAAAAAAAAAACTTGGCCGTTTCAAAACCGGTTCTTGATCAGAAGGGATGTTTGTTTTTGACAAAGGTTTGTTATTGTTAAGGAAGAAAGGGGAACGGCAGTTCATTCAAAAAGACAAAGGGTGGTTGAGGGGGGGGGGGAGGGGGGAGGGGGTGCGGTCTTCAGTTAACAGCCCCGAAAATACAAAATGGCAGCGGTCGGCCACGCGCCGCCCAACGGCCGGACCGTTCGATCGGGGAGGCGGGAAAGGCAGGAGGCGGGCGGGCTCGCGACGATCCGCCAATCAGAACGGCGTCTGGGAGTGGCGTGTGTGGAATAAAACCGTTGCCGGGGTGGGTGGTGCGGCGGTGAGCGGGGGGGTGGGGGGGGGGGGGGGGGGAAGCACGTGAGCCTCTCCTGACCCCGCCCCCTCCCGCGGCAACGCGCGAGCGGACCGAGTAGGGCGAAGCCCCCCAACCAACCAACCATTATAACCAGTCACGTGAGCGGCAAACCGCAACTCCTCCTGTGCCAGTTGCTGATCCACCAGTTGTTGTTGCCCATTGAAATTTGGGGGTGGGGGGAGGGTCCATTAGTCGTCACTCCTAACCCCTCCTAACCAACGAAATCTGCCAAAGCCATCAACCCTCACCCCTCCTGCCGATTTTTTTTCCCACTTCTTTCACAAAACAACAAAAAAAAATGAATATACTAAAGCTCCACCGCCCGGTAAGTGCCTCTATCTCATTTTGATTGCCTTGGCGAAGTGGTATTGTCGCTGGACCGATAATCCAGAGACACCGGGTAAGGCTCTGGCCAGCCGGGTTCAAGTCCCGTCGTGGCAGATGGTGGGATTTGAATTCAGTAAGAGTCTGGTGATGACCGTAAAGCCATTGCCGATGGTCGTAAAAAAACCCACCTGGTCCATGGATGCCCCTTTGGGGGGGGGGGAGGAAGAAAATGTGCCACCCTTACCTGGCTTGGCCTACATGTGACTCCAGGCCCGCAGCCATGTGGTTGACTCAACGTAGTCTGAACAAAGGGATGGGCAATAATGGCTGGCCGCTAGCCAGAGATGCCCACGTCCCGCAAATGAATTTTTAAAACAACTTTGTTAAGTTATTTTTCAAAGGTGAGATGGGATAAAATTGAAGTTGACGAGTTTTTTAAAAAAAAAACAGTTTGCGGTTGTTTGGGCTGTTGCGTGATTTCGTGTGATTTTTGTGCTGCCCCTGGTTTCGTTTGGGTCCAGTTGTTTTCCAGATTTGACACTTTCGTTAAAGGTAAGCGGATGGGTTAATGGCTTCCCATAAGGCTTTGCACCTGGCAGGTCAATTTGGAAGTGGAGGTGGCATTGCCGTGTTGCCGGAGACTTGCTTACGACCATTTCCACGCACAGCAAGATCCCACCCAGATACATCCCCCCCACCCCCCCCACCCCAACCTCCAACCCCACCAAGCTTGTTTTGATAGAGCAAATGGAGAGAAACCGTTTCCACAAGTAGAAGAGTCATTCACCAGCGGACACAGATTTAATGCAAATGAACCAAAAGCGAGATGAAAACTTTTTTTTACTCTGCGAGTTGTTATGATTCAGAGTGAGCTGCCTGAATGGACGGTGGCAGATCCAGTAATATTTTTCAAAAGGGAATTGAATAAATACTTGAAATGGAAAACATTTGCAGAGCTGTGGGGAGAGAGAAGAGGGAATGGAATTAATTGGGTAGTTCATTCGATGAGCCAGCACATGCACAATGAGCCGAATGGCCTCCTTCTGTTTGGTTCCACATTTAACTAGTTGATCTGTTTTTGGTAGAATTGGTCAAGAGGGAAGTGACACACCTTGGTTTTGCTGTGTCGTAGAATCAAAGGGAACCATTTTAATGGCAGTGACCTCGTCTAGTTTACGGATGACGTTACTGTCTTTGAGAAGTTAGTGGTTATCGCGTAATCGGTGGAGTTAAAGTCAAAGTCTCTATCAAATAGTGCTGGCGGAGTTGGGTCCAGTATGGATTCACATTCCAGGGAAGCCAAGTTACAGATGACGGTAACAAAAACAGAATTAACAGAATTACCTGGAAAAACTCAGCAGGTCTGGCAGCATCGGCAGAGAAGAAAAGAGTTGACGTTTCGAGTCCTCATGACCCTTCAACAGAACTGAGTGAATATAAGGAGAGGGGTGAAATATAAGCTGGTTTAAGGTGGGGGGGGGGAGGGGTGTTGGTGGGTTGGGGTGGGGAGAGGAGTAGGGAGGGTGGTGGTGTGGTTGTAGGGACAAGCAAGCAGTGAAAGGAGCAGGTAATCAAAAGATGTCACAGACAAAAGAACACAGAGGTGTTTGACGCTGCTACTTTTCACATTCTCCCTCTTTGGCACTATAGAAAAACCCACCACTTCGTACACCATTTTGTTTACATCCAGAGCCTGAACTAATCTATTCCAATGTTAACTCAGATGAACAAGACCCTGTAAGATATGCAATCTTACTTCTTTAGTCAACGTTCTACGTGCAGAGTTGTAAACTACAACAACAAGCATAAGAGATAGAGAGAAGATCTTGTATTTATGTAGCACCTATCATGACCTCAGGAAGTCGCAAAGCATTTATAGCCAATGAAGTATAGACCCTGTTGTAATGTACGAAATGCAACAGCCAATACACACAGCAAGATCCTGCAAGCTGACGTGATGAAGACCAGAAAATTTGCTTTAGTAATGTTGGTTGAGGGAGAAATATTGTCCTGGACACCAGGGAGAATCCTTCTGCTCCCCTTCAAAATAATGCCGTGGGATCCTTATGTCACCTGAAGGGGCAGATGGGGCTTCAGTTTAACATCCCGCTAAGCCATGTCTTTGTTTAGATTTCTCTAGTATCGCCAGGTAAAATTATCTTTCATATTTGGCCATTGGGTTTCTTGCCATAGCGGTACTGGCAAGTGTATTCTGCTATCTATATTACAATCCTTTGAAACCTACTGTGTAACACAAACATTTGTAAGTAAGTCAGAGCTCCAGAAGTATCCACAGAGTTTATTTACCCTGCAGATTGCGAAGAAGTGAATGAAAGGAAGTTGCGACACTGTGGAGCGCAAAGACCATAGCAACACTTCAGAATAGTTCAGACAAGTGGTTGAATTAAAGAAAGATAAAGGAGAATGAGAATAGTTTGGACACATGGGTTTGGGAGTACTATTCATGTGAACAATAAACAGACTGGTTAGACAGATGAATTCTGTCTGCTAATTGTAATTTCTATGTATGTTCCTTATAAATAGAAATGAGAAATGAGTTTTTCCAGGGACTGAATTTTACGTTTTTCTTTGGGGTGAGGGAGGCAGAATGGAAAGTGAGTGGTCTGCTTGCTGCTGCCCCCGCCTTCTCAGCTCACCAAATCAAGCGTTGGATGGCCAATGAGTGGTGTAAAGGGTGGGGCTCCACACCCATTTGGGAATGTAGGCTGGAACGTCATACAGCAGAGGGGTTATGTTGTTAATAGGAAGTCGGTCACAGGTACAGATTTGAAGGCCTCCTGCTTTCTCAATCTCGATTTCTTATGGCAGGGTCCAAAAGGTTAATAAACGAGTTTTAAAAAAAACATACAGACGCTGCCACCTTCAATAGCAAAATCTGCTGCGACATGTAACCATGGTCTCTTCCGCCCTTGTTCTGCCTCATCACAGCTGCCATAAAACGCTCTGAAACCTTTTCATGTTCAACACCCATAAACTGCAGCGGGCAATGAAATGTTGCAAACGATTGGGTCGTTCACAAGCTCAATAGCTTGTTAATTAGTAATTTGAAAATGGTGTACAGGCTGCCGATTTCCGCACCTTTCTGTAATTTCAGAGACTGGCATGATGACATCATGTTGCTGACCCAACATCATCATGCCCTATTTTAAGTTTGCGGGGTTTGGGGTGGTGGGGAGTGCATAGCCCAGCTGATTTGAAGCTATAAAATCCAGTCCCAGGATCCTGGGTGAACCCCGAGAACAATTGATTGGAGTATTAAATAAAGTTGATCAAAAAGTGCTTTGATCTCATTGGCTTGATGAGCTGGAACTAGAAACATCAAAATTGGAAACTTCAGTGATAAAGAATGGATGCCTTGCCTTGCCCGTGGGCATGATGTGGCATATTTTAGCATATTTTAACTGATGCAAGGTGGCTGAGTAAGGTTCGGTCATGAATCAGAATTTTTTTTTTGATTTATTGCTCACTGAGAGAAGGCTTGAAGAGAAGTGTAACATTTCCTCAGTTCCCACATCAGTCACCCTATAACCTCTGACTAAAATTGCCATTTAGGTTTGGATTATTACCACTTCTTTTGTTCCTTCTGGGAAAATATCCAGTAGATACTGGAGTTGAACTCAGGTCTCAGAGGACAAATGGCATTCTCTAATACATTGTACATGCGCAGATTTCCTGTTCAAGGCGATTTCCCATTTTTATGCTGACCAAAAAAAAATCATAATTGCTTCCTTGTATTCCCCTGCTCATAAATCTGAGTTAGAAATACATTTCACCACATGGATCCCTCCAGGGGTCCCTTTTTGTTACTTAGACCATACCCTATCTTTCTACCAGCCATGGATGATATTTCACTTGGCAGGCCTGCTTTGGCAGCTGGAGTCTTTATTGCCTTGGAAAAATTTCTAGCTTTCTTGGCTCAAGGTACTACTTTTACTCAGTCTCTTATAATATATGGGAAATACAAATTTAGGATGGAGAAAGATTGCCTAACTCGGCATTCTAAGGAGCATCCCCTACACCTCCAAATAACCATCGGTTCATAGAAATGCAGTAATTGGTATATGTCTTTCCCGGGAGATGTTTTAACTGAAAATGATGGTCTGGTCCTTATATATCACACAAGGGTAGTGAGAGTTCCATTGGGAAGCTGCCAAGGACTTGACAGAACAAAATATTTTAAAGGGAGATTGTCCCTTGTGTTATTCTCAGGATGAGGTTTGCTGCCATATCACTTCAGTAGTATTTGCAGAAAGTTTCTTAAAAGAAAAAAGATGGCCCTACAAAGTAAATAATCTTTATTTTAAGTGGATTTTCAAACACTCCACATATTCTAATATGAAACATATTACTATTATTCTTATTAGTGTATATAGGATTTTTGAATTAATAGCTTCTTTCTTTTCTGAAAATGCAGATAGCATCTTACAACTTTACAAAACAGAAACAAGACAGTTGGCCCAGATTTATTTCCCCAAATAACATATCTAATTCTACTTGTTTGCTTCCTTTTCATACTCTTTTATTAACACTTTTAAAAAATGCAACTATCCATTTCCCTTTTAACAGAATTTTTGTGCTCTATTTTGACAATGGTTAATGCCAGGAGTATTTTTTTTATTTTAGTGATGCCTTCAAATCTACTGATTCTTCCCTTTTGTTCAGCATTTTTATTGCCTGTTGGGAATTGTATGGTCCAAGGACTCCCAGAAAGACAAAATGATTTAGGAGTTTGTCTTCGTCTTGGCATTCAATCATGATTCCTACTAATTGTTTACTTGCTGTATGTCTTATATTTCAGATGGTTCCCTGTACAGCAAAGTTTGATGAAGAATTACGTGAAGAGTCAATAGTAGTTATTAAAGGAAAGTTGACGGATGATCCCCTCAGGTAACACGCTCAAATAAGCTGAAATTAATTTTTATTATCCAATTATAGTATTTTGACAAGCAAAGAAATCATACATTCATAACATTTGCACATGAGGTATCCTGTATATGTTAACTTTAAAAAAAAATCATGTAAGTTTCTATTTAAGATTAACAGCTAATGTGGTTATAGATATTGTAAATAGCGGAATCATCATTTAAGTGCCATTTACAAAATTTGCCCCAAAAATCTCATCAGCTTCATAGTGTGTAAGTGAATTGAATAAATATCCCTGTATCTGCAATACATTCCAGACAAATTGGGAACATTCAATTATACCGCAAGTAAGGTATGAAATGTTTACTTTTAGAATAAATGTACAGTTTTTATTGCTATTTTGCAGATGCATTTAATGAGGACTGTTGGAAGAACAAATTACACTTTAAAACATTACTTTCCCTGAGGTAGCTTCTGGAGCGAAATGGCCAACATCTTGAAAAATCTAACAATTGAGATAGAAATAGAAGAAGGAATAATTCCAAAACCACAGCTTTTTAACAATTTATGATTTTCAGTTTTATGCTTCATATTTGTAAAAATTGTGCCACAGAAATATATTTATTATATTAAGCCCTTATTCCTTTTCTTCATGACTAACCATTTCCTCAAACCTTTTTTATTCCATTTTGCTATTCTACTCTCAACTCCAGTATCACATGCAAAAGTGCGTATGTTTCTTCATCTCTAAAAATGTTCTTGCAGCTGCCTTTTTTGTTTCCCCTCCTCTCTGTTCTTGAACTTTTCCAGCCTTCCTCCCCTTCTATTCCTGTGCCCCATCAGTTTCTTCCTTATTTGCCCCAGGCTCATCTTTTATATAACAGCCATCTCCTGCTCCTTTAACTTCTCCAGTCATGACCTGATCACTCAATTTCCCCTATTGCCTGCTGGCATTATGAATGGCACCCTGTCCAATATCGGATCTTGGATGAACCATTCAACTAAATGGGAAGACCAAAGCCATCATTTACAGCTCACATTATAAATTGTGTTCAATTCCCAATGAATCCTTCCTCCTCCCTGGCCAGTCACTCAAGCTGAGCAAGACCATTCAAAAATTTTGAGCCCATTTTGATCCAGCAGTGAGTTTCAAATCAACATCTTCTCCATCACCAAGACCACATGATGCTTATTCCATTTTTTAAGCTTTTTGTCAAAGTTATGGTTGTAAGATGGGAGGAGTCCCATGGACTCCACATTCTTAAATTAAAAATCTTCATCATCAACCCCTTCTAGTTTCACCCAATCTCTGTCTGCAAGCTCTTGCAGCATCCTTCAATCCTCTGATTCTGAGCCCTTCATTTACTCCACCATTGGTGCCAGTGGGTCTGAATCCACCTTGTTGACCAAACTTTATTTAACATTAGTATATATTATCTTGGTTTGGTCCAGCACTGGATGAGCAGAAATTTCCTCCAATTAAATATTAGAAAGACTGAAACCATTGTTTTCAGTCCTCCCACCAAACTCTTGTTCCCTGGCAACAAAAACAAAAATAGCTGGAAATACTCAGCAGGTCTGACAGCATCTGTGGAGAGGAAGACAGAGTTAACGTTTTGAGTCCATATGATTCTTCATCAGATTAAGCTGTGTTCTGATGAGGAGTCATACAGACTCGAAACGTTAACTCTATCTTCCTCGCCACAGATGCTGTCAGACTTGCTGAGTTTTTCCAGCTATTTTTGTTCTTGTTTCAGATTTCCAGCATCCGCAGTATTTTGCTTTTATCTTGTTCCCTAGCTACTGACTCTATCCCTGTCCTTGGCAGCAGTCCGTTTGTAATCTTGCTGTCATATTTGACCCTGAGGTGAACGTCTGACCAGATATTTGCACTGTCACTAAAGCCACCTGTTTGCATATCTGTAACATCGCCCGACTTTGCCCAGTTCATTTGCTGTTGAAACTCTCATTCATACCTTTATTACCTCTGGACTTGACTATTCTACTGCACTCCTGGCTGGCCTCCTAAATTCTATTCAGTAAACCTGAGGTCATCCAAAGTTCTGCTGCCTGTTTCTTAATTCACACCAAGTCCTGTTCACCTTTCACCCCTGTACTTGCTGATTTACATTGGTTCCTGGTCAAGCAATGTCTTGATTTTAAAATTCCCTTCCTGTGAAGCGCCTTGGGACATTTTACTTCATTAAAAGCGCTATATAAGTTTCTGTTGTTTATTTCTGATCAACTTTCTGGATTTGTTTAAATAGAATGAAATTTCAGTCACTAATCAGGCAGCAAATGAAGTGCATGTGACCTATTGAGGGAAGGATGAGCACTGTTGAGGCTCAGTTATATATGTGATATATGTCCTAATTAAGAGAAAATCAGCATGAGGATTGGTTTCCCTGTTCCACAAACACTTGATATGAGGAAGCTATTCAGTCTTTCAGTTCAATGAAAAGTTTGGCAAGGCCACCAAGTTGTAATGCTATTAACTACAGTGGCTGCCAGTTACTAATATCAGTTATTTATTACAATGCTTTGTAGTTGATAACATGGTTATCGCTTATCATGGATATGTTTTCTTTAGATTTGATGTTAATTTTCAGAAGGGTGACCATCCTGATGCAGACATTTTATTCCATTTCAATCCGCGTTTTAAAGAGGAACTTGAAAAAGTGATATTTAATAGTCGGGGAGCAGATGGCTGGGGATTTCAGGGTGAGAAGTACGAAAAGATTGCTTCCAGAACTTCTCCATTTAAGCTGGTATTCATGGTGTGGAACAACTCTTTCCAGGTACTGTCATACCAATCTTTTCAATAATCTGTGATTTGTTCTATGGGGTGAAATAAAACTAAATAAGAATGACAGACTATAATCGTAAATAATAATTTGTTATTGTTTAACTATTCTTTAAATTGTGAATATTTCCCCAAAGCAGCAAAGCTCATAAATGTGGCAAGTTTTATGTCTGACTTGTTTGCCATTCATGTTGACACCAGATGCCAAAGTTGTAAATGACAGCTCCCCTTAATAACCAGTTCATCACCCCATCAACATATATATATTTATATGCAGCATGGCATGTGGAGTGCTAATACATAAAACTCAGAATGGTAGGATATGGGTTTGTGCCAATAATCTCTTACATCCCTGATCATCTCAGTGTGTGGAACTCCTAAGCAGGGTGCAGATACTTACCCACAGGGTCATCTGCCTTGTCAGGGCTCTTTTTGCACTACAAAATTGTTCCAGTACTTTCATTTTGAGTATTGCTGAAAAAAGACTTTATATTAAAGCTTTTTGTCTTGCATTCATCAGCACAATCACAAGAATACCAATGTCAGGAGAAGCAACAACTTTATACTATATAAGAAGAGAGTGCTGATTGGTTGGCAAGCAGACTCTGATTGGTAGAGGCATTGCCATGGAGAATGCACCAGTTAATGGTGAATGACAGTTAACTGCCAAGCATCGTTTGAAATTTAAACCAGGCAGCTTAACTCTGAGTGGTCAAGGCATTGCCGTGAGGAATGAACCAGCGAATGGCTATCACTTATTTTGTTTAGCTAAAACAGGGTGCAGTGTGTGTACATGTCCTTTCTGTCTGCAAAGAACAGGGCCCTGTGTGTTAATATATGTAGCTTTCAGTACATGCAGATGTGCTGCACATCGCGCTCGACTGACAATCTTAAATTGGTTGTCAGCATAATTTTTAGCATACTGAGGTTTATTTAACAAATGTTGTCCAATCGCAGAATCACATCTAATGTTGGACACTGTGTTTTGAGTTTTGCAAGCATGGGCTGGTTGGGTACGGTCTGTACCTCGCCCGTTGCAAACAGCGGAAGGGAAATGCTGTTTGATACGATCTGCCAGTCTTTGGTACCTATGGCCTAGATGTCTAGCACCACACTGGCACTGAAATTCATCTACCACATTACTCATTTGTGTGGTAGGCAGAACATCTTTTCGGCTTGATGGCAGCACGCTGTTAGTGGCAAATACCACTCATATTGCAACATGCATAGTAGCAGCATGAAACAGCTAGCTTCATCTGTTGCTCAAACTTTTGAGATTCCTTGCAGGGTAATCTGAAGTAGACTGGGCACTTTTCAGGGCTGAAAGTGACAGCCTTAGGCCTGTTCATGAGTTTGCGCAATATACAATGCAAAATGATCTTATCAGGGTAGCCGTAATCCCGCAGGATGTCTTTGAAACGCCCTATTTCAGCATCAAGCTTGCATGGTGAGCAAATAGCTTGGGCCCTATTTATGAGGTTGCCATTAAGGCTAATCTTATAGCACATGGAACTGTAATAAAATCTAATGTGTGAAGGTGGGCTTGTGGTAGACCGTTGTAGAGAACCCCCTTACAGATTTCTCAACTAGTATGTCAAGGAAAGGGAGATCATTTGACTGCTCCATTTCAAAGGTGAATTTGAGTGCAGGATGGAGCCCATTAAGACATGCAAGGAAATTATTACATGCTGCAATAGATTTTATTTTGGCAAACGTATCATCCACAAGTCAGAAATATGCAAGTGGTAGGAGGTTAGGTGTCATTCCATCGAAGACATGTTTCTCATGGAACCCAACAAAGATGTTTGCAAGAGCTGGGCCTAGAGGGGATCCCATGGCAACACCATCTATTTGGGCATACATGGTGTCAAAGCTGAACTCAACTGCATGAGTTGCCGAGTTCATAAACTCAATGAATGCTGATTGTAATGGCGGCGGGTCTAGATCACCATGATATAGTGCTGTGGCGCAAATATCTGTGGCTTCTGTAAGTGAAACATTGGTGAGTAGACTAGCAATGTCAAATGAGCACATGGACACGCCATTGCTATTGATATGCAAGTCCTGTGTGGTCATCGCAAATGTTTCTGGAAAACTTGTTCAAAACTGGATGTAACAATTCGCTCAGCCGTTCAGCCAATCATGCTGTGCAGAAGCGGACATTGATAAGATAGGGTGTAACGGGACATCACCTTTGTGTGCCTTGGGTCGTCCATACGCCTGTGGACGCAGCAAGCCATAAGGACGAACCCTCTCATATATATCATATGGTTTTCCAGATACAATTAAAGTTCTTACTATGCAGTAGCAAACATATGGTATTTGCCACTAGCAGGATGCTGGCATCAAGCTAAAGAGATGTTCTGCCTATCACACAAATGAGTAATCTGGTATATGAATTTCAGTGCTAGTGTGGTGCTAGGTATCTAGGCCAGACTGGCAGATCAAATCAAACAGCATATCCCTTCCACTGTTACAAACGGGCAAGGTACAGACCATACCCAACCAGCCCGTCCTTACAAAATTCAAAACACAGTGTCCAACATTAGATGTGATTCTGTGATTGGACAACATTTGCTAAATAATCCTCAGTGTGCTAAAAATTATGCTGACAACCAATTTAAGATTGTCAGTCGAGCGCACAGTATGGCACATTTACATGTACTGGAGCTATGTATATTAACATACAGGGTCCTGTTCTTTGCAACCAGAAAGAACATGCACACACATTGCGCCTGTTTCAGTTAAACAAAACAAGTGATAGCCATTCGCTGGTTCATGCCTCATGGCAATGCCTTGACCAGTCAGAGTCAAGCTGCCTGGTTTAAATTTCAAACAGTGCTTGGCGGTTAACTGTCAGCCACCATTAACTGGTGCATTCTTTATGGCAATGCCACTACTAACCAATCAGCACTCTCTTCTCATATAGTGTAAAGCTGTTACTTCCTTTGACATTTGTTTTCTTGCAATTGCCCTGACGAGTGCAAGATCACAAGCTTTGGCAAAATGTATTTTTCAGTACTACCAAACGACTATTTACTTTCATATTATCGGTGTATTAAGGAGGGACACCCAGAAACCACATTCTGAACTGATTGTTGATCTAAATGAAGCAACTGAGCAATTAGTACAAGCTGAAAATGCACCCACTTTCTTCCATTAGCACTGTATGAGGTAAACCCTGACTCGTTATCAAAGGTCTAATGGTTTAGCATCTTTTGTTAAGGTGTTTAATTTGTATAGTTACATCTAATATTCTCTTGTGTGATTAACATAATGACAGTGGTAAGCTAAGAAGCAGATCACATTTCAGTGCTAGAGCAGTAATTGCAGATAAGTAGACCACATTTGCTACTTAAATAGCCTTAATGGCTGGCCCCAATATAGTTCTGCTGAGATTTGGGCAGAATCTTATGCTTTCGCTGGTGGCGAGCTTGTAAGTGGGAAGGGCATGTAATTGGTGGTGGCATAGCTGAACCCTGACATCTCCCCACCTCCACCAGAATTAAGACCCATGGTCAGTCTTCCTGCCCAGCTACCAATTGAGGCCCTTAATGGGCCAGTTAACAGCCAATTAAGGGCCGCATCCCACTGCCGCTGAGCTTAACCCAGTGGCAAGCGGGCCTGTTGCCATGCGGTGTGCATGACAGGTAAAACTGTGCTGGCCGCCTGTCAACTTGGGGAGGGGTTGGGGTTACTCAATCAAAGGCAGTCAGTGCCTGATTGAGGGACTGGACATTGTGAAGGGGACACCTGCTGAGAACTGCCCATATGCCCTTGCTTCTGACCCCCTGCCCATTCATCCCCGCAACCCCTACCCCAAAACTCCCCCTCCCCCACATTACTTACCTGTAGCCTGGGTCTTCCGTGATCCTGGGACTCCAGGGGATGTCCTTTCAGCAGCAGCCAGAGCCTCCTCAGGTGCTGCTGAGTGCAAGAGCTGCCAGCCTCTGATTTGCCAGCAGCTCTTACTAGGTGGGATTTCCATCCCGGTGTCTTGATTCCAGGGGAAGACCCAGCAGTGGCCTTGCCACTGCCTGATTGTCGTGTGGTTTGGTGGGCTTTCCTGAGAAGAGACATAGCGGGTCTCTCGCCACCTCTCCAACCAACAGGCGAGACCCCCAATACCACAAGAAGATTCTGCCCAAGGCTGCAAATGCTGTAAATCTGAAGTAAAAACAGAAACTCCTGGAAGTAGGTGGAAGGTCAATCAGCATCTGAAAAGAGGAAATACAACTTATGATTTTTCAGGTGTGAGACTTCATTCAAACTGGTATCTCTGAAGTAGTGTGTGCTATTCCTGAAAATTATTGCTCAAACTTCTTTGAAATCTAACTATATCGATTGAACTTTAACCCCTGTGATATGGATGGACACAGTAGAATTTGCAGATTATAGCATTGGACCCCTTCACTAAGCTATATCAGCTGCTACAATTCATTATAACTTGTTATTTTCTGTAATGCTGAGTTAGACATACCATTAGTGGGCTTTTTCTTTGAGAATTAATTATTATTTACAACTGTTTATTTAGGTATCTGTGAATGGTAGACATATCCTTGACTACCCACACCGATTAGAAGATTGGAAGCCAGATACTGTTATAGTTTTTGGAGATATACAAGTAGAAAGTATTGATGTTCTCAAACTTTGAGGCTAAAAAAGGTAAAATGTAATTCCATGAGTAATAAATGAAAGTCGTGAAGGAAGGCTTAAGGGATGGTATGGATTACAGAAGTAGTGCTGGCTGTTTAATTTATGAACATTGCAAGTGGGAGTGAATATAAAAGTGGTGAAGTGATTGGATTATTCTCTGTAAGCCATTGATTCACAGTAAATATTCTATTTGTGCAGTTTTCTTTTAAATTGCTGACCTCAGTTGGCATTATCAATGAGAGCTACACATCTTTACAAGCCTTGTCCTTGAGGGAAGGGTTAGAATTTACTCTTGGAAGGATTTCAACTAACTGGCCTTGGTGGTTTTCATGCCTACTCACCTGTCAGATGCCTGGGGGCAAGTTTAACTTTTGCCAATAGCATAAAATGGGTGATAGCAGATCGGCTGCCCATTATGCACTTCTCCTGAAATTTGGAAATGAAGATCAGGAGGCAATGTATAATGGGTGGCAGATCCGATGTTGCTTATCTTACGCTGTTGAGAGCTTTTAAAATGACTTCCAGCTCGTTGTTCGAGCACTGCATCCACAAATTTGAGAAAGACCCTGTCCAAGAAATGAGCTTTTTAAGTATATGATTGCGATATAAAGGGTGGAATTTTCCCCTCATTGCACAAGGGCAGCAGCAGGTGTAAAAAACGGTGTTCTACCCACTGCCCGCAATGGCTGGTTTTCGCACCATATCATCCGTTTCCCAGCACACTGATTACGCACACATGGGAAACATGTCAGATTGTGGGTGGGCGGCCTCTGAATCACCTGCCCCACTGTGAGCTCATCTTTTCCTCACTCTTGACGCTATATTTAAATGGCACCAGTGCAGAGCTTTGTCAGTGTCTGCAGCCCAGGACTGCCACATATGAGCAAGATGGACCCAAAAGGAGAAGAAGACAGCTGCATCCAAAATCAGTGACGCCTCCCTGGAACACCTGCTGGACACAGTCGAGGCCCACTGCGATGTCCTGTAACCCCGTAATGGCTGGAGGAGGTCCATCAACCTCACTACTCGGCTTGGCAGGCTGTGGCAGTGGTGGTCAGTGTCAATGCAGCACTGAAGAGGTTAGCCATCCAATGCAAAAAGAGGATGAATGGTCTCATCTGTGCCGCCTGAGTAAGTGAACCATCTCATCACTCTCACTCACACACTCACCAGCCCATCACACGTTCACTGGTGTCTCACATGCTGTCAGCTCAAGGGATATCACCACTTACTCTCTCACACCCATATCCATCAGTCCTCATTTCCTATGCAGTTAGCATCCTCATCCCATCCAGGGCTGCATTCGCCACCCACACATACCAGGCATCCTTATCATCTGCCCTGGTATGCGTCCTGCTCAAACTCTCCATCTGTCTTTATGCAGGACAAGCTCGCCCACAATCGAAGGGAGAGGTCTCAGACTAGGGGTAGAGTGGCTGAAATGAAGGTCCTTACTCCCTTCGAGAATCGAGGCATCAAGCTGCCCGAAGAGATCGTGGACCATGCCTGCGCCGACGGTGAGGATCCTGCACCAGCCCATCCTTCAGGCAGCCATACTGTGAGTGCATTGTCTTGTTTTAGAGTTGCCTGCCATGCACTAATTATCTCTCTTTCGTATGCATCTCTGGAAAATGCCCAAAGGCATGCATAAGCCAGGCCCTCAGCTCCAGCCCCGATGACAGATGAGGAACCAGAGGGGAGCACCGTAGAAGACCTGTCACAGCGCTCACCCACATCCTCCACCATTGCAGAGACACACGCCTTAGTGGGACCTAGTTCTAGAGGAGCCTCGGAGTCACAATCTGGTCCTCAGAGGCGGAGGCAGGGACAGCCGAGGTTGCTGGCACTTGGAGGACTTTTGGAAGTCAGTAATCTGTGGAGTCCGAGTCAAATGACTCCGGACTTGGTCCTAAGTTAGTTGGTGGAGCTGCAGTGACAATCACAGGAACATCAGGAATGGATGTCAGCTGCATTCCTCAGATTGCAACAGATGATGGAGGAGTCCGTCCGTATTCAACCTGAAGTGATAGCTTGCCAATGCATCGAGGGACACCTAGACTTCAAACTAGCAGCCTCCTCTCCTCAAGGGGCCAGGGACCCTCAGGCACCTATAGGGAAAAGGACCAGCAGTTGGACACCCCAGAGCAATCCACCCATGTGAGTCCAGGATGACCGGCCAATCCCAATACTCTCTTCCTGTGACCCCCATCTCCTCCAGCTCCACAGGATGAGTAGGGTGCATGTGCCCCACAGTAGGACACCCAAAGCAGGCCAGGGTCCTCCAGGCCTCAGCCCTCCACAGGACGCCCGCCAAAGTCATCACAGACAACAGGGCGTAGCAGTCAGCAAGTTGCCTCCACCTCCGCTGTGGTGTCAGGGAAGGCACCAAGACATAGTGGTAGGATTAGGAAAGCTAAAAAGATTTAGGAGCACAACAGTGGCATGGGTGTTCACAACATGTGTATAATGTTCACAAATGTAAATAGAATTGCACCCATTTCACATCTCCTCTTGTGTATGCCCCCTTTTTATGATGAGCTGTGTTGCTGTCAATCAGGTATGATACCATGGAACCTTGCCCCACTTATCACAGATGTCACTATCATGGGCCTCTCATCCATGGAATGTGCTTCCATATCATCACGGTGTGTGGCCCTTTTCCAGATCATTCTCAACATCAGTGATGCCTTGACCTTAATGTTAAGTGTGCTTGTGGAATGAACCTCATTCACATGCTTTGCAGGGTCATGTCATGTTTATCCTTGGCTGTGTAAGCTTGAGGCAGAGGTGTTCCCCTATCTCATCTGCATTCCTGAAAGGTGAAAGTGTAGTGTACAAGGAGAGATGTGTTAATGCATGTAAAAGGGTCATATATCATCCAACTCCATGTGCTGTGTCTGTCTTCCAGCAGCGTTTTCATGCTATGAGCCCATACTCGGAGTTCGTGTGCGCTGCTATCTGCCAACCACGTTTCCGAGTGTACATCTGCTAAGCTGATCAATAAGTGGTCACCTTGCCACCTCAGTGTGCCGAAACTCTGCCGCTGTCAGCCGTATTATTGCAGCGGCGCTCGAACCTACAACCTTGAGCATTTCTCAACCTGTAATTGTGTGGCCACAAGGCTCTCTTCACAATGTTGGAATGCAGCATTGTGTGTCCCATCACCTAAACATTCACTGTGATGAGTGATACTAATTGCAAATGGTGATATTTGATGGTCAATAGAGCCATTGAGCACACTCTAGAAGTGCATATATTGGCTTTAGACAATGTTGAGGGGAGCAATGGGATAGGAGCAAGAACATGTTGATGCTAAAGTCTGCTCTTTATTAGTAACAACTTGTGACCTTGATGGCTTTATGGTGTTTGAGAATTTTGGAGTGTGCTGGAGCCAGGTCTGGCCATGGGGGTACAATGTGTGTTCTCAAAGAGGAGGCGTTTTAATGTCTGGCATGCAATTGGTTGAATGTCATCATCCTCAGGTGGTCCACATGCAGAATAAGTTGAGGATAAAGGCAGGCCAGCATTCCTGACTGAGAGTGCTGGATGTTAATGTGACAGAGAAGAAGGTGACACAGAGGATTGAGTCATCACACCTCTGGAATGTCCTCGGCTGCCTTGGCCCAATTGTCACCTATCAGTTCCACCATCAGTGTTACACAGAATGCATTGTCCCGTTGGTAGAGATGGACCTCCTTGAGGAGCTTTACCACATTGAAGGCATACAGCTACAAGCCCACTGAGGATAGTGGAACATCTCCTGGCTCTTGTAGGCTTCAGCTGTGACTGGAATGCTGAAAATATGCTTGAAGAGGCAACACCTTCTGACATCTGATGCCGGGGCTTCCTGCTCCAGTTAGCAGCTCACATCAGCAAGGACACATATTCCCAAGGCTTCACCCGCCCCCCGCTTCAAAGGATCAGGACAACGCGAGCTTCATGTGTAACTATTCACTCTCATATTGAAGTGCACGGTTGAAATGAGAGGAATAGCAACAATGGTGTTCATGTTGGCCCATGATGGGGGGATTTCCCCAAGAGGGTACACACTGCAACTCGTCATCCTCCTTGTGTAGCAAGGGTAGCAATGAGGGCCCCACATGCATGCCTGCATCATCTGACCTGTGCTATGGCCTCTTCCCCTGCAGCCTTAGCTTCCTCCAAATCAGTGCCCTCATCGCCCTTCGATGTCCTCCTCACCAGAGGAGATGTGCAATTCCTCCATGTTGGCATCTGGTAAATTCCCACCTTTGCAGCACCAGGTTGTGCAGCACGCAGCAAGCCACAATGACCCAGGGAGCATACTGGAGTGCTTTGCCAGATCTGTCCAGGCATTTGAATTGCATCTTTAAGATCCCTTTGGTGTGCCCCACCAATGTTTGGCTAACGGTTTGAGTTTTGTTGTATCTTCTCTCTGCAGGAGTCTGAGGCTGCCGCATGGGCGACATCAGCCACAGCCTTTGCCAATACCGTTTGTCACCGAGGAGCCAGCCCTAGATCCTGTGTAGTCCTTTGAAGATGTCCGAGATCTACTCAAGATGTATGATCCCTGGACGCTTCCTGGGTATCTGGCGCAAACCTGCATTATAAGTTCCTTATGATCACAGATCAGCTGCACACTGAACGAGTGGTAGCCTCTCCTGTTTATATATTGGAGTGCCTCTTGCCAGAGAGCTTTTATAGCCACGAGTGCAGTTGATGGCACCCTGCACCTGTGGGAATCCGGAAATCTCATCAAAGCCCAGTGCTCTGGCTTCCTGCCTTGTTTGACCTCTGTTGAAGTTGACATAACTGTGGGCCTTGGCAAGAAGGGCATCTGTGACCTCATGTATGTATTTGTGTGTGGATGCTTGAGAGATCCTACAATGGAGCTCTGAAATGAGTCATTGGCATAGAAGTTGAGTGTGGCTGTTACTTTCAGAACCACTGGCAATGCATGTCCCCCCAGTCCTCGTGTCGCCAATTCCTGGAGAACTTGGCAAATGTGAGTTACCAGATCCCTGGACATACGGAGGCATCGGCGACACTAGTTCTCGATCATCTACAGATAAGACATGCGAGTTGTGTACACCCTCTGTCTTGCAAGCTGTCTACGCATGACGTTTCTCTGAGCCTCATCCTCTGCTTCCAGAGGAGGCCCTGATGGCCTTTGGTGAGGGTTTCGCTCCTCCCTTTGGCGAGCCAAGCGCCTCCGTCGTAATCTTCTCCTTCTCCCTTGCCTGTATGCAATTATGCAGGCAGCAATAAATCCATCCTCCTGATGATCTCCTCTCTGCAGTATCAATGAGAGCCTGCATTAGTCTCTAAAGGTCCTCTGTCAATGACTTGTCAGTGAATAAAAACAAAAAAACTGCGGATGCTGGAAATCCAAAACAAAAACAGAATTACCTGGAAAAACTCAGCAGGTCTGGCAGCATTGGCGAAAAAAAAAGTGCTGAGGACTCGAAACGTCAACTCTTTTCTTCTCTGCCGATGCTGCCAGACTTGTCAGTGAATGTTGGTTCAAGGGCTTTGTTCCCTTGTCGGCAACTACTCACCCCTGGAATGATGGCCAGTGCAGAGTGTGTTTCAAGGTGCTCCCCACCTCCCCTTTACATGACCAACTGCTATGACATTTCTTCGGCCAGGTGCTTGGGTGTGCTGCTTTCAGCCCAGGCGCTGGGATCCTCATTCACTATACTCTAATACTATACTCTTTGGAATAAACATGAGGGTAAATGTTTGGTCAGGAAATGTGATTATCTGAGGCTTCTCTTCCGTGAACTGTCAAGCGCCATGATTCTAACATGTTTCTGAAGCTTGTCCAGTCGTCCAATTGCTCTGTAGTTCATTATTGCTCTGGGGAATTTCCATGCTGCGAGCAAGGGTTTAAAACAAGGTGATCGACTAGTGCCACTTTGTGGGATTAGTCTCGTATGAATGCGCATCATTGCTTCTCTTTCTTGATAACTTACATTGTCGTTGAAAGTCTTCTAACATGTCTCAGCTGCGCCCCTCTCTTCATCTGGGAACGCAAAGTTCAGTTGGGTGCCCCTTTAATTGGCCCCGCCAAGTACACGTACTTGCCCTCCAATCTGCTCGCAGAGCCCTCATCAGTAGAGTTTCTCCTCATTTATTTTATACTGCACCAGTGCTGCAGATTGGAAGATGCTGGTGCTTAGCTTTCACTGCTAGACCAGCTTGGACCCTCCCTGTGTGAGTATGGAAGCCCCTACCATCATCCCGGAGGAGCTCAATGTTTAGGTTTCCCTCCCTCCAAGGCCTCTCAATCTTCCCCCTGTATTCCTTGATGCCATCATGGTTGTGATGGATATCCGTTTGTTAGCCCTGGATCATTTTGAAGTGGATGTGCCTATGCCCTGTGTGGACCTCACCCCTCCGCACCTTGAGGCCACTTGCACAGTTAAACATTTACCCCCACACGCACCCTCAGATACCCCCAACATGCCTTTCCCCGTCTGTAGGCTGCAGGTGCCTCCCCTAACTGAGTGTGCCATCTGCGGCCCAGTATAATGCCAGAAACCCCAAGGACCGAGGTGCGTGCTATTATGGAAATGCCCTACGCACAACTGAACTGGGCATGACTGAGACTGGACTGACATCCCCTCCCCCCCACCCCCAAGGACTGGGACAAGGACAGTTTTTGCAAGCTCAACAATGTAAATTCGAGCACTTCTTCACTCAGTGCTCCTCCCATTCTGGCCCAAAGTGGCTTATGTTATTCTGTAGTACTCTCTCCCCATCCTGACACTGAGGACCATGTCATGTGTCTGAGTGCAACCTACCCCACTCGCACCTAGCCCCTAACCCTGCAGCCCCTTCCCATGCCTCAGGCCAGTTCTCCCCACTTCGCAAGTACATCCCTAGCCCTGCAAACCCATCTCATGCCTGAAACCCGCTACCCCCACTTCCCCAATGCTGCCCATCCCCCTGCAGCCCCTTCTCATGCCTGAGGCCAGCTTCCCCCCTTCCCCAGTACAGCCCTAGCCCTGCAGCCCATTCCCATGCCTCATGCCAGTTTGCCCCCTTCCCCAAGGCAGCCCTTCCCATGCCTCAGACCAGTTACCCCCTTCCCCAGTGCAGCCCTTCCCATGCCTTAGACCAGTTCCCCCCACCACTTCCCAAGTACAGCCCTAGCCCTGTAGCTCCTTCCCTTGCCTGAGGCCAGTTTGGCCCCTTCCCCAGTACAGCCCCAGCCCTGCAGCCCCTTCCCATTCATGAGGCCAGTTTCCCCCCTCATCCTGTGCAGCCCCAGCCCTGCAGCCCATTAAAAGCCACCCCTGCCTTACTGCTGGTCTGGTAGGTAGACACTTGCCTCTGACACCCCTTTGAAAGCGATGTGGTGCAGCCTGCGAAGCCTGGTGCTGATTATTGCAAGCACTGCGTGATGCAAAGTAGGCGAATGAACTTCACAGTCACAAGTGAAGCGCAGGTTGCCAGCTGCACATTGCTTATATACCCTTGTGAAACACATCGTCCTAATTGCACGCTGATGTGCCCTGATGATCCAGTGTGGGGGCATGATTCCGGCAAGGAGTCCTTATAATGAGATGCAAATATATTGAAATTATGTTCCTGACGTGCCACGGTGGGAAACGCGGCCCACCGTTGAAGGCTGCAGCGCATAACTGAACTGGTTTTACGACACTGTAAAACCGATTTTTGGCCTTCTCGCGATATTTTCCGCTCCCACCTGCCATGATGCACACCGTGAATGTGAAAATCCCAGCCGAAGAACTGGATGGCACTTACAGCTGGGATACTGTCTGTAAGAGTCATCAACACTAGTTAAATAACTGTCAACTTGAATGTGAAACCTGCATTGTCAGAGGTGCATTGCCACTGGCCGGATTTGTGGCATGAACATTATTGCAGAAGTGGTGAAAGGCTGCTCCCAGCTGGCAAAATGAAGGAGTTCACATAGAAGAATTCTTGCGTTAAACCCAAAAGTTTAGTTTCCTAGAACCAGAAGCACAAAACCATACCTGAATACAAAAAACTAGTCTACACTTCACATCTTTTATAAAGATGTTTAAGAATATTTTCTATGTACTTGTAGGGGAATCTTTTTTGACATTATGCCACAACTTAAATAGGTAATATCTAACTTTTATAGAACCCCCTAATATAGCACTAGCCATCAGATTCTTCTTCTACACCTAATTTATTCAATCACCATTCATCTCCCACGTGTGCACTTAATTTATTGTACTGCTATTAACCTCTGCATTTATAACCAATTATTATACTTGAATTAAACACTTCATTTATAATTAATTAATTTATAATTTATTATACTAGCATTAAACTGTGTTTATATCCAATTTATTATACTACAATTAAACACTTCATTTATAATTAATTCATAATTTAATATGCTTCAATTAAACACTTCATTTATAATTAATTAATTTGTAATTTATTATCCTGGAATTAAGCACTGCATTTACATTCAGTTTATTCTACCACCATTAATATTATGCCATGTGCACCCAATCTAAGACACTACCATTAACTTCAGTATTTATATTGAACTTATTACACTGCCATTAAATTCTGCAGCTTGCCAATTCTTGAGGCCCAATGTGGTGATGTAAGTGTGGTGGAGAGACCCACTGATGCCAATAAAGGTGAAAAACCTCTTAAAAACCCTTGGCTCAGTTAATTTAAATAATGCCGGTGCGACAAAGCGAGAAACCAACTGTCAGATCGGTGGGGAATTGGGGTCAGCCTCGTCAAAGTTTCCTGTCCCCTCAAAAGACCAATTGGCAATTCCTACTTTCCCTTAACCCAGGAATTTCTGGGCTTGTGTTTACAACAATTTATTACACTACCCTTAATTTCATGCATGCTGAATATGTTCCATTACACCATCTAACTCTGCTGGTATAGCCATTTTATTACACCACCTGTAATTTCACCACCTGAACAGCCAATTTGCTATAATACAATTAACCCCAATATTTATACCCAATTTATCACCACTGATGTTAAACTCTGAATGTGTATCCATTATTACACTAACGTTAAACTTGTGTGCGTATACCCAATTATCAAACAGTCATTAAATTGTGCATGTATTTCCAATTGATTACGCTACAATTAACCATCATATTTATCCTGAATTTATTACATTGTCCTTAAACTGTGGCTGTATATGCAAATTATTACATTGGTGTTAATTTCATCATGTATATTTTTCCCCAAATCCTTTTTCCTACAGCTGTTGAAGGAACAGAATGAAACTTCTAAAGCAAAGTTGAATTACACGTCGAGAGTTAAAATAGCAATTTATCAGCTTCTGCATTTCATTCTGTCTATGCTTGAAAATTTGTTAGTTTGCGTGATGACTTTAGATATATTTCATACAATGCCGATATTGATTCACTTTAGACATAGAGGAATGAAAACGTGCTGTGTATTGAGTTTTTTGGAAGAGTTACTTCTGTATAGCTTCATTGTTCAGTCTACACTATTTTCAGCTGGACTATTAAAATAATATGCTCGTTAACAAATCAACGGTATTCATTGCATTTTAATTTATGGTATTGTTTACAAATCAAATACTTAAAACCCCATAGGGGATATTTGCAAATTCAAAAAGAAAACAGAAATCAGCACTTGAACTAACCCATAAAAATAAGGGGGATAAAATAGGAAAGCTATGATGGAACCTTTACAAAATTTATTATGCAAAAAAACACAACTAAAAAAAACCCTGGAAAGTAGCTAATGTTTTAGTATGTCACTGGCATGAATTATGGGAGAAATTACAGTATATGTCTGTGAGGTCAGCATCTGTAATGAAAGAAATGTTAGCCCATACAAAGGAAGTAATTCAAGAGATCTGGCAAGAGTGCAGGCAATGTATCTCAGCCAAAGTGGGTTAATGAAAGGCAGATCATGCCTAATAGGCTTAGTGCATGTAATTCTCTGAGGTAATGTGGCTGACCCGCTGTATCTTACCTTTAAAAAAAATCTCTCACAAAGAGACTTATGACTAAGGTGAAAGTCCTAAAGATCAAGGAGGAAATCATAAAATTAAATGATAAATTGGCTGGATAATTTGAAGCGTACTGTAGTTAACAATTAAACAGTTCTAACTAAGACGCTATAACTGATGGACCCCCTCAGGAATCCACCCTGAGACTTTTACCATTTGTCATATGCTTACTAATCATTTCAGTGAGATTATTTTAGTGTGTGGATCACACCAAGCTGTGACAAAGCAGGTGTTTATAAAGAGGGTGATATGGAGCAGCATCTTGGATCCCTAGCATGTAGTATTGAGGCAAAATAGATTGAATTGACACTCTAATCAGAAAATTAAATAACATGAGATTTTTTGTTAAGCTTTTGAAAGCTGTCACATTGTAGTTACCAGCTGCCATGGCAAAGGGCACATCTGGATAGCCGTAAATTCTGAGGCTGTGGAATACTGTCAAGTGAAAGCTATTTTATTTGGATGTTGCATCCAATTTTGATCATAATGTTTACAAAAAGAAGGGCCTTAGAAATGGTTAAAATCAATGCACAAATTATGCCCTGAGCCATAAATTATGAGGGCTGATTTTATCCCCTTACCTCCCAGCGGAGACTTAGTGGTCAGACAGCCAACATGGCCGCTGCCGCCGTCCCGCAGGTTCAGCCTTAGCCTACTCTTTCGGTAGGTGAGAAGGACACTCTCTGATTGGAAGGCACTGGGGTCCTTCTTTAGATTGGGCACAATTGCAATTTTAACCTGAGGTTGCGGCTTTCCTGCCAGGCCATCCAGGCAGCAAAAAAAGCCAAATCAGAAGAAGGCCCAGAGAGGTAAGTTAATTTAATTGTTTTTGGTTCTCTGTCAGGCCACAAGGAGCAGGAGCATTCCTCGGAAGCTCACAAGGAAAGCGCAGACCTTCCCTTGCCCTGTGCTGCTTTCTACTTCTTCCTGCTTCCCCTACAGTCTTTGCAGGTGAGGCCTGGGAATATAAATGCCTTTGGGTTTCATGTTGCGGAGGATCCAGTGGCTTGCTATCTGCCTCTGTCCTTGGTCAAATGGCTGCCAGACAGGAGTTAAAATGGGCCCTATTGAGTTCATGAAGGACTTATAACATCAACAGGAGCAGTGCTATCGGGAATCTGCTAAGATGTTCAAATAATGCACTGTTAGCAGGGAAAGCTAAATAATCACATTGAGGGAGAAAGGACTAGAAGGTTATGCTGACTGGATTAAATGAAGAAGGATGGGCTTGGCTCATATGAGCACAAACACTGGCATGAACCAATTGGGCCAAATGGCCTGTTCCTGTGTTTTAAATCCTATGTAACATTCTACTAATGTTTTTAAATCCAAGTTTCTACTTCTACTTGACAGCTACATATAGTGCACAAAGCATTAAGCTCATTAACGCTTACTGTTGCTAAGTTATCTTCCTTTTCTGACAATGCCAAATTAATTTTGGAGAGTTAAAGGTGTTTGATCACACCTGTAGGCTCTAAGTGCATTCTCATTGATCTACAAGTACAAAGTTAAATAGCTACCCCAAAATATAAAATACAGAATAAAACATTCAAATTCAAACCACGATAGAACTACTGAAGTGTAACCAATTACAGATTAAATAAGTATTGCTTTAGCAAAGTGCTACACGCTGTTAATTCAAACTATTTAATTAACTAATAATGGCTCAAGGAGTTGCAGATGAAGTGCCAAGTTTTAAAACATCGCAGTAACAAGATAAATTATGAAATACAGTCAGTTAACTCATTGCTGCGCAGATGGCATGGCACCAATGCATTGGGCCGCTGAACGGTAAGTGTGCATGCAGGGAGGACAAGCAGGAGATAGGGTCAAGGATCACTGTTGTACGTTTCCCAGGTAATGGTGACAGAATGGAATTGGCAGAGCAATAAGCTTTCTGCTCAATGCATGCATGACATGGGAATTTAAAAAGGAGAAATAAAGGCTTGCATTTATGCAGCGCCTTTCACAATCTCAGGCACCCCAAACTGCTTTACAGCCAATAAAGTACATTTTAGTGATTTTTATCATGTAGGAAATGCGACAGCCAATTTATGCAAGGTTCCACAACTTGTGACAATGACCAGGCGATCTGTTTAATCATGTTGCTTGTGCGAATCTGGTGCTGGGGATTTAGTGCTTAAGTTGCTGCAATTTGTTAAGATCTCTGTGGAGACCAGTAACTTTTTGTAAAGAAATGCATTTCCCAGTGACTGACAGAACCAAAGGCCAAAATTTCATCTTTTAAGACTTTTACTGTAACAAACAAACTAAAATTAACAGACCAAACATTACTTAACAGGCAACTGATACACTAAACTAAAGAAAAGCTACTTTTGTATTAACTAGCTAATGCAATTGAGATATGTCTTTCAACCCTGTGCACCGCACTTCTACCAGATTTTTTAGCATTACAAGAACAACTCCAAAGTTACTCCTTGCTCTCAAGCAGGCTCACTTCTCCATGTGTGCTAAGTAAAAACTTGCAGTGTCTTTTGAAAGTTGTTCCACTCAACCTGAATCTTTCAGATCCAACTTTCACCAGCAAGGCTCATCTCAGCAACTGTCTGTTCCTTAAATTTCCAAAGGCCCCATCGGTTCTACCTCCTTCCTTTTGTACAGAATATGAACCCTCACAAACATCCTGGTTGTTAAACACAAACAGTCCTTCACTGCTGTTCACAGTGGCAGCTGTTTTCTCTCTCTCCCCACAGCAATTTCTGTCATGCCTCTCTCTCTCTTTCTCAAAAAGCAGCTGTCCCGGGCGTGAAAACGGTCACTTGATATTTCAATAGGTAAAAGCAAAAAACTGCGGATGCTGGAAATCCAAAACAAAAATAAAAATACTTGGAAAAACTCAGCAGGTCTGGCAGCATCTGTGGAGAGGAACACAGTTAACGTTTCGAGTCCATATGACTCTTCAACAGAACTAAGTAAAAATAGAAAAGAAGTGAAATATAAGCTGGTTTAAGGGGGGAGAGGGTAGAGCTGGATAGAGGGCCAGTGATAGGTGGAGATAACCAAAAGATGTCACAGACAAGAGGACAAAGAGGTGTTGAAGGTGGTGATATTATCTAAGGAATGTGCTAATTAAGGGTAGAAAGCAGGACAAGCAAGGTACAGATAGCCTTAGTGGGGGTGGAATGAGGTGAAGGAATCGAAATAGGCTAAAAGGTAGAGAGATAGAAAACAATGGATGGAAATACATTTAAAACTAATGGAAATAGATGGGAAAAGAAAAATCTATATAAGTTATTGGAAAAAAAGAGGGGGGGGATCGGAAAGGGGATGGGGATGGAGGAGAGAGTTCATGATCTAAAATTGTTGAACTCAATATTCAGTCCGGAAGGCTGTAAAGTGCCTAGTCGGAAGATGAGGTGCTGTTCCTCCAATTTGCGTTGAGCTTCGCTGGAACAATGCAGCAGGCCAAGGACAGACATGTGGGCATGAGAGCAGGGTGGAGTGTTGAAATGGCAAGCGACAGGGAGTTCTGGGTCATGCTTGCGGACAGACCGAAGGTGTTCTGCAAAGCAGTCACCCAATCTGCATTTGGTCTCTCCAATATAGAGGAAATCTCATTGGGAGCAATGAATGCAGTAGACTAAATTGAGGGAAGTGCAAGTGAAATGCTTCACTTGAAAGGAGTGTTTGGGCCCTTGGACGGTGAGGAGATGGGAAGTAAAGGGGCAGGTGTTGTACCTTCTGCGGTTGCATGGGAAGATGCCATGGAAGGGGCTGGAGGTGTAGGGGGTGATGGAGGAGTGGACCAGGGTGTCCCGGAGGGAACAATCCTTATGGAATGCCGCCGGGGGGGGGGGTGAAGGGAAGATGTGTTTGGCGGTGGCATCATGCTGGAGTTGGCGGAAATGGCGGAGGATGATCCTTTGAATGCGGAGGCTGGTGGGGTGATAAGTGAGGACAAGAGGGACCCTATCATGGTTCTGGGAGGGAGAGGAAGGTGTGAGGGCGGATGCGCGTGAGATGGGCCGGACACGGTTGAGGGCCCTGTTTCTGTTTGAGTTTCTCCTCCGTGACAACCAGATTACATGAGCCTAACCCTGGGTGGAGGTGATTAGTATGACTTCAACATTCCCTTTTCCAGAACGTCCCGTTTCACCTTAAGTTAAAGGAGACATTTTAAAACAAAACTGTCTTGTAAAGTCCAATGTTCATAACAAATGACAAAATGGTGGTTTGATTTTGAGATAGCAGGACTGTTAGTGGAGGCAGAGAGAGGGAGACAGAGACAGCGAGGAAGGAATAAGATGCATTGAAAGCAACTGTTTCGAATTATGGAACCTTAGCTTATCATTCTCATTCTGAGTCAAAAGGTTGTGGATTCACGTTCCACTCCAGAAACTGGAGCACAAAATCCAGGATGACCCTCCAGTACTGATGGATTGCTGCACTGTCTTACACCTGAGACATTAAACCAAGGCCCCATCTGTTCTGTCAGACAGGCATAAAAGATCCCATGGCAATTTTTGAAGACGAGCAGGGGAGTTCTGCCCAGCCTCTTGACCAAAATTTCTCCTTCAGCCAACATCATTAAAGCAGATTAATCTGGCCATTATCTCAATGCCGTTAGTGTAAACTTGCTGTATGGAAATTGTTTGCAGTGATGACACTTCAACAATGGGCTGGATTTTACAGCCGGGGGGATGGTCTGCTCACCACCACCACCGCACCCAAAGGAAAGTCGGTCCCAAATGGAACGGCTTATAAAAAGCCTGCCCTGCAGTGATAGCACACTGGCAGCGGGCTAAACAGGCTGAGGGTTGGATTTCCACCTCTCAGTGTACAGGAAGTCCCACCGTTGAGAGCTGCCAGCCAATCTAACTGACCGGTGGCTCTAGCAGTAATGGGCGCTGTTGGGGCTCCAAGGAAGTGCAGAAAGTAGAGAGATGCTTGCCTGAGACAGGTAGGTCCCAGGCTTTTAGGGCAGGGAGGGATCGGAGAGCCTAGGGATGGCGGAGAAGGAGCAGAATGTTTCCTTTAGGTCATTCTGCTCTGCTGCATTGTGTAGAAAAATGCATCAATGACCCGTTCTGCTTTCTTATGCCTCTGCTCTGTTTCCCCCAAGTTAAACGGATTTGCAGAGAAGTTTTGTCCACAAGAATCTCTCCCACTATTAAACAGGCAGCTTCAGGCTGTTAAAGATAGCAGATACCCCATGCACCCTCTGAAACAGCCAGATTCCCGTCTCCTCCCCTCCACCCCACGCCAATGATAGATGTCATTTATACTGGTAGCTTAGCTCACCAGAGTAATTTTAAATACATTTGACTGTCAGGTTGTTGGCACTGAAGTTGTTGGCTGGCTCATCCTGTTCATTGGATGGATGATGGCTGTACACCTAAACACCCTCCTGAGCAATGAATTGGCCACTGGGTCACAACCTCCTGGGCATCCATACCTCTGTTAACAAGTACACCTGCAAGTGAGCTATGAAGATGGCGGACATTGACACTGACAACTGGGAGACAGTCAATGATAGCCATGACGTTTGGAGGCTGACTGGAAGGGCATTGGAAGAGGCAAGCAGAAACCAAAAGCTCAGCTGATCAAGAAAAGGGCCCAGAGAAAATAGAGTCCAGTGAACTGTGCACCTTTTCAGCCCACTGTCTTCCTCTGCCGCTGATATGGCAGAGACTGTCAAGCCAAAGTGGGGGCTCCTGAGTCACACTAGGTGATGCTTAAAACAGAGTTGACCACCATGGCACAGGCCATTGTCTTAACGCCACATCCACATCGGGTTGCTAACTCTGGCTGGACATATCTTTGCAGGTTTCATTGCATGACGCACCCACCTCCAAACATTCCATTCCCACATTCCTGCCATTGGTCTCTTGACATGTCTGTCCTCTAAACACAGCATGTACCCTGGCAAGCTCCCTCAGAATCTTATTCTGATTCAACCCTAGCACATGATATCTCAGACCATAACATACATAGCCTGGAAACTCTGGGGTGATGCAGTGAAAGACACAGAGAAGTGGCGCAGAGGCCCTCCTCCTCCCCACATTAAGTTGGAAAGCAAACATTCTTCTTGTTCCTTCAATGGAAGATCCATAACTCAGTCAAGCAGCCTTTCCCGTGCTCCCACTTTCATATTTGTACAACTAAAAAGCGCAAGTGTTCAAAGTAAATGGAGAAAAGCCCACATTCTTTCCTCTTTTGTTCTTCCGAGTTGCTGGAAGCGGTGCTCAGGGGGCATCGATCTTTAATTCCTGGAGACTCCAGGACAATTCTGGAGAGTTCCAACCATATCTGTTTGAAAAGTGAGACAAGTTCTGGGCTTGTGAGATTCTGGCAGGTACAAATCCCATTCTGCTCATGTAAGCTCTGTGAACATTGTACAGGATTTTCCTATGGGAGGGGGGAGCGGGTGCATGATGTTATGACTGATGCAGTTGGTAAAGCTGAGTTATTTAAAAAGCCCAGAGGGAAACTTTAAACAACTGTCATAACCTATAATTTAAAGTCTTATGTTTGAGATGTGACCCTAAATTTAGGAATCAGACCACCAGTTCTCAAAGCTTTACGTTAAACTAAATAAAACATTTTATTAATTTACACGGGTTAAAATATATATGCACATGCCTTCAAATTAGTACTATCATAACTTTTAACAAATTCCCAAACTAATCTCCCATTAAAGCAGCAGCAACCCATAGACAAAACCAAACACCAGGCAAAGCATTTTGACCTTACAAATTCAAAATGAGGTGCTTTTCACTTTGGTTCCTGTGGAGACAGTTGGAGGCTTACAGCTGCCTTTTGATCTTACATTGCCTCTGCTCTACACACCCAAAACTACTGAAGTTATACCTACCACTGCCCATTGAATGTTAATTCTCATTGTATCGACAACCTCTGAACTAAACCTCTCTAACAATAAAACCCCTTTCATAGTACCAGTTTTATTAGTAATATAAACATCTTGCTTGGTAGCTGCTAGATAGGTGTCCATTTTCACCCCACTTCTTGAATGCTCCATTCAAAAAATGCACGTTTACACATCAAAACTAGTACACATCAAAGCATCCAGACTAGCTGGCTTTAATCCAATTAAGACAATTAAGACTAAACCTCTATTTTTAAAGAAAAATATTTTCCAATAATATTATATACATTAATAGCTTCATGACAGGGGTAGAACATGGAACATGTGCAGCGAGACAGTGCACCAATGGTCCCAAGATTCTGACGAGCTCAAAAACAAATTTCATTGGTTTTGCTGCTATAACTTCAATGGGGAAAACACTGGATGCCCCCAGAAAGTGGCTGTTTTTAGCCCTTTGCGCCACTTCTCTGGGTCTTTCACTGCATTACCCAGGAGTTTCCCGGCTATGTATGCTGTGGTCTGAGATACCATGCGCTAGGGTTGAATCAGTACAAGATTCTGAGGGAGCTTGCCAGGGTATATGCTGTGTTTCCCCTGTCTGGAGGGTCTAGAACTAGAACATCATAGTCTCAGGATAATGGGCAGCCATTTAGGACTGAGATAAGGAGAAATTTCTTCACTCACAGGGATGTGAATCTTTGGAATTCTCTACTACTGTATGTTGTATGTTCAGTAGGTCTCATGAAGAGGTTCTGAGTCTTGTATGGTTGAACATTAAGTGTTTACTGTAACATATAACTATGTAAATATATACAGAATATAGCTCAAGCAATGAGCTAACTCCATGCTTACTTCTATGTAGATCTCTGTCCAGTCCACAGCTGAGTCTAGACTCAGGTCATGTGTCTCTTTATATCACTCTGTAGGTGATACTGTTTCCCAGTCCCACATTTACCCTTGCTATGCCAGATACCCTTATATTACATCTACTCTTAGAATACAGGATATTCTACTCAATCTCCCTCTCCCATCCCAGGAATCAATCTGGTGTGTTACGGCTGGGATTGGAGGAGTGTGCAGTAGCCCCACTACTCCACAGGCTGCAACATTAGTTTAAATGTTCAATTCACTAACCAAAATGACCAATTATTTATCTTCACTACTGTTACCAAGAATAAAAGAGACTTTAACCAGGCTTCCTTCAATAAACAACAAACTTAGTAGTTTATTATGAAACCAATCTTGTCAAATAGAAAGGCAAAGCTTATCAGTGTACAGTATGGAAATGAAATTATACTAATTACTCTTTCGAGATAACCTAAATCACTCACACACACAAAACAATGAAATAAAATGGAAATGGAGGAAATTGGCCAAAGGTTAAAAGTCAATGGTTCAAAGGCAAAGGATAGACAGTGGAGTTCTTGGAATGACATCTGGGTTATATGATTGGTCTCTTAGCACTGATCCGCTAAACAATCAATGACTCTAACACTGCTTTTCAGGTGGACTCAAGGAATACTCAAGGGTACTCTATCCCAGAATGCAGAGCATCTCAGGAGCAGCTTATATTCACTTCCAGTTGTGGACCGGCTCTGGATTGCAAAAAAGCTGCTGTCTTCCTTCTCAAGCAGTTGGTCCTTCTCTTCTCAAAAGCAAAAGCCAAAACCAATTTTTAAATACAGTCTTCCAAGCATGATTTTTTTTCCTAGAGCCACAAAAACCATGTGACCCACCCTCTCCTACCCCCCACCCCAACTTTGTACACAGTTCATCAGGGTCAAGAGATTTATATATATTCCTACAACTGCTAATTATCCTTTCCTGTAAAAGGGTGCTTTTCCAGGAATAGCAATCAGAATCCTGCATTAACCCTTTAAGGGACAGTGTTTTTTAATATACAAATTCTTCCAGAATGTCCTTAGTCCATGGAGGTGAACCATTTTCCGTGATTAAAGTGTTGATTGCAAGCAAACCTTTGTTGCACCCTCTTTAAGGCCAAGCATATCCTTGCTAAGGGATGTAGACTGCCTCTGCGTTAAGTCGGTAAAAAAGTAAATAAAATAAACTGCAGATTTATTTTCAATGGTATTTGTTAAAATCCTGATTGTTCTGAATGACTGACATGGGATCCCACAACGTTCAGAGCCACACAGGCTCCCTCTGCTGGATCAGTGAAGTTGTTGTAGTGAGCTGCTTGTGATCTTATGGGTGAGGGACCATTGTTAGTTAACCTGAGCATTTAATGGGAAGAACTTGAAACATTGGTGCGTTGGTTGGTAAACACAGTAACAATGTAATATTCAGACTTCTTCCATTTGGAGAATTTAAGAATTACCTTTATTGGGGTCAAGTGCTTGCCTTTACTGTTATAGGTAAGAGGAACAAAATGTTCCTGTTCAAATATTTGACTCACGGAAATAGATAGTCCAAAATAAATATAAACAGATTAAACTGTTGATGCCAACAATAGCTTTTTTTAAAAAATAGTTCATTCACTTACATATAAATATTGTGAGATCAGTTATACATCTAGATGCGTTACAGTTTCCATATTTGTGAGTTTGAGTCCCACTCCAGATACTTGACCATGTATTCTAGGGTGACACTCCAGTGCAGAGCTGAGGGAGTGCTGCACTGTTGGACGTGCAGTCTTTCGAATGAGATGTTAAACTGAGGCCCTGTCTTCCCTCTCATGTGGAAGTAAAAGATCCCATGGCTACTATTTTGAAGAAGAGCAGAGGAGTTTGCCCCAGTGTCCTGGCCAATATTTATTCCTCAATCAACATCAGCTAAGAGGAGAGAGCAAAAGAAAAAGGAGCGGCAGAGGAGAGAGTTAAGGAAAGAGAAGTGACTGTGGAGGAAACGAGCGAAAGAAGTAGCGGTGGAGAGATCGCGAAAAATTGGGGTGGCAGAGAAGGGCTCATTGCAGGATAGGCTCAAACCTCGAATTAGAAATTCTGGAAACGCGTAGTATGTTACCTTTAGATGTGACTAGTCCAATGCTCTCCTGACTGGACATCCATCTTCCACAAAATTCTGCTGCCCATATTCTAATTTGCACCATCCTGTTCATCCACCATCCTTGTGCTCACTAACCTATATTGGCTCCTGGTTGAGTATTGCCTCAATTTTAAAAATTTCAACCTTGTATGGCCTTGCCCCCTACAAGCCAGCCCTACAAGCCTCCAAGATATTTCTGTTCCTCTAATTCTGGCCTGATGCGTATCCCTGGTTTTAATAATTCCACTGTTGATGACTATGTATTTTTTATTCATTCATGGGATGTGGGCATCACTGGCTAGGCCAGCATTTATTGCCCATCCCTAATTGCCCTTGTTCAGAGTTAAAATTTAAAAGTCAACCACATTGCTGTGGGTCTGGAGTCACATGTAGGCCAGACCAGGTAAGTACAGCAGATTTCCTTCTGAGGCATTGGTGAACCAGATGGGTTTATATGACAATCAGCAATGGTTTCATGGTCATCATTGGACTTTTAATTCCAGATTTTTAAAATCGAATTCAAATTCCCCCATGGTGGGACTTAAACCCAGGTCCCCAGAGCATTACCTTGGTCTCTGGATTACCAGTCCAGCGACAATACCATTACACCATCACCTCCCACTTCAGCTGCTTGAGCCCTAAGCTCTGAGATTCCCTCCCTACACCTCTCCATCTTTCCTCCTTTAAGACAGTCCTTAAAATCTTTGATCAAACTTTCTGCCTTATGTGCTACTATCTCATGTTGCTCAGTATTGAATATTATTTGACAATGCTCCTGTGAAGTGCCTTTAGGCGTTTTACTACATTAAGGGTGCTGTATAAAATGCAAGGTGTTGTTTTTGTTTGTTAATGTTTTGGGTTAAATTTTGCATGAGAACCACAATTGCATTTTTTTCCTTATTGATTCTTAATCCTAGAGCCAGAGATACCGAGAAACGACACACAAGACCTTTTTCCAGTGAAGCAATATCTTGTTTAATACAGTTTGTAATAAATTATTGAACACATTTCAATTTCCATGGGAAATTACCATAATGTCTGCAAGATGTGGATTAAAAAAAGAGTGCATTTCCCTCTTATAAATCACAAAATGTTATCTTATCAATTACGTTCCAGCAGTCAGAGACCCATAAATGACCCTCTCCGTTCATGTAACGTTGTCGATCCCTGTTCATGGACTACTCAAACAGTGGAAAAGTGCCCGTGGAATCAGGTACGGTTTTAAACAATGAAAGGATGAATATCAGGAGGAGGGGAAGTGAAGATGGTGGTGTTGAGGGGTGGTGAGGTGTGTGGGAATAGTGGAAGATCAGTAAGTCCTCTGACCCGCATGCGATGAAGCCATATTGTAAACTGAGAATAACGTGTGACTGGGAGAGAGAGAATTTTACATAGAGAGAGGACTGTGCTTCGTGCTCGTAATGGCATCTAATACATCAGAATAATATGCACTGCCGAATGTAGCGTCTGCTATTATCGTTACAAAATATAGAATTCTAGTGCTCTGCTAAATCTGCAGTTGTAATATTACAAACTAAAATAAGAAGTGGTAGGTTTTTAAAGTAGTTTAATTCCGCCCCCCTTCCCCCGCCTCTCCTGTGTGGAAGGCGCAGTCAGAAGAACACCCAAAGGTTCTCCCATTTTCATGTGATCATAGGGGACTCCCAATAGTGCCCCAGTGGTCTGCTGAATCTATGCTGAAGAAGAGGACGCTGTCAGGTTAATCACCAGTGATCATTCCTGGTTTCGCCCGGGCGTATCGTGCTGGGAATGGTACCTGCCCTGATTTTCACGCTTCATAAACATTCACGCTGGATGTCATATACGTCACACTGGCACAGGTGGCAGTTCCCTGCACTTGCCCAACACGTCAAAATATAGCTGGGTCTGTAATCTGCTATCGGTGTCCATCTGAAATTCATGCTGAGTCCAAGTTTTACCCTGTAGGAGCCTTGCTTTTGTGTGTACATGCTTGTATTTGTGAATGTTTGCATGTGTGTATGTCCATAAATGTGTGATTATATGTAAGGATTTGTGTGTGTGTATGTATGTATATGTACAAGTTTGTGTGTGTCTAAATGTGTTTATTTGTGTGTATATGTAAATGCTGGTGTATATGTAAATGTTTATGTGTATGTAAATATATTTGTGTGTATATACATGTAAGTGTTTGCATGTGAATGTATGTAAGTGTTTATGTTAATGTGTAAATGTGTTGTACATGTAAGTGTCCTGCGTGTCTAAGTGTGCATGTGTAAGTGTGTGTATAGGTAAGTGTTTGCATGTGACTGTTTTTGTAAGCGTTTACATTAGTGTGTATGTGTGTGTTATAAATGTAAGTGCCTGCATGTCTAAGCGTAAATGTGTAATTATGCGTATATAGGTAAGTTTGCATGGGTGTGTATATGGAAGTGTTAATATTAATGTGTATGCATGTGTTGTATATGTAAGTGTTTGTATGTATGTGATGTGTAAATATTTTTGTGTGTGTGTATATGTAATTGTGTAAGTATGTGCCTATGTAAGTGTCTGTGTCTAAATGTGTATGTGTAAGTGTGTATGTGTATATAGGTAAATGTTTGCCTGTGTGTGTAAATGTAGGTGTTTGTGTATATGTAAATGTGAGTGTATGTGTGAGTGTATGTGGTTGTTCCTGGTACACCAAGTCTCCACAGTGCTTTATTATTTATATATATATTTGATTGTGTGACGTTAAAAGTGATAGGAGGGGAGGAATTATCCAATTAGAGTGTTGGCCAGAGCTTGCATGGTCTTTGTGTCTTAGGCTTTTGGAACAAGATAGGTGGATAGAGTTCAGCCCCAGATCAGCCATGACCTTACTGAATGGTGGAACAGGCTCAAGGGGTTGAATGGCCTCCTCCTGTTTGTATGTTCCCATCTTCTTTGAGGTTGTCTTCTTCTTTGTGGGGATTCTCTTGGAAAGGTCTCTGGTGTTTGTGCTGTTGGGGTCGAGAACATCACTCAGCTGTGGTTCTAACATTGTACATCCTCAGTTCATTCCTCGCAATCACATGTAGGGCACAGGAATTCCAAGAGTTTTGACGACCATAGTTTTTTTTCTGTGCCCGACATCGCTAACTAATGTCTGGTCCCTCGTTCAGGAAATATGTACACATTTCTCCTTTGCCCTTGACCTTAACCAGTCCCCGGTACTCCAGGTGATAGCTTTCAGCCGACAGGACCTGGTACATATCTGTTGTCACCTGAGGAGATAGCGAACGACCAAATTAAAGGATGACTGAAGATGATGCAGTCAAACAAAGAACAAACTGGAAATCTGAAATTGCTGTAATACATAGCAGGACCCATTAGTAACTGCAGAGAAAAGGGTAAGCTAATGTTTTGGATGTAATTTATATATGGCCTTTCTGAACCTCAGGACATTCCAATTAAAGCACTTTATAGCCAATGAAGTAATTTTTGATATGCTGACACTGTTAGAAAAGGTGGCAACCAATTTGCACAGAGCAAGCTCCCACAATCAGCACTGACTGGATAGTCCGTTTTCTGATGTTGGTTGAGGGATTGCTGTTGGCCAGGACACCGAGAACTTTCCTGCTCCTCTTGCAAATAGTGCCATGGATTACTTACAGCCACCTAAGAGGTTTAACATCTCATTCAAAAGATGGCACCACCGACAATGCAGCACTCTCTCAGGAACACACCAGGAGTGTCAGGCAAGATTTTTATGCTCAAGTCCTAGAGTGGGCCTTGAGCCCATGACTTTCTGACTCAGATGACAACATGACCAACTGACCCTCAGCTAAGCAGCTTCTGGCAAAGGGACTACCCAAAATCTATTTAATCTCCTTTTAGGTATGATGGCTTTGCTGTGTGTTTCCAACCCTTTTCTTAATATGTTTTTAAGATTTTTTTTTAACTTTATTAATTGTTGTCATGTGTGTGTCACTGGTAAGGCCCTGAGCATTTATTGTTCACCTCTAGTTGTTCTTAGTTTAGCTTTTTTCATGGGATATGGGCATAGCTGACATTTGTTGGCCAAGCTTAATTACACTTTGAAAGCAGCTAAGAGTCAACCACATCGCTGTGGGTTTGGAATCACATGTAGGCCAGACCAGATAAGGATGGCCGATTTCCTTCCCTAAAGGACATTAGTGAACCAGATGAGTTTTTTACCGACAATCGATGATAGTTTCATTTAGATGTTTGGTAATACAGAACTTGAGTCTTGCTGAAAAAATACATTTTGTTGAAGCTTTTTGTCTTGCACTCATCAGGAAAGTTACCAGAATACCAATGTCAGGGGAAGCAAAAACTTTATACGTATGAGAAGAAAGCGATGATTGGTTGGCAGTTGGACTCTGATTGGTAGAGGCGTTGCCATGGAGAATGCACCAATTAATGGTGACTAACAGTTAACTGCCAGACATTGTTTGAAATTTAAACCAGGCAGCTTGACTCTGATTGGTCGGCATTGTCCTGAGAAATGAACCAGCGAATGGCTATCACTTACTTGTTGCTTCCCCTGACATTGGTACCCTTGTGAATGTCCTGATGAGTGCAAGATGAAAAGCTTTGACAAAATGTCTCTTTTCAGCAAAACTCGATAGTTTCCTTTGAGTCTAGCTTTTGTTTCCAGAATTTAAAAAATTTATTAGTTGAATTTTAATAATCAATTGAATTTATAGTTTCCTTTGAGTCTAGCTTTCGTTTCCAGAATTTAAAAAAGTTATTGGTTGAATTTTAATAATCAATTGAATTTAAATTTGAATCCATGCTCTCAGAGCATTAGCCAGGGCCTCTAGATCACTAGTCGAATGACATTACCACACCATCTTGTCATAGTAATATATTAGGTCATTTCAGAGGGCACTTAATAGTCAACCCTATTGGTGTGGGACCAGAGCCATCTTTCACAGCTTTATGGTGATTGGTTGGTTGGTAAAGGCAGGTGGAGGCTTGGTTACTCTTCCTCTCAGCTGGGAAGCCATGCTGGGCATGTGTCCTGAAATTGAAGGGGAAAACAGCCACCAATGGGGAGGTATTGGCATATTGGTAATGTGGTAATGGAGTAGTACTCCAGAGGCCCAGGATAATGCTTTGGGGACAGGGATTCAAATCCCACCATGGCAGCTGATGGAATTTAAGCTCAATTAATAAATCTGGAATTGAAAGCTAGTCTCAGTAATGGTGACCATGAAACTATCATCGATTGTTGTAAAAACCCATCTGGTTCACTAATGTCCCTTAGGGAAAAGGAAATCTGCTGTCCTTTACCTGGTCTGGCCTACATGTGACTCCAGATCCACAGCAATGTGGTTGACTCTTTACTGCCCCTCTGAAATGGCCTAGCAAACCACTTAGTTCAAGGGCAACTAGGGATGGGAAACAAATGCTGGACTTGCCAGTGACACCAATATCCCATGAAAGAATAAAAAAATTAGGAAGAAAGTATTTCAAAAGCCTCTGAGAAGAACAAAACTGTCATCTCCAAACTATGGAGGTAACAGTAGCCTAGTGGGAAACTGACACTTGTTTTACCTGCTGCTTGTTTTTATTACACCTTGAAGTCAGGTCTGGGTCATAGTTTTTTGCTTTACCTGTATCCTGTCAGGGACTCCTATACTGTCCATTCCTTTACCTGTATCCTGTCAGGGACTCCTGTACTGTCCATTCCTTTACCTGTATCCTGTCAGGGACTCCTGTACTGTCCATTCCTTTACCTGTATCCTGTCAGGGACTCCTGTACTGTCCATTCCTTTACCTGTATCCTGTCAGGGACTCCTGTACTGTCCATTCCTTTACCTGTATCCTGTAAGGGACTCCTGCATTGTCCATTCCTTTACCTGTATCCTGTAAGGGACTCCTGTACTGTCCATTCCTTTACCTGTATCCTGTAAGGGATTCCTGTATTGTCCATTCCTTTACCTGTATCCTGTCAGGGACTCCTGTACTGTCCATTCCTTTACCTGTATCCTGTCAGGGATTCCTGTATTGTCCATTCCTTTACCTGTATCCTGTCAGGGACTCCTGTACTGTCCATTCGACTTGCCACATTGACAGTGTTTCCCCAGATGTCATATTGAGGTTTGCGGGCTCCAATCACTCCTGCTACTACAGGACCAATGTTGAGACCTAAACAGAAAAGGAGAGATTGATGCATCACTCTTGCTCACTCAGATGTGTAATGAAAACTCCAGCTTCTTCTTAGGACCTCAAGGTGAGGAAATCCTCACTCTTTTCAGTCTTTCTTACTTCTACCATCTGCAGGCTTTTAAACCTCACATTTATAATCAGTTAGCCATAACTACTTGATTCAACTCATCCTACTCTGAGGGAGATAAACTTGCATGGCTACTGAGATAAGTTGCGGGAATAGGACTTACTGGATTGCACTACAGAGAGCCAACATGGACTTGATGGGCTGAATGGCCTCCTTCTGTGCTATACTGACTCTATTCCACCTTGTTGGTTGCACCATAGGCCTTGTCCCTTTCACCCAGGTTCCTCAGCAACTGAACTACAGGCATGAAGAATTGGCTATTCCTCATCATCAGAGCAATGAAACCCACAATTTGACTTTTACAGATCAGTCCTTTAAATGCATTGGTCTATTCCAATGCAAAGATTTCATGTAAGTGCAAAAATCAGAGTTAAAATCTACACGATGCATCACAACTATCCCTATCAATCTCAAATTAAGCCTCCACATCACCATGATCTATGAGGTCGCCGAGAAGCTTACTAGTGATTCTTACTAGTGATTCTGTGAATTCTGCGCTCCTTCCATCTTCCCCTTCAACCACTCTATAAAGCTCAAAACCATTCTCTTGAATACTATTCCAATATCTGTGAAGGCTCTTCTAACTCCTGTCTCAGATTCCAGGACAAGATAGATAGAATTACTTCAAGTCTACAGAACAGAAACAGGCCATATGGCCCAGTGGGTCCACAGCATTGTTTATGCTCTATGTCATGAAAATATAATGAGTTTCATAATATTGTTGTGATTTATTGTAAAGGTAGATTGATAGTGGAGTTTGGATTAGTTTCTCTGTGCGTATATGTGTGTGTGTGTGTGTGTGTGGAGGGGGATTTAATTGAATTGCAGACAGCGAGTCTGGAGCTTTTGAGTTATCAAAAGAGAAGTGAGGTTTGAATGCTAAATAGGTAAACATGGCTGAAGTTTTAGGATGTAAGGTGTGAGGAAATATTGCATTTTAAGATAAACCAGAGTAGTTTGAATTTCAAAGAGATAGTAAGATGTTATACTTAGTCATGAGAAGTTAAGCCAGTATGTTTATTTTTCCCAAAGGTTACTGATAATATGAGTACTATGAGAAGATTTATATTTTGAGCAAAGTCAAATAGCAAAGACATATTGGAACAATGGGATTTACATTAAATAGAGAGAAACATGTATAAAGGAGATGAGATTATGTAAAAGGGGGAAGGAATTCTAAGATCTAACAAGTGTGAAAATCCTCCAGCCTCTATGCGTTAGGTTGCTGTCTACAGGAACTGAAGCTAAAAAAACTCACTTGTGAATGTCGTTGTCCAGGGCATTGTGTGCTTTGCCTGTGTCTGTTAAAATCTATTTTGTTCTTACTGTTGCCTTAATGGAGGTGCAACTGGGAGCCAGATTAATTAGGGGAGTTAGGAATTATTATAGTAGTAATTTGTAGACTTATGTATGAGCTTAAAATTCTTTCTTCTATTAATAAATGTTTAATTTAGTTTTGTAAAAAAAAAAACCTCAGCCTCAGTGGACTTATTACTACTGAATTCAAGGCACGGATCTCGAAATAAAATACAAATGGCAAAAACAGTTGTGGCAGTTGTTTCAAGTTTCCCTCTGGGATTAGAGCATCTCAGCATTTACCATCCGTGGTGCCATAACACTCCACACAAGGCTCCTCACACCCTTACTTCTTATCTCAACCATCATCAAATTCTTCAATTCTTTTCTCCCTTATTTGCATATTTAGCTTCCATGCTATTTGCCTTAACTATTCTTTGTGGTAGTTGGCCTTATAGAGAGTCTCATTTATGTTATCTGCTTCAATCTACTTTCCTTGGTTACTTACTCCTCAAGCCTCATCCCCCTTCTGGTCAGAAGTTTTTTTACAGCAACACAGATATGAATCTCTGTCTGAATAAGATGAAGAAGCATTCACAGTATCTAGCTTCTTGAACTGATACAAGCAATACATAATTAATGTAAACCACAAGTATATCTTTGTGTTTCAGTAGTTTCCAGTTCCTGGATGATATGTCCATGGTACTTAGTGACAACTTTCTTGCAAGAAGTGAACCGTACACTGATCGTGGAGTGACCGGCAACTCTTGAATCGTAGAATAGCAAAACACAGGAGGAGGCCATTCGGCCTATTGCTGTGTCTTTTTCAAAGAGCCTTTACAATTAGTTCCACTCCCCTGCTCTCTCCTTGTTGCCTTAGAAATGTTTCCTTTTAAATATTTATCCAATTCCCTTTTTAAAGTTATTATTGAATCCGCTTCCACCTACCTTTCAGGCAGCGCATGCCAGATCATAACAACTTGCTGCGTTAACTAGAGGTAACATGATGAAACTTTTTTTTATTTTGTCAATCATAATAAATCCGTGTCCTCTGGTTACTGCCACTGGAGACTTTCTCCCTATCTCCTCCACCAAAACCTTTCACATAAATTTGAATACCTCTATTAAATTACCTACTTGGCTGTAAGAGGAACAACTCCAGTTTCTCCTTATCCCTGGCACCATTCTGCAGTCCCTTGACATCCCCCCCCAATAAAGGCCCAAGTTACCTATTTTCATCTGGAAGTTATTGAATGAGTGTTCGTTGATGTACTTCATCTGGTCCATTAGCCTCATGGCATAGTCTGCCAGTGCCTTGATGTGTGTTTTCCCAGCTTTGTCATACGTGGAGTCATTCAGACCTGATGCTGCCATATACGTGCTACCTATAGTCTTAATCTTCTCCAACTGTCGGAATTGCTCTTCGCTAATGATCTGTAATGAACCAAACAACAACTTTGTTGTAACTTAGAGACACTGGCCATAACACCATCTTTTGCAAGGTTGGGATGATGATTGCGCATCCTCCAGATGCATGACCTCTATCACCTAGGAGGAGCAGCAGGTGCATGGGAAAACCATCACCTCCCAAGTTCCCCTCCAAGTCACACACCGTCCTGACTTGGAACTATATGGCTGTTCCTTCACTGTCGCTGGGTCAAAAATCCTATAACTCCCTTGTAACAGCACTGTGGGTGCAGTGGACTGCAGTGATTGAAGAAGGTAGCTCATCATCATCTTCTCAATTGCCAATCAGGGATGGGCAATAAATGCTGGCCTTGCCATTTTTAAAAAATTCTTTCATGGGATGTGGGCGGCAAGGCCAGCATTTGTGGCCCATCTCTAACTGCCCTTGAACTGAGATACTTGCTAGGCCATTTCAGAGAACAGTTAAGAGTCAAACGCATTCCTATGGATCTGGAGTCACATGTAGGCCAAACCAGGTAAGGATGGCAGATTTCCTTCCCTAAAGGACATCAGTGAACCAGATGGGTTTTTGCAACAATTGAAGGTAGTTTCATGGTCACTATTACCAAGACAAGCTTCCAAATACAGATTTTGTTATTTGAATTTAAGTTCCACCAGCTGCTTTGGTGGGAATTGATCTCAGGTCCCCAGAACATTAGCCTGGGGCCTCTGGATTACTTGTGCAGTGACACTACCACTACACCACCATGACGCCCATATTCCAGGAACAAATAAAAAAGCGCCTCATCTAGAATCAGGCATCCAGAAAGGACCTTTGGGGCAGGATATTGCGCTCGTCAGGCAGGCGGGCACCCAACCGGAGTGAGCGTGAAATGACGCGGGATGATGTCACAACACCATCGTGCACTCGCACGATATTTCGGTCGGCGGGTACGCACGGGAGTCAGCAGCGCACCCGCCAATAATTAACAGGCCAATTCAGGCCGTTGAAGTCTTTGGATTTTTTTTTAGGAAACCTCATCCATGGGTGGGATGAGGTTTCCAACAGCAAATGAAAAGTAAATAAAAATTTTTAAATTTCATTCATAACATGCCCCTGCTCATGTGACAGAGTCACCTGAGCAGGGACATGTTCTTAATATTGCTTAAGTTTTTAAGTTTTGAGTTTGTAAACCTTCAGCTCTCTGAGGCAGCTCTGTGACTCAGGGAGCTTTCATTGCGCGTGCCTGTGCACATGCGTGAACTTCGACTCTCCCCCTCCTCCCACCCCCAGCCTGGCAACGCTGAGCATTACAGCGCGCGTGTCTCACACTGAAAGCACGAAATAACTCCATGTTGGGGCCCGATCGTGGGTGGTGGTCAGCTTTGTGACCGCTCCTGGGCCCGCCTGTTGCGCCTGCCCCGTGAGGGCAAAATTCTGCCCTTGGTTTGACCACCCATTTCCACTGCCCACCATTATTCCCATCTCACAGCATATGCCCTGGGATTTTGTCCCCAGTATCCTAGGATTACCAACTCTCCAGGATTACTAGCAGACTTGGGCGGTTAAAGGTAATGCCCTGAATAGCAAAATTAAAAAATCCAAAACATTGTGGACCGTTACTCGGGTTGCCAACCCTCCAGGGTTAGACTGGAGTCTCCAGGAATCAAAGGCAGTTTTCCAGGACACTGCTTAGAACAAAAACCTGAGAGAATAATCGTAAAAAATGATAAAAATTCATTAAAAAAATAGCAGTTGGGGTTTAAAAATGGGTGTTAAACAGTCAATAATCACCCAATTGACTCTTGAGAAGAGACTATTATGGTTCCCATCTGGCTGGGAAAGCAATGTGCCACAAGGACGAACATGTTGGTTTGACCAATGGCGGGACAGTGGGAGACAGGGTGTCATGTAATAATGTCTCCAGGAATACATCCAACTAGAGTTGGCAACTCAATTACGTTCCACATTTTGCCATTAGAATAGGATTTTAGCTTTGATGCTGATAATGATCCTTCAATCCCTCCTTGGCCTTGCTCCTGTCTATCTCTGTAACGTCCTCCAGCCCTACATATTTATATTGCACCTTTAACGTACCGTACCGAAGTGTCCCAAGACGCTTCACCAAAACATTATAAAACAATGCATGGCAGTGAGCCACATAAGGAGATATTAGGTCAGATGACCAAAAACTTGGTCAGGGAGGTATGGTTTAAGAAGTGTCTTAAAGGGGGAGAGTGAGATGCAGAGGCAGAGAGGTTTAGGGAGGCAAGTCCAAATCTTGAGGCCTAGGCAACCGATGGCACAGCCACCAATGGTGGAGCAATTATATTTACAAAGGGCATGGTTAGATGAGCGCAGATATCTCCGAGGGTTATGGGGCTGGAAGAGATTAGAGATAGGGAGGGGCTAGGCCATGGAGAGATTTGTAAACAGAAATGAAAATTTCAAAATCAAGACACTGTTTGACCAGGAGCCAATGTAGGTCAGTGGGCAAAGGGGTGATGTGGGACTTGGTGCGAGTCACGATACGGGCAGCAAAGCTTTGGATGACCTCGAGTTCACGGAGGGTAGAACGTAGGAGAACAGCCAGCAGCGTGTTGGAATAGTGATGTCTAGAGGAAGTGAAGGTATAGATGAGGGTTTCAGCAGCATAGGAGCTGAGACGGTGGTAGGGGAGATGGTGAGGGAAGATGAGCAATGTTTAGTATGAAGGATGTTCCCTCCGAGATCTTTGCAGAGCTCAGTTCTCCCCTCCTGTCTCGATTTTAATCACTGGCTGATCATTCGAAACTGTACCTTCAGCTGTCTAGACCTTAAGCTCTGGATTTCCCTCCCTAAACTGCTCTGTCTTTCTCTCCTCCTTTAAATGGCTCTTTACCCACTTGTTTTTTTGGTCATCTGTCCTAAATTAATATGATAAAATGTCCCAAGATGCTTCACAGCACCCATTGGCAAACAAAATTTGACATTGAGCCATGCAAGGAGATATTAGAAACAAAAACAATTACCTGGAAAAACTCAGCAGGTCTGGCAGCAACGGCGGAGAAGAAAAGAGTTGACGTTTCGAGTCCTCATGACCCTTCAACAGAACTTTTCTTCTCCGCCGATGCTGTCAGACTGGCTGAGTTTTTCCAGGTAATTCTGTTTTTGTTTTGGATTTCCAGCATCTGCAGTTTTTTTGTTTTTATCAAGGAGATATTAGGCCAGGTGACAAAAAGTTTGGTCAAAGTGGTGAACCTTTAAAAATTGAGGCATTGCCATACTGGGAGCCAATGTAGGTCATCGAGCACAGGGGTGATAGGTGAATGGGGCGAATTAGGATACAGGATGAGCTCAAAGAGTCAACGCAGGATGCAAGAGGTTGAGGCCAGACAGGAGAACTTTTGAATCATCAAGTCTGGAGGTAATGGAGGAGAGTTAATTTATTCTTCCATGGGATGTGGGCATCATTGCCCATCCTTAATTGAACTGAATGGTTTGCTAGGCCATTGTAGAGGACAGTTAAGAGTCAACCACACTGCTGTGGATCTGGAGTCACATGTAGGCCAGGCCAGGTAAGGAAGGCAGATTTCCTCCCCCAAAGGGCATTAGTGAACCAGGTGGGTTTTTAACAACAATCAATGATAATTTCAAGGTCACCATTTCTGAGACCAGAGTTTAATTCCAGATTTTGTTAATTGAATTTAAATTCCACCGGCTGCCGTGGTGGGATTTGAACCCATGCCCCCAGAGGATTAGCTTGGGGGCCTCTGGATTACTGGCCCAGTGATGTTAACAGCCATGCTACCATCTCCCCCATTGCAGCAGCAAATACACAGATCAATACATCCTTGCTTCCAATCACCCAGTATCAGCACTGCCAGCCACACTTGCCTCATCAAAGTCAGCAATGATCTCATTTAAAAGTCGGAGGCACTCGACCCCTTCGTTGTTTGCCTCCAACTCGACGTAGAACTCGGAGAAGTTGCTGATGGAGGCGAACATTACAGCCACACACTCACAGGACTGGTAGTACAGCTCATCATTACGCCTCTCACGTGCAAGGAAATGTGCAGCGACATCTTTGGGCAGGATATTGTGCAGAAGGCGTCTGTTGTAGGCCTGAAGTTCTTCCATTTCTTCTTTCTCTTCAGTGGCCTGGCCAAGAAATGGCAAAGACTTATTATCGTGTTGAGAATTTGGAACACTTATTTTTAATGACAGTCATGCTTATATTTATATACACAGAGCCCAATCACATTTATTGCCCAGTCTGTCAACATGCCTCTCGGGTATGATAGTTTTAGGATCATACATCACAGAAGGAGGCCATTTGGCCCATTATGCCTGTGCCAGTTCTTTGAAAGTATGTTATCGAATTCGTCCCACTCCCCCTGCTCTTCTTCGTATCCCTGCTTTTCAGTTCCATTTGAAAGTTATTTCTCAATCTGCTCTTCCACCCTTTCAGGCAGTGCATTCCAGAGCGTAACCAGCTGCTTCTTCATCTCCTTGCCTGATTCTTTTGCCAATTATCTTAATTGTCCTGGTCATGATACTGGGCCATTGACCAACAGGACGGGGTTGTGAGCTTAAAGTCAGGCAAGTCGAGTTGTGAAATTGTGTGGGATCTATGAGCAACAGCTGCAGAAACATCTGCATCCTCAACCAAATGGGCAGCAACACAAAGGCAAGAGACAAAGCTAAAGGGTGTGCGAGCATTTCCTGTCAAAAGTAGCAAATGCACGATCCTATTCAGCCTCTTCCTCAAGTCCCCGCCATTGTCTGCAGCCAATTCAGTTCACCCCACATGACATTGGGAAGCCTCTGAGTGCACCGGAGGCAGCAAAGACTGTGCCTTAATGACATCCCAGCTGTACAGCGCTGAAGCCCTGCATACCAGCAATACTTGTTACACCCCACCTTCCGCTCTCTAAAGCCAAACTGTCCCCAGTGCAGCTTTGACATGTGGTGAGTGGCCCAGATAACTCCCATCGCAAAAAGCAGGGCAAATCTAATCTGTCAGCCTCCCCCACCACACTCATTATCAGCTAACTGATGGAACTGAGTTATCAATAGCTCCATTATGCAACTGATCCTGAACGGTCTTGACAAGGTGGACATGGAAAGAACGTTTCCTCTTGTGGGTGAGTCCGGAACTAGGACGCGCCGTTTTAAAATTAGGGGTCGACCTTTCAGGACAGAGATGAGGAGAAACTTTTCCTCTCAGAGGATTGTGCGACTTTGGAACTCTCTGCCTCAGAGGGCAGTGGAAGCGGGGCCACTGAATATTTTTAAGGCAGAGGTGGATAGATTCTTGTCAGGCAAGGGAATCAAAGGTTGTCGGGGGTAGATAGGAATGTGGAACTCAAAGCAGAAACAGATCAGCCATGATCTTATTGAATGGTGGAGCAGACACGAGGGGCCAAATGGCCTACTCCTGCTCCTGTTTTGTATATTCGTATGTTTGCAACACCTAATCATCAATAACCTGCCATACAATGTCCATCCGGCTGCAAACTTCAACAGAGATTTCTTCCAGGCAATGGACATGAGTGATGGGTCTCAGGGGAAAGTTATTTTTTAATTTGTTCACGGGACATGGGTGTCAATGGGAAGGCTGTCCCTATACAACTGAGTGGCCAGCTAGGCCACTTCATATTAAGTAAAGAGGCAACCACATTGCTGTGAGTCTGGAGGCACACCTAAACCAGATTGAGTAAGGTTAGAAGATTTCCCTTCCCTCAAGGAAATTAGTGAACTAGGTAATTTGTTTTAATGATAATCTAGTAGCCTCTTGGTCACTGTTACTGATGCTACCATTTCCTCCAGTATAATTCAAGATTTATTTAATGTGATTTAAATTCCCTAGTTGCCTTGGTGGGATTTGAACTCATGCCACAATATCATTAGTCCAGGCCTCTGGATAAGAAGCCCAGTAACATAGGTCAGGAATTTCTGGCCCTGCCTGAGCAGGGATTCCCCATGACAGATTGACGAGCCATTTAAATCTCCAGTGAATTTGGTGGGACCGGAAGATCCTGCCAGAAAATCCCACCCATAGCCACTGTGCTACCATACATGACACAAGTGTAAGAGGTAACCATCCCTCAAATGTTCAATAAGTATGTAGGGAGGGACCCAAGTAATACTGAGCTCAGTGACTCCCCAGAGGCTGGAGTCACACTTGATATAAAGGAAGACTGACCAAATGCTCAACCAACTATATCAACACCATGGTTAAGAAAGCAGGTTAGAGGCTGGGTACTCTGCAATGAGTAGCTCACTTCCTGAACATTGAAAGACTCATCACCATCTACAAGGGTCTGCCCAGTTCTGTAATGGAATAACGCATTACCATCACTGAATACCCCACTATCAACATCCTGGGGGGGTTACCATTGACCAGAAACTGAACTGGACTAGCCATATAGATACTGTGGCTACAAGAGCAGGTCAGAGGCTTAGAATCCTGTGACGAGTAACTCACCTCCTGACTCCCCAAAGCCCGTCCACCATCTACAAGGCACAAGTCAGGAGTGTGATGGAATACTCCCCATTTGCCTGGATGAGTGCAGCTTCCACAACACTCAAGAAGCTCGACACCATCCAGGACAAAGCAGCCCACTTGATTGGCACCCCATCCACAAACATCCAACTTACTTACCTGGATAGTTACTCAGGAAATGTTAGATAGGAAAACCCCTAATTATTCACACTGAACACCCCCCAACTACTCCCTCGAATCCCTGACTATCCTCTTGACTCCCCCACTCCCCCAGACCTGACCCAATACCCCTTCGACCACCTATCCCCCCCAGACCAACCTGACTACCCTGACCTGATTCAACCCTCAAACCAAACCTGACCCGACCCCACCACCCAGCTCCCCCGACTCCCCCCGACCCAACTTGACTACCCACTTACCTCACTCATCCTACCGCCCTCAATCGCCTTACCCACTTATCCACTTACCTTACCCATCCAACCTCCTTTACACACTTGACTTCTGTCCGTTTCTTTTCAAAGAAGCTTTGGGGCATTTAAGTTCTTATTTACCAGATTACAGCAGCTAGTGCCATTAAAAATGGAGCTATGGCTCCTGCATTGATTTCCTGTGCTACCCCTTACGAGGTGTGCTGCACTCTGTCGGTTGTGAAGGATCCTCCATCAGTAAAAGCGGAAGACAGTACGTGTGCATTTTTGTTTATTTGGGCTCGGAAATAGGGTTTCCGATTCTGATTGGAAGACCCGGGCCATCGTGTTCATTTTTGGACTTCAGCCACTGTGGTTGTAGCGGCAAACATTGCAACCAATTTGGATTCAATGAGAGGCCACACAAACGACAATGAACGATCAGCTAATCTATTTTTGATTGACTTATCCATTTTCAAGACAATAATTGACAGCCACGTATAGCGACCCATGGCCTGAGGATATGCTGGATAAATATTTAAACCCTTCAAAGAGAGAAGAGAAAAAAATACGCCTCCCGCCTTCAGTTTATTCAGCCCCATAAAGAAACTTCCTGATCTCTTGGTTCTCACTTCCACTAAAGGGAGTCTAAGCCTAAGCTCTCTTTTCCCTTGGTAGATTACTGACGACGCTCGTGAAGTTTCAGAACGTTTCGTTTTTAATTTAGTCCCTTCAAGACTTCCTTGACGCGCAGTCAGGAACACGGGCCTTTGGCTGATTTTGTTTTCCATCCCATGGCCCAGGAAAAATTGAGGTTGTGTGTAGTGTTTTTGTAGCAACTTTGTGGACCAGCGATCAAATCTTCTTTCTTGTCACCACATGATTGATTTGTTCACTTCATCTCAGATCTATGATCTTGCTAATATCCTCTGTAATTATTTCTTAAAACCACAGAATAATACAGGTGCCTGACCCCGCACCCGGGAAGCCTGGGACAGGATGTGTGCCGGATTTGTGGATATTCTGGATTTTGACTACTCATGAGCTTGGTGGTTGGGGCCAGGGGCGGGGGGGGGTGTGTGTGCGGGGAATAGAATTAATTAAATCTCAAAGCTGGAAAGGGATGGGGGGGAGGTGGTGGCTGGTGGCGGGGAGAACCAGCTTCCGCACCATTAATCCTGATGTGGAATCAATAAGGCCCAACCCAAAGTGCAAGGGATCAGCGTGCTGTGACCCAGATGTGATGGACAGCAATGCCTGATAGGGATTGTAGTGTCCAAGGTGGTTTGCGGGTCCTTTTGGGATGCCGAATAAGGGATTCTGGTACCTGTACCACATATAGATAGGCTATTCAGCCCATCATGCCTGTGATGGCTCTTTGAAAGAGCTGACTTGAAAGAGCTAATTCGCCTCACATCCCCTTCTCGTGGGATATGTGGAACTTTTTTTGTTCCAGCTCTACTCGGTCCCCCTCCCTCGCCTGTTTCTCTTCCCAGCACATAGGTGAATGTATTGGAGCCATTTCCAGCTTGTGCCTCCTAGAAAGCTCTCTGAATTCGAAACAGTAGCTTCAAATCAAACTGCAGAGATTTTCCCGAGTGGGAAACCTTGCAACCAAATGCACTACCCATTCCGACCCACTGGGAGCCACTGTTGTCAATTGTTTTGAGGCTTACTCTAAAATTATCACTTATCAGTGCCATGCCGACCCACTCAGTGCAGCGATGTTCTATCTAACGTAACCACTCAACGAATGCCAATCACTCCCGGCACCAGAATGCTGAATTTAGGACCGGGATCCTCTGAATAACGTTCCTAAATATCGGCTGTAACACACAGGTCAAAATAGTGTTACTGGAAAATTCCAGGGGCAGAATTTTTAGCTCGGCGTGTGGGCACATGCCTGACCTGCTTGAACGTAAATTAGTGCGTGATGACGTCGTCCCACGTTTGCGCGATATTTTGGTTCGCAGGCGCGCACAGAAGTCGGAAATGCACCCGCCAACCATCAAGAGGGCAATCAAGCCCATCAAACCTCCAACTGTCCCCTACTTTCCATGGTCTGTCCAACCTTATGGTTGGCAGATGGGCGAAAACCTCAAATGCAAACCTAACCATAACCATAATCCGAGCTAAAACACTAAACCTAACCCTAATTCTATTCCTAGCTCTAAACGTAACTGCAGCCCTGGCCGTAACTTTTGCCCATCAAGATTAAATTGCCTGCTGACGCCATTGCCTGGACCCCGATATGAAGGATAGCCACTGGGGTAAGGTACCAGATCACACCCAGCGAGGACTATGGAGGCCCACCCCACCACAAGGAGAGAAGAGAAAGTCACATTTAATAACAAATACTTAATTAAATAGAATATATCGCACAGAAATAGGCTATTTGGTGTTTATGTTCCACACAAGACTCCTCCCTCACTAACAGCACTGCGTGGACTGCAGTGGTTCAAGAAGGCAGCTCACCCCCACCTTCTCAAGGGCAATTAGGGATGAGCAATAAATGCTGGCCTAACCAGTGAAGCCCACATCCCATAAAAATGAATTTTAAAAAATTATCTCAGCCCATCCACATACCCTTCTATTCCTTTGTCCCTCATATGTTCATTTAGCTTCCCTTAAGTGTATCCAAAGTACTCACCTCAGTAGTTCCTCTTGGTAATAGCCTAGCAAGCCACTCAGTTCAAGGGCAATTAGGGATGGGCAACAAATGCTGGCCTCGCCAGTGACGCCCACATCCCATGAAAGAATAAAGGGAAAAAAACAGCTTTCTGGTAACTGTAGAGGATTCCCTATTAGTGGCTGTTTTATATTTATGACCTCGCAGTTTTGAACACCTCCACAAGTGAAACATTTTCTCTCTGTCTACCCTACCCTCCATAATCTTATAGATTTCAATCAGATCACCCTTCTGCCTTTTCAATAAATAATCCCCCCCCCCCCCCAAACGACTGGATACCCGGATGGACATCAGGTGTGATGGAGAATGAAATAAAACCAATTGATTACCTTTGAAATCATATCATAAATTCACTTGGGCTATCCAAGCTGCACTGGTCTTTTCTTCCACATGAGTGATTCAATGTACAGAACACTCAGTAAAATAAGTGCACCCTACAGATGAAACAGACATTTTTTTTTCCCTCCATATCCCTCCTTGTATTGAGGAAGACAGTACATGTGTAAATTATCAGCTGGGCTTGGTTGGTAGCACGATTACCATTGAGCCAAGTCCCACTACTGTGCAGTACCGGGGCTGGGAGAGGTTGTGTGGACGTGTAGCATTGTTAGGACTGCCATCTCTCAAGTAGTCATATCCTGTACCACCACTTGAAGATGAGTGGGGAGTCCTCTTGGTTTCTTGGCCAACATTCTTCCTTATGAGGGAAGAGTAGCTGAGGCAATTTCCTACTGCTTTCCTCACCGTTTTTATCTTCAGGGAACCTTCTCCTGGGTGAACGAAAACCCAAGGCTAAAGAGCCCCACATAGCTTTTCGAAGGAGGGGAACCGCAGCCATCAGAAGCATGTACCCCGGCTGAGTGTGAACCCAGTATTTAGAGACCATTCTCTAGTCTTCACTCACCTAGTCTGCCAAAGAAGAGCTCTAATTCTTCACCTGCTGACTCAACAGGGAATGCCATCACTAAGTGAAATATCTCTTCCCTCACCGAATCAATACCTCCACATACTTTTGAAAAGTAGTCATTATTCTAATGTAGGCAACAAGACAGTCAATTTGCACACAGCAAGTTCCCACAATGAAAGCTGAGCTAGCTGAAGTGAACTGGGAAACTAGGCTGGAGGATTGATCAATAGAGAAGCAGTGGCAGACATTTAAGGGGATATTTCAGAATATTCAGAATAAGTACATTCCTAATTTAAGTAAAAATTCTAAGGGGAGGACCCACCATCAGTGGTTAAATACAGATGTTAAGGAAAGCATAAAACTTAAGGAAAGAGCATATAACTCCGCAAAGATGAGTAGCCGGGTAGATGATTGGACAGAATATAATGAACGGCAGAGAATGACTATAAGGCTAATCAGGAGAAAGAAATTAGAGTATGAGAGGAAGCTAGCTAGAAATGTAAAAATGGATAGCAAGAGTTTCTATAGGTATTTAAAAAGGAAAAGAGTAAGTGAAGTGAGTGTTGGTCCTCTACAGAGTGACAGTGGGGATTTAATAGTAAATAATAAGGAAATGGCAGAAGAAACAAACAAATATTTTGCTTCTGTGTTCACTATAGATACAAAAAACATTCCAGTAATAGCTGTGAATTAGGAGGTGAACAGGAGAAAGGAACTTGGTGAAATTGAAATCACCAGGGAAATAGTACTGAGCAAATTGCAGGCTGACAAGTCTCCGGGTCCCGACAGACTACATCCTAGGGTCTTAAAAGAGGTGGCTAATGAGGTAGTCGATGCGCTGGTGTCAATTTTCCAAAATTCGCCAGATTCTGGAAAGTTTCCATCAGATTGGAAAGTAGCAAATGTACCCCCTCTATTCAAGGAGGGAGAGAGGCAGAAAACAGGAAACTATAAGCCAGTTAGCTTGATGTCTGTTGTGGGGAAGTTATTAGAATCGACCATTAAGGAGGTTATAGCTGGGCACTTAGAAGCGCTCAAGGCAATCGGGAAGAGTCAGCATGGTTTTGTGAAAGGAAAATCATGTTTAACCAATTTATCGGAGTTTTTTGAAAGCATAACATGCGCAGGGGACAAAGGGGAGTCTGTAGTGTACTTGGATTTCCAGAAAGCATTTGATAAGGTGCCACATCAAAGATTATTACAGAAAATAAAAGCGCATGGTGCAGTGGTTAACATATTAGCATGGATAGAAGATTGGCTGGCTGGCAGAAAGCAGAGAGTATGCATAAATGTGTCTTTTTCTGATTGGCAGGATGTGACGAGTGGAGTCCCACAGGGGTCTGTGCTGGGGCCTCAACTTTTTACAACTTACATCAATGACTTAGATGAGGGGAGTGAGGACATGGTAGCTAAATTTGCAGATGACACAAAGATAGGTAGGAAAGTATGTTGTGAAGAGGACATGAGGATGGATTTAGATGGTTGAATGAGTGGGCAAAGATCTGGCAAATGGAGTTTAATGTGGGAAAATGTGAAGTTGTTCACTTTGGCAGGAAGAACAAAAAAGCAGCGTATTACTTAAATGGAGAACGGCTGCATAATTCTGAGGTGCAGAGGGATCTAGATGTGCTAGTGCATGAGTCACAAAAGGTTAGTATGCAGGTACAGCAAGTAATTAAGAAGGCTAATGGAATGCTATCCTTTATTACAAGAGGGATTGAACATAAAAGTAAGGATGTTATGCTTCAGTTATACGGGGCATTGGTGAGACCATATCTTGAATACTGTGTGCAGTTTTGGTCTTTTTTAAGGAAGAATGTAAATGAATTGGAGGCAGTTCAGAGGAGGTTTACTGGATTGATACCTGGAATGACTGGGTTGTCTTATGAGGAAAGAACAGACAGACTGGGCTTGTTTCCACTGGAGTTTAGAAGAGCAAGGGGTGATTTGATTGAAGTATACAAGATCCTGAATGGCCTTGACAAGGTGGACGTTGAAATGATGTTTCCTTTTGTGGGTGAGTCCAGAACTAGGGGGCACTGTTTTAAAATTAGGGGTTGCCCTTTTAGGACAGAGATGAGGAGAAATTTTTTTCCTTAGAGGGTTGTGCGACTTTGGAATTATCTGCCTCAGAAGGTGGTGGAGGCGGGGTCATTGAATAGTTTTAAGGCAGAGGTAGATAGATTCTTGTTCGGCAAGGGAATCAAAGGTTATTGGGGTTACATGGGAATGTGGAAATTGAAACACATGAAGATCAGCCATGATCTTATTGAATGGCAGAGCAGGCTCGAGGGGCTGAATGGTCTACTCCAGTTCCTATTTCTTATGTTCTCTATTTGGGATTTGAATCCACAACCTTCTGACTCATAGGTAAGAGTGCTACACTCAGCTGCAGCTGACACACTTCAAATTTAAGTTTTTTTTTATAGTCAGTACTAACGTTTGTCTTTTTATTACACATTCTGTACCTACACCTCCAATCTTGAGAAGGCATCATAAGAACCTCTGTGGTCCTCTGCTCCCTCTCTCAAGCCAACACTATTCATGCCTGAACTTGGGTGAGCAGGATATGGATCACATTTGGACACTGCAGCTTGGCTGAACCAACTGAGACAACTGGTCTTGTCACCATTTTTGAATCAGAGTCGCTGGAGAACAATCCACCCTCCCCTCACCTGGTTTCAACGGTACTGAGGTTAGCTTTTTAGAACAAGATCAATCGATGCTGCACAGATGGGAACATTGCTGATGGGAATGGCTCACCAGGCAGTGGATCGGAAGATGAGGAATAATTTCAGGTCAGCAAGAGGTCTTTCAACTTCTGGTCAACAATTGAAGAGTTAAAGTGAGCAGGGAGGTATAGACATGGCTTGGCATGGAGAGAACTTGACAGCAGAATAATTGAAGAGTGGTGTGATCAAAGGTTGTGGCTGCAATCCTACCTGCAGTTTCCAGAGGAAGTCTAGCCTGGCCGTTGATTCTACCTGCTGAGCGTGGAGATAGAGTGCCAGAACAAACACCGTGATAATAATAGGAGTCATGATCTTCAAGGCTACCTTTGAGAACTTCAGGGAGCTGTCATTAAGAAAGAAATAATTAAAATAAACAGCTGTAACTGAAGGTTTTTCCTTGCTGAGTTCTCTTATTACATCTGAAAAAAATTGATTGAAACATGCAAGAGCAATTTAAAAGCTGAATTCGGTCTAGGCAACTTATTGGAGTTCAGATGCTTCACAATTGGGTAGAATCATGTTTCTATTTGTTTCTGATGTTCTTCCCTCATCTTTACTCTTCCAAAGATTCGAAGTCATGCTGATTCCATTTCATTGTTAAATGACGCTTAAAATTTTGCACATTAACTTTTTTAGACAATTTAACCTATTATGTAAGTCACATTACTTTGCCATTGTTTTATCGCTTTCTCTGTGTAATTGAAAAATGTAAGTAAATTTAATTTAGTCATCTTAGCCTGATAATATGGCTACGTGTTTCCTGCTTTTCAGAGAGAACAGAAGTGCATCGTAAGCATCCAATCTGATCTCTGGTGCAAACTCACATTGCTGCTTTTTGCCTTGAATTCAAGGGCCTGAATGTTATTAAGAACTACTTTCGGTTCCAATCCTAGATCCTCCAGAGCTTGTCCACCCCCATTTCTCAGTCTGTCTCCCGCACAATGCACTGGAGCAGGAGATGACACAAGTAGAGCTGGTATTCATCTGCTGCTGGATCCCACCTGTGTGAGCTTTGGTGGGCTTATCAGTATGACATTTCCCTTCTCTCACACACTGCACCCCAGAGAAAACCTTGTTTGATTGACAGCTCCGGCTCCCTGATCTCTGTGGTCAATTTCACAATTTTTGTTTACACAAGGTTAAATGGTTTCAAGGGCTTTGTAGTTTCTGTTATTGATACTTTAAAGCATCTATTTGATTGACCCATTCATTACCCTGTAGTGAAAATACTTTTTTTTAACATAGTGGAAAGCAATGAGTGAATGACTTTTTAAAAGTTTTTTTTAAACACATCCTACTGCTACTATAGCATTCATTGGTTCTATGCAGTGTATAGTGGGTCAATGGGCATGGAAAAGCCATAGCCTAGCGTGGGGGAATGAGGGACCTTGGGGGTGGTGGGGGTGGGGTGGGGGGGCGGGGGGTTGTGGTGCCTTGGATCTGCACCTGAAGTGCTTTAATCTGCAAGACTACGGAGCCAATGCTGGAAGGTGGGATTAAAATGGGCGGCTAGTTTTTTTTTGGCAGACACAATGGGCTGAATGGCTCTTTCTGTGCTGTAACTTTTCTATGGTTCTATGGGTGGAGGGGCATAGCTTGGCATAGGGGGCAGGAGGTGCCATAAGGGGGCACTGGAGGTGGCATGGATGGGGCATGGGGAATGGGTGGGGGGTTGAGGGGGTGTGAGGGGTGTGGGCTAGAGGGCCTTCCTGTCTTTATTTTAACTGGGATGAAGTCCAACGACACCTAGGCAGGTCTTTTAAACAGCTTGCCTCTGCACCTGTCAGCCCCTGTGGCTCCGAAATCCTCCTTGGATTGGCTGGCCTCACTCCAGCCCGCACCCACCTCCCCAACCCCCAGTAACGAAGATCCTGCCTTTGCGGGCACTTTCTCCCAAGGCGGGCAGACCATGGTGGGAATTTTTCTGACTCCTGCTGCCCGCATCGGTGATAAATGTCCGGCCCAGCATTTCCAAGGACTACATTCAAACAGGTGACCCCAGCAGCACAAGAACACCAGGACAAACAAGACCTGACATTCCAGCTTCCAGCTTCTGAGCATCTGGCCAATACTGTCTCGAGTGAGGTACAAAGAAATGAACCACTTGAATTTATATTCTGTTTCCGTACTGTAAATTGAACATAGACCTATTACCAATAATTCCACCAACAGCAAATAACAAATTCCAACTGCTTTAAAGGTGCTGGCCTTTAATTTCCACTTGTAGGGTTTTTTTTTGCAGGGATTGCAAAATATTAATTTCATTTATCATTAAGATCCTACCAGGAAATTGGAGAAATAAATAACTATTGACTTGAAAGCGGTGAGGTGAGAAAATGAATCTCACTGGTGACATAAACAAGCAAACTTCGATTGTTAAACTTCATGTAACCCTTTCAGACCTTGTTCAAGAAGAAGCCAGACCCAGTCAACCTTCAGTCTTGAATCTAAACATGGGATATAATGAAATGATGGGCAGGATTTAGTGCATCCCCCAGAGGCCAGTTCAGAGGCAAGGGGGCAGTGTGATTGGAGGTTGCAGGGTGGAGGTCCAGCCGCCTTCCAGCCTGGAGGCCAACTGAGGCCCTTAAGGATTCTACCAGTGATGGGAGGGGGACTTACCACCTGGGAAGACCATAAACCTGTCATGTTTGCGTGCGGCCTTCACATGGGATGTGGGGGCTCATTTTCAGGTGCTCTATCCTTGACCATAGGACCCATCATCGAGAAGAGTAGCCACAGGAAGCCAGGCACCTGCTGTCGATCCACCTCCCTCCACCCATTGTCAGCACCCCTGCCCTGCTTCCCCGGGGAACACCATCCTGCTCCACTTACCTTGAGTCCAGAAGATCCATCACCAATCCTCAGTGTAGGACACAGTGAAATACTGGCAGTGGCCACCCTCCTGATGGCGCTGCCGGCACAGTAGAGCTGCCAGCCTCTGATTGGTTGGCAGCTCTTGGGGCCAGGATATCCGGCTGTGCAGCATCTGAATAACCTCGAAGGAGTTGGGAACCCCAGAGGCAAAGTTCCTACTGCCAAATGGGCACTTGATCCCAATGAGGCTCCCAGGGATTCGGTTGGCGAGGTTACCAGATTTCATTGAAGAAATTGGTCCCCCACCGTCCATATTAGATTCCGCTCAATGTATTTGAACTGTTAATTTTATTGGCCATCTACTGACAGGACTATATGATGTCAGGTGCTGTCAGGGGGCCGCATTTAAAACAAAAAATATTTAGTGATCACAAAATCTTATTCCTTTCAACTATTTTATACCAATTAGGCAGCACCTTCCAAACCCATGACCACTACCATCTAGGAGGACAAGGGCAGCAGGCACATAGGAACACCGCCACCTGGAAGTGCCCCTCCAAATCACTCACCATCCTGACTTGGAAATATATCGCCATTCCTTCACTGTCATTGGATCAAAATCCTGGAACTCCCTCCCTAACAGCACTGTGGGTGTACCTACACCACATGGACTGCAGCGCTTCTAGGAAGCAGCTCATCACCACCTTCTCAAGGGCAACTAGGGATGGGCAACAAATGCTGGCCCAGCCAGCGAAGCCCACATCCCGTGAATGAATTTTTAAAAATTGTCATCTGTTATTGGCGAAACACAAGCCTCTTCTTCCTCCTACCATTCTCTAGTGTTCTACACAAGGATAATGACCCATTTTTGCTTTTACTTGTGAGCAAATAGTGTCAGTCGTTTCAAAAACAAAAATACCTGGAAGAACTCAGCAGGTCTAACAGCATCTGCGGAGAGGAACACAGTTAACGTTTCGAGTCCATATGACTCTTCAACAGAACTAAGGAAAAATAGAAAAGAGGTGAAATATAAGCTGGTTTAAGGGGGGGCGGGGTGGGACAGGTGGAGCTGGATAGAGGGCCAGTGATAGGTGGAGATATCCAAAAGATGTCACAGACAAAAGGACAAAGAGGTGTTGACGGTGGTGATATTATCTAAGAAACGTGCTCATGGTGACATTAAGGGTAGAAAGCAGGATGAGCAAGGTACAGATGGCCCTAGTGGGGGTGGGGTGGGGGGGGGGGGAAGGGATCGAAATAGGCTAAAAGGTGGATGAAAATACATTTAAAAATAATGGAAATAGGTGGGAAAAGAAAAATATATATTAATTATTGGAAAAAGGGGGATCAGAAAGGGGGTGGGGATGAGTCCAGAATGAATATTGAGTTCAACAACTTTAGATCATGAACTTCTCCTCCATCCCAACCCCCTTTCCAATTCCCTTTTTTTCTAATAATTTAATTCTATCCATTGATTTTCCCACCTATTTCCATTATTTTTAAATGTATTTCCATCCATTGTTTTATCTCTACCTTTTAGCCTATTTCGATCCCTTCCCCCCACCCCACCCCCACTAGGGCTATCTGTACCTTGCTCGTCCTGCTTTCTACCCTTAATGTCACCATTAACACATCCTTTAGCTAATATCACCACCATCAACACCTCTTTGTCCTTTTGTCTGTGACATCTTTTGGCAATCTCCACCTATCAATGGCCCTCTATCTAGCTCTACCTGTCCCACTCACCCTTAAACCAGCTTATATTTCACCTCTTTTCTATTTTTCCTTAGTTCTGGTGAATAGTCATACAGATTCGAACTGTTAACTGTGTTCCTCTCCGCAGATGCCGTCAGACCTGCTGAAATTTTCCAGGTATTTTTGTTTTTGCATCGGATTTCCAGCATCCGCAGTTTTTTGTTTTTATCTTAGTGTCAGTTGTTTATTACACTTAGGTGGCCTTTACATGGAGATCTGCTATATTTGTGAACAGGGCAAACAACTGGGTGTTTCCTTAACCCATCAGATTGAAGGATCCTTACTGAGCCACACCAAATCTAAAATGGGAAGTGTAAATTAGAATATTTAATTCAATGTAAAATCCCTACAGAGAGCAAAATAGAGCAAGGGAAAGTAAGATAAGTTTAAGAGAGAGATGAAAAAGACAGAAGGGAACTTCAAATTTAAAAAAAGTTAATTTCTTAAAATTGCCAACAATAATTAAAATCTGAAGGACTGAGACTCCACACTTGTAAAAGTTAATGTTCATTTCCACAGATGTAATTAAAAGTTACTGTCATTAAAAATCGACTTACTCTTGAAAGGACAAGCCCTAAATATTTCTGCCACATTTACTGTGCACCTATTACATAAATACTCCAACCACATGTTTTAATTCTGAATCTCTCAGCAAGGCACTGGTTCAGTGAATTTTCTGGAAGAACAGAGCACCTTGGACAGCTATTTCCAATTTCCAAACTTTATTGCGCACTTGCAGTCAAATTTTCTGACTAATTTACACTTCAGTAATGCTGATGGCCTTACCATTATTGCCACTGTAAGGTCTACAACATTACTGAGGACTGAGCTGACAAACCTGTATTTATAATAAATGAAATGCACTCAGGATAATACTCACCAAGTCCATGTTCCATTGGAAGGGCTACTGGAGAAGAAAAGAAAGATTCAGTCAGAAATAATTTACAGAAAGCTTTGTGAATCGCTCCCGAATAATTCCAAGTATTCTGGTGGGTCAGGTTGGAAATTTTCCTCTGAAGTGCAGTGTGTTTATAAAGAATGGTTTTACAGTCGCGATACCCTCGGAGTACTAAGAAGGTCTTCCAATCAGTCAGTTATGTTTTTTTATTCTTCCATAAAGTGTGGGTGTCGCTGACAAAGCCAGCATTTGTTTCCCATCCCTAATTGCCTTTGATCTGAATGGTTTGCTAGGCCATTTCAGAGGGCAGTTAAGATTCACCCACATTGCTGTAAATCTGGAGTCCCATGTAGGCCAGACAAGATAAGGACATCAGGTTTCCTTCCCTAAAGGACATGAGTGAACGTGTTTCTTATGATAATTGATGATGTTTCTATGAGAATCATGACCGGGACTAGCCTTTCATTTCAGAATTATTAATTAATTGGATTAAATATTGTTGAAAAGAGAGACATGTTGATGAAGCTTTTTGCCTTGCATGCATCGGGATAAATGCAAGAATTCCAAATTTCAAACAATCACAACAATTTATATTACAGCAGAAAAGGATGCCGATTGGTTGGCAGGTCAACTCTTGTTGGCCGAGTTGTTGTCATGGAGAAAACAATGGGGAATTACAGGCTCGCCAAGCTCCTAGGTAATTCAAAAAGGGCACAAGGCTTAAGCATATTACTTTTGCTTGCAGAGAACAGATCCCTGCATATGAATGTATGTCGCTTCCAGGTAGTACTTGCTGAACAATCCTGAGTGTGCTAATAGCTACACTAACAACCGATTTGAGATAATCAGTCGAGCTCGTCACATGGCTCATTCACAATTGCTAGAAGTTCCAATCCAGATAGTTGAGCACAAAAAACTAAGCTGACACTCCCAGTGTCAGTACTGAGGGAGAGCTGCACTGATAGAGGTGCCACCTTTGGAGGAAGAATAGGGAAGTTCTCTCCAGTGTCGTGGCCAATATTTATTACTCAAACAACATCATTCAAAAAAAAGACAGATTTTTCTGCCTTTATCACATTGTTATTTGTGGAAGTTTGCTAGATTACAAATTGGCTGCTGTGTTTTCCACATTACAATGGTGACTTCACTTTAAAAATACCTCATTGGCTGTAATGCACTTTGGGCTCTCCTGAAGCGTGGAATGTGAATGCAAGCCTTTTTTTTGTCAAGGCAGCTAGATCTGTGTCGCTCAAAGACAAAATCGCCCCAAGTAATTCCTTGTGGGGACCCTTGCTCATTCTGCCTAAAACCTTCACTTCTTTTCCCCGTCAAGGACTGGACTGTCCTGCTGGGGAGTTCCAGAATATTCCTGTGTTTATTTTCCTCTTACAGTTGCCGCTGGAACAGAACTTCCCACTTTAACAGTGGGGGAGATCTCTGTACGAGCCATCATTCATGAGCTAATGTGACATAACAAAAGGCAGCAAGGAGGCAGACACCAATAACTGCACTTGATTACCATTCATGAATTATGGGGCCAATTCAGTTCTACACAATTCACGTTTCTATTTTACTCCAAAGACCCATTTTGATTCTACTCATTAATCAGCCACTGTTTGCATGTTCCCTTCTGTTGCATTAGTATTTCACTTCGTCAAACAACGTTGTGATATCCTACAAGCAAGAGATGGTAATAGGATGTAAAATCAATCAGAAAGCACATGTGTTCATGTTCAAATGTCAACGTGGATTTCAGTAAAATGTGTAAAGTAAATATTTGGGTTGGACAAATGCACTGCTCGGGATAGCACTGGCTGATTGACCATAGTTTTTAAAAAAAATATTCATTCATGGGATGTGGGCTTTGCTATCTGGGCCAGCATTATTGCCCATCCCCAGTTGCCCTTGAGAAGGTGGTGTTGAGCTGCCTTCTTGAACCGCTGCAGTCCATGTGGTGTAGGTACATCCACAGTGCTGTTAGGAAGGGAGTTCCAGGATTTTGACTCAGCAACAGTGAAGAAACGGCGATATATTTCCAAGGTGGTGAATGACTTGGAGGGGAACTTGCAAGTGGTGGTGTTCCTACCTATCTGCTGCTCTTGTCCTTCTAGATGCTAGTGGTCATGGGTTTGGAAGGTGTTGTTGAAGGAGCGTTGGTGAATTCCTGCGGTGCACCTTGTAGATGGTACACACTGCTGCTACTGTGCGTCGGTGGCAGAGGGAGTGAATGTTTGTGGATGTGGTACCAATCAAGCGGACTGCTTTGTCCTGGATGGTGTCCAGCTTCTTCAGTGTTGTAGGAGCTGCACTCATCCAGGCAAGTGGGGAGTATTCCATCACACTCCTGACTTGTGCCTTGTAGATGCTGGACAGGCTTTGGGGAGTCAGGAGGTGAGTTCCTCATCGCATGATTCCTAGCCGCTACCCTGTTCTTGCAGCCACAGTATTTATATGACTAGTCCAGTTCAGTTTCTGGTTAGTGGTAACCCCCAGGATGTTGATAGTGGAGGAATCAGTGATAGTAATGCCATTGAACGTCATGGGGCAATGATTGGATTCTTTCTTGTTGGAGATGGTCATTGCCTGACACTTGTGTGGCACGAATGTTACTTGCCACTTGTCAGCCCAACCCTGGATATTGTCCAGGTCTTGCTGCATTTGGACATGGACTGCTTCAGTATCTGAGGAGTCACGAATGGTGCTGAACATTGTGCAATCATCAGCGAACATCCCCACTTCTGACCTTATGATGGAAAGAAGGTCATTAATGAAGCAGCTGAAGATGGTTGGGCCGAGGACACTACCCTGAGGAACTCCTGCAGTGATGCCCTGGAGCTGAGATGACTGACCTCCAACAACCACAACCCTCTTCCTTTGTGCTAGGTATGCCTCCAAGTAGCGGAGAGATTTCCCCCTGATTCCCATTGACTCCAGTTTTGGTAGGGCTCCTTGATGCCACACTCGGTCAAATGCTGCCTTGATGTCAAGGACAGTCACTCTCACCTCACCTCGGGATTTCAGCTCTTTTGTCCATGTTTGAACCAAGGCTGTAATGAGGTCAGGAGCTGAGTGGCCCTGGCGGAACATAAACTGGGCATCAGTGAGCAGGTTATTGCTAAGCAAGTGCCGCTTGATAGTATTGTTGATGACCCCTTCCATTACTTTACTGATGATCAAGAGTAGACAGATGGGGCGGTAATTGGCCGGGTTGCATTTGTCCTGCTTTTTGTGTACAGAACATACCTGGGCAATTTTCCACATAGCTGGGTAGCTGCCAGTGTTGTAGCTGTACAGGAATAGCTTGGCTAGGGGTGCAGTAAGTTCTGGAGCACAAGTCTTCAGTACTATTGCAGGAATATTGTCAAGGCCCAGAGCCTTTGCAGTATCCAGTGCTTTCAGCCGTTTCTTGATATCATGTGAAGTGAATTGAATTAGCTGAAGACTGACATCTGTGATGCTGGGGACCTCCAGAGGAGGCCAAGATGGATCATCCACTTGGCACTTCTGGCTGATGATTGTTGCGAATGCTTCAGACTTATCTTTTGCACTGCTGTGCTGGGCTCCTCCTTCATTGAGGATGGGGATATTTGTGGAGCTTCCTCCTACAGTGAATTGTTTAATTGTCCACCACCATTCACGACTGAAGAGCTTAGATCTGATCCGTTGGTTGTGGAATTGCTTAGCTCTGTCTATCACTTGCTGCTTATGCTGTTTGGCATGCAAATAGTCCTGTGTTATAGCTTCACCAGGTTGACACCTCATTTTTAGGTATGCCTGGTGCTGCTCCTGGCAAGCCCTCCTGCACTCTTCATTGAAACAGGGTTGATCCCCTGGCTTGATGGTAATGGTAGAGTGGGGGATATGCCGGGTCATTAGGTTACAGATTGTGCTCGAGTACAATTCTGCTGATGCTGATGGCCCACAGCGCCTCATGGATGCCCAGTCTTGAGTTGCTAGATCTGTTCAAAATCTATCCTATTTAGCTCAGTGGTAGTGCCACACAACACGATGGAGGGTATCCTCAATGTGAAGATGGGACTTCATCTCCACAATGACTGTACGGTCGTTACTCCTACTGATACTGTCATGGACAAATGTATCTGCAGCAGGCAGGTTGGTGAGGATGAGGTCAAGTATGTTTTTCCCTCTTGTTGGTTCCCTCACCACCTGCCGCAGACCCAGTCTAGCAGCTATGTCCTTTAGGACCCGGCCAGCTCGGTCAGTAGTGGTGCTACCGAGCCACTCTTGGTGATGGACATTGAAGTCCCCCACCCAGAGAACATTCTGCACCCTTGCCATCCTCAGTGCTTCCTCCAAGTGACATTCAACATGGAGGAGCACTGATTCATCAGCTGAGGGAGGGCAGTACATGGTAATCACCAGGAGGTTTCCTTGCCCATGTTTGACCTGGTGCCATGAGACCTCGTTGGGTCCGGAGTCGATGTTGAGGACTCCCAGTGCAACTCCCTCCCGACTGTATAACACTGTGCTGCCACCTCTGCTGGGTCTGTCCTGCCAGTGGGACAGGTCATACCCAGGGATGGTGATGGTGGTGTCTGGGTCATTGTCTGTAAGGTGTGATTCTGTGAGGATGACTACGTCAGGCTGTTGCTTGACTAGTCTGTGAGGCAGCTCTTCCAATTTCGGCACTAACCCCCAGATGTTAGTCAGGAGGACTTTGCAGGGTCGACAGGGCTGTGATTGCCATTGTTGTTTCTGGTGTTACTGGTTATTTCAGTAAAACAGAACCATAATCTTCCTGGTCCTTTTGATTATAGTCAGAACCCGACATTCAAAAACCCGTAATATATTTGAAATATTGAAACTAAGGCTAATTGTTTGACTTGAGCATCATACAAACTTCTGCATGTGAGCCAGTGATACTGGGAGGTGCCAGAACATGGTCCTTACAACACGTTATTGGGTTGAACTTTAACCCTTTCACCTTTCAGCTGTTGTAATGTAACCTTGCAACATTGGATGAAAGACAAACGAAGATATTTTCTTCATGGCAGTAATTTAGGAGCTGTGATGTTGCAAAGGAATTTACATGTCCAGATACACATATCACTAGAAACTAGTGCAAAACTATGAAAAGTAATCAAAAAGCCGAATTAAAAAAAAGAAAAGAAATACCTGCATGTATGTAGTCATTTGTTAGCACAGAACTGGATTACTGCTGAAAAAAGACATGTTGTCGAAGCTTTTCATCTTGCACCCATCAGGACAATTAGCAAGAATACCAACATTAGATGTGTTTTTGCGATTGGGCAACATTTACTAAACAATCTGCGTTATTGAGGGAGTGTTGCACTGTTAGCGGTGCCATTTTTCCAATGACATGTTAAACCGAGTCCCCATCTGCCCTCTCAGATGGAAGTAAAGAATCCTATGACATTTTTATAAAAAGAGCATTCACTCTGGTGTCTTGGCCAGTATTTATCCCTGAACCAACATCACTAAAATTGATGACCTGGTTATTTATTTCATTGCTGTTTGTGGCAGCTTTCTGTGCACAAATTGAGTGCAGCATTCCCTCCATTGCAACACTAACTGCACTTTGCTTTGAAGGTTGTCCTGTGAGTATGAAAGGCGCTATGTAAATAAAAGCCCCTTTTACATATACAACCTTTACAGGGGAGGTGATGGGGTGCTGGTATTTTCATTGGACTAGCAATCCAGAGACCCCGAGTAATGCTCTGGGGACCAGGGCTTGAATCCTATCACAGCAGATGGTGGAATATGAATGCAATCACCAAAAAAAAAGTATGAAATTGAAAGTCTAGTGAAGACCATGAAACCATTGTCACAAAAACCCATCTGGCTCACTGATGTCCTTTAGGGAAGGAAATCTGCCATCGGGTCTGGCCTACATGTGACTCCAGACCCACAGCATTACGGTTGACTCTGAAATGGCCTAGCAAGAGTTGTATCAAACTGCTACAAAGGAAATAAGGAATGGAACCTGACATCGATGCAGGCACCAGAAACAACAACGCAGCACTGTGGGTGTACCTACACCAGATGGACAATGGTTCAAGAAGGCAGCTCACCACCACCTTCTCAAAGGTAATTAGGGATGGGCAATAAATGCTGGCCTAGCCAGTTATGCTCACCTCCCATGGTTGGATTAAAAAATACAATTCTTATTACAAGATTGATCTCTGGGGATAATGCTGATGGATGAAGTGTTTTCAAAAAGTATGTCGACCACCTATCATTCTTCAAGCGTTTCTGTCACACCTGTCATGAGCTGTTTATCAGGCAGTGTTGGGTGAAGAAGGGCTCTTGACAAGGATACTGGAAAAACTCCCTGCTCTTCACCTGATGGTTCCAGGGATCTACTGGAGACGCAGAAAGGGCCTTGGTTTTACCAAGTGTACAGAGGAGATGACTCAGTTCGGGAACAATCTGCCCATTTAGCGAGACAACTGTAAGGAAGTTAGAAAATGCTGACCATACACAGTAGGTTTATTGGTATGTGTCAACAGAAAGTATTGACACCTGGCACATTAAACTGCCTTCACTCATTCTAGATGCTGATACATCAGTGTTTGCTGCCTGCATGTCACACTGGCAAATTTCTTTTTGAATTTAAGAAACCTTACAGCTCTCATAAGTTAAACATAAAACCAATGGTCTTGCAGTTACTCCCTGTTCCTCCAGCTATCTTTATATTATTGCACTAGATCTGCTGATCTTCCAACTCATCCCTTATTCATACCTTAGTCATATTTTGTTCCTATTTTACATAACCTTAGGTTGGAGTCGGCGAGGGGACTCAGAAGTTAATCCAGGAAACAAATGGTTAACAGCCTGGATGAGTGCAACACTCAAGAAGCTCGACACCATCCAGGGCAAAGCAGCCCGTTTGATTGGCACCCCATCCACCACCTTAAAGATTCACTTCCTCCACCAACGACACACTGTGGTATCAGTGTGTGCCATCTACGAGATGCACTGCAGCAACTCACCAAGGCTCCTTAGGCAGCACCTTCCAAACCCATTACCTCTACCACCTAAAAGGACAAGGGCAGCAGATTCTTGGAACACCACCACCTGCAAGTCACTCATCATCCTGACTTGGAACTATATCGGTGTACCTTCACTGTTGCTGGATCAAAATCCTAGAACTCCCTTCCTAATACCACTGTGGGTGTACCTACACCACATGGACTGCAGTGGTTCAAGCAGGCAACTCACCGCTACCTTCTCAAGGGCAATTAGGGGTGGAAAGCAAATGCTGGCATTGTCAATGATGCTCATATGCCATGGAAGAATAAAAAAAAACCATTATGCTGACATAAGAAAAGCTAAGAGTTTCTAGGAACAGGAAAAGCCATTATATGTAAAACCAATCTGTCCATTTTTTCTAGATTAAGTTCCACTTGGAGAAAGGAAGAACTTGTATTTATAAAACTTCTTACTGGACTTCAGGATGTCCCAAAGTGCTTTGCAGTCAAGTCACAGTAGGAAACACAGCAACCAATTTTCAAAAAGCAAGACCCCACAAACAGCAATGTGATAATGACTAAGTAATCTGTTTTAAGTATTAGTTGGGAAATATATATTGGCCAGGAAGCTAGGGAGAGCTCCCTGGCTCTTCCCTGAAATAATGCCATGGGACCTTTTGCGTCCACCTGAGAGGGCGGACAGGATTTAACCTTAACCTCTGAAAGACAGCACCTCCAACAGTGCAGCTGTCTCTCTGTACTGCACTAGGGCTGCCTTCCTGGATAATGTGTTCAAGTCATGTGGCAAGGGGAGGATGTTCAGGGTGCACAATATGTTATGACACTGGTAGATACATTTATAAAGAATGTCACTGCATATAACACAAAGGAAATATTCCCCTTGCCCCTCAATACCTCCTCTCCAGAAATGAATTCAACTATGCCATTAATTTATTCATTGGGTTTTTTTATCCTTAGTAGCATATCCAACTCTTATCATCTGTCAGGCATAAAGGCTATTCTGTTAATTGGACTACTTCACACTTCTAACATTATTTTCAAACTGCCATGTTCTTGCCCAATCACTTAAGCTGTCTATACAGCACAGAAAGAGGCCATTTGGCCCATTGAGCCTGTGGCAGGTCTTTGAAAGCACTATCCAATTAGTCCTGTTCCCCTACTCTTTCTCCACAGTCCTGCCAAATTTTTTGTTTCAAGTATTTATCCAACTCCCTTTTGAAAGTTTTTATTGAATCTGCTTCCATCATCTCTTCAGCAGTAGGGAGGTTCTGCTGGAACTATATAAAACATTAGTTCGACCCCAATGTGAGTACTATGTGCAGTTCTGGTCACATCATTACAGAAAGGATGTAGTTGCACTGGAGAGGGAAAGAGGAGATTTACAAGGGCATTGCCAGGACTGGAAAATTGCAGCAATGAGGAGAAATTAGATAGGCTGGGGCTGTTCTCCTTGGAACAGAGGAGGCTGAGGGGAGATTTGATTGAGATCTACAAAATTGTGAGGCCTGGATGGAATAGATGGGAAGGGCCTGTTTACTTTAGCAGACAGAACAAAGAACAAAGAACAAAGAAAAGTACAGCACAGGAACAGGCCCTTCGGCCCTCCAAGCCTGCGCTGATCATATTGCCTGTCAACTAAAACATTTTGCACTTCCGGCATCCGTATCCCTCTATTCCCATCCTATTCATGTATTTACATGGACAGGTCAGTGACTAGGGGAGATGAGGAAAAGTCTTTACACCCAGAGGGTTGTAGGGGTCTGGAACTCACTCTTTGAAAGGGTAGTAGAGGTAGAAACCCTCAACTTACTTAAAAGGTGATCTAGATATGCACCTGAAGTGCCGTAACCTGCAGGGCTATGGACCAAATGCTAGGGACTAGGCTGGGTGGCTCATTTTTTGGTCAGTGGAGACACGATGGGCCAAGTAGCCTCTTTCTGTGCTGTAAACTTTCTATGATTCTACATTTCAGATCGTAACAATTCCCTGCATAAAAACATTCTCCTAATCTCCCCTTTGATTATTTTGTCAATTATCTTAAGAATGTTCTCTGGTCACTGTCCCTCCTGCAACTGGAACGGTTTCTCCTTATTTAATTTATCCAAAAAAAAATCATCATTTTGAGTACCTCCATTAAACCTCACTATAACCTACACAGTTCTAAGGACAATCCCAGTTTATCCAGTCTCTCTACTTGACTGAAATTCCTCATTGCTGGCAGATTTTCAAGATATGAAGGCAGAGCTTCCCAAAGTGTAGGGTCACGAGATGAGATTTTAGGGTTGTGAGCTCCAAGGAAGCAATGGCTGAACTGAGTGCGAACGGCTGGGAGACCCCTTTAAATCCTTGCATTTTTTCTATTGGTGGGTGTGGCCTAACCGATCAATCTTTGAGGCCTGATTGTTGCTGCCAAAAAAGCCTGAGAAAGGTAGGGGTGCTTTTTTTAAAACCTTGCAGTTTAAACACTTCCCAAGATACTCAACCTCACTCTGACCCCACCCCCTCAACGGCTGAAGCCCATCTTCCCTCACTCAACAGCTGGAACCCAACCCCTATCCCTCACTCAACAGCTGGAGCCCAACCCCCATCCCTCACTCAATAGCTGAAGCCCAACCCCCATCCCTCACTCAACAGCTGGAGCCCAATCCCCATCCCTCACTCAACAGCTGAAGCCGAACCCCCATCCCTCACTCAACAGCTGAAGCCCAACCCCCATCCCTCACTTAACAGCTGGAACCCAACCCCTATCCCTCACTCAACAGCTGGAGCCCAACCCCCATCCCTCACTCAACAGCTGAAGCCCAACCCCCATCCCTCACTCAACAGCTGGAGCCCAACCCCCATCCCTCACTCAACAGCTGGAGCCCAACCCCCATCCCTCATTCAACAGCTGAAACCCAACCCTCATCCCTCACTCAACAGCTGAAACCCAATCCCCATCCCTCACTCAACAGCTGAAGCCCAACCCCCATCCCTCACTCAACAGCTGAAACCCAATCCCCATCCCTCACTCAACAGCTGAAGCCCAACCCCCATCCCTCACTCAACAGCTGGAGCCCAACCCCCACCCCTCACTCAACAACTGAAGCCTAAACCCCATCCCTCATTCAACAGCTGGAGCCCAACCTTCGTCCCTCACTCAACAGCTGGAGCCCAACTACCCGCCCTTCCCAGCTCACTGACTGTCACACCCCATCCGCACCCCACACACAAATTTTCACTCGAGGATCATGCAAAGTCTGGTGCGTTAAAATGCGGTCACACTGGGAAATAGTTTGGCAAGCACTGCACTGCATTAAGGGCTAAGACTGGTAAATAGTGAGTAACTATATCTGCTGGTTTGGGAGTCCTAGGCTAAGGGGCAGAGTCTAAAAGGTAGCGACGGACCTTGCAAGGGAGACGGTCACACAAAAGAAATTGGGTACATGGAGTTTGGGCACGGATCAGCCATGATCTCATTGAATGCCAGAGCAGGCTCAAGGGGCTCAATGGCCTCCTCCTGTTCCAATGGCCCAATGTATCATTAAAGTAGGTGTCTTCTGCATCCTCTCCAAGGTTTTGACATCCTTCCTAAAGGCTTAAGAAACCAAGGCAGGTAGATGGAGTGCAGATTTACCAGAGTGGAGCCATTATCTGATTGAGTGGCGGAACTGCCTCGAATTGCTGAATGACCTCCTCCCTTTCCTGTGTCAATACAGTGTGGCGCACAAAAACTGGACACCTTGCTGAAGCCTGACCAGTGATTCATAAAGGTTTACTACAACAAACCTTGCTTGTATACTCTATGACAGTATGTATAAAGTCAAGGGTCCCATGAGCTTCCTTTTAAACAGCTTCATCAACTCGTCTTGCATTTACTAGAATGTGGCATAGCAAAATAAAGGAGATGATTTGTAACCGGCTACTTACAGACTGTTGGCGGTGACTAGTAGGTCCGCGTTGTCGAAAAGGGTGACCCCGGGCACCTCCATCATTATGATGTAAACCAACTCAATGACCAACATGAGGACCAGCTTCCCAATGCTGCTGATCTGCAGGAACACAGCGCAGGCCAGCAAGCTCAGCAACACGCAACAGGTAAAGTACTGTCCAAAAGAAGGGAGGCAAAGGGAGTCATTAGAACAGATTCCTCTCAGCAAAGAGAGAATCATTTATTGCTCACTAACATGCCAGAATTATACTATTACCATCCACGACTGTTATCCTCCTCCCAGCACCAGCAATATTAATAATAATAAATGATATTATTTCTGCTGATGTCGTACTTTACGGTCAAAACATTTAAAAGCACTTCACAGAAGGAGTTCCACAAGCGTCATTAATATAAGTACAGACAGGAGAGGACATTGATCTCAACCTGATTTCCCCAAATCTGGCATCGCACTGCCCTGCGGCTGATTAATCATGAGATTATAAGAAATAGGAGCATGAGTAGGCCATTCGGCCCATCGAGCCTGCTTCATCATTCAGTAAGATCATGAGTGATCTGATTGTGGTATTCACGCCATCTGGAGTATTGCGTACAGTTTTGGTCTCTTATCTAAGGAAGGATACACTTGCCATAAAGGGAGTGCAGTGAAGGTTCACCAAACTGATCCCTGGGATGGTGGGCTTGTCCTAGGAGGATTGAGTTGACTGGACCTGTATTCTCTGGAGTTTAGAAGAATGAGAGGTGATCTCATTGAAACTTACAAAATTCTTACAGGGCGTGACAGGGTAGATGCAGGACTGGTATTTCCCTTGGCTGGTGGGGGAAGGGGGGGTGGTGGAAGGTGCCGGGGTCTAGAACCAGGAGACACAGTCTCAGAATAAGGGGTAGGCCATTTAGGACTGAGATGAGGAGGAATTTCTTCACTCAGGGGGTGATGAATCTTTGGGATTCTCTACCCCAGAGGGCTGTGGAGGATCAGTCATTGAGTATGTTCAAGACTGAGATCGACAGATTTCTAGATAACAAAGACATTAAAGGATATGGGAATAATGTGGGAAATGACATTGAGGTAGAAGATCAGTCATGATCTAATTGAATGGCAGAGCAGGCTCGAGGGGCTGAATGGCCTACTCCTGCTCCTATTTCCTATGTTTCAATGTTCCACTTTCCTGCCTGCCCCCGAGAATCCTTGTTGATCAAAAGATCCAGAGGTTCAGGGGTAAAATTTGACACAGGACTGAGATGCCAAACCATTAGTTCTGCCAGTTGTGAGGACATGTCCCATAGTTGTATCGAGGAGCTGAATATTGGGTGGGGTGGGGAATGGCTGACCAGTGAGATGCCGCCTACTTTGTGCCTCCATCCATGTCCAATTTCACCTCCTCAGTCTCCATAATCTCACTCACTCCATGTACTAATCTCACAGTTTGGGTGGGGATTTTCCAGTCCCGCCTTCCGCCGGGAAATTCCAGTCCCGCCGAAAGTCGATAGACTTTTGGCTGGGCCACCGAATCTCTCCCGGCGGGTCCTGCCACAATGAGGCTGGAACATCCCGGCCTTTGTGTGAAGAAACACTTTCTGACATCAATCCTAAACTTGCCTTTCACCACTTGGACCTGTGCACCCCTATCTGGGTTTAAACTGAATCAGTGTTCGTTCCTTTCCAAATTAGTTCCTCATGCACACCTACAAGCCCCATTCCAACCATTCAATGCACCCACCCCTCCCCTACCCTGATAGCCTCCATTCATGCCCTGTCCTTTTTATTGAAGAGCCCTCGTTCATTTTCATTTATCCATTCACGGGGTGGGGTGGATGTTTCCTCTTATGGGGGAGACTAGAGCTGGGAGACACAGTTTAAGCATAAGACAGAGATGAGGAGAATTTTTTCTTTCTTTCAGAGGGTCGTGAGTCTGTGAGATTCTCTTCCCCAGAAAGCATTGAATTTATCCAAGGCTGACTTAGTTTTCTGATAGACAAGGGAGTCAAGGGAATATGGGAAGGTGCAGACAGGAAAGCAGAATTGAGACTACAACCAGACCAGCCAATATCTTATCGAGTGGAGGAGCTGAGTTGAAGGGCCGAATGGCCTACTCCTGCTCCAAAGTCCTATGTTCTTATGTTCTTAGTGAGCATTGTTGGCAAGGCCAGCATTTGTTGCCCATCCCTAGTTGCCCTTGAGAAGGTGGTGGTGAGCTGTCTTCTTGAGCCGCTGCAGTCCATGTGTGTAGGTACACCCACAGTGCTGTTAGGAAGGGAGTTCCAGAATTTTGACCCAGGGTTAGGGTTGCCAACTTCCAGGATTGGCCTGGAGTCTCCAGGAATTGAAGACCAATCTCCAGGACACTGCTGTGAGCAACTCCGGAGAAAAATCATTGGGACATTAAAAAAAATTGTTAATTTTTGTCATTTTCTTTCAGCATTTCTCTTTACCAGATATAAAAAAATTTAAGGTGGGGGGGAGAAAAGACTGTTTGTCTGACAGTCAAACACCATGAGTATTCTTGCTTTCCAATTGTCATAGGAAGGCAGCGCATCACAAGGATGGATGTGTTGGCCGACTAAAGGCTGGAGAGCGGGGGCAAGTCATGTGATGAAACCTCCAGGAATACATTTAATCACAGTTGGCAACCCTACCCAGGGACGATGAAGGAGTGGTGATGGTCGGGATGGTGTGTGTCTGGAGGCGAGTTTACTAACCTAATCCTATAACACACTGCTCAGTTACCAGGAACCAACATCATCTTTGTCTACATAAGCAAGAAGTGATAATCGTCATAATGCCCCACTCATCTGTCTGACAGCATCAAAGAAATTTTAAAAATGCAACCAAGTCCTCAAATTAAAATTGAAGTCAATTATTTCATATTATTATGGGTAAACGTTAGTTACTAGGAGTGAAAATTTATTGGAAAATGTGGTAAACATCTGATAGCTTCCACCCACCCAAGGTATGATTGCGCTCATGCTCCTCATCTGACCCTGTCTGAAGATCAGTTTATGTTCTTAACAACTATTTACCTTTAATGTGGTAAAAGCATCCCAAGGCAAGTGACGAGAGCTTTATCAATCAAAATTTGACACTGAGCCATGTGATGAGGTATTAGGCCAGGTGACCAGAAGCTTGGTCAAAGGGGTAGGTTTTAATGAGCGTTTTAAAGGAAGTGAGAGAGTTAGAGAGGCGGAGTTCTATTTTAAATTTTAAAAATTCATTCACGGGATGTGGGTGCCGCTGGCTAAGCCAGCATTTATCGCCCATCCCTAATTGCCCTTGAGAAGGTGGTGGTGAGCCACCTTGAACTGCTGCAGTCCATGTGGTGTAGGTATACCCACAGTGCTGTTAGGGAGAGCGTTCCAGGATTTTGACCCAGTGACAATGAAGGAACAGCAATTTATTTCCAAAGCAGGGTGGTGAATGGCTTGGAGGGGAGCTCCTAGGTGGTGGTGTTCCCTGGTATCTGCTCCCCTTGTCCTTCTAGATGGTAGTGGTCGTGGGTTTGGAAGATGCTGCCTAAGCAGCCTTGGTGAAACTTTCAGAGATCAGAGCCCAGGTACAAGCAGGCAAGGTCGCCAATGGTGGACAGATTAAAATGGAGGGATGGACAAGGACCCAGAAATGTGAAGCAAAGAGACCTCAGAGCGTTATAGGACTGGAGGAGGATACACAAATAGGGAGGGCTGAGGCCATGGAGGGTTTTGAAATCAAGAGTCAGAATTATAAAATTGAAACATTGCCAGACCGGGAGGCAATGTAGGGCAGTGAGCTCAGAGGTGATGGATGAACTTGATGCAAGTTAGGATACGGGTAGCTGAGTTTCAGATGAGCTCACGTTTAGGAAGGGTGGAAGGTGACCGAATGACTGCCCGGAAAATGTCCTCTGATTTGTCAGTTGTAAAGCAATTGTAAGACACAAAATCACTGGAAACACTCAGCAGAGCAATGAGTTCCTTGAGGGAAGAAGAAACAGGCTGATAATCTGTGTGCAGACCCAAAACTGTGACAGGAGAGGCAGAGTGACACGTTAACACTCTCAGAACAAGGGAAGGAAAATATATGTAGAAATGTAGGTGGAATGTTGTAACAGATCATCTCAGTCAAATAATGGATAAAAACAGAAAGACATTAAAGAGATAAATGGGGGCGCAGATGGGTAAGCGACCGAGAGGCTTGGGTTAATACGAGAAAATGGAAGACAACCTGGGGAATAAAGTGTGAGATTAAAACCAAAAAAATGATGCTCTCTTTCAAAGTGTTGAGTTGAATTAGTCTATCAGCACGTTGCAGGTCAGGAACATGGGGTGTAAAATTTTAAGATCCCCCACCAGTGGGTTTGAAGGCGGTGGTGGGAGGAGATACTTGTAAAATGCAGCATTTTCCCGGTGTCATGAAGCTAATAATGTATATAATATTATTGGAAAATATTTTGCTTTAAAAATAGAGGTTTCGTCTGTGGGTGTGTCTTAATCGGATTAAAGCCAGCTAGCCTGGGTGCTTTGATGTGTATTAGTTTTGAGATGTAAACAGAGAGGTAGTGTGCATTTGCATTTTTTAAATAGAGCATTCAAGAAGTGGGGTGAATTCTGGCACCTGGCTAGCAGAGACCAAGCAATATGTTTATATTACTAACAAAATTGGTACTATGAAAAGGGTTTTATTGTTAGAGAGGTGGAGTTCAAAGTGGCTGGTGATACAGTGAGAATTTACATTCAACGGGTTGTGCTAGATATAACAAGACAACCATTTTGTGGGTGTAGGGCAGAGGCAATGTGAGATCAAAAGTAGCTGCAAGCCTCCAACTGTCTCCACAGGAACCAGAGTGAAAGGATCTTATTTTGAATTCGTAAGGTGTTTGGTTAAATCTATGAGTTGCTGTTGCCTTAATGGAGATTAGTTTGGGAATTTGTTAAAAATTATGATCGTAGTAATTTGTAGCCATGTCTATATATCTGTGTAAGTTAATAAAATGTTTAATTTAGCTTAATATAAAACCTCTCAAGAACTGGTGGTCTGATTCCTGAATTTAGAGCTGCATCGCAAACATAACACTTAAAATTATAGGTTAGGACAGTTGCTTAAAGTTGCCCTCTGGGATTTTTAAAAAGTAACTCAGCTTCACCAATAGCTTAGTCATAACAGCTGGCCTATGACCTACCTGCCTGCCTCTAACCAATTAATGGCCACTTAAATGCCTACCCCACCCTCCCAGCCGCTATATTACCCGCAGCAGAGGGAGGCCCACGCCAGGTGGGTAACTGTAGGCTGGTATTGGTTAAGGTGTGGGGAGGAATGAACCTACTTTGGGAAGGTCCCATGTGTCCATTGGAGGCACCCCCAACACCCCCCCACCCCCGACCTCACAAGGTCATACCCCCCTTTAACCCTCCCGTCCCCAGCCTTTCAAACCCGGACCCCCATCCCCCTCAAGCACCCCTGGCTGGAGCCTGCCAGCCCAGCCCTACCAATACCCCAGATACACCTACAGTCCAGCCTCCATTAGATCCTCTTCTTCGGGGACTGGCTGTGGTGCCAGCAGTGGCTGCCAACCATTCAGATTGGCCGGCAGCTCTCTAAGGCCAGGCTTCCACCCCACCACCCCCACCCCTAGATGGCGGTGGAAGCCTTGCCCTTAACCAATTAACGTCCCTCCAAAGGTTAAGGGCAGCGGGGCAGCCGGTATCGGCAGGGATGTGTTCCCCCGTCGATTCATCAGGTGGCGGGCGGGAAACCTGGTCATCCAATAAATCCTACCCATAGGAGCAGGGGGAGGCCATTCAGCCCCTGTGCCTGCTCCACCTTTCAATTAGATCATAACTGATCTGTAACTCCACCCTATTTACCCAGAGCTCCATGTCCCAGGATGTCCTTCTCCAATATAAAAATCTATCAGTCTCAGTCTCGAAAGGCCCAACTGTTCCCCAGCATCCACAGCCTTCTAGGAGAGTGTGTTTCAGATTTCCATTACCCTTTGTATGGTGAGTGTTTCCTGATTTCCCTCCTGAATGGGCCTACCTCCACCATCAGGGGAAATAGTTTCTCTCTACTTATCCTATTGAATGACTAATAAATGACTTGGATGAAGGGACTGAAGGTATGGCTGCCAAATTTGCTGATGTCACAAAGATGGGTAGGGAAGTAAACTGTGCAGAGGATGTAAGGAGGCTACAAAAGGACATAGATAGGTTAAGTGAGTGGGCAAAAACCTGGAAAACGGAGTATAATGTGGGAAAATGTGAAATTGTCCATTTTGGCAGGAAGAATAAAAAGGAAGCATGTTGTTTAAATGGTGAGATATTGCAGAGCTCTGATATGCAAAAGGATCTGGGCGTCCTACTGCATGAATCATAAAAGGTTTGTATGCAGGTACAGCAAGTAATTAGGAAAGCTAATAGAATGTCATCGTATTGCGAGGGGAATTGAATACACCTTCTCCAAGGCAATTAGGGAGGAGCAATAAATACTGGCCTAGCCAGTGATGCCTACGTCCCATGAATGAATAGGAAAAAAATGAAAGTAAAGACGTTATGCTTCAGTTATACAGGGCACTATTAAGACCACATCTGGAATACAATGTACAGTATTGGTCTCCTTATTTAAGGAAGGATACAAATGAATTGGAAGCAGCTCAGAGAAAGTTTACTAGACTAATACCTGGAATGGGAGGATTGTCTTATGAGGAAAGGTCGGACAGGCTAGGCTCGTATCTGCTGGGGTTTAAAAAAGTAAGAGGCAACTTGACTGAAACATATAAGATCCTGAGGGGTCCTGACAGGGTGGATGTGGAGACGATGTTTCCTCATGTGGGAGAATCCTGATCTAGGGGTCACTCTGTAAAAATCAGAGGGAGAAACTTTTTCTCTCACCAGGCCATGAGTGTCTGGAACTCTTTTCATCAAAAGGCAGTGGAGGCTGAGTCTTGGAATATATTTAAAGCAGAGCTACATAGATTCTTGATAAGCATGGGGGGGGCGGTGGTGAAAGGTTATCAGGGTTAGGCGGGAATGTTCAGTTGAGGTTACAATCAGATCAGCCATGATCTCAATGAATGGCGGAAAAGGCTCAACGGGCTCAGTGGCCTACTCCTGCTCCTAATTTATATGAATCATTTTAAGATGAGTGGTACGACCTCCCTCCATTTCTGCTTTCCCCCAGTTTCCTGCCGCTGCTCTCAATTTAACATTGCTAGGCCAGCCACCATCTCCCACCAGTCTAGCATCAAACCACTGGTAGGCCTCAGCCAGAGTATTGCATCCAATTCTAGGTACCACACTGTAGAAAGGATGTCAAGGCCTTGGAGACAGTGCAGAGGAAGCTTACTAAAATAGTACCAGGGCGAAGGTAAGTATACAATCATAAGAATTAGGTGCAATAGTAGGCCATTTGGCTGCTCAAGCCTGCTCTGCCATTCAATAAGATCATCTGGGTGAATATGTGGAGACTGGAGAAGGGATAGTTCTTCCCTAGGACAAAGAAGGGAAGGGGTGTTCAAAATTTTGAAGGGTTTTGATTGAGTAAATAAGGAGAAACTTTTTACTGGTAGGAGAACCATAGCCAGAAGAGATTTAAGGCAATTGACAAAATAACTGGGGTTGTGGGGTGGGGTGAGGGGTGGGGGGAGATGGGGGGTTGAGGTCAGGGGGTGCAGGATGAATGTTTTCGCGTGGCACGTTGATCTGTAACACACCGCGTATAAAGGTTGTGAAAGCAGATACAATAGTGAATTTCAAAAGAGAACTGAATAAATGCTTGAAATTGAAAGATTTACTACCAGGAAAGATTGGTGGAGGGTGGAATTGATTGGATAAGCTTTTCAAAGAGCCGACGCAGGCTCAATGGGCTGAATGGCCTCCTTTTGTGCGCCATCATTCTATGAATCAAGCAAGCCAGTACCTCAGGGAAGTTACAGCTGGGTTCCTCTCCCCCACAGAGTCCTGTCTCCAAGTCCAGACTGTAATTGGCAATGGAGTTAGCGATGTGGCAGGCATTGACATTGCTTGGCGTTGTGTTGTACTCTTTAGCCACACAGCCATACAAATCCTGGGTGTTGCACACAAACTGGAATGAAGAAGCAAAACAAATCGTCATGAGGTTACTTTATGAATTCTCCTTGAGTCGTGACTGCATTTTTCTCCCCAGTTGTCTCCTCTCTTGCCCTCTTTCTCATTTCTCTGTTGTGGCACAGTTTCTCAGACACCAGTATGGCCTGTACTGCTTAACCCAGGTGGCTGTTATCCATCCGTGAGCCAGAAACACTGAGTGTTGGTCTGTTCGTCAGCTGTGATAAGATTGATCCTGGTCCTCATCTAGCGTTCGCACCTACACAAGCAGCAGGAGCCCTTGAAAAGGGATCGGGAGTATGAACGCTGAAGTCTGAGGCATGGAGATCAAATGCAATTCCCAAGTTAGCTTTCTAATTTTTAATTCATTCTTGGGACGTGGGCATTGCTGGCAAGGCTCGTGGCAGCTACACCCTGTCTGATTGGTAAAGAAGACTGGGCGAGACGTAAACTTGCTTCCCATTGGTTATCGCCTGTTACCACCTGGTTCTAAAGGTTACACTTACCCCTATGTGTGAGTATATATGAGAGGTTAGTTTAATTTTATGTACGCAATAGGTTTAAGGTAAAACAACCACAGGGGGAGATGAGGAGAAATTTATTTTCACAGAGCTGTGACCAGGAACACATTGTCTGAAGGAGATTCAATAATAGCTTTCAAAAGGAAATTAGATAAATACTTGAAAAGAAAAATACACAGGGTTATATTGATAGAACAGGAGCAAGTGGGACTAATTGGATAGCTCCTTCAAAAAGCCAGCACGGGCATGCAGGCTGAAATGCATCCTCCTGTGCAATGCAATTCCATGTATAAATAACAAAGAACCCGAGCTGGGAGAAGTTACAAAGCCCAACAAGAGGTAACCCCAATAACATCAGGAGAGATGCCCTCAATAACATGGGCTAGTGGAACATATTGACCCAGATAGCACAAGGGAGCTGAAATAAGATTATTCGATGACGGTTGGGGGATTGGTGGGAAGGGTGGATGCGGTGGTTGAGAGGAATTAATGACCCCAACAGTATGAAGAGTCTGAATTAATATCGGTTGAAATACAGTCCTTCAGAACCCAAGAGGGATTGAGTAATTATATTCTTTCAATTCTGTGTTAATTCTATTCCCTATTATTTCTCAATGCCTGGTATCATGAGTCCTTAGAGCACTCATTCTCTGTGAAGAGAAATTAAGTAACGGTACATGAAAGAAAGACTTAGATTTATACAGTGCCTCTCACCACTTCAGGACATCCCAAGGTGCTTTACAACTAATGAAGTAGTTTTGAAGTGTAGTCACTGTTGTAATGCAATAGGAATAGTATCTAAGTTATTCTGGATCTAACTAATTCTATACTTTGTGTTATCCTGGATCTAACACACTCCAGACTCTGTGTTATCCTGAGCCTAATACACTCTGTACCCTGGATTGCCCCGGATCTGATGAAGGGGTACCTCTTTCCCATTGTATATAATGGGACCAGCCTGCTGTAAAACACGGACTCACCTCACAACGGACTCCACCTACCATGTTGACAAACGCAGACAGGAACACCAGTGAGATGGTGAACACCCCGACGATGGTGCTGTTTAACTTCGATTGGACGATCTTCTTCGACAAGTGCTGCAGTGGGCGGGGGAAGAGCTGGGGGCAAAAGAAGGACCGAGATTTCAATTGCTTAAAGTTGAAAACAATCCGCACTCGACATTGTTTGACAAAGTCACAGAATCGGCAATCTGAACTTCATTTCACTTCAGCAGCAACGACTGCCAAGCTCTCATCTTGACTCACATCACATGTTCCCTGGGGAGTGTCACTCCGACACTCTCCCCACGTTCCTTGCGGAACACGCTTCCACCTCCTGACCTGCTCGGCGTGTTCCCCGGGGAATTTCACTTCAACGCTCTCCGCATGTAAATGGGTTTGAGATACAGAGCAGCCCGAGCTAATTGAATGGTGGGGAACAAGCTCGAGGGGCTGAATGGCCTCCCTCTGTCCCTATGCCCCCTATTCCCGTCAACTACTTTGATCCTTTCTGGTTTGTCCTGACATGTCCGAGTAGGCCTGAGACAGTGTGATGAGCGAATTCAGAGAACTTTACTGAGTGTGAGGTAACTGTGCACCATAACAATTCTGACAGCCAAAGGTAGGATAATAGGTACCAGACTGGAAATTGCGTATAATGGATCAGCATTAATATAATTCACTGCAGACTGGGGGGGGGAGACTATCTGAAAAAAAAACAAATTCACAGCTTTTAAGCCACAATGTAAAATCAAAAAAAGATAATTGGAGAGCGAAGGAGGTTGGGAGAATTTTCAGTAAAAGTAGTCGTGACTTTGTTTAAATCCTTTAACACAAATCAGATGGGCCTGAATTTCACACCCTCCACCCCCCCACTCACTGGCGGGTATTCAGGTGGTGGGGGGTGTGAAATTGAAAGGACAGGGATTCCCTCCAGACTCCTGCCTGTCCAGACCTCGCAGCGATTTTACGCTGGGCCAGGGAAGACCTCAGATGTGGAAGTCCGCTCTTGCCTCAACTGAGCCCAGTTATTTCCCACTGAGCCTTAACACTGATGCTGGCAGGAGGATTTACCTGGCGTGGAGGAAGTCTGAAATGGGATGGGCTTAGATCTCGGGCACAAAGTGGGAGGGGGCCTCCATCAGAAGTCCCCTTCTGACCTTGGGTGCCCACCTCTGATGGTCCGCTGGACCTTCCTCCCCTGCCCACAGGTCTCTCCCCGATACCCACTTTCCACCCCCCTCTCCCCCCACCCCACCCCAGGTCTTTCCTACCCTCCCTGCCCTGGGACCCCTTAAACTTATCGTGACGTCCAATCCCGGGACTTAGGCTCAGGCTCCTTCCTGAAGTTCTGCTTCCGTCCACTGCAGCTCTTTGTTGTTGCAGAGACCAGAGAGCTGCTGGCCAATCAGATTAGCTGGCAGCTCCCTCAGCTGGGATTTTCTCCTGAGCCTGGAGCAGAAGTCCTGCCTGCAGCCAACTGACGCTCACTTGAGCGTGAAATTGCTATTGAGCAGTCGGAGTCGGTGGGGATGCGTTCCCTGTCGACTCCTTGGATGGCAGGAGGTGAAACCCTGCCATCCATAAAATTCAGGCTACTGTAAAATGCACGGCCATCGTACCTGTCAGGGAAAAGGATGAACTGGAATCAACTTTAACACAGTAACAGCTTCCACTTAAGATAATAAAAATCACTAAAAGAAGAGGCCCAAAATCAAAACATCTACTGCTAGATGTGATGCCGCGATTGGGCAGCACTTGCTGTACAATCTTGAGTGCGCTAATAACTACACTAACAACCAATTTAAGATAATTAATTGAGCTCATAACATAGCTGATCTATGCTTTCTAGGAGTGACATACATTTATACACAGAGACCTGTTCTCTGCAAACAAAAGGAACATGTTCAAGCCTTGCACCTTTCTTGAATTACCCAGGAGCTCAGCGAGTCTATTGTTCCTCACTGCTTTCTCCAATGGCAACGCCTCGGCTAATCAAGCCGACTAGCCAATCAACATCCTTTTCTCCAGCAGTATAAATTGTTGTGATTGTTTGAAATTTGGCATTCTTGCATTTGTCCTGATGAGTGCAAGAAGAAAAGGTTCAGCAATAGGTCTCTCTTTTCAGCGATATTCAAGTTCTGCACTACCAAGTGATTGTTGGTAATAAAATTTCTCAAGGCACAGAAGCATTATAAAGAAAAATTTGACACTGAGCCACATTAAGGAGATATTAGGGTAGATGACCCAGAGCTTGACCAAAGCAAGGGGGAAAGCAAGGTAGTGAGGTAGAGAGAGGTTTATAGAGGGAATTTTAAAAAATATATTCTTTCATGGGATGACACAGCCAGAATTTGTCTATCCCTAATTGCCCTTGAACTGAGTGGCTTGCCACACCGATTCACAGGGCAGTTTAAGGATCAACCCTTACTGTGAGTCTGGAGGCACAGGTAGGCCAGACCAGGTAAGGATTGCAGGTTTCCTTCCCTAAAGGATGTTAGTGAACTAGATGGATTTTTATGACAATCAGTGGTAGTTCCATGCTCACCATTACTGAGACTAGCTTTTAATTCCAGATTTGTTAATTGAATTCAAGTTCCACCAACTGCCAAGGTGGGATTAGAAGCAATGCTCCCAGAGCACTGGGTCACTGGATTACTTGTCCCGTGCCAATATCGCTACCCTCCTTTAGAATTCCAGAGCTTAGGGTCTTGGCAGCTGATGGCACGGCCACCAAGGTGGAGCAATTAAAATTGGGGATATCGAGAGGCCAGCATAAGATGAGCACAAGGTATGTTGTAAGTGCTGGGGGAGATTACGGAGATAGGGAGGGGCAAAGCCATGAAGAGATTTGAAAACAAGGATGAGAATTTTAAAATCGAGGTGTTGCTTAATCGGGAACCAAGGTAGGTCAGTGGGCAGAGTCTTAGAAGATCTCAAGTTTACGGAGGGTGGAATGTGGGAGGCTGTTCAGGAATGTGTTGAAATGGTCAAGCTCCACATCACTCCAACCGCTTCTCTTGAAAGAACTATCCACTTAGCTGCACTCTCCCTTCTCTTTCCCCATAGCCCTGCAATTTTCTCTCCCTTTCAAGTATTTATCCAATTCCCTCTTGAAAGTTACTGTTGAGTCCACTTCCACCAACCCTTCCAGATTTTGACAACACTGTTAAAAAAGGTGTCCTGTGTTCAATGGGACACTAAGACAGCCAGTTCTCAATGTAGAAATCGTTATGCAGCATGAGTAAACTTGGAAGATTTGCCAAGGCCCACTAAGCATAAGAACAATTACAACTATGGCTGCCAACTCTTGTTGAACAGTTGCTGGAAGTTTCAATGCATGACCTATTGCCCCCAAGTGTCCCATCTCCAATATTTGCGTTATTAATAAATGAAAATTTTCAAAGAAAATTATTTTAAAAACACAATTTATTTCAATATCCTTATACATAAGTGTTTTGGACGTTAATCTTTAATTCCTGGAGATCCAGAGCAACCCTGATTACATTGCATTGTTATAGCACCTTTCTCATGTGAAAAAAAATGTTTCAAGGAGCTTTTGCAGAGACATGAATAAAATGAACTCGGGAGCTCAGGGAGAGGTGAGAACAGGTGCTTCATCAAAGGTGTGTGTTAAATAGGTCTTAACAGTGATAGAACTGTGCACATGGCCTTGTGCCAGTCAGGAGCAATGAGCAGATCCGGAGATAAGTTTCAGGACTGATCTAAACTAATCTCGACTTTATCGATCATTACGAACTTCACACATAGGCGTGCATATCTGACACCAGATTAAGCAGGTCTCAACTCGGATTGTTGTCTAATGAAATGCAGAAACTCCAAACTGAACTGTGGCCTCAAGTGGGCAACTCTCTTGCCTCTGAGCCAGAAGGATGTGGGCTGGAGTCTCACTTTGGCTGGTGCTCTACTACTTGTGCTGGGGGAATGCTGCACTGTCAGAGGTGCCTTTTTTAAATGAGACATTAAAACCAAGCCCCGTCAGCCCTCTCAGGCGGATGTAAAAGAGCCCCTGGTGTTAACTGTTGAGGCCGAGGATGTCTCCAAAGTGGTTTATGAGATGGATTCTGAAATTGTTCTGTGCAACCACTCTGAAGAAATGCCAATGATCCCAGTGTGAAGGGCAGAAAGAAACAGCAGGAAATTTACTTGGCTGGAAAACTCATACTTTGGATTCGAAGTTAAACAGAGGACCCTCTCAAGTAGATGTAAAAGATCCCAAGGCACTATTTGGAAGATAAGGAGGGGAGTTCTCCCCGGCCTCCTGACCAACATTTATCCTGAAACCAGCATCACTGAATGATCTGGTCATTACCACATCGCTCTTTGTGGGATCTGGGCTGAGCCCAGTTTTGCTACTGTATTTCCTCGATAATGACGACACTTCGAAAGTACATAATTGGCCGTAACCACAATCCCCCGAGATCTTTGTGCTCCTCCAGTTCTGGTCTCGCACATTCCCGATTTTTATCACACCACCGTTGGCAGCCATGCCTTCAGCTGTATGAGCCCTAAGCCCTGGAATTCCCTCCCTAAACCTCTCTGCCTCTCTTTCCTCCTTTAAGACTCTCCTTAATACCTATGATTTTGCCTATCTGCCCAAATATCACTTTGAGTTGCTCAATGTTGAATTTGCTTAATAACAATGCCGTTAAATGTCTTGAGACGTTATTTTTTTTTCATTATTCTTTCATGGGATGTGGGTGTTGTTGGCAAAGCCAGCATTTGTTGTCCATCCCTCGTTGCTCTTGAACTGAGTGACTTGCTAGATCATTTCAGAAAGCAGTTAGGAGTCAATCGCATTGCTGTGGATCCAGAGTCATATGTAGGCCAGACCAGGTCAGGACAGCTGATTTCCCTCCCCAAAGGACATTCATGAACCAGATGGGTTTTTATGACAATCGATGATAGCTTCTTAGTCACTGCTACTAAGACTAGCTTTCAATTCAAGATTTATTAATTGAATTTAAACTCCAACAGCTGCTATGGTGAGACTGGAATCCATGTCCCCAGAGTATTAACTTGGGCCTCTGGATTACTAGTCCAGTGACATCACCACTATGCCATCGTTCTCCCCCCCCATAACATTATTATGTTATACGGACATACGAATTAGGCCAATCAGACCCTCAAGCTTGCTCTGCCATTCAATAAGATCATAGCAGATCTGATTGTAAACTTCCACCTACCCCCGATAACCTTTCACCCCCGTGTTTATCAAGAATCTATCCATCTCTGTCTTAAGTGCGGTAGTGGGAGGGTAAAACGACATGTTACCCGCGGCCTCAAAAGCGGCCTTTTATGCCGTATCGTCGCAAACGTGGCATTAGTTATACATTCCCGGGATAAACGCTGTTTCCATGGTGCATGAGCTCTCATTCACCCATCCGCCATTATCTCACTGCTTCATCACGCCAGACACCATATTTAAAGTCCAGCTGCGTGCACACATCTCAGTGCTACCAGCCCACGACTGCTGTAGGGAAGATGTTCACAAAAGGCAAAAAGACTGCAGCCCCCAGGTTTAATGACACGTCACTGCATGTCTTTTGGACGCTGTGGAGGCCCTTCGCGATGTCCTCTACCCCCGCTCTGGCCACAGGATGGGTAGCGGCATCAACAATCCAGCATGGCAGGCGGTGGCAGCGGTGGTCAGCGCCAATGCCCTGCAAAAGAGGACAGCCACCCAGTGCCACAACAGGATGAATGGTCTCATTTGTTCCTCCAGGGTAACTCACTCTTTTCATCACTCTCAACTCACACACTCACAAACCCATCACACATCCACAGGGATCTCACACCTCAAGGGACAACACCACTAACTCTCACACACACCCTCACATCTTCATTAGGCTCATACCCTCTCAAGCTCGCTTGCTCATCCTGTCCATGGCTCCGCTCACCACACAAACATTCCACACAGTGCCATGTGTCCTGCTCACACTCTCTCCATCTGGTTCCATGCAGGAGAAGCTGGCTCACAACTGCAGGGAGAGGTCCCAGACTGGGGATGTAATGGCCTACATTAGGCCCTTCACTTTGAAGAGTGTGTCATCATGCGGACTGCTGAGGACTGCCTGTGGCGACGATGAGGTTGGTGGTGAATACCCACCTGAGAATCCTGCACATCATCATTCCTCCCTCGACTCAACTGTGAGTGCTCTCTCTCCTGCTTTTGACTCTGCTGCCATGTATTAATTATCTCTACTTTGGTTCACAGGGAGCTCTGCCAAGCGACCGACACCCTCAGCCAGCCAGTCCCTCAGCTCCATCCAGGTCCTCATGTACAGCCAAGAGGATATCTTGGAGGACTACTGGGGAAGGGGCATCTGTGGGGTCCGAGTCACATGATGAGCCTCTGGGCTAGGCCTTCCAACTCATCCTGGAGTCATCAGAGGGCAGGGGAACATCGCACAGAGCTGTTGAAAGCCCTCAACAGAGTAGCTTATGGGTCAGATGAGTGCCTCTGCCTGCTCTCTGATGCAGTGGTGCCCATGTGCGCATATGGAGGTCTCCATGGGGAGGATGGCGGACGCCATGGAGACCCTGGTCCAGCAGAACGTGGAGATGTGTGCAGACCTGCACTCCAGCGCGGAAGCTATGGGTGAGTTCCTGCAGTGGCAACACAAGAGGGAAACGGGGCACCTCGACATCCCTCCTGGTGCTCCTTCCCCTCAAGGAGTCAGGCTGGGGCCCTCGGGCACCAGAAGGGAGGAGGAGCAGCAGCTGGACAGCCATGGGTCATCCCACTGATCACATCCCATGTAACATCTGATCTCGCCCATCACAACTCTCATTTCACTTTCAATTTGCACAGCATGGTCTGGATTCACTTTTTCATCAGCTCCCTGTCTTTTGTCTTCCCCAAGTCACCCATTTCCTTTCCCCCATCAAAGTTGGCTCCCCCCCCACTCCCCCGGCATCACCTTTCACCTTCCCTTCGTGACCTACCGGCCACAACCCTTTTCCTTTGGGAATGTCCAGGCACGTTCCCTTCCTTCCTGAAAATCCCACCCCCATCCACATTGACCTCCTTCCCACCCCCAGAGTCCGTGTCTGCCTCCAAGTCCCCACCAATCACCCTTCTATCGCTACCATCGAACCCTCACCCTATCGCCTCACTCTGTCCTCAGTCATTCTCACCACACCCAAACTCAGTTCGCTCCCCAGGAGGCAGACATGGACCTATCAGACCCCTCCCTTGCATGTTCACCTGCACATTTCCCCTTTCTGCCCTTTGCACCCCTTCCCCTCTTTGCACCCATTCCCTCCCTTAGTCCTCCCACTCCCCTGGACTACCCCCTACACGCTTAGTCCTTCCCCCCTCCCGACTCCTTCCTCCAGTCTTACCTCTTCCTCCAGGCTCACTTCTTCCTCTGGCCTTACTCCTTCCCACTTCCTGACTCCTTCCTCCACTCTTAATCTCTACCTCCTCCGCACTCCTTCCTCCCCTGGACTATCTCCCCTCTCTGCACTCCTTCTTCCCCACCCGGACACCCTCCCCTCTCCACACTCCTTCCTCCCCCAAACTCCCTCCTCTCTCTTACACCTTCCACCCCACTTACACCTACCTCCCTAAATGCCATCTTCTCCCACGTTACCCCTTCCTTCCCCCCATACTCTCTCCCCCCACTCCCAACCTCCCTCTCCCGACACCTTCACTCCCCCCCTCCAAACCTCACCCCCAACACCTTCATTCCCCCTTTCCCAACCTCAACCCACCCAGAGAACTTCATTTCTGCCCTCCCAACCTCACCCAATTCAGACACCTCTTCCTCTCCCAGCTGATCCTAGACCTTCCTCTCTCACCATCATCATCCACTGTGGGCATCAACGGTGACTTTCCAACTTCCGTGAGCTGTTTTGCAGCGGAGCCATATCCATGAGAATCCACCCAACCTGCCCTGGATGTTCCTCCAGTGTGTCGCTGCTGTCAGGCTCCAGTATCTTCTGCTCCTCGGATGTCTGCAATGTGAGCAAGGCCCTGGCAGCTAAGTCCCAACTTCTGCACATCAACACTTGTAAAGATGTGTTCTACACCGGCTGTGTTTTCCCACCGACATGGGCAGACGATCCAGCAGGGCGGGGATGAGTCCGGTGGGCTGGCCTTATAGTGATATGCTGATGTATTACAATGAGGTTCCCAATGTCCAATGGCAGGGAACGTGTCCTGCCATTGATGGGCTGAGTGGACGATCGCAAACTGGTTTCACAACGTCATGAAACTGATTTTTGTCCTTCTCGCCATATTGTCCACTTATGCCACTGAACACACCCGACATCAGCGGGCACGGAAGATCCCAGCCAGACTGCTTCCACTGTAGTCCAGGTGTGGTCTCACCACTACTCCATACAACTGAAGCATAACCTCTCTACTTTTATATTTAATTCCCCTCGCAATGAATGATAACACTCTATTAACTTTCCTAATTACTTGCTGTACCTGCATACTAACCTTTTGTGATTCATGCATTAGGACACCTAGATCCCTCTGCATCTCAGAGTTCTGCAATCTCTCACCATTTAGATAATATGCCTTTTTAAAAATTCTACAGTCGAGTTGCCAACTAATCAGCATCCTTTTCTCCTGTAGTATAAATTGTTGTGATTGTTTGAAATTTGGCATTCTTGTGTTTGTCCTGATGAGTGCAAGTTGAAAAACTTCAGCAACACGTCTCTATTTTCAGCAACATTCAAGTGTTACAAAGTCCCAAGGTCTGAAAAGTACTCTATAACTGCAAGGCCTTCCCTTTTTGAACTGCAAGAGTGAGTTGGTGAGGCAGCAGAGGTTTAGGGAGGGAGAGGAAAACATCGTGAGCAATGTGGCTTGAATCTAACTCTACTGACTAGCACACCCTATTTGCTGCTCTTATTTTAGTCCCAGACTACCTGATGACTCATATTGCAGTGAGCTTTTATGTAAGCTTTATTACAAATTCAGAGTAAATTCTCCCCCCAGCTCTTGCAACACACAGGCGTGTCCTAAATATGTAACAGAATATGACTATACAGATTGTATATTTTTAATCGCTGTTACATAATGCATGGCGCCCACTCGATTACTGTTAAATAGGATGGAATTTTGTTCAACTGAATTGGAATTTTTGTGCAGTTCTATTAGTCGTTTGCTCAGTCCTGTCTGATCTGGTGGCTAGGAATCAGAGTGTAGTTGGAGATAAATGCAACAAGGAACAGCTTGAAATTGTCACTGATTAAAACAGTCCATTGAAACCAAGGTAGAGGAGTCCAAAGGTTCACCTCCCTCCATGGAAATTTAAAATGAGAGATATGTGACTAAGGTGGCCTTGAGGATACAGGGCTAGGTTGGATACGACACAGATGTTCAAATCCCAACATGGGGATAACTTTTCTGGCCATTTCTGGGTTAGCTTGAGCAAGCTTTTTTTTATTCAGTCATGGGATGTGGGCTTCACTGGCTGGGCCAGCATTTATTGCCCATCCCTACTTGCCCTTGAGAAGGTGATGGGTGAGCTGCCTTCTTGAACCGCTGCAGTCCCTGTGGCTAGGTACACCCACAGTGCTGTTAGGGAGGGAGTTCCAGGACAGTGAAGGAACGGCGATATATTTCCAAGTCAGGATGGTGAGTGACTTGGAGGGGAACTTGCAGGTGGTGGTGTTCCCATCTATCTGTTGCCCTTGTCCTTCTAGACAGTCGTCGTCATGTGTTTGGAAGGTTCTGCCTAAGGCAGCTTGTTGAATTTCTGCAGTGCATCTTGTGGATGGTACACACTGCTGCCACTGTGCGTCGATGGTGGAGGGAGTGAATGTTTGTGCTTGGGGTGCCAACAAGCGGGCTGCTTTGTCCTGGACGGTGTCAAGCTTCTTGAGTGTTGTGGGAGCTGCACTCATCCAGGCAAGGCGGGAGTATTGCATCACACGCCTGATTTGTGCCTTGTAGATGGCGGACAGGCTTTGGGGAATCTGGAGGTGGGTTACTCGTCGCACGATTCCTAGCCTCTGATCTGCTCTTGTAGCCACAGTATTTATATGGCTAGTCCAGTTCAGTTTCTGGTCAATGGTAACCCCCAGGATGTTGATAGTCGGGGATTCAGTGATGGTAATATCATTGAATGTCAAGGGGCGATGGTTAGGTTCTTTCTTGCTGGAGATGGTCATTGCCTGGCATTTGTGTGGTGTAAATGTTACTTGCCACTTGTCAGCCCAAGCCTGGACATTGTCCAGGTCTTGCTGCATTTGGACATGGACTGCTTCAGTATTTAAGGAGTCACGAATGGCGCTCAACGTTGTGCAATCCTCAGTGAACATCCCCACTTGTGAACTTATGATGGAAGGAAGGTCATTCCTAACATGGATTGTCAGGGATAATGCCAAACATGGCAGACTAAAGGTGGGATTTTTGGAGTCAAGAAGAAAGAAAGAAAAAATTGCATTTCAGCAGCGCCTTTTGTGACCCCAGGATCTGCCAAAGTGCTTCACAACCAATGAGGTACTTCTGAGGCGTGGTCGCACGGTGTAGGAAACACAGCAGCCAATTTGTGCACAGAAAGCTCCCACAAGCTGCAAAAATATAACCGACCAGATCATTTGTTTGTAATTGATGTTGGTGGGAGGGAGTTAAGCACAGGCTGGGACAGTGGGGAGAACTTTCTTTAAAATAATGCCACAGGATCTTTTATGCCCACCTGAGAGAGCAGATGAGGCTTCAGTTTAATGTCTCATCTGAAATACCACAACTCCACCAGCGCGCAGTGGGTGCTATTGTAGCCTCTGGATTAGTGAGGGAAATGTTTTGCAAGGTCATGATCAGGTTTCAGCTGAGATGTTCTTTATAAATTAGTTTGCTGACACTGCCTTGCAGCCCACCAAGAGTCAAAGCCTGTACAAATTAGGGAAAGGAAACGGGAAGGTTGAATAAAGGATTAAATTCACAGAGAAGCATGACTTCAATCTTTTTGTTTTTGATCGTACGCCACAGATTCTAAGCAGGAACCCGGGGCCAAAAGGATTCAATTATGAGGGAAAGTTGCATTGACTAAGAGAATTTTAGAAATCCCATCCTTGTTTTTAAATCCCTCCATGGCTTTTCTCCCCTCCCTATCCCTGTAACCCCCTCCAACCCCCAAGACCCTCTTAGCTTCGCTAATTCTGGTCTCTTTCTTTTAAATTTATTTTTCACGTGGGATGTGGGCGTCGCTGGCAAGGCCGGCATTTGTTGCCCATCCCTAATTGCCCCTTGAACTGAGTGGCTTGCTTGGCCTTTTCTGAGGGCAGTTAAGAGTCAACCACATTGCTGTGGGTCTGGAGTCACATGTAGGCCAGACCAGGTAAGGATGACAGATTTCCATCCCAAAAGGGCCGTAAGAGAACTAGAAGGGTTTTTAATGACAATTAATGATAGTTTCATGGTCACCATCACTGAGATTAGCTTTCAATTCCAGATTTATTATGGCAGGATTTTAACCTGTCCCCAGTGCATTAGCCTGGGCCTCTGGGCACTAGTTCAGTGACATTACCATTATGACCCCATCTGCCCCTCTAGCGCATCCCCTATTTTAATTGCTCCACTATTGGTGGCCCTCCCTTCGGCTGCCTAGTGCCCCGAGTTCTGGAATTCCCTCCCGAAACCTCTTTGCCTCTCTACCGCTCTGTCCTCTTTTAAAAATGCTGCTTTGACCAAGCCCTTGGTCACCGCTCCTAATGCCTCCCTACTTGTCTCGGTGTCAAGAGAAAGTGAAGTGTTTTCTTTTCAAAATCATGTGGAACGAGCAACATGATCGGCAACTTGGAACAAGCCGGGCTACAGGGTCACTTACTGAAAGAACTTAAAATGACCTCCACTCCCACGTGTGCCAAAAGCACCAAAAATTGGAAAGGAGTTACAGCGTGCTGTGCAAAAACCCACTGAAAAATAAAATACCACAGGAGAAAGGAAAAGATTTCAACTAAATAAAAAGTAAAAGAAGGACCAAATCAGGACTAAAACACACAAGCAAAAACTTGCATTTCACCAAAGACCAACCACGTACTGGTGAATATTTCAACTCTATCATTCTCAATATGAGAAAAGCTTTCTGGTTCTCGGTTTCTGCTGAAAGGTCACAGACCAGAAACGCAAGCCAGAATCCTGCGCTCTCGCTGGTGGTGAGCTTGGAGGCAGGAAGGCCGCGTACTTAGGCGGGGTGGTGGCATACCGGAACTCCACCGCCTTCCCGCCTTTGCCAGAGTCACGTTCCGGGTGGGAAGACCCATGGTCGACCTTCCCGCCCCGCTGCCTACCGAGGGGGGGATGTGTCCTTCGACCAAAGGCACTCAGCGCCTGATTGAGTAACCTGGCATCAGGAAGGGGGAGCCTGCTGAGGGCCACCCACTGCCCTTTCTTCCGTACCCCCTGCAACCCTTTCCCCATGAACCCCCCCACCCCCATGCCATGAAAACCACCCTATCCTTCCCACATCACTTACTTTTGCCCTCTGTCACTCTGCGATCCTGGGACTTTGGGAGGTGTTCTTCTGGCAGCAGCCACAACCGCCTCTGTGGCGCTGCTGAGCACAAGAGCTGCCAGCCTCTGATTGGCCGGCAGGTCTCGCTAGGCGGGACTTCTGGCTTTGGGGGACCTGATTCCAGAGGAAGGCCCGCTGGTGGCCTTGCCACTGACTGATTAGCCTGTGGTTCATTCCAGAAAACAGGCAGCATAGGTCTCTCGCCAGCTCTCCAGCCACAATGCCTCAACTAGATTATGCCCATTAGCTCTGTTTCTCTTTCCACAGATTTGTTCAGGGAGTGTGGGCACAGCCACCATTTATTGCCCATCCCTAATTTCCAGCATCCGCTGTATTTTGCCTTTAATCTCAGGCTGCGCTCCACACAATCCAGCATTTTATGATTAACATCGGAGTTAATTTGGAGTAAATGGTAAATCAGTTTGGTTCAAGAGAATAGGGGACAGCCAAAATTGGATTAGACTGGAATAGGAAGCCAATCCAACTGTACTTGGGGGAGGCAGGTCAATCACAGACTGGGTTAGGAGTTATATACCTATCTACAGTAACAGGAATAATTTGTGCTGCTAAACTGGATGAAATTTAGAGACACCTGATAGTTGCTGATCCTCCCACAACCCCCACCGCCCTATAATTCTTCCATGGAACAAGGAGGTTCTTGAGGCTCCAGTGTGTAACTGCTAATTTCCACTGACACGTTTCTTTTACTTTTGTCACAGTTTCAGGATTTAGTGATACTGAGGATGAGTAATAAAGCAAATATTAGTTCAGTGTGTTTAGATGGTATCAGGTGGTTGAATCACAATTGGTTTTTCAGTGACAGGGAGTCCAAAGATTAAACTGCATCTATTAACCCAATGATTCTCAGAAGGATCCCTTTTCAAATGAATAAGTAATAATCACCCCCCCCATCTAAATTATAATACAATATAACACTCATAGTGTGACAGTTCTGCATATCAAGTGTTTTATCAATGCTTTTAAGAAAACAGCGATGAGTGAGATAGGGGTGCTTGCTTCCCACTGAAGAGTCAGTCTATCTTTGACAGGAGCACAGAGAGAGAGTTGGAGCACGGCGAGAGCAGGAGCAAGGAGCACTGAGAGAGAGCAGGAGCACGGAGAGAGCAGGAGCATGGAGAGAGTAGGAGCACAGGGAGAGCAGGAACACGGAGAGAGAGCAGGAACACGGAGAGAGAGCAGGAACACGGAGAGAGAGCAGGAACACGGAGAGAGAGCAGGAACACGGAGAGAGAGCAGGAACACGGAGAGAGAGCAGGAACACGGAGAGAGAGCAGGAACACGGAGAGACAGCAGGAACATGGAGAGACAGCAGGAACATGGAGAAAGAGCAGGGGCATGGAGAGAGCAGGATCACGGAGAGAACGGGATCACGGAGAGAGCAGGATCATGGAGAGAGCAGGATCACGAAGAGAGCAGGATCACGGAGAGAGCAGCAGCATGGAGAGAGAGCAGGAGCACGGAGAGAGAGCAGGAGCATGGAGAGAGAGCAGGAACACGGAGAGAGAGCAGGAACATGGAGAGAGAGCAGGAGCACAGAGAGAGCAGGAGCACAGAGAGAGCAGGAGCACAGAGAGAGCAGGAGCACAGAGAGAGCAGGAGCACAGAGAGAGCAGTAACAGGAGAGAGCAGGAGCATAGGGAGAGCAGGAACATGGAGAGAGCAGGAACATGGAGAGAGCAGGAACATGGAGAGCAGGAACATGGAGAGAGCAGGAACATGGAGAGAGCAGGAACATGGAGAGAGCAGGAACATGGAGAGAGCAGGAACATGGAGAGAGCAGGAACATGGAGAGAGCAGGAACAGGATAGAGAGCAGGAACAGGATAGAGAGCAGGAACATGGAGAGAGTAGGAGCACAGGGAGAGCAGGAACACGGAGAGAGCAGGAACACGGAGAGAGCAGGAACACGGAGAGAGAGCAGGAACACGGAGAGAGAGCAGGAACACGGAGAGAGAGCAGGAACACGGAGAGAGAGCAGGAACACGGAGAGACAGCAGGAACACGGAGAGACAGCAGGAACACGGAGAGACAGCAGGAACACGGAGAGACAGCAGGAACACGGAGAGACAGCAGGAACACGGAGAGACAGCAGGAACACGGAGAGACAGCAGGAACACGGAGAGACAGCAGGAACACGGAGAGACAGCAGGAACACGGAGAGACAGCAGGAACACGGAGAGACAGCAGGAACACGGAGAAAGAGCAGGGGCATGGAGAGAGCAGGATCACGGAGAGAGCAGGATCACGGAGAGAGCAGGAGCACGGAGAGAGCAGGAGCATGGAGAGAGCAGGAGCATGGAGAGAGCAGGAGCATGGAGAGAGAGCAGGAGCACCGAGAGAGAGCAGGAGCACCGAGAGAGAGCAGGAGCACCGAGAGAGAGCAGGAGCACGGAGAGCAGGAGCACGGAGAGAGAGCAGGAGCACGGAGAGAGAGCAGGAGCACGGAGAGAGAGCAGGAACACGGAGAGAGAGCAGGAACACGGAGAGAGAGCAGGAACACGGAGAGAGAGCAGGAACACGGAGAGAGAGCAGGAGCACAGAGAAAGCAGGAACAGGAGAGAGCAGTAACAGGAGAGAGCAGGAGCACGGAGAGAGCAGGAACAGGATAGAGAGCAGGAACATGGAGAGAGCAGGAACACGGAGAGAGCAGGAACATGGAAAGAGCAGGATCACGGAGAGGGCAAGATCATGGAGAGAGCACGATCATGGAGAGAGCAGGAGCATGGAGAGAGAGCAGGAACACGGAGACAGAGCAGGAGCACGAAGAGAGAGCAGGAACAGGAAAGAGCAGGAACACAGAGAGAGCAGGAACATGGAGAGAGCAGGAGCACGGAGAGAGCAGGAGCATGGGGAGAGCAGGAATAGGAGAGAGAGCAAGCAGCAGGAGAGAGCAGGAACATGGAGAGAGAGCAGGAGCATGGAGAGAGCAGGAACATGGAGAGAGCAGGAACATGGAGAGAGCAGGAACATGGAGAGAGCATGATCATGCAGAGAGTAGGAGCAAGGAGAGAGCAGGAGCACAGAGATAGAGCAGGAGCAGGAGAGAGCAGGAACATACACCAGGACACCTTCATATTATGTTGGAGACTCCAGGATATAAACCCAGTCTGAGAATCACTGGATTAACCTATCTTCTTCCATTTATTTACAACAACAAATAACATTTATTATAGAACAATTTAGCCAGATTGAAGAGAGATTAGAAAGGAAGATCAAAACCTTAATCCAAGAGATGTTTTTAAGAAGGTTTTTATAAAGAAGAGTAAGATGGAGAGCAGGAGTGGTTTATGGTGGGAATGGCATAGAAACTGTAACCCAAGCTATTGAAGACTCTATTAACATTTAATATTGATCAGCCATTGTCTCATTGAACATTGGAAAAAGCTTGAAGGGCTGTATGGCCTACTCCTCTTGTGTTCCACTGCCGGAGCAAAGTCGAGGTAAATGCACAAAATGCCGAAGAACATTAGAAATAGGAACAGGAGGTGGACCATTCGGCCCCTCGAGCTGGCTCCACCATTCTAAAAGATCATGGCTGATTTTCTTGTATTTCGATTTCCACATTCCTATCTAATCCCGATAAGCTTTGATTCCCTTGCCTAATAAGAATCTATCTACCTCTGCCTTAAAAATATTCAATGACCCCGCCTCCACCACCTTCTGAGGCAGAGGGTTCCAAAGTCACACCAAGTCCCTCTGAGAGAAATTTCTCCTCATCTCTGTCCTAAAAGGGCGACCCCTAATTTTAAAACAGTGCCCTCTAGATCTGGGGTCACCCACAAGAGGAAACATCCTTTTGATGTCCACCTTGTCAAGGCCGTTCAGGATCTTGTATACTTCAATCAAATCACCCCTCACTCTTCTAAACCCCATTGGAAACAAGCCCAGTCTGTCCATCCTGTCCTCATTAGACAAACCGCTCATTTCAGATCCAATAAACCTGCTTTGAACCGCTTCCTATGCACTTACATCCTTCCTTAAATAAAGAGACCAAAACTGCACACAGTGTTTGAGATGTGGTCTTGCCAATGCCCTGTATAATTGAAGCGTAACATCCTTATTTTTATGTTCAATCCCTCTCGTATTAAAGGATAGCATTCCATTTGCCTTATTAATTACTAGCTGCACCTGCACACTAACCTTTGGTGAGTCATGTACTAGAACACCTAGATCCCTCTGCACCCCAGAATTATGCAGCCGTTCTCCATTTAAGCAATGCTCTGCTCTTTTGTTCTTCTAATCAAAGTGAACAACTTCACAATTTCCCACATTAAACTCCATTTGCCAGATCTTTGCCCACTCACTCAACCTATCTATATCCATCTGCAACCTCCTCATGTCCTCTTCACAACATACTTTCCTACCTATCTTTGTGTCATCTGCAAATTTTGGTTACCATTTCTTCACTCCCCTCATCTATGTCATTGATGGAAATCGTAAAAAGTTGAGGCCCCAGCACGGATCCCTGTGGGAATCCACTCGTCACATCCTCCCAATCCAAAATATTGGGGCAACAGTGCATTTGGCAGGGGTATGTGGCTAGGAGATATGAAAGAAAGAATGACTTGCATTACATAGCGCCTTTCATGACCTCAAGACTTTCCAAAGTCGCTGTTGTAATGTAGGAAACATGACCACTAATTTATGTACAGCAACCTCCCACAGACAGCAGTGAGATCATGACCAGATAAACTGACAAGTAAAGCGTAACTGGTGGAGGATAAATATTGACCAGGGTACTGGGGAGAAACTCACCTACTCTTCATCAACAAGTGGGCAGTGAATGTCCAAAGCAAGAGTGCAATCTATTTGCAGCTGGGACAGAGATCATATTGATGAAAAGTAGTATTGGTCTCCTTATTTAAGGAAAGATGTAAATGCATTAGAAGCAGTTCAGAGAAGGTTTACTAAACTAACACCAGGAATGGGCAGGTTGTCTTGTGAGGAAAGGTTGGACAGACTAGGCTTGTATCCACTGGAGTTTGGAAGAGTTAGAGGTGACTTGATTGAAACATATAAAATCTTGATGGGTCTTGACATGGTCGATGTGGAGAGGGTGTTTCCTCTTGTGCAAGAATCTAGAACTGGGGGTCATGGTTTAAAAATAAGGGGTCACTCTTTTAAGCTAGAGATGAGGAGATTTCTTTTTCTCTCAGACGGTTTTGTGAGTCTTTGGAACTCTCTTTCTCAAAAGGCTTTGGAAGCAGAGTCTTTGAATATTTTTAATGCAGAGCTAGATAGATTCTTGATAAGCAAGGGGTTGAAAGGTTATCGGGTGCTAGGCGGGAGGTTATACTCAGAGGAGCCATGAACTTATTGAATGGTGGAGCAGGACTATAGGGCTAAGTGACCTTCTCTTGCTCCGAATTCATAAGTTCATATATTGTCAAAGCTTTTCATCTTGCAGTCATCAGAAAAGGAAGTGTTCAACACTTGCACCCGGGAGCTTGAGGAGCCTATGGCTCCCCGTTGCTTTCTTCATGGCAACACCTCGGCCAATCAGTCAACTTGCCAACCAATCAGCACCATTTTTTTCTTGTAGTATAAGTTGTTCTGATCCTTTGAAATTTGGCATTCTTGTGTTTGTCCTGATGAGTGCAAGATGAAAATCTTCAGCAGCATGTCTCTCTTTTCAGCAATATTTAAATTCTGTACTACTAAGAGATCATGTTGTGCAAAAGGTAGGTAGGACACCAAATTATCAGACACAGTGTCACCCCCGGACTTGTTTTGTTGCCTAAGGGGCTCAGGGGAGAATTTCCCAGATTTGTCCCCCCCAAATTGATCTGGGTTTTTATCTGTTATTTTTTGGCTCTTTCAGGGATCACAAGCATTTGGGTGGAGCAGGGATTATCCATATTGTGATGCACAAGGGATCAGAAATGTGCGGGACAGGCTGGATAGCCAAAGCATCATTTCTTGTCCATCACTGTTCCCAAGGATGCTGCAGGTTGCTCGAGCCAATTGTCCCCTCGATTGGAACAGTGGAATTTTTAAAAAAAATTCTTTCATGGGATGAACGCATCGCTGGTTAAGCCAACAATTATTGCTTATCTCTTATTGCCCTTGAGAAGGTGGTGGTGAGCTGCCTTCTTGAACTGCTGCAGTCCGTGTGATGTAGGTACAACCACACTGCTGTTAGGGAGGGAGTTTCAGGATTTTGACCCAGTGACAGTGAAGGAACGGTGATATGTCCCCATGCACTTGTTTGCCCTTGTCCCCCTGGGCGGTAGATGCCGCAGGTTTGGAAGGCACTGCCGAAGGAGCCTTGGTGAGTTGCAAAGAGTTGATGACGCCCAGAGAGATTTAAGGGTCCCTGTACACAAATCACTAAAATGCAGTGATCAAGTACAAAAAAGATCATTAAAGAGGCTAATGGCGTGTCATATCTAAAAGGCTGGAATATTAGTGGGTAGGTAGTTGCAAAGACCTCCTCTGAAGTCCTGTGTACATTTCTGGACGTGGTACCTCAGAAAGGGATGGCCTTGGAGCGCAGAGTAGGTTCACCAGAATGATATCATGACTGCAGGGGTTAAATTATGAGGGGAGATGATATAAACTGGGGTTGTATTCCCTGAAATATCAGAAGGTTAAGGAGCTATTTAATTGAGACTTTTGAAAGAAATCGTTTGGCTCGATGGAGAGAAGCGTTTTCTGCTGATGGGAAAATCTGGGATGGGCGGCAATCAGAGACTTCACACAAAGGTAGGAGAGTCGAACTCTCTGTGCACAAAAAGTGATAGCTGCAAGTTCAATTAATAATTTCAAATGTCAGATCGATAAGGTTTTTAAAGGGTGTTAAAGGATATGGAGCCAAGGCAGGTGGATGGAATTGGAGCCCCAGTGCGATATCACGCTCTGATGGGAGTTGTTGACTGGCATCAAGCCGGATCTCCGTCCATCCATCCATCCGTCAGTCCGGGGGTGGGGCGAAATCACGCCTTGGAGAGCTGTGGCCAATCTGATTGGCCGGCAGCTCTCCAGGCCCTCCCAGCACAGCGCTGCAGTGGCCAGAAGAAGCACTGCAGGGAGCTGCCTGGCACTGGGGATCCGGAGGACCAGGTAAATGGCAGGGGTCCCGGGGCAGGGAGGGTAGGGGATAGGCCGGGGGGGGGGGGGGGGGGGGGGTGGTGGGAGGGACGTCTGGAGGTCATCGTGCCTTAAATGGAGGGCGTTCCCCCCCCCCCCATCCCCTTCCCGCCCAAGATGCAATTATCTTTATTTCGCCCCCGCCCCCCCCACCCCCCGAACAATGAGGCTGGGCGGGAAATGGTCCTTAAGCGGGTCACTTAAGGGCCTTACTTGGGTCAGGGGCAGGCCCTTCCCGTCTGATGCCCGGCCCGGCCCAGCGTAAAATTGCTCCAAAATTGGGGTGGGCGGGAACCCGGAGGAGGGAGTCCCGTCCGTGCAATCTCAAGCTCCCTTCAGAACTGGGGGTGCGGCGGTGGGGTGGGGTGTAAAACTCTGGCCCAGGAGACAATAAATGGTGGAACAGGCTCATGGCCTGCTCCTGTTCCCAGCTTCTTATGAAAACTCAGAGATAAAAACAAAAAACTGCGGACGCTGGAAATCCAAAACAAAAACAGAATTACCTGGAAAAACTCAGCAGGTCTGGCAGCATCGGCGGAGAAGAAGAGAGTTGACGTTTCGACTCCTCATGACTCTTCCACAGAACTGTTGAAGGGTCATGAGGACTTGAAACGTCAACTCTTTTCTTCTCCGCCGATGCTGCCAGACCTGCTGAGTTTTTCCAGGTAATTCTGTTTTTCTTATGAAAACGCTTGGGCTGAGTGAGCAGGACTGCGAGGCAAGAGGCGGGCGGGGAATTTTCATCGCTCAACTTGCTCACCTTGACACAGCAGTAGATGGTGGAAACGAACAACACGCTGGCCAGGACCAGTAGGCAGGACAGGTAGAAGCTCAGCATCAACGTGGAGCTGCAAAGAGAGAGAGGGAGAGAGAGAAAAGAACAAGAGTTAGCGCTCATACAATCGCACAGGAGGGATCGAGCGTTGTGCCGGCTTTTTTTTTTTGACACTATGAATAGCTTCACCACATCTTCTTCCATCTTCAGACCCTCAGAGAGACTGCATACCAAGAGTCCTCCAGCTTTCAGGCATGTTCACCTACAGGCAAAAGAAACTGAATGGTACGGTTTTAAAGCAGCCGCAGGAAGACAGACCTGTGGGGGTGGGGTGGGGTGTGGATGTACGTAAATGTTTGAAGCTGGCAGGACAACCTGAAAAAAGCTGTCATAAAGGGATACTGGGCTTTAGAAATAGAGGAACGCCCCCTCCAAATACAAAAACAAATAAGTTATAAAACACCGGTTAGACCGTGGCTGGAGTATCAGGCTGAAATTTTACTGTCAAAATAAGGGTAATGGTAATAACACACACCGTTATTTCTGGGTAAATTTTTTTTTTAAATCCACTTATGGGATGTGGGCTTCGCTGGCTAGGCCAGCAATTGTTGCCCATCCCTAGTTGCCCTTGAGAAGGTAGTGGTGAGCTGCCTTCTTGATCTACTGTAGTCCATGTGGTGTAGGTACACCCACAGTGCTGTTAGGGACGTAGTTCCAGGATTTTGACCCAGTGACAGTGAAGGAACGGCAATATATTTCCAAGTCAGGATGGTGAGTGGCTTGGAGGGGAACTTCCAGGTGGTGGTGTTCCCAATTATCTGCTGCCCTTGTCCTTCTGGATGGTGGTGGGTCGTCGGTTTGGAAGGTGCTGTCGAAGGAGCCTTGGTGAGTTTCTGTAGTGCATCTTATAGATGGCACACACTGCTGCTACTGTGCATCAGTGATGAAAGGAGTGAATGTTTGTGGAAGGGGTGCCAACCAAGTGAGCGGCTTTGTCCTGGATGGTGTTGAGCTTCTTGAGAGTTATTGGAGCTGCACTCATCCAAGCAAGTGGAGAGTATTCCATCACACTCCTGACTTGTGCCTTGTGGACAGGCTTTGGGGAGTCAGGAGGTGAGTTACGCGCTGCAGGACACCTAGCCTCTGACCTGCTCTTGTAGCCATGGTATTTATACGGCTAGTCCAGTTCAGTTTCTGATGTACGGTAACCCACAGGATGCAGCAACTTCAGGTGAGAGGCAGTTGTGTGGTTAAACGTGAAAATCCAAATGTCGTTGTATGAGTCGTATTGACCCCGATGCAGATTGCTACCAAGTTATAGATGGAATATGTCTGAAGAACTGTGGATTTTCAGGTCCATGGTTTGCAAATGGCCATAATCAGTATATTAACAAATATATATAGACATATTGACAAAATGTTAGCATACAGGTACGCAATGAATTAGGAAGGCAAATTGAATGTTGGTCTTTATTGCAAGGGGGATGGAGGCTGAAAATAGGGACATCTTGTTACAACTGTATGGGGCATTGTTGAGACCACACCTGGAGTACTGTGTATAGTTTTGGTCTCCTTTCTTAAGGAAGGATACACTTGCATTGGAAGTAGTTCAGAGTAGGTTTTCTAGGTTGATTCCTGGGATGAAGAGATTGTCTTATGAGGAAAGGTTGAGCAGGTTGGGTCTATAGTCATTGGAGTCTAGAAGAATGAGAGGTGATCTTATTGAAGCATGTAACATTCTGAGGGGGCTTGACAGGGTAGAGACTGAGAGGATCTTGCTTCTTGTGGGGGGAATCTAAAGCTAGGGGGTACAGCTTAAAAATAAGAGGTCTCCAACTTAAGACAGAGTTGAGGATCATTACTCTGTAATTCTCTTCCACCGCGAGCATTCATTGAATATATTCAAGGCTGAGTTATATTTTAACTGACAAAGGAGTCAAAGGGTTATGGGAGACAGGCAGAAAAGTGGAGTTGAAGCCCAAGATTAGCCATGAAACAGATTCGATGGGCAAAATGGCCTACTCCTGCTCCTCTTATTATCTTATGACTGGTCGTCAACCATATTCTCAATTCCTTGCAACATGGTGGCTGAGAATAAGTGAGCATCTGGAAATTCCTCTCAAATTAAGACAACCAAGGAGACTTACTGGGGCACAATGGTTATCTGAATACAACAGATGAAGAGGAAGACGAGACAGGAACAGGCCACATAGGCTCCAAATCGGTCATCCACCTCCTTCGAATACTGCAAAATAGACAGAGAAAATTATTGTAATCATAGAATCACAGAAACTTACAACACATGAGAGGCCAATCAGCCCATCATGCATGTGCTAGCTCTTTGAAAGAGCGGTGGTGCTTAGTCTTACACTCCGCTTTTTGTCCGTAATCCTGTAAATTCCTTAACCTCAAGACACCTGTCCAACTTCCTTCTAAAATTATTCATGGAATCAGCTTCCACCACCTTTTCAGGTTGAGCATTATCCAAATCCTGACAACTCATTGAATGAAAAAAATTCTTCTCATCTCCCTTTTAGATCTTTAGCCAAATATTTTAAATCTATGATCACTGATCTATGAACCCTTTCATCACAGCGAATGTTTTTTTCTCTGTCAAAACCTGCCGACATCTTAAAAAGCTCCATTAGTCACCCCTTAACTTTCTCTGTTCCAGGGAGAACAGTCTGAACTTTTCCAATCTCTCCTCATAACTGAAGTCCCTCACCCTGGTAACATATGTTAATGTCCTAACTTGCCATTCCCCTATAACCCCTGGGGTAGTTGGCTTCCAGTGAAGCAATGTCTTGATTTTAAAATTCTCATCCTTGTTTTCAAATCCCTATGTTGTCTCTCCCCTCCCTATCTCTGTGACCTCCTCCAGCCCTATAAACCTCTACCCTATCTCTGTGACCTCCTCCAGCCCTATAAACCTCTACCCTATCTCTGTGACCTCCTCCAGCCCTATAAACTTCTACCCTATCTCTGACCTCCTCCAGCCCTATAAACCTCTACCCTATCTCTGTGACCTCCTCCAGCCCTATAAACCTCTACCCTATCTCTGTGACCTCCTCCAGCCCTATAAACCTCTACCCTATCTCTGTGACCTCCTCCAGCCCTATAAACCTCTACCCTATCTCTGTGACCTCCTCCAGCCCTATAAACCTCTACCCTATCCCTGTGACCTCCTCCAGCCCTATAAACCTCTACCCTATCTCTGTGACCTCCTCCAGCCCTATAAACCTCTACCCTATCTCTGTGACCTCCTCCAGCCCTATAAACCTCTACCCTATCTCTGTGACCTCCTCCAGCCGTATTAAACCTCTACCCTATCTCTGTGACCTCCTCCAGCCCTATAAACCTCTACCCTATCTCTGTGACCTCCTCCAGCCGTATTAAACCTCTACCCTATCTCTGTGACCTCCTCCAGCCCTATAAACCTGTACCCTATCTCTGTGACCTCCTCCAGCCCTATTAAACCTCTACCCTATCTCTGTGACTTCCTCCAGCCCTATTAAACCTCTACCCTATCTCTGTGACCTCCTCCAGCCCTATAAACCTCTACCCTATCTCTGTGACCTCCTCCAGCCCTATTAAACCTCTACCCTATCTCTGTGACCTCCTCCAGCCCTATTAAACCTCTACCCTATCTCTGTGACCTCCTCCAGCCCTATAAACCTCTACCCTATCTCTGTGACCTCCTCCAGCCCTATAAACCTCTACCCTATCTCTGTGACCTCCTCCAGCCCTATTAAACCTCTACCCTATCTCTGTGATACCTCCCCCAAGTTGAGGATTGTTCCCCTCTCCCCACTCCTTGCTCTAGAACCCTGGATGAGGAAGTCATTTAGGATTTAACTTATTTTTCCTTTCAAGACGAGTATTTCATGACCTGAAGGCATCCCAAAGCACCTTATAGCCAATGAGGTACCTTTTGAAGTGAAGTCCGTGTTGTAATGCAGCAGCCAATTTCTGCACAGTAAGTTCCCAAACACAGCATTGAGAAAATGACCTGAAGATCTGTTTTTGTGATGTTTAATGAGGGATTAATGTTGGCCAGGACACCAGGGATAATTTCCCTGCTGTGCTTTGAAGTAGTGCCATGGGATCTTTCACACCCCTCTGAGAGTGCTGGTGAGGCCTTGGTTTAACATTTCATCCGAAAGATAATAGGCAAAATCTTGTGGAGGAGTGGGGGGGGGGGGGGGGGGGGGTGTCCTCATCTGGTTGGGGAGCTGGCAAGAACCCCGCTTATCTTTTCAGCGAGGCCCGCTACATCTTGTATCTATCAGGCAATTGATAAGCCAGCAGTGGGCCCACCCTGGGATCAAGGACCCCTGGCCAATCAGAGTCCAGCTCTATTGAACAGCAGTGCCACCTGGAAGGCAGTGGCTGCTGCCGGTAAGACACCCACCTGAGGTCTCAGATTGAGGATGGACCCAGGCCAGAGATGAATGATAGCAGGAATGTGGGGAGGGGAGGTCATTGCGGGGTGGGGGTAGGCAGCAAGGACAGAGGGTGGCTCTCAGCAAGCTTCCCCCTTCCAGATGCAAAGAGCCCCAGTCAGGCACTGATTGCCCTTGTATGAGAGACCCTCCCCTCCAGCAGGAGCCCACAAGCAAACTCACCAGAGTTTCCTTGTCGTGCTCCCTGCATGGGTTAATAACAGTGGTGGTAGGCTGAGCCCTTTAAGTGGCCTCAATTGGTGGTGGGGCAGGAAGGCTGTCCATGAGCCTCCCTGCCACAGACAATCGGGGTGGAGGTCAAGCCATCTTACTCAAAGTCTCAAGGAGTGGGACTTGAACCCACAACCTTCAAGAGGCAAGAGCCACAGCTGACATTGAAGATGAGGTGGTGGGCTGGCATGGTGAAGCTAGAAGCTTAAAGTGAAAGGGAGGTGGCTGTTAAATACAGCAGATGATGGATATCTGAAACAAAAACATAAAAATGCTGTAAGTGCTCAGCAGGTCTGGCAGCTTCTGTGGAGGAGAGAAACAGAGTTAATGTTTTCCAGTTTTGACGAAAAGTCATCCTCCTGAAATGTGAGATGTTTTTCTCACCGCAGATGCTGTCCAAACCTATGACCACTACCAAATAGAAGGACAAGAGCAGCAGCTAGATGGGATGGCCGCCACCTGGAAGTTCCCCTCCAAGTCACTCAGCATACTGACTTGGAAATATATCACCGTTCCTTCACTGTCATTGGAACTTAGTGCCTGGACTCCTGGAGCTCCCTCCCTAACAGCTATACCTACACCATGTGGCCTGCAGCGGTTCAAGAAGGCAGCTCACCACCACCTTCTCAAGGGCAATTAGGGATGGGCAATAAATGTCAGCCCAGCCATTGAAGCCCCACATCCCGTGAATGAATTTAAAAGAAAACCTCCTGAGCATTTCCAGCATTTCCTGTTTTTGAATTGAAGGTGAACTTTTTTTGCTGATCACCGATTTGGACTGGTGCAAAGGACAGACACATCCAAATGCATCTTGTGAGGGTTGGTTTGTTGGCACATGCACAATATCTCAGTGTTACACAAAGGCGTGTTGAGGTTAGAACTGAGACACATTGCTGCACTTTGTATGTAACTCATGCTACACATATACCAAATCTCAACCATGATGGGCAGAGTCAGATGGAGCCATATTGATTTGTTCCTGAGAGGATATGATTATCCAATGAGGAGGACTGAGCACAATGGATCTATACTTACTGGAATTTAGAAGAACGAGAAGTGATCTCATTGAAACGTATAAATTTCTTAGTGAGTGTGGCAGGGGTTAGATGCTGTGAGGCCATTTCCCCTGGTTGGACGGTCTAGAACTAGGGATCAAAGTCTCAAGATAGGGGATCAGCCATTTAAAACTGCGGAGGAAATTTTCTTCACTCACAGTGTTGTCAATCCCTGGAATTCTCTTCTCCAGAGAGCAGTGGATGCTCATTTGTTGTGTACATTCAAGACTGGGATCCAAAGAATTTTGGGCACTAAGGGAATCAAGGGATAGGGTGCGAAGGTAAAAGATCATCCCTGGTCTTATTGAATGCCAGAGTGGATGCGAGAGACTGTACGGACTATTCCTACTCCTGTTTCTTGTATTCTTATGAGTTATGGACAGGGGGTGATGATGGTGTAGTGGTATTGCCACTGGGCTAGTAATCCTGAGGCCTGAGCTCTAGGAGGCACGGGTTCAGATCCCACCCTAGATGTGTTGGAATTTAAATTCAATTAATTAGTAAATCTAGAATTGAAAGCTGGCATTAGTAATGGTAACTACAAAACTATCATCAATTGTTGTAAAAACCCCTCTGATTCACTAATATCCTTTAAGGGAGGAAATCTGCTATCCTTACCCAATCTGGCTTACATGTGACTCCAGACCCACAGCAGTGTGGTTGACTCTTAACTGCCCCCAGAAATGGCCTACCAAGCCACTCAGTTCAAGGACAATTAGGGCTGGGCAACAAATGCTGGCTTTGCCAGTGACACCCACATCCCATGCAAGAACAAAAGAGGAGAGAAAATTAATTTACCTTCTTTTCTAGCTCAGGTTTCCTGAAAGTTAGCAGGAATTTCCGCACGTGCTCAGACCGTAGTCGATCTATGCTTCGAGCATCAATTGCTCGTCCGAGGAATTCATCCACCTCATCCTCAGGGTTCATGTTTTCTTGAGTGTTTCTGCTAAAGGAAGAAAGGCAAAAAAAAAAATCTCAACAAACGTAACTTATCTCCACCGTGTATTCTTTTGTCAGTTCAGTTGCTTTTTTATATGCTTTTTCCCTCCGTCTGCTGTGTTTACACCATTCCCCGAGCCAATAGGGCAGGCCTTGTGAGCTATCGTTGGTCTCTGCCAATATCTCCTCTTCTGTTGAGATGCCAAGTGGTCCATTCCTAAAATGGGTACCACCCACACGCCAAGTATAAGCCAGCACTCTTGGCTTCTCCCACCTCTGAATCTCATACGCCTGCAACAGTCTGAGATTAAACCAGTCTGTTTCCAACTTTGGTGTCATATTTGACCCCACAATGAACTTCCGACCTCATATTCCCACTGTCACTAAGGCTACCTACTTCCACCTCTGTAACATCACCTGACTTCACCCCTATCTCAGCTTATCTGCTGCTGAAACCCTCGTCTATGCCTTCGTTACCACTAGACTTGGCTATTCCCACGCACCCCTGGCTGCTCTCCCACATTCTAGCCTCCATAAACTTGAGGTCATCCAAAACTCTATTCCCACTCCTTAACTCGCACAAAGTCCCGTTCCCCTATCGTTCCTGAGTTTTCTGAGTGACAGTGGCTCCTGGACAAAATT